>NW_026249863.1:0-600000 GCF_024043165.1 Alternaria incomplexa | reverse complement strand
GGTCGCGACAGCTGGTGCAGCAACCTGGCTTTCGTCTTCTTTGAGCGGTCTGTACTGAGACATAAACACCGCCTTTCTTCGTGAGCAGGCCTGCAATCAATCCGACCGTATGTCAAAGCGAACGTGACAACGCGACTTGTTTGAAAAGGTCCGGTGAGGCAAGGGCCCGTCGAGAGTCCACTGTGAATGACTTCGCGTCGCAGGCAAGTGAAAGGGCTTGCATTAGAGCGCGCCATGTCTCACTACGAAGAGAAAGATATGTCTGATCCAGAAATTGCATTCAGCCTGCAATGTTTGACGGTAGACAGATTGTTGTTGCAGAGACAAGCCAGCAGTGTCTATGCTGTATACCGTATCTCGAGTATCGCCAACGGGAGCAAGGCTGAACACACACCGACAGTGTGTGCACCAATGACAGGTTTCAACGGAGTTGCAATTGTGCAGATATCCGAGATACGTGAGGAATTGGGCCACGTTTGCAACGAAAGGTAGGAGGGACGTGCGCCGTACTTCCACGGGACGCTGCAGGTAAACATTGCACCGATCCGGTTCTTTCATGCCAGGCCGACAGGGAGTATGCCAGAATAATCTGGTGTTCTCAGAAGGATTGCACGGGAACAATTTCAGTCTGAGCATGCCACTCGTACGGACTGGCCAGGTACGTGCGGCGTGGTGGTACAATCGCCAAGTACCTTCAGCAGCGGATACCGCTGGTATGGACGTAGCGATAGACTAGCCTCCCATAAGCCATGTTCCGTCTGGAGATATGTATAGGTGCCAATCAGGAAGCACAAAATGCCACGTCCTCCGCTGATACCGCCGGTGGCTGAAGAGTTGCTGAGCTGCTCAGCGCTGCCAGCTCGCACGTCCGCGAGCTCATTGGAAATGTTTGGGTCGGCGCATATCTCCTCTCGACAAAGGGACTCATGTATGTCCTGGTGCAGATGCAGGGTTCAGGGCGGATGTTGTGTTTGATGCCGTACGACGCTATCCCCTCGATCCCTCTTTCACTATCGCATTGTTCAGATCCCAGCACTTGCTTTCCGGCAACGGCCGTTTGGTCCAATGAATGGATCCACCACGTCGTAACCTGGCAAGCCATGTAGTGTGGACGCTGGTCCACTTACACACCGGACGTAGTCTGCAAGGCGCTTGGACAAGCTTTGGCGAAGTGCGTCGCCAGGACTGAGCAACTAGCGGGCCGAAGTGAAGGCATGAGTTGACCCATTAAGAAGCCGTGTACAGCACAAGTACCTTGCCCCAGGATACCGTCCTCCTTAGTGACATTAACCGAAAGCTCTCCCGAGAGGATAACCTGGCTCGTTTCCCTACTCTTGGTAAGGCTTGCATCTCATCTTGGTCGACAGCATCTGTACGATCGCCTCTTGACACTTACTGACTTGGCTGTCAAAGTGACTGGTCGACTGGTACTGTTGCGATAGCCGAGCAAAGTGTCCGTTGGACACCACACGAGGTCCATCCAATCGTCACGGGATCATTCCGTTTGTTGGGCGGAGCCACTGCTGTCGTATTGGGTCATCACCAACGTGTAGCGCACGTCTCCTCGCCATCATCTACTCCAGCAAGCGCGTCGTTGCCCGGGTCCTCTTCAGTCGAACTCAGTACGTACGTCGCAATGACAGTCAGTTGTATCTGGTGCGGTCTGCTAACTGCAAGAAGATTTGTCGCAAGCGTCTGGTAGCCTCCGATCCACGTCCGTACTGGCCGGAGGTATACGGTGCTCATTTCGTCCTCGTGAGCATTTCGCAAACGAAAAAGACGTCAGCCTCTTCTTCCCGTCGCTGCCACCCAAACCCTCTCCACTCCAAGTCGATCTTTCGTTCCACGGCAGCTTAGTCTCGCTTTCCCATCTGGTCTTTGCGTCTTCAAGTCCACCGTTCCTGCCAAGTACCGGTACCTTTCGAAAAGTACCTGCACCAACAGTCTTCGTCTCAGCAACCTGAAAGTTCGCAAGCTATCCTGATGATGAAGATATCGCAAATGCTGAACCCTATCTGCGGTGGCCGCGACGACCACCGCAGTTCGAACTCGCCGACGCCAGCTCCATATCCAGTGGCTGCAGTCTCAGAGCCAAGACGACAAAAGATTCCGAAGGATGCTCCAATCTTTTCAGAAGGTAACAGAACCGTCGGTAACGTCAACTTCCCACCACACGAGGCCGGTGAAGACCATGAACTATTGCACCAGCATCGCCGGTTCCAAATCTATCCTTTGGGAGAGATATCCAGAAAAGGTGTAAGGCACATCCCGTACAACAGCGACAAGAAGGCCTTCCATGAAAAGACTGGACGAGAAGCTTTTGAAAGTAGGTTCTGCTCACCTTCCTGCTAGCTTGATGCTGACTTGGGATTAGTGTTCCAGTACACGTACAAGAGACCAGATGACGAAAAAGAGTACACTGTTGTCTGGGACTACAATGTCGGCCTCGTTCGCATGACGCCTTTCTTCAAGTCGTTGAATTATTCAAAGGTAGGTTGCTGACTAGCCCACTAGATGAAGAGGAGACTGACTGGTGCAGACGATACCGGCCAAAGCGTTGAGAGAGAACCCTGGACTGAAGGACATCAGCTACAGTATCACCGGTGGGGCTCTGGTCTGCCAAGGTCAGTTGTTGTGATAGCAGTCATACGGAGATGGGTACTGACTTCTTGTAGGCTATTGGATGCCATACCATGCAGCCAAAGCCATAGCAGCGACATTCTGCTACGACATTCGATGGGCACTCACCCCGGTATTCGGCAACGACTTTCCTTCCGAGTGTCTGCATCCGAAGGACCCATGCTTTGCGAAATTCCTCATTGACCCGACCATTGTGCAGTTTTGCGCGCAAGAGACGGTTCGTTTCGCAAAGCTTGGTCCTGCGTATGCTGTTCCCAAGCCCGACGCATCGTCACTGATCGAGACACCGAAGATGCACTGCGAGCCGCCCTTGCTCAAAGAGAAGCTGGTCATGCAACGGCGCGCGCGACCGACCGATATCGAGAGCGGGTATGGGACGGACACTAGTCGGCATGGCAAGTATCTCTGCTCGCCTGAAGTGTCTCCTCGCACTCAGTTCACGCCCATCAACCGCTCGCAATCTCCATGGTCGCCACGCACAATCGGCTCTTGCCTCTTGGGCTCGCCTATCAGCTTTCAGGCGCCTCCGGGTTTACTCACGCCAACGTCGGCTCCATACGAGTACCACGTTGAAGGCTTTCGAGCGAAACGGACACATTCGAAAGTCTCTTACGACGACCGCGTCACTCGTCCCGGTACAGCCACCACGGTGGACAGCGCGCACGGCTCAGAGGTGTCCGGTGGCGACGACGACCATAATCGCGATGATGTCAGGGCGGCGGAGATGTTGTTGTCGCTCTGCACTGGAGACAAGACGATGCCACCGACGAAGCGGACGCGTTGTGGTTCGAGGTTCTAGGAGCGGTGTTCCCCACCTTCCTCGCGATATCGATGACTAAAATACCGCCGGTGGTGCTTTCCTTTTCCGTCAGCCCATGACGTCTCGTAGCTTTTCCAGCGCGCATCGTCGGCACACTCGTTAAGCAACCTGCATCTAGCCTGGCTTCTTCATTTCAAAGATATCAAGGCGCACTCGTTAAGCAATTTGCATTCAGCTAGGCTTTTTGACTTTTCAGGCGCGCTATCGGCGCTTCGGTGTCGCTCTTCGGCGTTGTTTTCCCCTATTTGTTTTTCACCAGAAAGAAGCTACATAGCATCAGGCAAGCATCCCTGCATGAGCAATATCAGGCGGTCTGGCAAACATCATACTCAAAAGTGTAGATAGGTAGATAGCTGCATCTTTTGTGCGTAATTACAATCTTGCTATGGTCATCCCGTGTCTTATGGATTGCTATCGTGTAAGCTTACTTGGAAGCTGCCTTCTGGCTCTCAATCCTCTTCCTTGTCCCATCGATAACCGCCTCTTCGTCCCAGATGTATGTCACACTTTCCTGCTTGTTGACCTCAGCGGCCCACTTGGAGAAGTTGGGCAGTGCATCGAGGTCAGAGATGATGGATTTCGGAAGCAGTTCATGCTTGGCCATGGCGTATGTGCGGATAATGAAAGGTGCCGTCAGAGCCTGCTATGTGTTAGCGTCGCTCGTAACCGTCTGACGATGTACTTACCTCAGCCAACGTGACCTTTTCGCTACCTCCAAAGAATGGCTTCGCGTCCTTCAGTAGCGGCTCGATCTCCTTGGTAACAACATTTACAAACTCCTTGCTCATCTTCGCTTGCTCCTCCTTAGAGTCGCACATCAGGATCTTGTAGAAGAAGCTCCCCGCCTTGCTAAACCAGGTATCGACGAAGAAGCTGATTCTCGCCCGGGTCAGAGCTGCTTCTGGGGTGCCAGATGCGGGGAGAACATGTGAGGGGTACGCATCTGCCAGGAAGGTTGCGACGACGCCGGACTCTGTGATGATTTCGCCATTGAAGTTGATGGCGGGGACGAGGCCGCGCTTGCAGATGTTAGTACTACACCACTATGAAAGCAAGACTGTACTCACAGGGTTGATCTCAAGATACCACGGCTCCCTTGGTTTACCCAAATCAATGATAACCTCCTCATATGGAAGCCCCAACTCCTTCAGCACCACATGAGCTCGATGCGCCCAAGGACAGCGATGATTAGTGTAAAGCGTGATCTTGGGCGCATTTCCATTGACTTGAGCCATAGCGATTGATGTAGAACGTCGAAGATGATGTCAGCGCTAGGTGACAATGCGGCTGAGAATGCGGGGAGAATACGCGGAAGATACGACTAGAAATGCCAAGTGTGAGGCTTAACTGATGCACAACTAAGAAGCGCTTCTGAGACAAACGGTGTTTATATATGTTGCTATGGTCAATATCGCAACTCGGTGTTGGGATTAGAAATCAGCAGGTTGATGTATTACGCCGGGCGTGCTGGGAGGGGCGATGCATGCCGATATGTGGGGTATGCCGTCCGCGATGTCGTGCGCCTAAGCCCCGAACCGTTTCGCCCGGAGCTCCGTGTCATGAAGGTTGGATGCCTGATGAGCGAAAGCTCGGCGGAAGACAACGTTGCATCATGACCGAATCTTAACATGAAAGGTCCGCAAGATCGGCGGAAGACAACTGTGCCTAGTGGTGCATGCGCTTCGCCAGGGCTGGGCAAGGCGGTTTCTTACAAGCTCCGAAGACGACGCAGCCTGAGCGCTCCAAGAGACCAGCCCGACGTAGGCTATAGTAGACCCCCATATGCGCATTTATCGGTCTCCGTGCCAAAGTGTAGTACGAGGATCGAGAGCCCATGGTATTCAGCGGATGATGCCATCACCCTCGACCTTCCACTCCATAGCAGTCGCGTCCGTCTTCTTTTTCGCCCTGCGCTTCTCATTGCGCAGCCGCCTCTTCTCCTCGGCGTCCTTCTCCAGTTGCTCCTTGGTCATGGCCAACCTCGCGTCCAGATCCGTCACCTCCATGAACTTGTCCTCGTCTCGTTTGCGCTTGAGATATCGTAGGCGTTCCCGTACTTCGTGAACTGTCGCGCGGTGGACCTCGCCCGACTGGCCCGTTGTGACCAAATGCTGCTTGCTGTTCAAATGTTCGACGTACTGGATGTTGTCCCTAATGGCTGTTAGCATAGATCATAGGTTTTAGGTTTGCGACAATAGGAACGTACTTGAATGTAAGGTCGCAGGCTTGACAGTATGCGCCTGCACCACGTCCCCTCTTGCCAACAGCGGCTGCTGCTGATGTGAGAGTTTGCTTTCCGATCATCTTGCTCCAGTCTATGCGCTCTGATCTGGCCTCAGTCTGCTTCAGATCATCAGGCGTGGACGCCCTCCGCCTGTACGTCTTGCCCGCCAGCTTTGCCTCATACCGCTCTTTGCCCTCTTCGCGATCTTTTGCCTCCCTATCCTTCGCCCGCTGCGCCATCTCGTCGCGATCCCATGTTTTCCTGAAGTCTGTGTCGCCGCCGCCAGACGTTCCGTATGCGCCTGCTTTTCCGCTCATGATGGGCGACTCGGTCAACTAGGCTCTTCGCGATCGCGTATGTGGTTTGTTCGATTCTTCAGAATGAGGCGACTGTTAATTTGTTCGGGTAGTCGCGTGGTGCTGTACGGAATCTGTGTGATTAGGTGGGTGGTGATGTGTCTAAGAATTTCCGCAAGCTCAAGTCGCGACATTCGCGACCATGGGTGCACGGACTTACGTAGCGCTATCAGCTATCAAATGGCTTCGCCCAACATCATACTGAAGAATCATCGAACTTTGATTGTATTCGAGAAGACTATAGAAGTAATTCAGGTTCAGGTACATGTTGAAGATCTGATAGTACCCGCGGCGAATGAAACTCCTATGAACGAACACTCCTCGCTATGCTTGATTTCGCTTGTGAATATAGAGCGGTCGCAAAACCGGAAACGCGACCAAATTCAATAGCGCCAGTACATGCTACAGTATGTCTGTGCCACTTCTGATTTCTTCGTTGCTTCGAAGGCCTTTCAAACCTGCAACAGCAGTACTACCCACTACCATCCGCTCTGTGAACGTGACAGGACGTTATGAAGTGAGCCTAGAAAACAAACGGAAAGAAAGTAGACGTCCAGCGATTTAGTATCCGTAGGGATCGGGCGGCCGAGGATACGACCCGTTGTGGTGGATTGGCGGAGTCGGCACAGCAGGAGGTGGCACTCCACGCATCACTCTGAGAGCCATGTGTTGCTGCGGCACTGATCCCTCCCTCTCCCGACGCTTCTTCTTCTTCTGTTTGACTCCATAACCTACATCCGCGTAGCCTGCCGCGGCGAAGGGTGGTTCAACGACTTCTCGAGAGCGATCGTCCGGCAGTCTGAGCTCGACAAGGCTGTAGAAGTAGTCCAGCACTTCTGGATATCGCAGCACCGATGCGCGCCAGTCGGCGTCGATACCGCGCTTAAGTTCCGCGTGCGCCTCTGCGATCTGTGTCTGCAACGTCGCAACGTACATAGGGTGTATCGGCGGGTGGCCAGAGTATCGCATGTAGACCTCGTAGTTCGGAAGGGACGCTAGGTATGATGAGTGCGCTTGCTTGCGTGTCGAGGTCAATCTTTCGAATGCGTTGAGGATATGCTGGCGCGCATTGTTGATTACCCAGTCTCTACACATGGTCAGCAGGTACTGCAAGGAGCGTATCTGGATCATACCGTATCTCAGCCATGCGATCTTCCATAGCACGCGCCTCAGCCTGCTTGACGGCTATTTGAAGCCGCTCCGATTCGCAGGAGCATTCAGGATACGGCGGCGCATTGCAGATGGCACAGTTGGGAGCTGCATCCATTTCGTGGGTAGCAAATTGGTGAGCCACTGCTAATCATCGTCGGTCCAGAGTGGGCCGTACACGTTAAGAAGCTGCCTCGGAGCTCGCTGCGGAGGCAGAGTGAGGCTGCGGTATGGAGTATCGTCGGTTTAAAACAAGCCCTAGGCGGATGCTCGCGCTTGGGTAATCAGGCACAGGCGGTGACAAGTGACATGTTACATGACGAGCAATGTGGATGCCAGTGACGGGGACTGGCTAGCTTCGGGCAGCTTATGGGCGGATTGATGTATTGGACAGACGTGCGGATGCGTTATGAGTTGGCAGAATCGCTAAGGTCCGCTCGACACCCAACCTGGCGCTATGCCAAGGCTGTCTACATATAACAGTCCAGAGTCCGAGGAGCCCATCGGAAGCTAGGCACATGTCGACTACTATGCTTCACCGTCTTATGGTGATGGAGGACAGTCTTGATCGTGAGTAAGTCTGCGTGGCACATGTCAGTACTCGATCTTCGCATCAGGTTACCCCGCCTTCGCTTCCAGCCTTGTCCGACCCCTCGATGCTCTCCGATCAGGACCAGCGCAAGTGTGCTCCGTATCCAAAGCTATCAGAGACGTGATATGTGAGTGATATGCATCATTGTGGCACCTGAAAAGCAACGTGAGACGAATGGTTAGGTGCTTCAGGGCGTCATGTATCCGCTATTCGCGATTTGCTTGAGTTGTTAAGCATCAAGCGATGTCACTCACCGTCATTTCTAATCTCAGCTCGTTTCGATGTATGTGGGCGGTTGATGCTCCGTATCGGATGGACTTCTTCGGGCGCAAGGTAGGCTGAGTGACCTAGGGTATGGAGAAACCTGTGCGTGGAACACCCGTACTTTGAGTGAGTGAGATGAATTCTTCAGAAGTCATGTACAGTTTCAAAGATTAAGAGTGACTTCGATACGTTTGTCGACCACTAAGCCTGGCAGATGTTCTGTTGTTATGTTCTGTAGGTGCTTCCCCAACACGGCAGGCTTCGTGACGTCACGCGTCACTCTTGCCAAAGCTAGCTTCTTTCATCCGTGAGAACAACGAGAAGCTCCATGCGCTTCTGTGGACGTCAGTTCACAACTATTATCACGTTCTACCACCTGGGCCCTATTTAAGACGACAGCCTCCGCGTACTGGACGGGTCAAGTCCTCCCGAGCAGCCGCCAATCCTTCGGTCCCGACGTTCAAATCTTCGCCGACCTTCGCAAACCCCCGATGAACGGTGCCAGTTGACCGCTTGCTGCATGGCGTGCATATTTCGATACGTGACGGCTGCGGTTGCCGATTTCGCATCCTCCGCAAAGTCTTCCGAGCCTGGAGCGGCACCCCATTCCAACATGCAGTGCGCCCAAACGGTCTGCTATCTTCTAGATCCTCGACGACCAATGGCAAACCTGCCACAAGAGCTAGAGGATGACTTCCGCCATGTTCGTGCATCGCGCAGAACCGATGTGGGGTATGTCAGCTTCAGCTTTGCTGGGGTTCAATAGCCCGGTAATATTCGCGTCTTTGTATTGTTGGATTGTCGCAACGTCTCACATCCTCGCAAAACTGTGTAGGAGACTCTGAAATGACGTCGACTTCCATCAAGTTGTACATACGTCCTGATCAATTGTTCACCTCCAGCCTCCGCATCGAGTGTCCAACACCGCGATGTCATGCTAATGACTCAGCGGTACGAATGTGTTCTCTATCGGATGACTAGGCCGCTCAAGACTGGCTAATCTGTATCCTGCACGCGCACGGACTGCGCCCTTCAACTCGACATCCTTCAGAATACGGTTTAGCGTCTGTAGAAAGTGTGCAGTGCTTTCTTGGGCATGGTCCTAAAGATGAGTCCAAGCCAGCAGTCATACTTAGCAACCATACTTCCGCAACGACATCTTGCGCCTTATTGTCAAATCTGTACGGAGGGCGCGCATTTGTCCTCTTTCCCCTCACGAGCCATCGGCACCAACCAATACGATTGATTGATCTTGCAAGCCGGACCACGCGCCACCATCATGGCGACGCCTAGTGCCGCCTTTGATATGGCAGACTTTGTCGATTTCGGAGAAACAGGCATGCCCAACGTGTCACAAGAAGCTTCTTTCGGCGTATCTGAGACGGTACTACCCCAGAAGTGAGTGTCCCGTGTATCCTATTCGGTCATATACTCCAACCTCAAACTTGTACACTTGCAGAATAGCAAGGATAGCGGTTTAAATTTTCCAAGATCTGCGTGTATGGTTCTGACACCAACTAGCTCTTTACTGGATGAACCTGGAGAGCTGGAGAACTCCGACAGTATCCAACCCGCAAGTGCAGAGTTCAATACGAACTTCAGCAGCTGGCTTCCGACTTATCAAAAGGCTGTTCAGCCTTGCGAGTACTGTCGATCGAAATCTCTCGAATGCTTTATCTTCAACGCCGATGGCTCCAAGAGATCCGGATGTTCGCCATGCAACGCTTTGTTTCGACCATGCAGCTTCAGCAACCCTGAGCGGATGCCAGGTATGCGCCAGAGGACTGCGCTGGATACCTTAGACGTCGTGGCAGAGAACGACATTCGGCATGTCGGTGGTCTCACTGGTAAGAAGCAGATGCGATCGCTAGGTCACCTGGGTCCGATCGAAGATGGAAAAGAGGATGACGAAGGTCCTAAGAAGGGTGCCGCAGCTGCTCGCTTTCCGCGAGCGGCTGTGAAAGTGCTCAAAGACTGGATGCTCATGCATATCGATCATCCATACCCGACCGACGAGGAGAAGGAGACGCTGAAGCAAGAGACTGGCCTATCCGTCGGTCAAATCTCGAACTGGATGGCGAACACAAGGCGAAGGCAGAAGGCTCGACCCAAGCGAAGCGCTTCGCCAAGTCTCCGACCATCAACAGGAGCTATCAACATCCCAGCAGGCAAGACCTGGGAAAGCATGAGTACGTATTCCGAGTCTGGTTTCACAAGATCGCACAAAACTCTGGCTTCGTCCTCCACCGGAAAGTTCATCACTTTCCGTGTGGGTGACAGGCGTCCAGAGGATAAGAACTGCGACCCAGACACTAGCACGATGGCTCAAATGCCGGTGCTTCAGCAGCAGGAATGTTTCGGTTAACTCTCGACAGATCCGTTCGAACGATGGAAGCACTCTCCTCCTGAGAACGAACCTGCGCCGATGAACGCTATCGCGCACGCTGTTGAGACTTTCGACCTGCCTCAAACGGAGAGCTCGAGCAGTAGCTATCGCAAGGATATCTCTAATGATAGCACTGGAAGCTTCTCTGTATTCAGAGCACCCTCTATCTCCTCATTGGAGACCCGCCCTACCAACGTGTCGTCCGGCTCCTTTGGATCTCACAACTCAGCCTACTCGCATGGTTCGCGTCACTCCCTCGGCTCGTTGAACAGCTTGAAGTCCAAGGAGAGGCGAAGGCGTCGTCGCATTCCCACACGAGCGCCAAAGGCTGGTCCCGACGAAGGGCAACGTATCTTTCAGTGCACTTTCTGCACTGATACATTCAAGTCCAAATACGATTGGTGAGTTTGTTCCTATATTCTCGCAATGCAACGGCCACTCTGAAGCCGACAAATTTCTTCAACATCAAGTCATGGCCTGGTTGGTCGCATCGTCGTCCTTCCGCTATTCCACGTTCTCGTTGTGTGGTCTTCTTCTTGCTCGGTTACTACACCTGGGATATTATGCGGATGTCAAGTGTAAGAAGAGACACCAAGCTGACAGATTATAGGTCGCGGCACGAGAAGAGTCTTCACTTGTCACTGGAGAAATGGCTATGTGCCCCTCTGGGTGAGATTGTCGCCGACAAAGCTACCGGAAAGCCCCGATGCGTATACTGCGATGAGCTAGACCCCAGCAAAGACCATTTGGCCACGCACAACCACTCTGCCTGTTACGAGAAGGGCCCAGAATCCCGAACCTTCTACCGGAAAGACCATCTTCGACAACACTTACGACTCATGCACGGTTGCAAGATGACCTCCAGTATGGACACATGGAAGTCAGAAGCCCAATACATCAAATCTCGTTGCGGCTTTTGCGGGATAAACTTTGACAAGTGGCAAGACCGCCTCGACCATTTGGCGAAAGAGTTCCGCAACGGCGCACACATGAAGAACTGGAAGGGATGCAGGGGCTTAGACCCTCATGTCGCTATCCACGTCACGAACGCGATGCCACCTTATCTCATCGCCAACGAAAGCAAATCGCCATTCCCGTTCTCAGCATCCAACACTGCGAGCCTCAAGGTGCGTACCATCGTGGCGATCATGTGGACTGCGCACAATAGGCTGACTTGTCAACAGCAGCTTAACCTGTCCGTTGATAGCAAGGACCTTGAATACCTTTTACCCAACGTTGATGACATCGACTGCACGAACAACGTGTCTGCGGCATACCAACCTGGCAGTGATCCCTCGACTATTGGACCCATCGTCCTGACGACACCGAAAGACTATTCTCCTTCCAAGTCCCTCGTCGACAACCCGAACGCAACCTGCTGGGAAATCCTCACACTACAGCTGGGCCGTTTCGCACGAGAGCACATCGCAAAGCATGGTTCCGCACACTTGACCGATGAGGTCTTGCAAGCAGAGTCACGTCGCATCCTCTACGATGACGATGATCCATGGAACCAAACATCTGCGGATAATCCCGAATGGCTGAACTTGTTCAAGAAAGCACACGGCATCAATTGCCAGACCCCAATAAAGAGTATGTATAAGCCGTCACTAGATACCTGCATGACTGTGTCTGACATTCCAATAGACATCAATGGCGAACACGAAATATTCGAAGACCTCGGCATCAACTACGGCTCCGCATTAGATCCAAGCTTCGACGTGAGCAACTTCGCCTGCACCTCAATGTCGCAGAACGATCCTTTGCGTGCCCTATCTTACGAATTCGCGCTATCCGGCTCGGTAGGCGCCGTTCAAGGACATGCGCGACAACTTTCCTCGGGTCGCCAAACACCCTACAGCGTACCAGGACTAACCGGATCGCCTACCTCACCAGCGTCGTACGCTCCCATCACGACTACTTCGAGCGCAGACAACTTACTAGGTTTCTGTGAGCCCATCTCAGAACTCGCGTGCACAGGAGCCGGTACTTGTCTCGGCGAGCAAGGCGAGATCGGCTTCTCGATTAAGACTGCTGGGTTACCGAAGAGGAGGTACTGGCTCGATGATTCGACTGCGCATCTGATGCCGTTCACATCCAGCGCTAGCGAACAGCCCACGGTTGACGGTTTGACTGCGGGTGGGCCTACTGTCGACGACTTCCAGTTCCCATCGTGGGATCAACTGCCAGAGGATCTTCAGAACCCAACGAGCAGCGCGGACTTTGACTCTACTATTCCTGTTACGACTACTGGTGTTGGTATGGCGGGTGTTGAGGGTACTGATGCGATGCCCTGGGATGATATGGACTTTGCTATGGATTTGGATACGGATATGGATATGGGTCTTAACCAGGTATGAGGTTGATGGCTTTCGGGTTATCATCTTGTCATCAAGTTGTTTCCTTCAGGGTTAGGGATGCAGGCGCATACATGGGATAAAATGTCTTAGCTTTTTGCAGTCAAGGTTGACGCAAAGTTTAGATCTAATGATCATAATTACATCGCATATCCCTTGCTATACCCCAATATCACTTTCCGGTATTCACGTTACCACTTTCGTCTTCATGAATAACCTCTCGTCATTGTCCCACGTTCCACCACGCACGCACCCATCACACCACATATACGCCGCCAACTCACCGCATATTCCACCCTACAATTCACAATTCTACACAACTAGGTCGTCCTTCGAAATTTTCCTTCCCAACACTTTCAGTTTCTTCATTATATTTACCATAAAATTTGCGATGACATCATCAATCACCAAACATCATCCTGGCGTTGTGGCGGGTAAGCTCCCCTTCTATCCATATCACATATTGCTTACTAATTCTGGATTTCTAGAGTGGTTATCGCGTTAGACTTGAAATCTAATTCCTTAGGGAGCGTCAGTTCGAGTCTGGCCAACGTCGAATTTCTTTTTTTGCTGGGTTATATGACATGGGGGTGGGAGGGTTGCTATAGGTGAGTGGATGTGCGGTAGGACTTTTGGGTTAGAAGATGTATAGGGGACTTGGATCATGACATGGCGCGTAGGGATGAGTGGACCTCCTCGATAGTATCCAGGACATTCTTTTTTTGTAATTTGGTCTACGTACCATTCTTTTTAGACGTCTCTATAGCTGATCCGCGCTGACTCTTTGCACAATAATACCTGATGCCGCGCCGCCTCCGTTACAGATGACAGCAGCGCCATATTGTCCAACCTGCAGCTGATGCAGCAGCGTAACCAATATCCTGCTTCCAGAGCTACCCAGTGCGTGTCCCAGCGCAATAGCACCTCCCCTTGGGTTTACGTTGTCGGTGCCGAGACCGAGGATCTTGGCGTTGGCCTTGATGACGGCGGCGAAGGCCTCGTTGAACTCCCAGATGGCGATGTCGTTCTTTGAGAGACCGGATTGCTTGAGGAGCTTCTCGACGCAGGAGGCGGGGGCGATGGGGAAGTCGATGGGGTCTAGGTTGTGTTAGTAAGGGTGGGTGGTGGTAGGAGGATGGGGGTACGTACCAACAGCGGCATCGGCGTAGGTGACGACCTTTGCTAGTACGCGGCTGTCCTTGCCGTATTTCTGAGCGATTTCCTTGCTTCCTAGTATCAGTGCCGATGCACCGTCACTGAGAGGGGAGCTGTTCGCTGCTGTGACTGAGCCGTCTGGTCCCTTCTCGAAGGCTGGCTTCAGTGTGGAAACCTTGTCCAGCTTCAGCTTGTTGTACTGCTCGTCCTCGGAGATGATGGTCTCGCCCTTCTTCGACTTGACAGTGACGGGTACAATCTCGTCCTTGAAGAGTCCATCCTTGTATGCCTGCTGTGCGCGCTTGTAGGTCTCGATCGCGTAGTCGTCCTGGTCCTGCCTTGAGACTTCGTACTTCTTGGCTGTATTCTCCGCACAGTTGCCCATGTGGATCTGGTTGTAGACATCCCATAGTCCGTCTGCGATCAGACCGTCTTGCAGCTTCTGGTGGCCGAATGCTGGTTGTTGGCTTGCCCGGTTCAGATAGTATGGTACTCTCGTCATGTTCTCCATGCCACCCGCCACTTGCGCTTCCGCTTGTCCGAGCTCGATGGTCGAGGCGGCAATGTTTACTGCCTTAAGACCCGATGCGCATACTTTGTTGATGGTGGTGGCTTCGATGTTGGTGGGTAGGCCGGCGAAGATGGCAGCTTGACGCGCTGGTGCTTGTCCGACGCCTCCGGAGAGGACGTTGCCCATGTATACGGCATCGATTGAGGATATCGGAACCTTCGACTTTTCGAGGGCGGACTTGATGGCTGTGGCGCCGAGTTGGGTCGCGGATACGGTTGTGAAGTTGCCATTGAACTATGGCGGGTTTAGCAGCTGACATGGCTTGGGATGATAGTCTACTAACCACTGCAGTTGGCGTTCGGCTGGCACTTATGATGTATGCATCGCGAACTTCTTTCCTTTGCGGCGCAGAGCTACTGAACTGCCTTTGGATGCTGGCCAGCCGTTGTTGAGGCCGCGAAGCCATTCTCATGGATGTGCGGAGGGCAGAAGACGACATGGCTGAATGACAATATTCAAAAAGCTCGAACTGTACTGAGAATGCGGAGAAAAGGACTCTAACGAGCAGAAGCGTGGTTGTCACATGGCGGCAACAGTTCCGTGGCTAAGATGCGGGCGGCGGGATGTGGAGGAAACGCGCTCTGACGTCTGTGCCGAGGTTCGGCAGCACACGGCACCGCCCGGCTTAGTCGCCCTCTCGAACTCTCCTCCTTCCACATACCCAGTGGTGAACCGACAGACCTCCAAGCTTCAACCTACGTTATGTCACGTTACTGTCGACCTTCCGCACTCTCAGTGTCGACGGAGCCGACTAGAACGGTCACGTCTTGGAAAAGATTTACTTCGTCCGACGCAAACATGCCTCACCCCAGCCAATATGTCACAAACGCGAACATGTCACGAACCTGCTCTTCACCATAGCCACGCGTGACCACGACGGCCACGCAGTATAGCGTACCTTATGGGTTGGCTCGCTAGAGCTCTGCTGTACTGCAAGACCCACCTACACTCTCAAAGAGCTAGCATCGTGTGTTTGTACAGGGAAATGTTGATCGAGTACAGTCACCCGCATGATGACAGTTGACAGGATTGTCGTAGGAACACCCGTCTCACGCTTTGTGATATCTCGTTACCACAACATTTATTGACGCGCAATCCTCTTCTGCTCACCGGTTAGCTCCCGTCGGTCACGCGTTTATACCGGAGACGATTACTTCGAAATTGTTTTGTCATCTTCCTACTATCCGTCTCTTCTTCTATTCGCCATCTAGATCTCTTCACCGCCTGTGTGTGCGGGTATCTGCACGATTGTACCTGCGTCGACATCGTGATACAACGATTGCCTCGCCATATTGGCTGCTGTGCCACGCCGGACAAGCGGGGCTCTACCTTACCTTGCAGTCTCCAAAAGTCACTCTGCTATGATGGGCACGTTACTCCTCACATGATCTATGAGATCATCCAGATATCCACAGGAGATGGCCTGCCGTCACATCCGCGATCAGACACAGCCACCTTAGTTTGGGTCGCAGCATCGTACAGATAGCAGCGCCTTCTAGTTTTGGCTGCGACACCGTACACAAATCCGGAAGGAAGTACAATTGGCTTTTTAAGACGTCCTCGCTATGTATAAGAAAGGGTCAGAGGGACGGTAAGTATAGAGGCAAGCTCAAGCAACTCATTCAAGCTTCATCACAACCAAGCCACTATCACCAAATCTTCTATCAACTTCCAACTTTATCTCGAGACCTACACCGCCAAGATGCATATTCCAACTGTGATCGGCTCTCTCGCCCTGATGGTCAACAGCGCTCTCGCAGCCGACATCATCATCAACAACAAGTGCCACTACCCTGTTTGGGTCTCAACCGTTCAGAAGGAAGCAACTCCGCTGAAGAAGATCCAGCCGGGCGACAATTGGTCCGAGGCACAGAAACCTGCTCTCGACGGCGTTGGTGTCAGCATCCAGGTCATCAAGCAAGACGCTTTTTCGGAGAAGCCAATCTTGAACCTGCAGTACTCTTTGAATGGAGAAGATCTGTGGTACAGCATGAGCAACACGCCGAGCGACCCGAACGCTTTAGCCTTCAAAGACGAGAAACTTCGCATTCACAACACCGACGGCCTGCTTTTCACGGAGATTGTTTGGGTCGGCAATCACAGGCCCGAGGGCACTGAACACTATCACGGCGAGGCAACCCTGACGCTTGAGCTGTGCGACGACTTTGCAAGACGCTTCAGAGCTCAGAATGGAGACGATGGCTGGGCATGGTGGTGTCGGTAGGCGGCCTGTCATGGCTGCAGAGGATACAATGAACCAGGCGGAGATGGACAACGAATTGGAGTAGGGTAATGGAAAAAATACAGCGTGTATGAATGTAGGGTATTAGAGAAAACGTCACTCCTTTAGGATTTGATCATTGCAGGATATAATTCAAGTGGTCCGTTCCGGTTGTATCGAATGGCGCTGTTACGTGTTGAATCGTCCTAACTGTCTACGAGAAATGATCATAACCTCTCAATTATGCTGTCTGTCTGCTTGACCTCAAGCATCTGAGGCGCAGAGCCAGGCCTTTTTGGTAGGTTTTGTTTCGGTTCATCTAAATTGGTCCTAGCGCCGTTCCTGAACGCTAGACCCTGGCAGGTGTGTGATGCTCGATTGCCGACCCTTCGCTCTTGCAAACCACATCCCGCCCGCTGCACCTCTGTCGCACTGCTTCGTCAAACGCGCAGTTGTGATTTGTCATATTCCTAGTGTCATACAGCGAGCTGACTCCAACTTCTTTCCAACGCAGCAAACCGACCCCAGCATACGCGCAGCGCTGCGACTACCCTGCTTTAGACGATCAACGCCTCCTAGACCCTCGAGGGCATCACCTATCGCCATGGTTCGAAATGGCAGTCCGTCGCCAGCGGACAACTTTCCGCTGGGCCATTCTGCGACATCCCCTCAACCACAGCCTTCGAAGCGCGACAAACGGCGCAATATGCTTGCCGAGAAGCTGGCGGAGATGATGGCTACCTTCTCCGACAACAGGGACAGTCATTACAGAGCCCAGCTCGCCGCGCTCCAAGCCGACATCAACCTGATTATGAAAGCCGACCCGTATGCGAACCAGCCGCTCGAGGATAGCAATGAAGAGGCCGCCGAGCTCGTCTCGCAGATCATGGGGAACAACGTCCCTACCGCACCGAGCGCGGGTACCGACTACATTGCGCAATGTGGAAAACACTATTCGCGCTTTGTCGACGCCGTCAACGATGCGATGGAAGAGCGCGACTACAACCTGACCATGCTTTGGGTGAGTCCCACGGCTTCCTGCTGTATTGGTACGAGACGCTAACCGCCAATTACGCAGAACAAGCATGAGAACACGAAGAACGAGATCGAAAACTCCCATTACTACAAAGTCCAAATCGCCGAAGAAGAGCACAAGCTACTCGCCGCCACCATCCGCGAACGACTGGTCGCAAGCATACAACAACGGACAAACAGGCTGAAGCGGGAGAAGGAACAACTCGATCTGTCTGACAGCAACGCGATGCTCCTTCATCCCAATCAGTTTAGCATAGGGCATCCCGCAAGCCCTGGCGGACCGCAAGCGCCACGAAAGACCAGGAGGACGGGGCACAAATTTGGCGACGCGGAGGAGCTGGCTGCTGCTACTGAACACAAGAGAAAGCGCAAGCTGTACGAAGACCAGGACAACGATTCGCCAGGTCCATCTGGTCGCCCCACCGAGATGGGCATCGGCTCACCCTTCCGAGAAGCCAAAGCGCGCACCGTCAACGCCCAATTCGAATCGTCCGCATACTCACTCGAGCGCCTCTTCAGCGAGAAGGAGCTCAACATGGCCATGAACCAAGCCACCATGGCGGCGTCGCACTTCTTCGCCAAGATGAAGAACACAGAAGCCGCACCGCAGGAAGCCACAACAAACGGCAACACCAACGGCGCAAATGGCGAGCACGCATCCGAAAACGGCGACGCCATGGACCAAGACCAAGACTCCGACGACGTCCCAGGCGCAACCGACATGATGCGCCAACACTCGTCGAACCCACATGCGACCCGCGGCGCCACACGCTCAGCTCTGAACCCCACGGCGGCTATAGTGAGCGGCCAAATACCTCCGTTCATCTATAACCCGCCCTTTGTTCTAGATGCTAAGATCTTCCAGAAGATCAACGCCTCCGCACCGCCACCACCTCCCCTCGGCGCACACGATATCGAGCAGGATCTGAAGCTGATGCTTAGAGACGCACCGCCCGACGACGATATCAACGAGAAACTCCTACAAGCTGCTTGCAACCCCGTTAAAGCGCGTGACTACCAGGTCCAGCCACCGAACTTCTCGGAACCTGTTCATGAGATGACGAGTGCGCTTAGGAGTACAGCGCCGCATCTCGAGGTTGGTGCTAGCTTAGGCGGTGTTCCGATGAGTGCACAGAGTAGTATGGCGGGGTGGTCGGATGCTGGTAACAACACTCCTCTGGGTCGTTATGGAGAGAGGGACTCGTTGGCTGTTGGCGGTCATGGCGGTGGTGTTGCGATGTCACGGACTGCGAGTGGGAATGGGAGGGGACGTGGTAGGGGACGTGGAGGTGGAGGGGGGAACTGAACGTGTTCCTTGCAGTTTACACAAGAGTAAGAGTGAGTGAATGGAGACATACGCTGATGTAGGCGTCCAGCTCCTTTACATCTTGCCTCAAACTGTAGTAGGTAGCTTGTTCAGGTCTTTCCCTCGAGTAGGATCCCACGATGTATCAGGTTTCGCGTTACGGTCTCGCACTATATACCCACGACTGGCGTTTGGGCTCGCGGTGCACCACGGCTGTACATATGTACTTATATGAGTTGTTTGATCTCCTTTGTTTATGTCTGCAAGTATCTATTAGACTTGGGTGGAGTTCTCTGTTGGTAGTGCTTATATCAAGTATATGTCACGATTTGCCTTCGTAGCTTTACTCTGCCTTGTATGTCACAGTTTCTCATCATGAGCTACGCAGAATAAGAGAGATCTCGAGATGAACTGGAATCCGTGTCACGAACGTACGCTGGCAGAATGGCTACAGTGCGGGCTTGTGGGCATGTACCCTGAAGGTATGCACTAACTGGCGTCCGTATGAGGAGTCCACTACGTTCAAAGAAACAACACCATGCAGTCTACATTGGTGCGAAATCGAAAGTCAGTGACCTCTTGACGCGAATGTAGACTCCTGGGTTATAAATAATTGCCATCTTTTGTGAGTGGACTCTCGATCTTTGCCTTAGACAACGTGAGCCTTGAGAAGGTGCACACCATCAACCCCATAATCAGGTTATCATAAGCATCTCACATCGACACTTCAACATCACAAAGCAAGAAGAAGAAGTTTTGAAGTATTCTCTCAATTCTCTCTACACAGGATATGGAAATCCCACTATTAGAGTACATGCTATACCACCCAACTTTTCCTCCGAATCATTGATCGTTATTCATCCGATGCATTCAGTAAAAAATCCGTGAAAATGGGCTCAATGTTGGCCGTTGAAACGCCGTGAACTACCACCTAAGAAAGAAGAAGTCTATGCTTGAAGATGCACAAGGAGAAAGAAGACGAACAGACTGCATCAAGAAGAAGCGATCCGCTTAGTCGACCTCCTCGACAGTGGGGCCGTCGTCGCCGCCGGCACCACCAGGGGCACCGCCACCGGGCATACCGCCACCGGGCATACCGCCGGGCATGCCACCCTCACCACCGGCTCCGTAGAACTTCATCATGATGGGGTTGGCGACACCCTCGAGCTCCTTCTGCTGAGACTCGTACTCGTCCTTGGTGGCGGTCTGGTTGTCGTCGAGCCACTGGACGGTCTTGTCGATCTCGGCGGTGAGCTTCTGCTTGTCGCCGGCATCGAGCTTCTCGTCGACCTTGGAGTCGCTGAGGGTGTTGCGGAGCGAGTAGGCGTAGGACTCGAGAGCGTTCTTAGCAGAGATACGGGCAGCCTCAGCCTCGTCCTCAGCCTTGTACTTCTCGGCCTCAGCCAACATGCGCTCGATCTCCTCCTTGGACAGACGGCCCTTGTCGTTGGTGATGACAATCTTGTTGGTCTTTCCGGTACCCTTCTCGAGGGCGGAGACGTTGATGATGCCGTTGGCGTCGACGTCGAAGGTGACCTCAATCTGGGGAACACCGCGGGGAGCAGGTGGGATACCGGTGAGCTCGAACTTTCCGAGCAGGTTGTTGTCCTTGGTGCGAGCACGCTCACCCTCGTAGACCTGGATAAGCACACCAGGCTGGTTGTCGGAGAAAGTGGAGAAGACCTCGGACTTCTTGGTGGGGATGGTGGTGTTGCGCTTGATGAGAGCAGTCATGACACCACCAGCAGTCTCGATACCGATGGAGAGCGGCGCGACGTCGAGAAGCAGGATCTCGGAGGTGGACTTGGAAGATGTGTCACCAGACAGGATAGCGGCCTGGACGGCAGCACCGTAGGCGACAGCCTCGTCGGGGTTGATGGACTTGTTGGGCTCCTTGCCGTTGAAGAAGTCGGAGACCATCTTCTGGACCTTGGGGATACGGGTGGATCCACCGACCAAGACGATCTCGTGGACGGAAGACTTGTCGATCTTAGCATCGCGGAGGACACGCTCGACGGGCTCCATGGTGGAGCGGAAGAGGTCCTGGCAGAGCTCTTCGAAACGAGCACGGGTGATGCTGGTGTAGAAGTCGATACCCTCGTAAAGAGAGTCGATCTCGATGGAGGTCTGAGCGGAAGAGGACAGAGTGCGCTTGGCCCGCTCGCAGGCAGTTCGGAGACGGCGGAGAGCACGAGCGTTGGAGGTGAGATCCTACTGAAAGTTAGCAGAAGTTCATGGGAAAATAGGTTTGAGGAATACAATGTGCCTACCTTCTTGTGCTTGCGCTTAAATTCATTTGTGAAGTGGTTCACAAGACGGTTGTCGAAGTCCTCACCACCCAGGTGAGTGTCTCCGGCAGTGGACTTGACCTCGAAAATACCCTCCTCAATGGTCAAGAGGGAGACATCGAAGGTACCACCACCCAAGTCGAAGATGAGGACGTTGCGCTCACCCTCGGTCTTCTTGTCAAGACCGTAGGCGATGGCAGCGGCGGTGGGCTCGTTGATGATACGGAGGACGTTGAGGCCGGCAATGAGACCAGCATCCTTGGTAGCCTGACGTTGCGAGTCGTTGAAGTATGCGGGGACAGTGACGACAGCGTTGTTGACGGTGCCACCGAGGTAGGACTCGGCGGTTTCCCTCATCTTGACCAGGACCATGGATGAGATCTCCTCGGGTGTGAAAGTCTTCTCCTCGCCCTTGAACTCGACCTGGATGACTGGCTTGCCGCCCTTGTCGATGACCTTGAAGGGGAAGTGCTTCATGTCGGCCTGGACCTCAGCGTCGGCGAACTTGCGGCCGATGAGGCGCTTGGCGTCGAAGACGGTGTTGATAGGGTTCATGGCGACTTGGTTCTTTGCGGAGTCACCAATGAGACGCTCGGTGTCGGTGAAGGCAACGAACCTTGGACATGTTAGCAATGGTCGTGACTGTAGGCAAGAAGTGGTGACTTACGAAGGTGTTGTCCGGTTACCCTGGTCGTTGGCGATAATCTCAATGCGGTCATCTCGGAAGATACCTACGCAAGAGTAGGTAGTACCAAGATCGATACCAATCGCGGGTGCCATGATGTCGATATGTGTGTGTAGTGGGGTATCAAAAGGGAAGAAAAGGTCGTGGTATGCTCACAAGTCGGTGACTTATAAAGGTGAGGCTTTCGCGGTGTAGTGTGGTTTGTGTTGTGTAGTGGAAAGAGAAACAGTCCCAAGGCGCGGGCAGACGAAGTTTTTGTATCGCCTGGCAGCGTGGTGTTTCTACAGAATTCCAGCGCCTTCGACGCGCCAAGCAACCAACCAGAACCTTCCCGCAAGCTCGCGCAAGCTCTGCGACCCACTAGAAACAGCTGCCTGGCACGCTTTCCGGGGGCAAATGCCTAATTCTTGTCATCCTGGCTCCACTCGCGGCTGATTGCACGGCCTCGGTATTGCGCTCAACGCCTTCTGCTCGCGGACTGTGAATCTTCGTGCATCTTCTGTCGCCGCCGCAAAGGGCGCTGGCCGCCGCTGTGCTATGACGGAGGCCTCACCCCACCAAAGCCTCAAACGGGTGACATAAGCGAGCTGCCCCGCCATGAGCGGGCCCATATGTCATTCCGCCCATGGCAACGACGGGTAGCTTCAAGTAGCTTCCAGATGTCCAGGATTTTTTCAACCGCCGCGATCGAGTGAAGTCACCGCGGCGGGGTTTGCCTACCAATACGGCCAGCTTTTTGTTTGATCGCACACAACACGTACCAACAGGCTTGTTGTTCTGGCTTGTACCCTGCCACGCATATGCTTTGTTCGCGGCCTAGACGAAGGGAGCTCCAAGGTACTCGCGGCATTCACGTGTTGCCAGGGTACTGGAGACGCGCAATCTCCTCATACAAGGAGTCGCTGATCGGGTCTGCAGCCTACGTCAAGATGAGAGTGTGCAACTTGGATGGCCTGAGGTCAATGTAGCTTCCAGAGTGCCTAGATTTCCCCCTGAATGAGATGCGCCTTGAATATACGGAGCAGGTCGTGGTTCCTGACACTCAAAACATACCATGAATGTGTACACCATGTCTTACATTGATGAATTCGTTCTAAGAAACACTACAGATCACATCAGAGGGTGGTTGATTAGTGATTCAGCAAGATCAAGCATTCTCCTGGTTACAAAACTCTGTTGCTGCTACCTCATCCATGCTGTCTACGGCATTCTGATCTCAGCAGTATCGTGGCTATTGACGCGCAGACTGCGCAATAGTGACGTTTCTATTCCTTGACCTGGGATTGACACTCTCAAACTCAAGGGCGCTGCTTCATGCTGGTGATGCGGTGACAGACTTTGCATTCCTTCGTTGGGTTTACCCATAGGACGCGTTGGTAGCAGCAATGGTACTCTTAATCGATCGCTCGCTATGCCCTACGAGCTGGGAAAAGTGATTCCGCTGCAGAAAACATCGTGTTTTCCCACATTACCTGCTACGGGATCTGAGGCCCAGGAGGTGTTCACTGATCTTGCATAGGCCGGTCGCGCAGTCAAACTACATGCCTGGTGTATACGATATGCTCGAATATTGGTGATCTGGGGACTTGCGCCCAGCGTCGTCGTCAGGGTCTACTCCGTCCAACAGCGCTTTTGTACAATTACATGCTCTGTAGGCCGATATATCACACACCTTATCGTACATCCGTCTTCCCTCACCTTCTTCTCATTGTCCCTCCAGGTCCTCCGCCGCCCTACTAAACGCGTTCTTAACCTCCTCCCCAGGCCCCCTCTTCCTCCAAACGTTCTCACTATTCGGCCCACTCTTCAGCTTCTCCTCCTTCTCGCGATACCGATCCTGAATCATCCTCTCTTTGACATCCTGTCCGCTATAGCTGTTCTTGGTGCGCATGCAGAACCAGAAGTCGTTCCAGTGGTCGGAGCAACTGCGTAGTTGGCCGTAGCGGTATAGATCGTTGAAGTGGCCGCCTAGTGAGGAGCAGTAGAAGGCGCTGTCGAAAGCGGCACGGCACGACATTGAGCGTGGGAGGGTGGGATCGTATTCTTCAGGAGTCTCGGCATTGTTGGATTGGGTTTGAGGATTTGAAGGGGAGGATGAGGGCGTGTTTGTGGAGAAGGATGGCGGTGCGAGGTGTGGGTGGGCGGCGTAGAAGTCGGGGTCGTGGGGTGCGGAGTCGGGTTGTTGGTGTGGAGGTGTATCTATTGTTGACGTAGGCGCATCGCTGGGCTTCTGCACTGGTGATGCTGTAGTCGATATGGTTTGTGGTTGTTGCTTGGCAGAGGCATCTGCGCCTGAGCTTGAGAAGGGCCACCAGGTCATTGTGAGGTATGCGCGTGTCTACAGGAACCGGCGTGGTAGGTACGCGGGAGACGCGCTATTCGGCAGACTCGCGATAGGAGCTGTAGCAGTCGATGGTATGGGTTGTCGCGCGTCGAAATCCCGGCAAACGTCTAATCGATATGTTGCGACGAGCGGTAATGCAATTGGTCGAGGCTAGTATGTTGTAGCTCCAATGTTCAGACGTCTAGGCTCTGGGTGCAATCCGCGGGGCTTGAAACTTGGGCAGAAATTCAAGAAATCCCCAAGGGAAATTGGCACTTCCGGCGAATCAGACATGAGACGGCCCGCACACGTGAGCGGGAAGCCTATACGCTACGTCATGCATCGCACTTGCAGCTGCCTTGGAGATCCCTCAAACTCCACCTTTACGCGTCTTGTGCGTCGTCTAATTCCTCGGTTGTGCCTACACGACGTGTCGCCTTTGCGTGTGTATTCTATTCTCGACACTCCCTACGGCCTGTTAGCGATCGACGTCTCGGTAATACTCAGCGCAGCACAACACCCAACCTGTGCCGTATCCGCCCCACCTTGTGTTTACCACCTACAACCGCCCCGAACGTGGCATCCACGCATTGACGGCCGTTCCCTATGACTCCACGCAGCCCTACGACATAACGATACCCCTCCGCCTCCGACACACCCTATACCCCGCCTACCTACCTACCTACCCCCTTCGCCCGGCCTGGGTAACGGTCCCCCACCGCCACTATGCTTGAGGGACTCGTGTCAACTCTGCTGAATCGGTTCTTGGGCATGTATGTCCAGAACTTTGATCCAAAGCAATTAAACGTTGGAATATGGTCTGGCGATGTTAAGTTGCGGGACCTCGAGCTCCGTCGCGAAGCCCTAGATCAACTACGCCTACCGCTGAACGTTGTCGAAGGACACCTTGGCTCACTCACACTATCCATACCCTGGTCAAATCTACGAGGGAAGCCGCTAAAGGTCAACATTGAGGATGTTTTCCTGCTGGCAGCGCCCAAGGAGGATGCGGACTACGACGCTGAAGAGGAGGACAAGCGTGCGCACGCCGTCAAGATGGAGAAGCTCGACAGTGCAGAACTGCTGAAGGAGCGTAACACCGAAGGCATGAGCGCGGAAGAGCAGCAGAAGAATCAGAGTTTCACTGCGAGCTTGATCACTGCCATCGTCGACAACGTCCAGATCACAGTCAAGAACATCCACATCCGATACGAAGACTCGATCGCCGACCCCGGACACCCATTCGCCCTTGGTGTCACCCTCGCAGACTTCAGTGCTATCAGCACCGATGAGAACTGGAAGCCAACGTTTATCCAAGGCACATCCACCTCGACGCACAAGCTAGCCACACTGGGCTCGTTAGCAGTATACTGGGATACGGATGCGAAGCTCATTGGAACTGGAAAGGGCAGCCAGAGCAGCGATGAGCAGCAAATCGACCGAGCCGATTTCATTGAGCGTGCAAAGGGCATGATTGCACGAGGCGATAACCCAGACTTGGGGGATCATCAGTTCATTCTCAAGCCCATCAGCGGTCGCGCTGGTATAGAGATGGACAAGACCGGTAAAATGGACGTCGCAAAGATGAAGGCTCGACTCCTCTTCGACGAGCTTGGTTTCATCATCGACGAGGATCAATATCGCGACGCGCTTATGCTGGTCGATCTGTTCCACTACTTCATCCGCCATCAAGAGTACAAAAGGCTGCAGCCCAAGTCATCACCCAAGGAGGATCCTGCTGGCTGGCTTCGCTTTGCCGGTCAGGCTGTGCTCGACAAGATTCACGAGAGGAACCGGCAATGGAGCTGGGATTACTTCAAAGAGCGCCGCGACGACCGCATACGATACATTGAGCTCTTCAAGAAGAAGAAGCGCGAGGAGAAGCTTGATGCCACGGAAGCTGAAGATCTCGATAAGCTCGAGCGAAAGCTTACGTACGAGGACCTCCGCTTCTGGCGCTCGCTGGCCCGCAATCAGCTGCGCAAGGAAAACGTTGGTGTCAAGAAGCCGCCGCCCAAGCAAACCTGGACTTCTTGGGTGTGGGGAAGTAAACAGGAAGAATCCCACGAGGATGAGAACACTCAGATGAGCGAACAACAAAGAAAAGAGCTGTACAACGCTATCGATTGGGACGAGAAGAAGGCCATCACCGAGTCGGTGGACATGCCTCGCGAATACGTCAAGTTGGAGGTCAATATGAGCCTGCGCACAGGCAGCTTCACACTCAAGCGCGATCCCCATGGCAAATCGAACGAGATACTCCGGCTACTCTTTGACTCATTCAGCACGCAATTCCTCCAACGTACAGATTCCATGTTCGTCAAGGTCGCTCTTGAAGGCATGCGCCTCTACGACGGTACCACAGAAGGCAGTCTTTTTCCTCAAATCATCACAGTCAAGGATGCACCGCCCGTGCCGGACGACAAGCGCATCGAAGAGCTCAACGATGATGAATCACCCAAGGACGATGATGATGACGAGGAAGGTGATGAGAAAGAAGACCCGTTCTTCTTCCTCACGTTTGAGAACAACCCACTCGACGGAGCCGCCGATACAAACTTGACCATGAAGTTGAAGGGGATGGAGTTCGTCTACAACCCTAGGTTTGTCGTTGAGGTGGCCAAATTCTTCAAGCCTCCAGAGCGACACATGGAGTCTATTGGCGCGCTCATGGAGACTGCTGGAGCGACGGTCGAGGGTATCCGCCAACAGACACGAGCAGGACTGGAATTCGCCCTCACCGAACACAAGACCATCAACGCGCAGCTTGACCTACAAGCCCCGCTTATCATCGTGCCAGACTCTGTCACGAAGAAGTCAAGTAATTGCCTCATCGTTGATGCCGGTCACGTGAGCGTAACGAGCGAGCTTGTCGACAAGGACACCCTTCGCGACATACAATCGAAGCAGAAGCAGCAATACACCGACGAGGATTTCCGAAAGCTGGAAAAGCTCATGTACGACAAGTTCAACCTAGCGCTCCACTCGACACAAGTGCTTATCGGACCATCCATCGAAGAAACTCGAGCGCAGCTCGAACAAGACTCCAGCTTGAAGAACTACCATATCGTTGACCGGATCAACATGGACTTCAAGATTGAGATATGCATCGTCCCGAAGGCGTCAGATCTGACCAAGTTCCGTGTGTCTGGAAACCTGCCGGTGCTCCACGCATCGGTATCGGACTCCAAGTACAAGAACCTGATGAAGCTGATCGATGTTGCTATACCCAAGTTTGACAACGACGGACCCAAGAAGCCAGTGATTGAGGGTGCGAAGGGTCCGTCCAACCTCAAGCCCACAAGCGATGCTAAGGCTGATTCGGATCCACTCGGACGGACGCGCTCAAAGTCATTCGCATTCGCCGCCCAAGAGCATGAGCTCGTGATGGAGGAAGAAGGTCACAACGATACAGACGAGAAGTTTGCAGATGCCCCGGAGAAGCGAGATGAGAAGAAAGAGGCACATCTACATCAGCGCAACTTCGAATTCAAGTTCACTGTGGACAAGCTCAAGGGTTCGCTGTATAGAGCAGATCCGGAGGGCAGAAAATCTGATCAACTGCTGGTTGAGCTCATCGCTGAAAGCTTCGATCTTGACTTCTACCAAGAGGCTTTCGAGATGGCTGCGGATGTTCGTCTCAAGAGCTTGGCTGTGGAGGACCACGTCGAAGAGTCTACCATTCCTGAGTTCAAGAACATCATCTCGTCCGAAGATGTCTCCGCAGATGAACAAAAGGATCTCTTCACGCTCAAGTTCGTCAAGGTCAACAAGGAGTCTCCGGAGTTTCAAACCAAGTACGAGGGCATTGCGACCAACTTGGACGTGGCCGTCTCAACAATCAACCTGATAGTAACCAGGCGGACGTTACTCACGTTACTGGACTTCGTCCTCGATACTTTCACCAATCCAGGCCAGCCGCAAAACCAGCAAGCCCAGATAACGGATAAGGAGACAGAACAAGCCGTTGCTGTCCAAACTCAAGCGGAGCCCGACAAGATACGCATCCGAGCAGAGATGAAGCGCATTGCTGTTGTTTTGAATAACGACGGAATACGGCTAGCTACGCTGAGTTTGAACTCTGGAGATGTTGGCATCTTCCTCAGCGGCAAGACGATGCGCATCGGTGGACGACTCGGAAACCTGTCGCTCATTGATGACATTAACCAAGGTGTCTCTGAGGAATCGTCTCTCCGCCAACTTGTGACTATTGAGGGCAAGAATCTGGCCGACTTCAGTTACGAGACCTTCGATGCGGACGCGGAGAGCTACCCTGGATACGACATGGCGGTCACACTCAAGACGGGCTCTATCAAGATCAACTTCCTCACAGAGCCGTTCCGCAAGATCATGGAGTTTGCTGTCAAGTTCGGTAAGATGCAAGCCATCTTCAATGCGGCTCGTCAGGCCGCTGCGAACCAGGCGACACAGATCCAGCAGCGAGCGACCAAGTTCCACTTCGATATCACCATCAGTACGCCTATTGTGGTGTTCCCACGTATGGTGGTATCCGACAAACCAGATCGCGATACTCTTACTGCAAACCTAGGAGAGATCTACGCGAAGAACAGCTTTGTTCCTCTTGATGATTCCAAGGGTGCCGAGACCGCGAATAAGCTTTCGGCTGGTATCAGGAACATCAAGCTCACATCGAAGCTGCACTACGATGAGGACCGCTCCGAGGAACTACAGCTGATTGACAAGGTCGATCTCGATTTCAACATCACAATGGTTGAGCACAAGGCTGGACAGAAACGGCCGGACCTTGAGATCGACGGTTCGATGTCGGACATTAACCTGATGCTCACACCGGAACAAATGAAGTTCGCACTAGAGCTGTCTCGCTCCATACCCGCAGCGTTTGCCACGGAGTCTGACGCCATAGATCAAGATGTGCAGGCCGAGCTACCTCGCGAGACAACGGAGCCTGCGCGACGACTCACGGACAAGGATAACACAGAAGAAGAGTCCTCCAAGAACGCTGTGTCGTCGCAAGGACCTGAGCTGCAATCTGACGGCGACAAGTGGACGAAGCTGGACTTTGTCTTCAAGGTCGGCACTATCGGCTTGGAGCTTGTCAAATCTGAGGATGCCCAGCCCGTAGGCGATGTTGAGGCCGCTAGTCTCTCGAAGTTCTCCCTCAACGACACGAACGTCAAGGTCCGCATGATCAGCGATGGAGCGATGGAGGCTGAATTAGTTGTGCAATCTTTCACAATCCGAGACAGTCGCACGCAAGGAACGAACAAGTTCCGCAAGATCATGTCGCTCATCAACAACGATGTCAAGCAGCAATTCATGGCCAGTGTTTCCATTTCGGGCGGGAAAGACAAGAGCATGATTGCGCTTCTTACTATTGACAGTCCAAGAATCATTCTGGCTCTTGATTATCTCTTTGCTCTGCAAGCCTTTGCAAACGCAGGTCTAGCTACCGATGAGCCTTTGGCTATCGAGGAGGTGGCCGAGCAAGAGGAGACTGATAGCGATGATGACATCATGTCGCCGGATGGCTCTCGAACTCTCGAACTCCCAGAGCCTGCGAAAGAGCCTACCGATGGTGGTATGAACATGTCGTTCCGTGTCAACTTGGTAGATGCCCAGGTTGTGCTCATTGCCAACCCAGCCATGGCCAGCTCAGAGGCCATCGTCCTTGGTACAAAGCAAGTGCTTATATCCAAGCAACAAGCAATGACGCTGCAGGTCGACAAGGTTGGCATGTTCCTATGCCGCATGGATCGCTTCGAGACCAACCGAATGCGTATCCTTGACGACTTCAGCATCCAAACAGCGCTCGACATCAGGAACCAAGGCTCAAAGTCTTCGATGATGAGCATTACCGTCGATATTGAGCCTCTTGTGCTCCGCTTGTCGCTCCGCGATATCCTGCTAGCCATGCAGATTGTCAACAGAGCATCAGCAATGGCAGCCCCGGCTGAGAAGAGTATGCCCTCGGCAGAAGCCAAGCAGCTCAAAACAGGCACACCGTCAAAGAAGGGGACTTCCCATGCAGGCAAAGCCGTGTCGAACAAGCCTCGGACCAAGTCTCTCGCAACCACCAGACGATCTAGTCAACAGGTCGGGAAGCAGCAGGCACCCTCATCTTCTGCTGTACTCAAGCGGGAAGAACTTCACATCAGCGTCGAAGGCATACGCGTTGTCCTTATCGGCGATGTCCATGAGATGCCCATGCTCGACTGGCGCGTGAAGAAGTTTGGTGTCGACGTAAGAGATTGGTCGGGAGCGATGGTCGCCGACACCTCGCTTGACACCCTAGTCAACGTCTACAACTTCTCCAAGTCTGCGTGGGAGCCGCTCATCGAGCCTTGGGCCGTTGGCTTCCACATGTCCAAGGATCAGAATCCCGATAAGCTAGCCGTCGATATCTACTCGCGCAAAGCTATGGAGCTCACAGTGACAGCCGCGACGATTGCACTGGGATCCAAATCGTTCGACTTCCTCACCAGCGAAGATGACATCTTGTCCAAGCCTCGGGGTAGCGACGCTCCGTACCGTGTACGCAACTACACAGGTTTCAGCCTCGATGTCTGGGCTGAGGGCAAGGAGCAAGAAGGCTTTGCAGCTAAGCTTGAAGATGGAGAAGAGCAGCCTTGGCGATTCGAGGACCCCATGTCGACCAGAGAGTCACTCTCCACAGATGGCGCAACCGGCATGCTTGGTATCAAGCTACAAGGCAGTGGCTTCGATACTCTTACACGAGTGCCTGTACATCGAGAAGGCGAGTTCCTGTACAACCTCAAACCGAAGCAAGACCGGATTCAGCATCGTCTATTGATCGAGGTGAAGCTTGGCGCCGACAACATCAAAAATATCACCATTCGTTCCCCAATGTTGGTAGAGAACAACACCCAGATTCCGATCGAGCTTGGCATGTACAGCCCAGAGGACGGCCATCTCCTCAAAATCGACAAGATCGCTCCCGGAGATGCTAGACCAGCACCGGTCGGCGCCTGCTTCATGCACTCTATTGTCATCCGTCCCGATCAGGGCTTCGGCTATGCTTGGTCTAACGAGCGCTTGTTCTGGAAGGACTTGCTCAAGCGACCCACGAGGACAATTACTTGCCGTGGCGAGCAAGACGACCAATCGCCGCCGTTCTACTTCCAGCTTCATGCGGCCTATGATAAGAAGGATCCTCTGACTGGCGTCTACCCGTACATGCGACTACGCCTCCAGGCACCCGTCGAGGTGCACAACCTTCTTCCATACGACTTCAAGTATAGGATCTACGACAGCAACACGAAGAAGGACTGGACGAACTTCCTTAGAAAGGGTGGTATCAGCCCAGTTCATGTAGTGGAACTGTCGCATCTTCTCCTCATCAGTGTTGAGATGCAGGATGGACCTTTCAAGCCCAGCAAATTTGGCATCATTAACTCGACCGACCGCGAGAGTTTTAGGAGAGAGAAGGTGTTGGAGGTCAAGGACAACAACGACACTACTCTGCACCTCAACATGCATTTCTTGTAAGTACATTACATTGAGATTTAGTTACAAGTACTAACCTTTCTCAGCAACTTCCCCGACGGTGGCGGCGCTTTCAAGGTTGCGATCTACAGCCCTTACATCGTCCTCAACCGTACCGGTCTTCAGCTTGATGTTCGAGCTCAGCAGCTCATGGGCCAAGCCAGAGCTGCTGCTGGACAAGGTGTCGTAACAGACAACCAGAACGATGCTGGCAAGGCCTTGCCCTTCATGTTCTCTTACCCGACAGAGAACAAGAAGAACCGTGCCCTCATCAAGGTTGGCGAGTCAAACTGGAGCAAGCCTCAGAGTTTCGATGCGATCGGTAGCACATACACGGTAGCCTTGCCATCAAAAACGGCACGTTCCGACATGCACTTGGGTGTGTCTGTCTCAGAGGGCGAAGGCAAGTACAACTTGACCAAGACCGTTTCCATCGCACCGCGCTTCATCGTCAACAACAAGATGAAGGAGGAGCTACTCATCCGAGAACCTGGTCAGTCTGATTGGATGACAGTGAAGGACGGCGAGCTGTTCCCTCTCCGTTGGCTGCGACAAGGCGGAGCACCACAATTGTCCCTCTGCTACCCCGGTGTTAACAACCAGTGGTCTTCTCCCTTCAACATCTCCAACGTCGGCAACGTCCACGTCAAGCTTTCGAAGGCTGGACAGCGCCAGAAGCTTGTTCGTGTCGATATTTTGATGGAGGCAGCAACGATATTCTGCCATGTCAGCGTTGAGAACAAGCATTGGCCGTTCTCATTCAAGAACATGAGCGACCAAGAGTTCCTGTACTGGCAAGCTAACCCCAACCTGGATGAGGACGAGGATGACCGCGGTTCCGGTTTCCGACCGATTAGGTACCGCCTGCCTCCTAGGAGCATCATGCCATATGCGTGGGATTTCCCGGCTGCGAAGAACAAGGAGATTGTTATTAGCGCCAATGGCCGAGAGCGACATGTCAAGCTTGCCGAAATTGGTCCGCTCATTCCATTCAAGATACCGCCTGGCCAGGAACGTGGCGGCATGAAGGTCATCGATCTGAACGTCGTTGCAAAGGGTCCTACGCAGACTCTCGAAGTATCGAACTACAAGCCATCTAAGAGTATGTACAAGCAGAAGTCTGCTGGCTCATCTTCGACGGCGACCGGCTTCGAGGTTAAGGATATGGACACAGACGTCACTTTCAAGGCGCAGATACGCCTTGCTGGTATCGGCATCTCGCTCGTCAACCGCCATCTCAAGGAGCTCGTGTATGTTACACTGCGCGACATCGAGATGAAATACTCCGACTCGCCCCTCTACCAGATGGTCAACATGCAGGTCAAGTGGATTCAAGTCGACAACCAACTCTACGGCGGCATCTTCCCCATCATCTTCTACCCCAGTGTTGTTCCGAAAACGGGCAAGGAGATGGAGGCGCATCCCATCTTCCAGACGACCATCACCAAGGTCAAGGACGATTCGTATGGTGTGCTGTATATCAAGTACTTCACATTCCTGCTCCAGCAGATGACGATCGAAATCGACGAGGACTTCATCTTCGCCATGATCGACTTCGCGAATATTCCTGGTGCTTCTTGGTCCGAAGAGAAGCAGGGCAAGCTATGGGATGACAATCTCAGCATACCCGAGCCAAAGCAGGAACAATCTGGCCAGGACGTCTACTTTGAGCTTCTCCATCTGCAGCCTATGCAGATCGATCTGTCGTTCGTCCGAACAGAGCGCATCAACGCTGAGGATACCATGAGCACTTCCAACCCATTCATGTTCGCCGTCAATGTTCTCACCATGTCAATTGGCAACGTCAACGATGCACCAGTACGATACAACTCGTTGATGCTGGAGAACGCTCGCATTTCGACAACTGCGTTGATCAACAACATCAAGAACCATTACGTACAGGAGTCGCTGCGACAAGTGCACGTCATCATCGGGTCCGCCGATTTCCTCGGTAACCCAGTTGGTCTGTTCAACAACATCAGCTCTGGTGTTGCAGACATCTTCTACGAGCCATACCAGGGTCTCGTCAAATCGGATCGACCCGAAGATCTTGGTATCGGTATCGCCAAGGGTGCATCAAGTTTCGTCAAGAAGTCCGTGTTCGGATTCTCGGACAGTATGGCCAAGTTCACTGGCAGTATGTCAAAGGGTCTCTCTGCGGCCACCTTGGACAAAGAGTTCCAGGACCAGCGTCGCATGTCGCGGTCTCGCAACAGGCCCAAGCACGCACTCTACGGTATCACATCCGGTGGTAATGCTTTCGCCAGCAGTCTCGCCAGTGGTCTTGGTGGTCTCGCCCGTCATCCCATCCAAGGAGCTGAGAAGGAAGGTGCTCTTGGTTTCGTCAAGGGAGTCGGCAAAGGACTGTTGGGAGTACCTACCAAGGCCGCCATCGGAGCCTTTGACCTTGCTTCCAACATGGCAGAGGGTGTACGCAACACAACCACCGTCTTCGACCAAGAAGGCCTCGATCGCGTGCGCCTCACGCGCTTCATTGGCACAGATGGCATCGTGCGCCCCTACTCTCAACGCGAAGCGCTCGGTCAGTTCTGGCTGAAGACACTTGATAACGGCAAGTACTTCAACGAAGACTACATTGCGCATCTGGAGCTGCAGAACAAGGAGATGCTCGTCATGCTCACATACAACGGCCTTATGATGGTGCGCACAAAGAAGCTGCAGACTGAATGGGATGTGCCGCTCAAGGACGTTCAGACCATCAGCAAGGAGAGGACGGGACTGGGTATCACGCTCAAGGGAGGCACAAATGGGCCTTTCATTCCGGTTAGTGATGAGGAGAGCAGGAACTGGTTCTACCGACAGGTTGCTGTGGGTGTTAATGCTTATAATGACCGGTGGAACGCGAAGGGTTGATTGAGATGGGGAATGAGTGAGTAGAAGGGGAGGTATAATGAGGTTTATGAGTACATGGCATAGTGTGGTTTTGGTATGAGTTTGCGGTTTCGATTGGACTCCTATAATGTCTACTCTTTCTATCAATCAGATGATTTTCTCTTAGAGCAATGGAGCATCATGATCGTGCGTCATCTTCAGGTCGAGTTGTCCGTATGGCCGGACTGGAGCGAGGCTGGGCCGAATTATGATCGAACTGATAGCATGGTGCGTGAAAGCCCCACCGCGCAACGGCACATTTTGTCTCATGGTGACAGCTCCCTCGCGTTATTTACGGGTCGCGGCACCGTTGCGATCCACTACGAGCAAGGATCACGATTGCGATGCCGAAGCATGGCCGGCGATGATGAAAAGCATGCATGACGTCAGACTGGCGTCGCGCGTCAACCTGCGGGGGAAGCTTGTAGCTGGAATCGCAAGTACTATCTAACCCTATCTTCTCTTGTCTTCTCCCCAATATACCCAGCTCGTGCTTTGTGTACATTACTACACCCGCGTTGTTCCACCTCCCTTGCTTTTCCCTATCCCATCTTACACACCTACTACCCGCTAATCTAATATGCTTCGCAACGGAGCGTCGCGCCTCGCGCTGAGGTCCGCAGCAGCGCCACAATCGGCACGCCCGGCTGTGAGCTTCACCCGCACAACACCTTCTCTGCAATGGGCAACACAATTCGGTTCTCTGGCTGCGCGGAGACCGCAATTAGCACAGGCGGCTGCTGCTGCGCAATGGAAGCCTGCGTCTGCGGTCTTGCGCCGCAGCATGGCTGATAAGACGTTGACGGAAGGGCAGAAGCAGGCGGAGAGCAGATATGCGCACGAGAAGATTAAGCCTACGCCCGAGACGGTGACGAGTACTAGTTCGACGCATCCTATGTTTTCGGAGGTGGGCACCGAGCAGCCGCAGAATGAGGTCGATATGGCGGCGGGGTTGAAGCATGATGTGGTATGTATACGAAGTTCTCTCTGCGCAATATTGACGACGTCTTTTGGTTATGGATTCTAACAAATACCAGGGCACAATCAAAGAAACTTTCTCCCTCGCTGAAGTCCCGCGCGAAGCATACTATATGGGTCTCGCTGGCACGCTTCCCTACCTCGCAACCTCCATCTCCACCGTGTATCTCTCGTGGGAACTCAACCACTCCACCGCGGGCTACGGCATGATCTTCTCTCAAAAAGACGCTACATACCTCCTCTCCCTCATCGAGCCCCTTCAAATCGGGTACGGCGCGTCCATCCTGAGTTTCCTCGGCGCTATCCACTGGGGACTCGAGTGGGCAGGCTACGGAGGCACACAGGGCTACAAGCGCTATGCAATTGGTGTTGTAGCACCCATGGTAGCATGGTCAACACTGCTCATGCCCATTGAAGGCGCGCTCATCTCGCAGTTCTTGGGTTTCGTTGGGTTGTACTATGTTGATACTCGTACGTCCTTCCCCCTTCCCCATCTCCCTCTCCTCTTTCCCTCACATCCATATACTAACACAACACACAGGCGTAAGCCGCCTCGGCTGGACACCCAATTGGTATGCCGTATACCGCTTTGTCCTCACCGCCATCGTCGGAGCCAGTATCGTCCTCACTCTCATCTCCCGTAGCGAGCTTCCGGAACATATCCCTGGCCCTGTTGACCGCGAGAAGGTCTTCAAGGAGGAGGGTTCTAGCGAGGAGAAGCTGGCTAAGCATGAGCATGCGGCTGTGGAGAAGAAGAAGAATGCTGCGCGTAGTGATAACAGGGGTGAGAAATAAACGTGTGTATGCGGGGGGGAATTTGAGAAGGTGTGGCTCTTTTTTTGTGGCGACGAGGCGTTCCTGGCTAGGAGCCCATGGTCGTGTTTTTTTGGCTTGTGTATATAGCTGAGTACCCTGTCTTGGCGTGTGATTGTATTTAAACGAAATCATCCTGTTATCCGAATTGTTGTTGGTCGCATGAGCTGTGACTGTGGGTGTTGCGCGGGCTCAACTGCTGTTCAGCGATGCTTCTTATGCTTGACTGCGCGTACCATAGATGCCTTTCAATTTCATACTAACATGGGTAGCGCATGCTCGGAAAACCTATCCTATCAAAACAGAGTACACGCGACTTTCTTCCCAAAATGTGAAAGATAGTGCAACCAGGGCTAGGTCATTCGCGTACCAATGGCAACTGTGGCACCTCCGCCCTTGGCTCCGCATCGCGCACATGCGCCGATCGTCATCGCTCCCACCTGTCCCCTACCTTCAACCCACCAACCCTCTCCTCCATCGCACACACAACCTTCTACCTCGACCATGCTATAACCACCCTCAATCGCATCGCCCTCCTCTATCCTCTCAACCCAACGCGACAATGATCTCCTCGGGCTTCACCAACGCGCCCGTAACGCAATTCCTCGTCTTCGGCACCGTCATTGGCGCGCTGCTGGCTGCGATTACGGATTCGAGATTCTATCTACATATACAGGTTGTGCCGCATTTGTGGGGGTATGGGCAGTTTTGGAGGTGTGGGGTTTGGATGGTATGTTTTACTGAGTTCGTGGAGGGATGGGGAAGAATGGGGAATGGACGGGGATGGGGTGGATGAGAGGGATGCTAACATGAGATGACAGCTGAGTTTCACAAACTCAACCGAAGTCCTCTTCGCAGTCTTGACATTCTACCAACTCCGCGTTGTGGAAAGGATTTGGGGGAGTAGGAAGTTCGCTGTATGTGTACCCTCTCCCTTTTACCCACCTCCCGCAGCTACACCAGTCAACTAACAATCCACAGTCCTTCCTCCTCTCCACCCTCCCCTACACAACCCTCCTCCCCCCTCTCATCCTAACCCTCATCCTCCGCCCCTTGACTTTCGGCCGCATGAACCACCTCCCCGCCGGCCCAACCCCCCTCCTCTTCGCCCTCCTCGCAAACTACTACGCTACAATCCCGTCTACCTACCGCTACAATATCTCTCCCTGGGCCGCCTCCACCCCATCCCAACAATCCTTCTACACGCGCTCCATAACGCTGACGTCGAAATCCTTGTCCTACCTCCCACCTTTGCAACTCGCGCTATCGCAGTTCCCGGGGAGCTTACTGGCGGCGGCGGTGGGGTGGGGGGTTGGAACCGCGTATAGGCGCGATGTGCTGCCCGGTGCGGCGAGGTGGAGGGTGCCCGGGTGGGTTGTGGGTGAGGAGAAGAAGGGCGGGTTTGAGGGGTTGAGGGCGAGGTTGGAGGATGAGAGGGAGAGGGAGGGGGGTGGGGCGGGGTTGGCGACGGGGATATTGGCGGAGGGGACGGGGGAGGCGAGGCAGAGGAGGACGCTTGGGGATGTGGTTGCTGAGCAGTTTAGGGGGAGGGGGTAGGATGGGGTTTTGGTATTACACTGGGGTATGAGTGCATTTGGGATTCGCTTGTTTTCGATATGTGGGATTATGATTTATTTCACTTATGTGTTATGGAAGAGATATGAGGATGGGTGATGTTATTATACGATGTGATGTCGATATACTCGACTAATGATACAGATGCCTTCTCTAGTGTGTCCTCGGGACAAAGAGGATGTAGACGCGAAACAAAGCCGCAATCTCAAATATACCCCTCCCACGCTATGGAATGACCTCCTCGCGGAGTAAACTATCTTCCTTCTCAAACGCCGTTATCAAAACCCACAAAAATACGGCCGTACAATCATCAAAAACCCCAAGAAAACTACCGTAAAGAAAACACCGAATCCCTCGACCCCTTACCCCCCCTCATCTTACTCATAAAATCCTCCGTACTCTCCTTTGCATTAAACAGCAGATCCTTCTCCGCCGACACCACAGGATGACTATTCAGCGCACTCGAAGGCGTAGGCGTAGGTCTACGGCTGCGATGCTGACCCGTCGTACTACTGCTCCTCGTCCGCTGGCTGTTAGGAGGAGCAGCAACAGCAGGAGGATTTGGCCCGGCGTCATAACCACGTGGCATCTGTATCCCCTGTGCTTGAATCTCCTGAGCCATGACTTGAGAGTGAGTTAAACGATCGAGGCTGCGCCACCATTGGTCCTTGGCTCGACGTGGATCTAACGAGCTGGTTAGATCGAGGGTGGAGGCATTGGAGGCAGGGGAGTAAGGGGAGTAGGAGGGGGGTGGGGTTGTGGATTCCCACCCTGATGCCATGGAATGTCGGTTTGTTTGGGGGGTTCGCGCGCCGATGGAGGAGGAGCGGTGGCGTGGTGAGGTGCATTGGGGTGACTCGGTTGAACGCTCTGTGGTTCGGTGTCTGCTGCTGCTGCGTGGGGGCACGTGAGGGGAGGCCTCTCGGGTGGAGTGGTGGCGGCCTAGGGAACTGCCGGGGGTGTTTGTGGTACTAGGGATGTAGCTTGAGGATGGGCGTTGGTCGGTTGATGCTCGGTTTGAGGGTTTGCGCGGGCGGTATAATCCTCGTAGACCGTCTGGTTGGCGGTCAGGAGCCTGAGGGGCAACGGTGTGTGCTCGTGGTGGGGAAATTTCTGCTGCGTCCATCAAAGACAGCGGACGTGGCTGGTCGATTTGGCGAACGTGCTCACGGCGTCTGGAGGGAGTGGCAGACCTATGATCCGCTACAATGGAAGGAACCTGTTGCTGGTGGGTCGTAGGGACTGCGGGAACTTCTTCTGGCGTTGGAGAAAGAGACGCATCGCGTAGTGCCTTCAGGGATACTGCAGACATGCGCTCACTCAGATCACGAGCAGACCGTCGTCGCTCTTCCTTGAGATCAAGAAACTTCTTCGACCGTTCTGAAGGCGTAAACGACCTGATGGACGCACTGCTGTGTTTGGCTTGCGGCGATTCAGGCTGGCTGTAGTAATCCGAGTCGAAGTGTGAAGTAGAAGGCCGCGACTCGTCCACACTGAAGACGCGAAGTGGGAACTTGCCAGGGCTGTTGACGAGCGTGCTAGCGGGGGAATGGCTTTCTATAGCCATGACTCGCTGCTTGAGTTGCCTGACTTCTTCCGAAAGCAACTCCTTCTCTTCCTCCATCTTGATGATGTGCTCGGCGGCTTCTTCGATGGCGAGCTCGTGATCTGTCCAGTGTGCCGCGCTCTCGCTTGCTATAGCGGTGAGCTCGATGTTGGTCTTCCGATGCTCCTCGTCGATTTCTCGCAGCTTCGTAATCTCTTCATCCATCTTTTCCATTTTGAGTCTGAGTTGCTTGTTCTCCGCAGTCAGCTCGTAGTTCGCATCCTCTAGTGGCTCCATCCGTTCGATTTGTTCTTTGGCGGCCGTCAGATCATGCTGCAGCACCTTGTTGTCCTTCCTCAGCAGCTCCACTCGCATGTTGGCAGTCATGAGCGTCTGCTTCAACTTGTCGATCTCTTCTGTGAGTTCTCGACTCGTCCTGGACTGCGGTGGACGAGCATCGCTGGGCCGACGTCGTCGGATGGGCGAAACCGGGGTCATTTGTTCTTCCGTGAGGGCGAATTGATCGAAGATATCTGGCGAGGTCTTAGGCGTGCATATCTCCGGAGGCTTCTGCGCTAGTGGCGGTGGCACTTTGATATCCTGAGGTGAAGGAGTTGGCGTACCCTGTGCCCTCCGTGCTTGGAGCGCATGCCGTAGGTATTCTGATTTCGGCGCCAGGGAGTTCGATCGAGAAAGCGTAGGTCGGGTCTGGTCGGGGGTAGACGGCCTAAAGTCTATCCCACGCGAGGAACCATGTGATGAAGAGGTGTTCGACATGTTGGTGTGGAGTTCCGGTGAATAACTGCGACCGGCAGTATTATAGGTAGACTTGCAGTGTTCTCAATCCAGCAGAAACAGCGCTTTGTTCGCGAGAGAAAGCTGGTCGCCGACAATGCGATTGTATAGTCCAAGTCCTGTGCGCGAACAATGTATGCGCCTCCAGTTCTAGCAATCGTCACGCGACCAAGACAGGCAATTTCGTTCAGTCGGCTGGATAGGTGTAGGTCGAGATATTACGTAGGGTATGCGAATCGAAGGTGAGGTTTGCGCCTATGCGAGGGTTGTTGATAGCAACGGCGCTTGAACGGTCGCGTCGCGTGCGAAGATGGGTGGATAGTCGCTCGAAAGCGGGTCGTTCTTGGGGTCCATTCGCGCTATGGCAGGGACAATGCTAACGTCGACGTATTGCGCAACTGTTGGCGTCCTGGGTTGTCGTGGTAAAAGAAAATGAGCGGTGACAGTAGTCGAGTGCACGTTGCTGGGATCGCGTAGATGGCTTCGATCGTGACTTCACGGCAGGCGCATTCACTGGCGGAATTGAGTGAAGGAAGTGAAGAGGTGGTAGTATTAGAGAGACTTGTGCGCGTGAAGAGGACTCGAAAATCACGAATTGTCTCAGGGATAGCGAACAGTCGCGTCGGGCAGCAACTCTCAGTGGATGGGGGAGGGAGGGCCAGAAGGGAAGACTTGACCGAGATAGGGCAAGTGAGAAGGGGCACAGCGGGAGCCCTTGGCCGGCGCGACCCAGCACGGCGGATTGCACGTCGCGTCAACACTTCCTATTCGTGCTTTTGGGAGATGAGTGGGGATGAACCTGGTTAAGCCCCTTGCCTGGACGAGTTGTCGAGTGCGGTTCCTGGGATTGCTGCATGAGCGACGCATGTCGTCACAAGAAACATCACGAACGAGACATTGCGATTGCGGGGGATGTGATAATAGTCTCGAGGCGTGCTCTGCTTACCTACTCCTACGATAACTTCAGCATCCACCAAAAGAAACACCACATAGTGCGAAACCGCCTGCGAACCCGAGTGCGGCGCAGTGTGGCGCGTTCCCCGACCATCCAGACTATGCCCAGTAGCGCTGCCTCCAGCGCAGGTCAGTCCTGTCGTTCGTCGGTCGTCGCCGAGGTGATTTGTGATGAGGCACACATTAATGTCCAGGTCTCCGTGGTCTCCCAGCTTTCATCATTTACTTTCTTTTTCTGCCAGATCTGCGACCGAGTTGACGTAGTCTACCACGATTCCAGTCCTCCATCCAAGATCTCCTCAGACTCGGCCTTGTCCCTGCTGTGTGGCCGTCAACCTGCATACTTCAGCTGTCAAGCTCAGGCCTCAACCTTCATGTTGCCCAAGCATTCGGGCTCCCCTCCGACAAGCGATCGCCCGGCATAATGTCGGTGCCAACACTGTCATTCCGGCATTTTTTTGCTGGCTAGCTGCCTTCTTGGTGGTTTTGTCACGTCGCAAGTAGACGGTGAATTGCTGAGTTAATTGCTTGGCCGAACCCTGTGCCCCGCTGCTCTGCATGTGGGGCGCAAGAGAGAAAGTTTATCTCTATCGTGAAATATCAAAGATATACAAATAGTGTGTGGCCTCTTGCATGTGGGGAGCGGGGGACGGTGATCATTCCATCTCCACTGCCATGCCAGCCTGTCGCAGTCGGTCCTCCCACTCGACGCGCAACCTCTCCATCTCCTCCCAGCACTTCCTCCCAGTGTCTGTGAAGCGCTCTTGGCTCTCCTTGGTCAGGTCTTTGGCGTACGGATCCCTCCCCTTCCTCTTGTACTCTCCCAGCTTGCCTCCCCATCCCCATCCTGCCACCTCAGTGCGATCTACACGCTCCTGGCCCCAAACATCCGCCGCGCTTCCCCACTTTCCTACACCTTCCTTTGCCTCCATGTTGTCCAATGTGCTTTGACTTGCAAGCGCCAGCCAAACCATGGCAGTCGCGCCCTTGTCGACCGAGATGGTATGCCAATCGCTGCCGAGAAGGCGCGCTATGTAGAAGGCCGCGACCATGGCCCATTGGAGGATGAGGGGAAGGGGTACGATCGAAGTGGCGCAGATGCCTGGGTGTGTAACGTAGAGTCGTGGCTTCGTGGTCTTTTCCGTATCTTGGGCGTGCTGGAGGTACTGGTCGACAGGCTCCGTGGTTGAAGGTAATCTAGAGGTGATGGCGAGGACGTCTGTCAGCCTCTTCGTGGCCTCGTATGGCATATGCGATGTGATGCCTTGTATGTCTTCTGTGTCGAAGACGTGCTCGTACGCCTCCAAGCTGCTGACCCAAATCATCCTGCCCCTTGTGCCCTCATTCCTGGGATGTTTCGCCAGTAAGGGTGCGAGGTAGTGTCCTAGCAGATAGTGCCCAAACACATTGGCGCAGAAGACCTCGCCTAAAGGAGGCTCCTTTTCCGTCTTCCTGTCCGCAGGTATTTGTTCCTTTGCAAGCCATTCACGTTCAGAGATCTTGTATGTCGGCCAGGTGGTGGCTTGCAACCACTTCGTGCAGACAGACCAAACGGCGCGTGGCCAGTCGATACCCGTCCATCCGCCTATGCCAGCGTTGCAGATGACTGCATCGAGCTTCGGTGTCGTTTCCCGGAGCTTCTTGCTCAGCTTCTGTACCGAGACCAGACTCAGCAGGTCCAGTCGCTCCTGCCGGAAATACACGCGATTCTGCAGCACCTGTGCAATACCCGGTAGCTTTTGCTCATGGCTGCGTATGACCTTGCGCAGATGCTGTTGTAGCGTCTCGATCGTCGCGTCGCCTTTCCGTTGGTCGCGTGTCGTGATGATGAGGACGAGGGATTCGTTCTGGGGGCGCGTCTGTAGGAATTCGTAGATCAGGCGGGTTCCGATACCCAGCCCCAGGCCGCTATACACGAGTCAATTAGCCATATATGAAAGAAGAGTAGATGTTCTTACCTATTTGCGCCCGTGACGAGAACATAGAAGCCATTGTCGGGTGTGGGAATGTCTTCGAGACGCGACATATTGGCTGACGTGATGGAGGATGAGCGATGCCTGTTCCTGAATTCGCTACGGCAGAAGGCGCGCTTTGACCAATCACGACCTACATCAATCTTGAACACGACTTTTGGTTGGATACTTCACGTATGCATGTTTTGAGCCTCGAGACAAAGTTTTATACGACTGTTCAGCATGAAAGTATGGTTGCTACATAGCAACTGCAAGTTTGGACAGAATGCAAGTGTGAAGTGAAACGTGGATGTCATAGGATGAAAGCGCAAGCATGGAGAGCACTTGTGTGGATAGTCTAACATGGACTAAATCTATCGTGCTCTGGGTCCTAAGATCATCTCTTGTGCTCATGTTAGTCTTCAATCGCCTTTCGATACACAGAGAACAACCACACCGCACCACTGAAACCCAGTATGCTACTAAAGCAGTTTGAAGAACCGAGTAACAACAGCGTCTTTCTACGGAAAAATACTCTCCCCTCTAGCCTCCTCAAAAATTCTCATCCATAGTTGTAGCAGTCAATAGTCGACCGGCTGATATCACCTTGAGCCACCGCCTGTGGCTCTCCAACAAACAAAGTTTACGACTTTACACGGCGCCCCATCCCCCACATTGACCTCGTCACGAGACAAAGCAAACCACCAAACAACCAAGTCCCACACGGCAGACGCAAATAACCCAACGTTTTTGCACTTGAGATAAACTTCTTCAAACTCTATTGCCAATGTGGGTTCAACATTGCATTATCTCGCTTTCGTTCCTCGTCTCGATGCCACACTCCATGTAGTGTGGTAGCAGTAGCGCAGTTGATGCGCAAAGTCCAGTATGCCAGGATGTACCATGTGTAAACCAAGGGATCCACGACATGGACTTACGCGCATACGTAGGGTATGACAGACAGTCTGTGTCATACACCTATCCGGATATCTGAGAAACCGTCCGCTAATCATGAGTGCGACCCCAGACACGAGTCTGAGGAAGCCAAGACGGCGTGCGTATGCTGGAGCAAGGGATGCATACGTAGACAAGACTGTTGTCGTCAGCTTTGTAACCCCCCATGCTGCTGCCCCAGATCAACATATCCGACTAGGATGTTTGTACGGCATCTCGGTAGGCTTGGCGGTGCGCAGCAGGGTCCTGGCGGAATGTCGCGGATATGCAATACCTTGTAGGTGATTGTTCACATGAACCCAAACCCTGTAAGTCTGTCAGCCTTACCGCCATCAACGCCGCGCCCTGAGCGAAGCGACTATCGGTGAAAACGCCGAGATACGGCACAGACGTGATCACCCGCCGCCTCACAGCACGACAGTCTTTCGTACATATGCTTCCGCCGAGGGTCCGACCGACGCTTGAGATTTGTCCGTAGTTGGGTTGTCCTTGCTATGCCTACAGGGAGGGGATGTGGGGCCTGTTTGCGGTAAGACCACGCGGTTGACATCGTCAGGTTAGGTATGAACCTCATACATTGCTTTCTTTGCAGCGGCCCAACCCAGGACAGGGCTGACGAGATTGGTGATCACCAGCTCCAAAACGCGTATCAGTGTTACTGACAAATCATGCCTATGCTGATCCCGCTTGTTCGAACTATTGGGGTAGGGACTGCGAGGTTATACAGAACATTGTGCGTTACCAACCGGATGGTGAAGCGGAGGTTGAAAGTATATGGCCGAGTAAGGCCCGCCGTCTCGACGCGCCAACGAGGCATATCGTCGGTTTATGCCGGTTATCAGATTGTGGAAGCAGAAGCGACGAGCCGGATTGGGGGTCAATGTAAGTGTTGCTGAACGAAAGCCAATCTTGACCAAATCTAGACCCCGAATATACTTTCCAAGGTTTGCGTCTGTTCTGTATAGCGAGCTGTCTCCGCGCGCGCCCACGGGCGTGGAAACAATGCTAAACCTCCGAAAGGCGATCCACGACTAGCTCTGCAGTCGTTATGCACGTCATACCTGTAGCCTTTTAGCTGCGTCTCAGATCGTGCTAGTGAAAAAGGCCAGACTTTGTGCCGTACCGTGTCCGTAGCGGGGCGGAGATGGCTCCGCTGTCCTAGTAGGGAGCGGACAGTCTCACGCGCCGTTACGGCCGCGCTCGCCATTCGGTGTGAACGCTCCGACCGACCGAGGCTGAGCAGGATGTATACGTTATCCGTTTATCTACTCCAAAACGTTTGCGGTATGTTCCGTTTGAGAAGTTCTCTTGGAAGAAGGTTTGCGATGGCGGTAAAACATGCGGTGCTGCGTCCCCCACCGCTTCAACCCGCGATTCTGCTCTTGCGTAAGCATGGGATCCCAGTCGCCGCGGCGGAGCTCCAACTCTGTCGAGCTCTCCGAGATATGCAGCTCGTGCTGATCAAGAGGTGACAAAGAGCGGTGGATGTTTACAGAATACATTGATCGGGCCGCTGAACCCAAGGTATATGCAACGCGAGAAAAAGCAAAAACAGGCGACTCTCGCACTGGTATTGATTTCTGGTGACAGCCCGGGCCGTGCCGGATAGGCCACCAATGCGGATCCTCAGGGCTCAGGCACCAGGCATGAAACATGATCCTCCTCGACTGTGTGTCACCTGTCAGGCTCGTCGTGACAGTCACAGACCATTACGCGTTGCAGAAGGTCGATACGAGTTATGGGTCGGAAGTACCGGCGCAGGTTGCAAGTGCCGGCATGGAAGACTAGCCACCCTCCGATCCGCCGTTGGCTAGGAGGATTACTCCGGCATTTCCTGCAAAGGACGAGGGAGAAAAAGGCCGTGGTAAGAATATGACGGTAGAGAGATGCGGTGGGCTTCCAACCAAGACGTTTAGTCAGGTGCGATCGACGAACCTAATACATTATCTCATCCGCTCCGTGTGCTCCTGATCCTATAGAGACTAGCCTGTGTGTCGTAAGCACAACCAGGAGGTGGCATGTACCAACGTGTTACCGTGGGTTGACGACACTCCTAGTGTTGATGGCGATGCAATGCTGGTCGTCGACCGTGCCCACTGAGGTGCGCACTGTACTGTGACGAGGGTACGACGGCTGCAGATAACATGACCGCGCATGCATGCGGGAATCGTACCACTCCAAGCATTGGTGGCACCCTGCATCAACGTTAGCATATTACTGTTATATCCAGTCGCAACACGTCTCTTCGCCAATTTCAACTCACCTGGGAGCCGGACGTTTATCCACGCGAATCGCTACGAGTCACATCCCGTGCCCGGACAGGACCCACATGCCCTTCGCGCAATTGCTGCCATGGCCGGGTGCGTAATTGCCCGCCAGCAGCTAGCCATTGTCCCAACGTCGTTAAATGTGCCCAAATCAAGCTCATCCGGGCCCCGGCCCCATGTCAACTCAGAATTAGGTTCCTGCTGAACGCGGGGCGGCGGAAGGGTATGCTTATATCACCGAAATAGTCCGTGACAAACCGCGCAAAGGTAATGTTGGGATATTGGTACGATAGAGACATATCACTGGCTTCTGAGATTGCCATGTCGTGACTGGAAGTAACAACAAGCTGCCTCGTCGCGACGTCCAGTCCTGTCATTGAATTGTTGGTTTCAAGTTCCGTTGGGCGATTGGAACGGGATTGGCAGCCGCAACCGCTGGATATCAGGACGCCAGGAGGATTGCAGTGGAGTAGTAATTGAGGGACTTACTACGCCTCCCTTAGTGTGGTCTTACGAGTTTTCAAGGTCGTTTGTGGCGGGCGGGGTGGTGGGGAAGTTGTCGTCGGTTGCGAGTCAAGCCTGTGCCTCTTTGGGGGTTCACGATGCAGCTTCACGCGGGTCAGGGTGCAGTCTATCAGTAATTCCACGCCACTGCGTCAGTGTGTATCTACCAAACTGGTAATATATGCATTACTTCTTATCGTATTCCGTGGAGCTTGGGAAATTGGTAGAAAAACAACAGCAACATGCTACGCCGTCTGGACTGCTCCTGGCCCATCATTCGGTTGGACGATGAGTCAGTAGCGCAGATCATCATCCTCCCGTGAAGCCTTGAGACAATCATGATTCGCCTTCCAGAAGATTTCCAGAGTGGACCGTAGGCAATGCTCTCTCCTGGTCCACTGCGCTTGGTTCTGGACGAGGTCTTTGAATCCTCTCGGCAGTCCTGCAGTGGTCGCAAAGGCCCCGCAATTGAGTTGAACTTCGCAAACCGCGTCAAGGCGGAGAACAGAACCTCATCTTGAGTGTCGATGAAACCAAGGTGGCGTCATGCTGCTGGCCATTCCCACATTCCAACAAGCTCCCCACACATACGAACCGGGTAACTGTATGCGTGCGTCAATGGCAATATTCGTCGTGTTCCAAGCTGCGGAGTTGCCGATGCAATGAGTTGTCAAGTAACGTGGTTGGCTCGCATTGCTCGACTCAAAGGCCGTAACCAACGTATTGACTGATGACCCTGATCTACTCGTGGAGGAAGAATGAATAGTGGGCAGGACTGACTCTTGATACCAGCGAAGCCTCAGCCTGGTAAGGAGGATCGTGACTCCACGTCACCAACTTCATGGCAACATCCTTCGAGCTATACATAGCTGCATCGAATCGTGCATAGGTCAAGTCGCTATGCGATGCGACGTCCAGTTCAAGACTTTTTGACATGCGGTTGCGAAGGCACGACCCGACCGTGCCTCTGGCGAACCAATTTCCGTGATTGGCCAGGCCGAACAATGGGCAGAAGGATTTTACTGGCCTTACCAGCTCTTTTATCACGCTCCAGGGACGTGGTAAGCCACACCAATTTGGCAACCTGCATAAGTCCGGCGTAGCTGCAGGTAGCGAGCTGGCGCTACGATGCGAGGAGCCTGTATTAAAAAAGCCAAAAGCGGGTATTCGGCCGATCCATATCTCGACATCTTTCCAGTCTAACTTGTGATGAATGCGAGAAACTGCGAAAAGCGAACCCGACGCAATTTGGAGTCAGGCACTGCCTGGGATGGTGCTCGAGAGTTTCTGAAGCTGCGAAACTGAGACAGGTAGAGAGGCGACCGACATTGTGCCGACGCGCTCAGCTTACCTTATGCTTGGGATAGTTTGGCAGGTCGGAACAGACGGAATGCTGTATTGAAGGTATGTTCCTCCGGTGCGCGTTCCGTGTTTTGTTCACGTTCCACGTAACTGGCGCCTGGTTTGGTGGCCGATTGCGTGCTTCGGAGTTGTCGCCGTCGGGTAAGATCCTGTGTGTCACCTGCGATTTGCTTTGGCTAACGCAGTACCGCCAAAATCACATAAACTTTGGTTGGAAACCGGACCCTTTTTTAAACGTCAAGTTGCCTTGGGCTATCGTATTTTTGCGAAAGGTTGTCGGCAGATGGATGCAGCTCCGCCATCGTGGCTGGTGACCAACGCCGGACATTGGTGAGTATAATTTCGGTTAAGTGCCATAGTCGGTGGAGCAGTATTGGACGGAGTACTGAAAAAACGACTTTTGAAATTGACAGTGATGATACATTCGACTATCCAACAAGGTAGGAAAACATTCAAAATGGGGTATTGTGCAGCTTTCCGCCGTGTTCGCCGTGTACGCCGTGCTATATTGCAATCGTGATGATAAGAAATGATGGAGAGGGGCAGGTTCGTGTCATCGTCTGCAATCGCCTGGCGTCGTGTTAGGGTTGTATTCTTAACGGACATCGTGACATGGGGCAACGAACCACAGTTCTCATTGAGTCTGTATTCTCTGGACGGACAATCAGTTTAGGAAAATGGTAGATGGAACGAACACCTACACTGCCGTGACATTGGCCGGACACCGTACATGCGTTTGTTGGTACTTGGTACACCAGGCTTTGACGACGTAGCGGACGTGAGTGCACTTGTATTGAACTTGCGTATAGTCGCACATGATGGTAGGAAAGGAGAGGCGCGAGGCGTTAGAGGTGATTGACGAGTAAAAGCTCCAAAAGGGTAGCACAAGCAGTAATGGATGGCAAGCAAGCGATTTTGTTGGTACGTTCGATGAAATCTCCGGATTAGCATGCAGCGCGACGGTCCGTTATGTTATAGTAAGCCAGACAGAGCAGACAGACGTCAGTGCGATCAGGTACCCGTGAGAGCTATGCAAAGTTAGCCCATGTCCATAGAACCTGGTTCGTCAGTTGACATGCATCATGGTAGTGGCCGTGAATGTTCAACGGACCCGGGAGCCCGAGAGTGGTCGAGCCCTTTGCACATCATAGACGTGGGTGGGGACCTTCATGTTTGAAGTCCTCTCGCTTCCATGAACCTTGAGGGAGGTAAGTGGCAGCCCAACCCGGATGCCGAGAGGGACTACAAGGGCCGCTGGCCGTATTTGAACAAGATGCTTGCACGCGTCAAGATCCTCGGTCTTGCTCTCAGGGTAGAATAGCCAGCGGACGGGCAATGGCAGCCCGTGAGTGGCTGAGGGGGTATAGAATTTAGAAGTGCGCCAATCCGCCTCGTCGTTAGTGTGCACTAAGTTCAAAGTTATCAGACGTGCACAGATCAAGTTTGATCTGCGACTACGGTTCCACGTTAAGGTGGCGCGTGGGGTGGTGCAGCCGTTGGAAAATCCTTGACTGTGGCAGACACTAAGCTTCGGTGGCCAGGGTGACCCTTCCTGCAGGTCGCGAGACAGGTCGACGATATACCAAATATTAGTTACTGCTAACGTTTACACACTGCTGGAATAAGGCGGTCGCTGCATCGTGGCGCCTGTTTCATCCTGGGCGTGCCTTTCTCGGCAGTACTGCACCGGAGTTTCCACCGATTTGTGTCCTTTATGCTTACTTTCCCGCTTCCCCGGCCCCAGTCCATATCGCGAGAGCATCCGGAGGTCGAGTGTTGCGCAATCACCATATGCCGTCCCGCGTACGGTGAGCGCGGCTGCGCGACATGATCCCACCTGCACCGTTGGTGGCTGTCGGCGGGTCCCTGGTCGCTGGCCTCACTTTCTGACGTCGCGAGCATAAACGCGCAAAATGCGTTGCTCGCAGGATGGAATGGGAATGGGTTTGTGTTTGAGTTCTGGGGCGTGATGTGGTGTTGTGAGCGTTTGATGAACCCAGTGCTGTTGTCGGGTTGGGTCTCGCCCGCATGACGCCATTGGGTCCGGACGTCCGCCTCAAGTTCACAACTGTTTACTCATGCTACCCTACATTTGAGCCTGCTATATGGCAGCGGCACGGTCCACACCTTTGTACGGCACAGCCATGGGGCTTCACTATGGACCGTAGCCTTCTCGCATTGGTGGACCGTGCCCGAGCGCTGTGCCGTAGCTGCGTAGAAGAAGAGGAGCAACTGCGATCCGCGCGGAGATCCTCAGCAACGTGTGCATATACATATACGTATACCAGGAACCTGGTAACGTCCATTTGCAGAACGGCATTCTTACGCGGTGTTCGTGCGATAACGGGTCAGACTGCTGCATGACATAGGTAAAGACAATGCGCATCGGCTCGAACAAGGCGGCCAACTACAACCCTGTTCGGTTGGGGTACGTTTGGTCAAAGAACTGGGCTACCAAGAATGCGGCTACCGAAAACGGGATATGGCGACCTCGTGGAAAAGTTGGGATTTTGCCGCTTCGCCTGCGCAAGACCAATGCAGAACGTCGTCTCATACGGCGACAAAAGTGTGAAAGCCCGCAGAACGTACCAGGATCGCGACCCCTGGAGTGCATGTCTTGCCTATGCTCAACACTATTCGTTGCTGATCGGATAAGTCTGTCCATTCACATTCGCTCGACACCTCAGACGCGAGCTTATGACGAGCCGGATCACCCACGAAGCGAACTTCGTAACGATAGACCATGACTGCATGCAAACGCGTCATACGATTTATATCGGAAAGTGGAGAATCGATAGGATGTCTCTCGTACCATGAGCATGTGGCACAGCTCTATATTCCATACATCTGGGCAAGTGTACGTTGGCCTCTGCAGCCTGACTATCGACGCCACTATTGATAGGGGGAACCTGTGGCCCGAGGCGCCTCTCCCGCGGAAGCCGGGCAGAACCTAGGCCGCATAAGACGCCATTTACACCCACAGCCTTTGTCAGAGTATTATAACTTGTCGACGCTTTATTGGGTCCTCCTCGAAATCTCCACCTGGTAGGCACGCAATCCGTCGTTCATTGGCAAGAACCACGGACATTCAGGCTGAACGTGAGACATGGATATCAACATCAATGCCACCAGAACGGTGAACTGACTGGGCAGAGACTATATGTGGATCCGATACTGCCCCGCGTTGCCAAACCGGCGGTAAGGCCAAAAGCAGTGGTGTGGCTATAGCACTGAGTCTTATATGTATTGGAGACTGTCAGCCCACCTAAGGTATAAACCCTGTGTAAGGGACGGATAGCGGACGGCACTGGAAGACGCAGCGGCCCGAGTGTATACAATTCACCGGGATGCGTAAGCGCAGGTGTCTTCGTTAGAAATAGTTCATTATTGTCCATGCGACGATGCAGAGAAAAGCATCACACCAGTTGTGGATATCTAAGGCTCCATTGCACGTGTTGATCATGAGAACTCTCCATTGGCCTCCCCGGCATCTAGCCAGCCGCGGCACATCTCGACTGCCTAGTAAGAAATTCAAGTCAGCAACTGTCACTCTTGGCTCTGGTTCGTGGAATCTGCTTACCCTTCCCCACTTCTTGAACATCTTCTCGCCCACCTCCTTATCGACATTCGGCTTGAAGACCATGCGGTCTTTCTGGTTAATCTCCTTCAATTCGTCGAACTCCTTCCATACGTCGACCGCAAATCCAGCTGCGATGGCTGCGCCCAGGGCTGTGGTTTCGCGCATGGCGGGACGGTCGACGGGAATGCCGATGATATTTGCTTGCGTCTATCGAAAACAGTTAGTGGAGGCCGCGTATACGGGCATATGTAGGGAAGATCACGTACCTGCATGCAAAGGTTTGAGTTACTCATGCCGCCATCGACTGCGAGCATGTTGAGCTTGTGGCCACTGTCAAGCTCCATGGCGTCCAGAATGGCCCTGGTCTGGAAGCAAGTCGCTTCCAAAGTCGCGCGAGCGATGTGCCCCCGCTCAGTGAACTGGGTGATACCGAATATAGTGCCCTTGGCATCGTCAATCCAGTAAGGAGCGAACAGACCACTGAAGGCTGTCACAAAGACACATCCACCGTTGTCTTCCACAGACGCTGCCAGGTCACTGATCTTGTGCGAGTGCGTGATGAAGCCCATGTTGTTCATGAGGAACTTGACACCACTGCCTGCGACCGCGATACTGCCCTCAAGCGCATACATGGGTTTCCGCTTTCCGCCAAAGTCGTATGCGACCGTTGCCAGAAGTCCGTGCGACGAAATGACCGGCTTTTCGCCCACGTTGTACAGCAGGAAGCAACCAGTACCGTACGTGTTCTTGGCAGAGCCGGGCGTAAACCCCTGTTGACCGACCAAAGCTGACGATTGGTCACCTAAGCACCCTGCGATGCGAACGCCTTCCAGTATACCGGTGCGCAGGAATCCGAAAGCGTCTGGCGAAGAAGACGGCACGATCTTTGGCAACTTAACCTTGTTTTTGTCGATACCAAAGAAATCCAAGAGCTTGTCATCGTACTGAACGGTGTGCCTGGGGTTGCATGAGCGGGCTTTTTCGCTTAAGCAGAAGCGTGCAAAGGATGACCTACAGGTTCATGAACATGGTTCTAGATGCATTGGTAGTATCCGTCACGTGAATTCCGGCCTCTTTTCCACCATTCAGGTTGTATAATATCCAAGAGTCGATAGTACCGAAAGATAGTCGGTTCTCGTCGTATGCTTTGCGAACGTCGTCGTTGTGGTCTAGCAGCCACCTGAGCTTGACCGATGACGGGTAGGTCGACAGGGGAAGTCCACACATCTGGAGTAGCTCGTCGGCGCCTTCGCGATCTTTCAGTTCACGGACCAATCCCTTGGTTCTGGTATCTGGCCTAGAATCGCCTGAAGTCAGTCGCCGTGTGCTCGTCTTTGGGGTGTATTCTGTACGTACCATGCGATCGCATTGCATAGTGGCAGCCCACTATTGGTATCCCAAACGACTGTTGTTTCACGCTGGTTGGTGATGCCGACTGCCTTGATGTCTTCGATTTCGTGTCCGTTGTCGAGGAAGATGTTCGTAGCCCTATCGATGCATTGCTCCACGGTGTTGATTATTTCCCATGGGTCGTGTTCATGCCATCTACGCTAATTAACCCATGCAAAGTCACGAGACATGCGCAGTACTGACCCTGACTGAGGATATTTTTGGGTGAACTCAATCTGATGTTGAGCTACAGGCTCACCGAGACCGTCAAAGATGATGAAGCGGGTACTCGTGGTTCCTTGGTCTATGGACCCAATGAAGAACTGCCTCAATCTCCCCTCGTCCAGATGCGCCTGCGATTCGTCTCCAGCTTCTTCTCCCTTGGGGACTGGCTGTGGCTCAGTGTTGTGGGCGGAAATATCTTGTGTCGCCATGCTGAAAGTTGCACTGGATGGTTTCAAATGTGTATGCGACCCGTTGTACTTATACGGAAGATGTCTTCCGTCCGCGGTCGGGGTTGTGGAATAGGTGCGACGGGTGCAGCTGTTGGTCGCGACGTGTTGCTTCCCAAAATTCGGCACCAAGAACGGTACTGGGTATTGCGAAGGTACGGAAAAATTTCTAATCAAGCCAATCAGGTCTAAAAACCGACTCGCTTCTCTGCGGTGTCCGCGCTGAAGGATGTCTGGATTGCGCTGGGTTGCGTGTGAGTGTGCGGTGCCGCAGCAAAGCGCAATTGCCGATGACGTTGTTCCGAAGGTGCGGTGCGAAAGAGGTCTCGCGACAAAGAACACCGAATTTTGGGAGTATAAGCTTATGAGTTGAAATTGAGGTGGTAGAGAGAGAATCGCCAGGAGAGCATGGTAGGAGAACGAAGGTTTCGGTGTTTAATCGGCAGCGGAACCCGGGCGCGTGCCTTTCCTATGCGGTGTCTGCGGTATGACGCTCGAAGAGGGGTGGTTTTGCCTTTAAAGCGGGGGAGGGGAAGCGCTCCACGACCAACAACACGACAGCAAAGTCGCCCAGCCTCGTCACATGGAGCCTCAAATCTTTCAGCCTCTTCCGAGCTCGAGAGGCAAGCCGTTGATCGGTCTCAGCATCGTCGATCAGGCCAATGCTAGCAAAACTAGACTCTTCGCCCGGCAAAGCATCCGCGCGGGTGTCAGTGTGACTTCACATATAGCGGGTCGCGAGTCCAACAGATCCACAGAAGACGACGCCGTCGTGATTTCTCCAGTGGGACTCCAGGGGGCGCCGGTGGGATACCCGCATCGAACCCACCCAGAGCCTCATCAATTTACCAGCTTCGGCGGTATCACAACACGCGCACCGTGCTCACGATCTTAACAATAAGGGTTGGCGGGTTGCTCCAAGCTCCAGGAGTTCTTCACCGACCTTCGAACACCTTGATCACCAGGCTGTCCACGACGCTCTTTGCTTCCAATGGACTAATGCGATGTCAGCAAAAGCTGTTCGCCTTCGGCAATGACTCGCTATCGTGCTGTGCCACCTGGGCTTACCACGCTTACCACCATGCGAATCGATGATTTGGATGGCTCCATGGATGGCATTCTGCGCGATGCGCGCGAAAAGTCCGATGTCAATCACAACAAACATGCCATTGACGATCTGATTGCAATATCCATGGCTCCCCGCGGATGATCTGGACTTTGGAATGGGTCACCCAGCGAAGCTTCGAGACACAGAATTTTGGAACTCGGAGGTATGGGCATCGGAGCTGACCACGCGTTATGTGTGATGTGTTGCCGAACATGGGATAGTTATCGGTATAAAGTTAGGCATCCGTGCCAAGTGGAGCTAAGTGGGTAGGACTCGTAATGGCGGACTGCCAACCCAACGTTGGGATGGACGGCACGTGATCCTCTGCATGGGGAAGGTCCGAGCGTGTCCTTTCCTCCTATCTCAAATCCACCTTCCTACCCGACGGCCATGTCCATATCATTGCTGCCCAAGGAACTGCGCCTGCAGATTTGGTCGCTTGCATACCACAACGAGCCCCCTCGCCTGGTTGCGCTGGAAACGAAGCCACACGCAGAAAGTCATGACGAAACGCATTTTTGCCCACGGTACTCACCTAGCCCTGCGCCGACTGTGGTAAACATATGTCATGAGTCGCGCGAAGAGGCTCGTTACCAAGCTATCAAAGCGGACCATATCGTGGAGCTGCCGTCGGACATTCCAGGTGCCAGTGGGGGCGAATTCTACTTCCGCATCGATACCGACATCCTATTGATACAGCTGGAAGGGAAGCGCGTGAAGCATTATGACGACTCGCCCGAAGTAGGACTACTGGCTCACTTCAGACGTGCGACGGGCTGCAATCCCGAACAGCTGCAAAAGGTTGCAGTCACCAAAGTAATACTGAACGGGTTTCGAGATGGTAGCCTGTCCAACGTCCTTCGCGAGTTCCCCAAGATCTCGCATATGGTGATGATGCTCACAGAAGACATATGGGAAAAGGATATGGAGAAAGAGCTATTTGTTCGCGCTGCTGCGAGAATAGTGCGCATGTACAAGCTCGATTTGATGAACCGAGCTAGCAGCCAAGGCAAGACATTCAAGCCGCACCCTTTCGACGTGGATTTTGCCAGGCTTCGCCACCGTCAGCTGGATATCTTAGCGAAAGATATCTGGAGAGATTGGAGTGATGGAGGAGATGAATGGGCGACGCTCGATAACTCTGAACCATTCTGGTAGTCTACGGAACATCATGATATATCCGATCACCCTTTTCCGGTAATTGAAGAAAATCCGGCGGCGTGTCTTCCGCTGCCGGCAGCTGGTGCTTCTCTGCCCAATTCCTGATCGCATCAAAGTTCCGACACGTATGGACGGTATTGAAGTCCACAAAGGCTTGCAATGGCTTGTCCGGAGGCTGATACCACACTTGGCCCAGAACGCCATTGTCAACTGTACACATGAGTTGTTGCCGCAAGATGTCGAGACAATGGGCTAGAAATGTGAGTAATATCCCCAGATGTATGCAAGGAAGCCGACTTACTAACGTGGTGCTTCAGAATGTTCGCATCGTTGGAAAATGGGCCAAGCCCTTGCTTCTGGTAGTACTCGAAATTCCAAGAAAGGGACTTTCGCAACAGGTTCTACACATTGTCAACATCCTTCTCGACATAGTGTTCTGGAAGACTTACCAAGCAATGCAGATGGTGCAAGCCTTCCACATGTGCCGGATATCCACCTCCGTATTCCTCCTTGATTTTTACTTGATCAGAGGCAAGACCAGATTTTCTGGCCTCCTCGTTTGGTACTCTCGCGGCATGGTCTAGTCATGGATGTTAAATACTGGAATCTCTGTACATCAGGAGAGCTTACAGTCGACACCCAACTCTTTCCACGCCGCATCTACTTCAGGTCCAGCATCCAGTCGATACGCGTTTGATACCAACAAGGATCCGTTGAACTGGATCTGGTTGTAGGTAACTCCGACATCCTTGATGATCGGAGCTGACTAGTATTAGCAAGACATTCCTCATAAGCAGCTCCATCGACCGTACAATACTGTGAGGTGTGCCTGATGCAAAACGCATCTGCATCGAGTCGTTCCCTTTGAGCTATCCATGCTCCTAGGCAGGCAGAGAGTATAGCTGTGCCGAGGAACGCGGTAGCTATTGCTAGCCATGACCAATGCCGCGATGTTTGTCGCAATGGTCGCAAATCGAGCGAGGCTTCTTCATGATCTGGAAGTAATCTCTTGCAGTCTTCATTCTCTCGATCATGTTCGTAACTTGATCCTTTCTCAATTTCGATGTTCGACATTGCGGCAATGAAGAAGAGATGGAGTTATGCACACGGGGACGAAGGTGAAAGCAAAGGCGAGAGGCATGCCAAATCGAAAAGACGACGATTAGCCATAGTCAAACATTGCGGATGGTGGTCAGTCGCACTCCCAGCTTCTAGCTCTTACCCCGCCTAAGCTGAATACGACACACGATGCACCCCTCCATTCACGATCGCTGGTGGCGTTTTAGGGCTGAGCTGGGACACACAATCACCACGACCTGTCTCGTATACCTTGTCGGAAATAATGGTCATCATCTGCGCTAAACTTCGTTCGAGCAGCTTGCAGCGCGCGTGCCGCATTTTCGATAGCTGGCTTTTGAACTCGATGCACCACCACAAGAATAGATGCGGGACTAGAGTTGACGAGCAGAATCAATAGCACGATGCCAGCTACCATTACGAGCGCCACATCGGGTCTTGCGTAATCTACAGTGCAAGATGCGGATCCCAAAGCGTCGAAGCTCTGTGGGGTTACAGTGGCATCTCTTCGACACCGAATGTCCACTACCAAGGTTCCAAAGCTGACATCCACACCGACCTCAAGTGTATGACGCCGAAGTCGCTCTCAGCTCTCCACAAATAACCGTTTGATTCTGCATAGACAGCTTCATTCGAACAAAACCCTGACTACTCTCCACTCTCTCCCCAGCGCCATCCCGCCCCCCTCTCACTAAGCCTCCGTACTCACGGCTCTGACCGGATCAATCTCAATAGTCAGCCCGCCGCACATACGAGATCTAGTCTGGAATCACGCCACAGAAGAGAGAAGCCAGCGCACGATGTAGCTAAGACACGCGGGGAAGGCATGCGAGTAGGTAAGAGCTAGCTTCAGGTGAGCGAGTAAAGGACCTATGTACATACATATATAAGGATGGTGCTCATTATACATATCTGTCTACAGCAGGACTCAATTCCTACTGCCTACCCATACAAGCCTCTCCTCTTACTCATTAATACCAACTTTCTCTCCCCAACCCCAAACATCAACTATGAAGTCCGTTCTCTCCATCCTCGCTCTCGTAGCATGCGCCCTCGCCGCGCCAGCTGCAGTTGCTCAGGGTAAATACAGCACGTACGGTATGCTATACCCATCATTCTATCGATCTCTCCTCCTCTCGTCCCTCTCCGTCCCTTCCTACCCTCCGTCCTACTAATACCGCAACAAGGCGACTATAAGAACGTCCCTGCGCCTGTGGGCGGATACGGCGACTACAAGAACGTCCCTGCTCCCAAACCAGCAACCTACGGCGACTACAAGAATGTTCCTGCGCCTGCGGGAGGAAACTACGGGACATACAAGGGGTATGTGAAGGAGTAGAAGAGACTTATGGGCTATGAGAGTGTGTAGTATATGGAATTTGCACTAAAGCAGGCTCTCGAGCTGTATTTCAGCCCAGCCTGGGGGCTTATGAATCATGAATCATGGACATCATACACATTTCCCCTCTTCATACCGTAGCAGTGACATCCATACCCTGAACATCTTTCCCATCACAGCTGTCTAGATACACAACATCATCACGCCTCAATCTTAACCCCAGGCCCAATCTCCTTTATCCTACCTTCCAGTCTCGGCGCAATAGCTTTCGTCCAGTTGACCTGGAACTCCGCGCCCTCTAGCTCGTCGCATAGCTTAGGGTTTCCCTTGAGACCAGCAACACGCCACCATTTCCGCATCACACGCCTTATCATCTCGGTCTGCTTATCCGTGAACTGTATCGGGACTCTAGAATCGTACATCGGGCCATCATCTTCGTCTTCATCTTGGTCTGGATCCTCTTCTCCGAGAGTGTCGTGTGTGTTGTCGTCGCGTTGATTTTTCTCACCCAGGTCCTCAACGGGATTGTTGCCACGGGACTGGGTAGGCGAGGTAGGAGAAGGGTCATGGAAGGCATGGCCATGTTTCTGCAAGTTCGTTTGGATAGACGCGAAGCGCGAATTCATGGACTTGCCCCAGCGTTTCCATTTGCCGAGAACTTTCAGGGACATGAAGTATTGGCGCAGGATGGTAGAGATGAGGACGCCGTTTTCTTCCGAGACGATTTCTTTGGCGACGCCACCTTCTTCTTCGATTAGGAGGGATGTGTAGCCATCTGGAAGGGAGTCAGTAAGCATTGTAACCGTATTGATTGAATCTGACGTACCTTTACCGCGGCCCATGTAGCCTCGTGTAGCAAGAACGTACTCGCGCGTCTCGTCTACAGGCTCTTCTCCGATTGTCACGTTTGTTACTCTCGAATGTGGTGGTTTGGAGTAGTCGGCTTCGAAGGTGATGTTGGAGACTTGTGGGAATCTTCCTTCGAGGGCTGGGTAGTTGCTGACGCCGTTCTCCAGTGCTTCTCGTATCGCCTTGCCGGTGACCTTTAGTACTACGACTGGGTCTTCGAATGGGAAGCAGTTGACCAGATCTCTGAGCTTCAGTAGGCCAGGAGGATAGATCTGGTCGCCGCGGATTGTTCCAGCGGCCATGATACAGCACTCTGCTGAGTAGTAGTAGCGCATGAGATCGCAGACGAAATTGCCGATATTCGACTCCTTTGTCCGCACTGTTGTGAAACGCGCGTCGAGTGGTGCAGCGGTGTATCCGATCGGCTTGTCTAACCGCTTCCTGATCTCTCGTGTTTGTTCTTCTACCAGCTCCATTGCCTGGGGATCTTGTGGTATGCTGCTGACAATGTCTCGCCGTATGATCTTGAAATCCCATCCTTTGCCTTCAGGCTTCCGCCATGCCTCGACATGAGACAGTTGTTTGAAGTCGGTGCCTGAACGCAGTACTTGGGTGCCGTTGATCAGGCTGTACGAGTAGTAGTGGTCGTGACCGCCGAGGATGATGTCAATCAAGCCGCCGCCGCATTGCTTTGCCAGCTTGTTGTCATTAGGCTCTCGCTGATGCGACACGCATACGATGATCTCTGCGCCCTGCTCCTTCAGGCCAGGTATAAGTTCCTTCGCAGTCTCGGACGCGCTCTTGTATATGATGTCCGGCGGCAGCGCATTGATCGTGTCAAGCCACTCTCGTTCTGCGAGCCCAATAACACCGACTTTGATGCCGTTGGATGCTGTGAGCATGACCGTCTTCTTCGCGTTTCCGAGTGGGACGCCGTCGCCGAGGGCTGGATCGTGTACGTTTGCGAGGAGCCATGGGAACTTGCATTTGGCTGTGAGGTAGCGGTACTGCTTGACACCAAAGTCAAGGTCGTGGTTCTATTTTGTCGTTAGTTAAACTCGACGTTTGTAAACATCGACGTACATACTCCTACGCAAGAGACGTCTGTGCCAATGTTGTTCAGCACAGGAACCATGTGGCTTCCTAGAATTAGCGTCAGTCTCCTTGCGTACCCTCGGGTGATTCAGCTCACTCACCCTTTGTGATACTACTCTCAATGCTTGGATTGAACGCATCTCCAGAGAAAAAGGTCAAGAGCTTTGGTTGGTCCTTGAATCTCTCGTCGTTTCTATAATAATTGACGAGAGTTTGAAATCGAGCGTATCCGCCCACGGGCTCTCTCGACCCCGCTTCTACGTGGTATACATCATTGTAGTGTAAGAAACGGAGGTCTGGCGGGGCATTTGGCGCGCCGCCTTCTGGCTCGCATATGAGCAGTTCTTCCGCTGAAGGGTGGTCTGTAGGTGCCATGATGAAGTTGGAGTCTATGTCATACGTGTTCCAACGCGGGAGATAGTCGTCGGGGGATTATGGTATCCAAGGCGTTCTTGTCGCGTGTTCGAGCGGTGAGCACGCCCCGACGCTGCTGTGCATCATCGAACGCAGCTAGCGCTTCAGGGTCCAGGCTGAGCTGCATGGCGAGGGCGCGTGGACCAATGACGATGACGTCTTTCTAAGTCGTGAGTGGATCTGCAAGGGGCAGTTTGAGGCTGACGGGTGCCGTACCGCTGCCGCATGGCATGTATGGAGGGGTCAGGAAGGACCTCTGGAATGGCGCGCATCAACAACGGTGCTACACGAAGCTCAGGCCACTCCAGATCCCTTGCAACAGGACTCACGAATGCATCTAGGTACTTTGTTATTGAACTACTTGCTCTAATAAATAGAGCAAAGGTAATGCCTCATATACAATAATGTAGCAGCAAAGGCGAGGGCTGTGCTTCTCGATGCCATGTGCTGGACGATGCAAAACGCCAGTGCCCTCCAAAGTGGATATCACCGGTCCAGATATCATGATCATAAGAGAGAAGATGCGCCATTTACCCAAGCCCTGTGGAACAACGCCGCGAAACCCACACAAGAATCCAAAGAAATGCAAACCGCGGTTGGAAGCTCCCTCTACAAAGCATTCCAACCATCCCAGAGATTTAACCTAGCCTTGCCCTTACCCTTCGGGCCTTGCCTAGACCCAGCTCCCGCTGGACCCGTCCCAGAACGCCTTGAACTCCTTCCTAATTCCTATTGCCTACTACTGCCTGGACGACCCCCCTTGGCCTTGGTCTTGGTGTGTGTCTCCTTGCACTCGTCACTGCAGAACCATTTGGTCCGGCCAGTGGGCGGTTTGTCAAGGTTGACGCAAGCAAGATGGAACCACTCACGGGGGCAGTCGTCGTTGTCGCAGGCAATCATGTTGCCATACGACACTTCGTTGCAGTAGCAGTACCGGGGCTCATCGCCGTCTTCTTCCGCTTCCGATTCGGGCTCGGCTTCTACCTCGGCTTCTTGGTATTCCTGTTCTTGTGCGACGGAGCTTGCGGCGGAGGACGGGGGGTTCGATTTCGCGTTGGGAACGGGTTTCATGGCGGGGGAGGCAGTGGCAGTAGTCGGCTGTGTGTTCTTCTTGTGGCCTCGTTTCGACCCGGTGCCTGTCGTGCTGTTGTTCTCGGATGAGGTGTTGGAGTTGGAGTTGCCATTGTTCGCGTTGCGACTGCTGCGGCTTCTCGCCATTGATATCTCTGGGAACGCGCCAATGACAGGTGTCGCAGTCTTTGAAGTGCGACCGGGCCTTGCAGAGGCTGCTGCCGGCGCAGGAGGATCAACCTCCATACTCTCTGGCTCAGGCTGTCCCAAATCTTCCAACTTCATGTTGGATGTGTCAAAGGGCGGCGGGACCTCTGCGCTCTCCTTGGGAGTTGATGCGCCCTTTACCGAGGTATTGTCCCGCACGATCCCAGCAGCCTGCTCAAGCTCTGTAATGACATTGCTACTAGCGGCTTGTTGTACGGAATGAGAAGAGGAGGGGCGCCGTGCCGCAGGAGCCTCTTGGTCTTTGAGCGACGCCACCGAGTTGGCTGTGGAGTTCTTCCGCGCACGTGCAGACAACGGTCGATCCGATGCACCGGCAATTGCTTTGTTGATGGCAAAATTGGCGGCCAGGGGGGACGATGCCATTGGGGGCGAATACGGCGGAAGCGGGTTCTTGCGTTGCGCAGGCACGGGAGCGGCACGCGGTTTGCGCTTCGCTGCGGCGCTCTCTGGACCTGGGGTACCCCGTGGGCTTGAGCCACCTCGTACGCCGTTGCTGGTAGCTTTCAGAGCATTGCTTATTGATCGCTCCATGGCCGGGGCAGCTGGTGCCGCTGCAGCGAGGGCCTTTTCGGTCTTCTTTCGCTTGCCGTGCGGACCTGCGCCATTGCTCGAGATGCCCAACCCGAGGTTCCTGGTGTCTGGCCCTGCTGTCTCTGCGGGCATGGGCTTCCTCTTCTGTGGCTTCTTGGCGGGTCGGTCGTCGAAGTCGGAATCGACCTGGTGATGACGACTGCGCTTGTTGGCCTGCATGGCTTCGCGTCTGGCCTCGCTCTTCGCCGCGATTGAGTCGACGTCATGCACATGCTGGGCTGCCGCGGCCAGATTGTTCGCCGCAGCCACCTCGCGCCGTTGTCGCTCGTGGTTTTGGCCGCCCTTTTTCTTCTCCTCCTTGTCCGCGTATGCCCAGTGGGTGAGGCTGCCGTATCGCGCTTCGTCGCTAATTTCGCCGTCGAGCTGGGAGAAGGAGTGGTGCATGCGCATAAGGCCCTTGTCTTTGGTGGCTTTGGCGCCCTGGAGGACTACCAGCTTCTCGTCGAGCGTGGGGAGCATGTTCGCGATGAGCATTCTGAGGCGAAAGAAGAGCTGGCGCTTCTGGATCGCTGCCTGCTCCTCGGGGGAGAGGCTGTCGGGGTTGGATGGGTTGAGCTGCGAATAGTGAGCCTGGGGTAATGGCGTGCGCTCAAACAAGAACGTACATTGGTATTGTTTTCGGACGCTGTAGAGGCCTGTTCTACAGCCGCCAGCTGCGCCTTGGTGGTGACGGGCTGCTGGGCGATCTCGTCAAGCAGCTCCGTGAGCATCTGCTCTGGGTCGTGGAGTTTCGCCTCGACTTCCTTGAACATGGAGAAGTGCTTGATTATCTCCTTCGGGAATGCGTCGACGGCGCCTGTAAAGTGTGTGAGGGCGGGCAGGAAGCCGGGCGCGCTGTTGGAAGCCTCGGGCGTCTGCTCCATCCCGCTGGCGGCGAGCCGGCCGGCGAAGGTGCGCGCATAGTAGTTGGTAGGTCGGACCGTGGCCCTCCCTTGTCTCGTAGACGTTCGAGTGCCTGTGGTCGGCGGCATGGTGGCTGTGAGGGCGCTCCGTGGGTTGCAGGGCGAGGAAAGTGGCCGCGGACGCGCTCAGCTCAGGATGCAGTGTGTAGAAAGAAGTTGCGTGGTAGGAATGACGTGTAGGCGCATCTCAAGCGATAAACAGTAGTTTGCTGGCGTGTCCCGCGATTTGCCTGTGGGTGCCGTGCAGCGTGACGATGCGCAGAACAGGAGCTCCTCACTACCACTTGACGCTACAAGCGCGAAAGACGCTAGGCACTGTCTGTTGACGGAATGTGCACGTGATTTGCGTTATCGGCGGTAGCTTGCCCGATAGTGACACAAGCCATCGTGCCATCAGCCTCCCACCATCACCACCCTCGAGTTTATCCGTCTCCCCTTCCCCAGCCACACGGGGTACACGGAGCTACCATGCTCCCGCTACTGACCAGATAAGACACCCACAACAAACTTTCTTTCATCGTTACTTTACTCTACGCGCCGGCCGTGTTGGTACTTGCCGCAGTCGTCCGCGTGACATGGTCCGCTATCCTCTACGTGGAAATCCCTTTCGTGACCGTCCGTCCCATATCGGTTCAGATCGCATCGGCATCGCTGAGGTATGCAACGGGACATACGCAGTCGTGTTACTTTGGATAATTTTTTCGAAGTTCGAAGTCCCGGAGATAAATGTCGAATAGTAACACAAAGACTCAGCCTCATGCACGCTTTTGGCCCCGATCCGCGGTTCGCCCCGTATTTCTCCAAAGGCACAAGTCCAAAGAGTGCAAAAGAACTAGTACTATTTCCACTATATTTAGGAGTATCCACCAATTGAGTAACTTCCCATAGCCGCCGTCGGAATGCGACCTATAGCAGCTTGGAATCCTTCGCGGCGTAGTCAGTTGGGTTCGGTCCGGAGATCGTAGTGGAGGAGCATTGCCGGCCTTAAGCCTCAGACGTATACGGTATTTCGCCAGGCACATCAGAGTTGCGTATTCTGGATTGGCTGGATCGCATAAGTGTTTGATCACTAGTTCTCGACACAAGCGCTGCGCGGTTACGACCTCGGAACCTTGGAAGGCACTAAACTTATCAAAACCTAGACAACAGGGAACTAGAACGGGAACGGGAACCAACTCATGCCACGCCGTAGATGCTCGTTTACATCTACCCTTCGGCAAGTAAGTCTCTTCACAAGGGTCGGGCTGGCGAACTGTTGGCACGAGCCCTGATTGTCGACTCTGAGCTCTTAGACGTACACCATCGCTGTTGGGTCGGTTAACAGTCACTTGGGGGCCGTCATAGATGCGTGGAGGATTCGTTTGACTCAATCGTGTTCGAACTTCCATGTCACGTCTTGAGACTCCATTTCTAGGCTTCAATCACCGTATGCGTGACTCCATTCCTCTCACTCCCTCACTTCATTCAACCCTACTCGAAGGTTTGTCTGGTTCGTATTCTGTCAATGTGGGTACTGTAACAACATTCCGCGGGCCTACTCTGAGTTTAAATCATCCTTCAGTAGCGGCACAGCTTCAACATTGCCTAGTTGCCACTCGGGTTGGCGATTGCGGCGATTGTTTCATCTTCCCGACCATTCCATGATTAATATCTTCAAGTGTTGGACTCACAAGGGTCGCGATCTCGAGGCGTCATACGCGGCTCGAAGAAAAGGCTGGCCAGGGCTTGAACAAACGATTGTCTTGGCAGGGACGTGTATCGCGAGTCTCACGGGCTCACCATTGGCCCAAGTTACCAGGCAGATGGCAGTTCAGCGGGGCTCAAGCGGTCGAGCGGCCTCGGGCCGCAGTGCGTTGCATTGTACGACGGCACATGTGAATCACGGACAATAGTCAGGGACGTGGTTGAGTCCGTCCTGAGGTGACGGCGGGTTGCTCAGGCGGTCTGTTCAAACAGTAAAAATTGGTCACTTGAGAGTCACCTTCACTTCCCATCGGCCTGCCGCGATTGCACCGCCGCCTCCCACCCTTTCTCCCACTTATAACCCGCCTCCGCTCACCTCCCTCGAGACTTCCTTAACAACAAACTGAACTCTCGTCAACAGCAGTGCAGCCGACCGTCCTTCAACAGTCGTCCCTCTACTAGTAATATATCTACCCACGGACTCAGTCAACACGTCCACCGACTACATGATCAAGACCCCCGACACCGCCGCTGGCGCTACCTTTACGCCTGAGATCACTCAAGCCGAGAACATTCGCAACAAGATGTCTGTCGACAACCTCGTCGAGAGCCCGAGTGATTCTCCTGACATCACCTCGGCGCTCATAATTGCACCACCTTCCACTCCCAAGTCGACCAAGGAAGAGCCTTCATCGCCCACTGTCAAGACTCCTGACACCGTCATGACCGACCTCGTAAGTGCAAAGCCCCCCATCCGCACGCATCTCGCGCGATGTGCGGAGTCACCACTCCACCATTGAATTCACAGACTGACCGAGTATCAACTGAGTAAAGGCCGAGCCCGACGTCTCTGGTGATGAGTCTCTCGACGACGACGGCGAAGATGTACCCGACTCACAGCGCGAGTTCCTCTGCATGAACGACGAGCACACTCGCTGCATGACTGGCCAGTACACCAAGGACCTGTCGCGCAAGGTCATCTCCGACCACTTTGGCCGCAACAAGGCGTGTACCCGCGACATCACCGACTGGCCTCTGTTCTGCCGCAAGCACTACCAGCGCGCGACCTACAACAAGACCAAGTGGCAGATCCGCAAAGTGCAGCTCATCCTCCGCCAGTTCGAGGTAATCGAGAAGCAGTTCCCAGGCACCACCTACGACATCGCTTTCAAGAAGTCCGAAGAAGCGCGTCTAAACCACTACTCCCGTCAAGTCGCCGCCGGAGCCAAGAATGATCAAGCTGAGAAGAGTGTGCACCCCAAGATCGGCAAGCACTTCGAGGCGCCCATCGACGTCCTCCGCGAGCTAGACCAGTGGCTCGGCTTCAACAAGACGTACGCAGAAGTCAAGAAGATCGTCGATGTCATCCTCCAGATGCTCGAGGAGAAGGAGACCGAACAAGTTCCGTCCATCGAGTTCCTCCCCAAGCTCCCTGGCAAGACTCCGTCGCCCAAGAAGACCCCAGCCAAAGCCCGCACACCCAAGTCGCCCAAGTCACCCAAGTCACCCGCCAAGTCACCCAAGACATCTACCCGCGTCTCCAACAAGGGTTCCGTCAAGAAGACTTCAGCAAAGGCCTAGTTCTACCATAGCGTCGCTGCGCCCAGCATCGCGACCACCGTCGCATCATGTCACTCCTTCATCCCATTGCCATTTGCTTTCACGGTCTCTCAGCGGTTGAGCTACCGACACTCTAATATTCCTTTGAGTGTCCTGGCAAAATGCACGCACTACTACCATCTTCACTATGTTCACAGCATCTGCAATTTTCACTCTTTTGATTCACATGTCTGGCACCATCACGACTGTCTTCGCACACGCTATATGCTGTCGCCCCTCATGTATCAGCGTTTTCCAACGCAGGACACAAGACTGTTCGTATGGGCGATGGCCGAACATGTACTTACTCACTCACGGCATGAGTGTTCTTTTTACTTCTATACCCTCATCTTACGATGGCGACTTGTCTTGTCTTGTCTCTTGCATTATAGGTAGATTTTGGCGGCGTTTAGGCATAGGGTGTTTTTTCTGGGGGCTGGAGTCAGCGTGTGGGCATGGGTTCGGCCTCACTGGGTCTGTGGTATCATAGTTTAGGTTTGGGGAGTTGGGTATATACTACGGTAATCAAATTCAAAGCTCTCGTTAGAAACATGCATCCCCGCATTCCTCATCGTGACATTGACGTTACCGTTACCGTTGACATCGACATTACCATCGACGTTGGCACTCCATGCACTGTCGTCACTCACGTTACACACATCATCTGCAAACTCCCGTTCCTGCATATGCACACTGCACATGCACCATGCATCCCCGGACGGCTATAGCCTCGTCTGCATGTGTGTCACCGATACTGTCTACCGCCTGCTCCGCTGTGGACGCACGCTCTTTGTTGTGTACCTGCATTTTGAGTCAGACTTCGGGGTCGGTCCTTTTTCGTTGTGACTGTGCCGCAGCGCGCTGCCTCGCTTGACTGGTTGGTGAGGCTGGCCCCCTCGTGCAGGCGCTTCTCCCCCACATGTAACGCATCCTGCGAGTCGGGCCGAGGGTGTGGCGCGGGTTTGTGTCTCACTGCGGTGTTTGGTTGCGTGTTGGTATGGGGAGAATTGGGGTAGATGTGTTGTGGTGATCATTGCTGTATTTGCTATGCGAATGTGTTCTTTGATTGACATCTCCGATGGTATCTGAGGCCAGCTGCGACTTCTCACCGCGTCTTCTTCAGGACGTGGGGTGAGGGAAGCAGTTTGAGGATGCAACTCACCCCATCATCCCCAGGTGGTAACAGAGGTCGCGTATAAGAAACACGCTTCATCATGTTGGCCTGCTTGTACCTTGCACCTGCATCTACCTTATCTCGTGCAAACCTCTACTACTGCTCCATTATCCCTCTGCGTCGTGCTCCCCAAGATGAGCGACAAGAAAATCGAGCTATGCGGAGTCTGGGACGGCGACTTCTCTTGGGATGGCTACTTCCTGCGAATGCACATGAAGACAGTGACCCAGCAATACGACATGTACAACCCCCGCACTTGGCCCTTGGTAAGCCAGGTTATGGCAACGGAGAACAACAGTGATTACAGGAAGAGCAAGGTCCCTCCCGAGTATCTGGTATACGAACAGACTCTTATCAAGGACCTGGACGCGCTTCGACCTCTCCAAGCCCAGCGGACGTGCAATCGTAGGAAGAATCGAGAAATGAAAAACCTCTTTCGCTACTACCCGCTGAACTATGATCGTAACGGCGAGTTGAGAGCGCATCCGCATATACCATCTGACGAACTGGAGGAGTGGATGAGTCAAATCAAGAAGAAAAACCCGATTGCGAAGAAACAGGAGGACATCAAGGATGTGATAGTCGGCAACCATGCAAATGACGAGGCCACTGAGGATGCTTCGCCCGAAGCAGCAGCGATTCATGAGATCATGAAGATGTTGGACGACACAGATACAGTGCCCAACAGCAGAGTGACTGAACTGGAGGAAGAACTCGACAAGACCAAGAAAGAGAGCTTAGAGGCAGACATTAGAGCGGAGAGCGCGGAAAAGAAAATTACTGCAATGACAGCCAAGTACCAAACGGCCGTTCAAAGATTCTCCGTCCAGGTTGGAGAGGCGCTTTGTGAATACAAGGAACAATCGCACAAGCTCCTTTGCCAAGAGCGCATCAACCTCAGTACCCTGAAAGACATATTGGTGAAGAAGGAAGATGAGATCGCCAGCCTGCAATCGGACCTCAAGAAGAGTGGAGAGGACATTGCGACAGCGAAGCAGGAGACCAAGGTGGCAAAGCAGCCAATCTTCAAGATTTTGGAAGAAATGAAGAAGAAGAAACAGGGTACAGGTTTGCAGAAGAGGAGAGCGGAGGAGGAGGGGGCAGAAGCAGCACGAAAGAAGCCGAAGATCGAGAGTTGGGAAATGCAGTAGCGACATGAGGGATGTGCGCGCGCGTCCGGCTTTTAGTTCCCGCGTGTGCTGGCTTGTTCGGCAAGAGAATTTGGGGAATGCGACAGTCGGTCTAGAACCACCGGGTCACCAAAGACGTGGCTACGTCATATGGATTTAGCTCAGATACGAAGTGTCTCGGATCTTTCATCGCTGCCTCTACTTAGTCCACGGGACTTGTTGGTAGAGGGCATCGGTCAGCCTGATGTCTCTGTCTCCTGGCTTTATCTTCAGTAGATTCTCCTGACTCGTGTCCAATACAAGAAATGTTTCAAGGTTCCATGGCAACCAGTGGTGAAGATGGCTCATGGTGAAGGTGAACGAGGAGCGCTCGCCCTCTCACCGCGAATCTTCCAGACTAACCGAAAGGGCAGGAGTTTGATCACGACAGCCGGCCTCTATAGCTAGCAAAGCTTTTCCTGCCCCTTCCGATCGACAGCAGCAGCATCACACCCCTCGTTTCGCGTTAGAAATTCTCAAGGTAGGTCGAGTATGGGCGTCAACGCAGCACAAGTGACTGACACGATCGCGACACAAGATGGCACCTCTTCCGCGCTACGAGGGCACCTTCAGCTTCGTCTCGTCAAGATTGTATGCGAGCATCAAGCGCGCCATCCCTACCTACGACAAGGAAGATCCAAAGACCTGGCCATATGTCACCCTGTCAACGATCGAGAAGCTTCGCCCGTACCAAGGATACCCGGATCTTCCTACAGGCGTAGCCTACCAACGAGAAGCAATGAAGCGATACGAGAGCATGTACACACCACAAGAGCGAGCAATTGCCGCCTCCGTGAACGGTCCCTTGCATCAGCGATACCCGTACAACTACGATCGATTCGACGAGCCGAAGGAGAAAGTCGGTATGTCCGGGGCGGAGTACCGGAGCTACATGGCGAATACTACTCCAATGCCTTCTACACCACGAGTACGCGAGCGTGAAGAATGGGAGCAAGACATCCCTGACAGCGCAATCGATTGCGACACTCCTCCAGGCGGACGTATGGAGAGCGCATCCCCAACCCCAGCCACCCGCACCCAACCCCCCTCCCGCTGCACCAACAAAACCTGCACCGACACCCGCCGCGAAGCCGCCAGACTCCGCGGCACCCTCTTCGACAAAGACTCCCAGCTCCTAAGCTGCCAATCCGATCTCAAAGAATACGAGACAACCGAGAAGTTGCGGCGACGAGCTTTGGAAGACGCGGAGTACGAGGTCGAGAAGGAGAAGCAGCGTGCTGATGCTGCAGAGAGGGAATGTATGCTGCGTATGAAGGGTAATATTAGGTTACAGCAGCGCGTGAGGGAGTTGGAGGGAAAGGTGAAGCAGGCGCAGGATTTGGATGGGTATTGTGTTGAGTTGGAGGGGGAGATTGAGAGGTTGAATGGGGTGCGGGATGGGGAGGAGGATGAGGAGTCTGATGATGGTGACGATGGTAGGTCGCGCAAGAGGATGCGGTCTGAGAGTTTGTAGGAGGTCGCATGTTTGGATGTCACGGTCGCGTTCTTGCGATGCACGACTGCCGCGGAGACGCCGCACACGCGAGGTTTCGGCAGCGCTAGCCTATTACGTTGCGAACGCCTTCCCCGCTCGATGCGTCATTATCGTCAAGTGTCAAGTGTCAAGTGTAGTTATAAACTCCGCTCTGCGTCACTCGATTAGGCAAGACATTTGCTCTGGCATTGCTCTGGACCGATGTACTCGTTCTGAATTTGTCAGACCACGCCCTACAGCTATATTCGCATTAGTACACGACAGGAGAAGAGAGCCGTGTGACTAGTACAGTGCAGAAGAAGAACTCGTTGGGGAGGAACACTTGCAGTTTACCTAACTTCCTGAGGTTCTACGCAAGCCGCATAATCTTGACTGCTCTTAACACAGCCAGCGACATGGCGCTCCCAGCTACTACGCAGGTCGCGATCCTACTATCGATCTTCATTTTACCCATTCTCACATACATCTACTTCACCAAGAACCAGCAAGTAAGGAGCAATGCTGGGCCTTTACCAGCAGCGACAGAGATCACAGGGCTCTTCATACACCCCATCAAGTCATGCCACGGCATCAGCGTAAAGTCGGCGAAGCTCTTGCCAACCGGCCTTGACCTCGGTGCGCCTCTGTCGTCAGCTATTCGAGAACTGTAATATGCTGACAGAGCCAGATCGTCAATGGATGTGGGTGAGCTACCCAAACTACGAGTTCCTGACGATCCGCCAAAACTCCAAAATGACACTGATCCGGCCAACCTACGACGAAAAAACTGATACCCTCACCGTTACTGCACCAGCGCCAAACTCGGTCGATGAGAAGTTGGAGTTTTCAATCCCGGCTCATCCATCTAAGGAATGGCTCGACGAGAATACCGAAGAGCACTCGGCAAAGATATGGAGTACTACAACGGGAACCCGCGTGTACTCTACGAAGATGACCGCACCCTTCAACAGCTTCTTCGATAAGGAAGTACGGCTCGTATACAAGCCCCCTGTCTCCGAAGACCCCAGACCTCTAGTATCGAACGGTGCACCAGGCGTCCTAGGAAGAGATGCATCGACCTGTTTCCCCGACCTGATGCCCGTACTAGTTGGCAACCAATCCAGCATCGACGAACTCAACACGCGTCTCAAAGCCGCAGAAGGCCTCACAATTGACGTCCGCCGCTTCCGACCCAACATCCTCGTCAAAGGTGATGCTAACGCGCCCTGGGATGAAGATCGCTGGAAGACGATCAAGATAACGCCTGATGCTGGTGACAAGCCAATCGTCCTGGATATCACGCAGCGATGCGCGCGCTGTCAGGTGCCTAATGTACATCCTGATTCGGCGGAGAAGCACAAGACGCAGCCTTGGGATGCGTTGATGAAATATAGGAGGATCGACGAGGGAATCACATACAAGCCCTGCTATGGTATGCTCGCTGTGCCGAAGTCGGTGGGGGATCTTAGGGTTGGCATGAAGTTCGAGATCACTGAGGTTACGGATAAGCATCGGTATATCGCTGGGTTTTAGGGGGTGGAGCTTGACGGTTTGTGTCGAGGAACCCTTACTGGCTGCTGCGTATATCGATGAGTCTGACCGACTCCCATTACAGCGGAAGCCATTGCGACACAGTTGTCGTACGACTCTCCACAAAGGTTGTACGGATGATCGGATCAGCACACAATTTCTCTGTTGTCAGCCTCGAAAATCTAAAGAAGCTAGCAGTAAGCTGCCCGATTTAGCCTTTGGAAGATCCTAGGTGCATCGATTTGCAGCTCCTGAAATCTCTTCAGATGATTGTTGGAGATGTTGCCCAAGCTACAGCAATCATAAGCGGATCCCCACGTAGTTCACATGCGAACAGCCATGTGCAGCGGCAATTATGACGAAGGTACCTGATGATCCATCGGATCTGCAAAGCAAAGACTGCCGAAGCGGCTCCGCCTCTAGCCCGCGTTGAGATTAGCGACGCGACGCGACAGACAGGGGTACGCCTATCATCGTGTCCATGGCTGACTTTCTCTTGAACTCAACTTCCCTCTAAGAAATGTAAGGGCTACACACAAGCCGTTTCCAACATGTTTCGCACAGTTGTGGATATACCTGTTGCGCGCGCGTGCAGAATGGCAGCGGCATTGTTTCGAAACAGAGAACTGCAACTCAGTGGAGATTACGCGCGTTCTTGATCGGACCGTGACGTGTGACGACGACTATCCGTGTTGAGACCCTGGCGTTTGGGACGCAGGGACACCAGACGGAAGGCACACAGAGGGGATACAGAAGGCGCGTCCCACCTGGCCGTCGACCAAGTATGACCACTTCCGCTTCCAGCGAGGGAGTCACAGGTCGTCGAATCGCTCTTTCCTTTCCACACCCACCATGGCAGGCGATGCAATGCTGGCATTGCCAATGTCTCCGACACAATCGCCCAAAGAGTTTGGAAGTGCCGCCGTACAATGGGCGTGCACACGAAGAGGGAGGATGATGGTCTTGACGATTGCACTTCTCACAGTCCTACTTGGACTGACGGGTATGAGGAATCATGAGGTACGTTCAACCTTTACAGACACCAGAGAAGACGACGTCGAGATATGCGACATACCCCGCCAGACTTGAACGTCATCAGCGAGGTCCAAGCTAACTCCAACAGGCCATATCTTCACGATACCACAACTTCTCCTCGTACTACTCATGGCGACCGTATCTCCAGCCCCTGCCCGACATCGTACACTCGCCGTTCAAGACCCCCTCGAACACGACGCTGCAGATCGAGAATGGCGAACTCGACCACGTCCCGCCGAAACTCAAGAAGACGACGCCCAACTTCCACCTCCTCATGCCTGCCGAGCGCGACACCGATGGCTTCTGCAAGACGACTCTGTCTGCTATGCTTCTCCACTACCCTCCACCGACTGCGGTACAGCTACACAAGCCATATGAGTCGGACATCAAGTGGGACAGGGACACACTGAACAGCACGCTGCATTACCTGAGCAATGAGAAGCTGGTCAAGGACCATGACTTGGTTCTCATCGTGGACGGACAACAGTCGATGTTCCAGCTGCCAAGCGATGTGATTGTCACGCAGTATAAGAGGCTGTTGGCAGACGCCAACATGCGGCTGCTGAAGAAGTATGGCGTTAACAAGGAAGGCTACCAGAAGTTCAACCAGACAATCGTGTTCGGCGCAGAGAAGATCTGCGAGAATGATGACATGGCCTGCAAGTACGTGCCTCAATCGATACTATCGGACAGCACATACGGAACCGAGAACGGTCGACGCATATCAGATACCCCTGCAAAGTTCATTCACTCCAAGATGGTCATGGGTCCAGCCAGCGACTTGAAGATGCTTTACCAGTTTGCTCTGGAGAAATATATGGAGGGGAGAAGTCAGTCCCAGACGGTCCAGTCGGTATTCGCGACTCTCTTCGCCGAGCAGCAGTTGGGCAGAGATGCGGAGGAAGTGGCATCGAAGCATACGGGTACCAAAGTCAAAGAATACCTCACGGGCAGAGCGAGCACGTCAGAAGCCAAGCGAAGACTGGAGCGTGCCAGCGCTGAGTTCTCGAACACTACACGTCATGAATTTTCTGTCGGTTTGGACTATACCCACGCGCTCTTCCAACCTCTGGACTACTGCGTCGAAGACGAACTTGCGCCTCTTCTACACGACAACTCGACCGACTTATCGCAATACAGTCGCTCCGACTCAGACGCCCGTTATCTCTCCCTCCCCACCGCCCTCAACGAGACCAAGACCCCATTCTGGCGCCCCGACTTCGTCGAGCACAACCCGTCTCCCAACGAAAAGCCAGCATACATTGACAACCTAGAGTTTACGCTCGAACTCGATGGCTTGCCCAGCCGGAAACTACCCTGGGATAGCATTCCATTGATCCAGAACACATACTCCGGTTCGGTTCCCGCCATTATCTTGGGCAGCTCTTCGCACTCGAGCGGCGAGCGTCCACCAGCTGCTAACATAACCTGGGATAACCTGTGGTACTCAGACCACAAACGTGCCATGCTGAGAAACTACTTCCGTGCGCCCCAGTCTTCAGACGGGTACCACAACCACCTCGTCGGCGGCGATCGCTACTGGGACAACCGCGGCGGACGAGGCGGCATATGGACTGAGGCCGAGCAGACCTGGTTACCCTGGGGCGAAGTCGATGGCGTCTGTGGCACCCTGCCTCAACTCAAAGAAATCTTCAACGATGGCAAGGGTGTGTGGCTTCATGAGCTCGAGCAGGACAACGAGCAAGGCCGCCTCAACGAACAAGAGGACCATCGGCAAAAGCAGGAAGAGGCGCGGCTCAAGGATATTGAAGAGTTGGTCAAGTTGGAGCAGGAGGCCAAAGAGAAGAACGAGCAGAAGGAGAAGGAGAGTATTGACTTTGAGAAGCTGAAGGAGCTTCAGGATTTGGAGGCTGGAGAGGAAAAGAAGGTTGAGAGGAGGAGGAAGAGGTGGAATGTTGTGGAGGAGTGTGTAAGATATTGTTAGTGGGTCGGGTTTCTTTTATCTGTTATATATCCCGGGCTTTCGCCGTCTTTTCTTTTCTTGTTTGTTTGATAGTCCATGCCTTTTCAGGTGCAATCTCATGATGTTTCTCGATTTTGGTAGTGTTGTTAAGTCGCTTTCATCGTGTCACTTGCGGTCTTGGTCAGAAGCGCCGGGTGTCATCTGGGCAAGCCATATATGCCTGGCTGACCTGCTCCTTACTGATATAAACGACAGACCCTGTCTCAGTTGCTTTAATAAATCAACTATGGCTAGCGAACCCTACGTGGAGATCTTCATCGACACACTCAGTTTCCTGTCGCTTGAGGACGCATCTTCGAATCTTCATGTCGAACTTGTTCGAAGAGACGAGGGAACTGCCACTGATGCCGAAGCACTGGAATCAGCCATGCGCGCAACTGTCAAGCGATACTGGGAGAATGGCGTAACCCTGGATTTGGACTCTTGTCGTTTGAAAGTGAACGCCTACGTCCCACAGACGAAGGCCGGTGCTGTGGATCCAACGGCCAAGTTCAAGGAAGACGTAGCTGGACTTCAAGACTGTAAAATCGTGTCCGTAGATGGACGCGCAGGTCTAGTTCGAGCTCGCGACGGTAAGCCAATACCACTGACAACGGAGTACTTGATATGACTAACAATAGCTTTACGCAGAGAGATTGGCTACATCAGTCGATGACAAGGAGTGCAGATTCATCCTTGTAGCTAGCATGACCACACCAGGACTACTGTTCCTCAAAACGGACCACCAGAAAAAGACCATACGATATCTACCCGGCTACGTCCCACTCAACGCTTCCAATCAGCGTATCGACACACCCATCATATCGGCACCGACAGCACCCTGTTTCGACGAGCTTAAAGCTCATGTAGACGGGAACGGGGGCCAGCGATGCTGCAACAACTTCCATCTGGGCTCCCACGGATGTGATGATGTGGAATGTCCGTTCGATCATAGCGATATCAGCGAAAACATGATGAGCGTCTTGCGTTTCATATGTCAGATAAAGCCTTGTCTAGATGGCGCTGCTTGTCGGAGAATTCACTGCTATTTTGGACATGCCTGTCGTTTTGGACATGCTTGTCATCGGGATGACTGCGGAGGCAAGCATCCAAAATGCAAGTTTCGAGACGGGGAACATGGGGTTGACCAGACGATTCATCATTGGGAGATGGGGAGGCTACATTATGATATATGCGTTTAGTATGCTTGAGTGAAAGGACAGACAGGGCGAGAATGGGTGGGATATGTCACGAGACGACGTTGTGGGTGTGCTGACATCTGGGGTGGGTTTGATAGGGCTTGGAGCATCTCAAGTAGTTCTGGGTATACGGCAGAGTGGATACGTAGGGTAGGCAACTACAATAACCACGTTTTGCAACAAGCGAAAGACCTCCGAGGATACGTTGCTACCCTGGTTGGGAAACAGAAAGAGTGAGGTATCCTAAAAATCCTCAAAAGAAGTTCAGTTGATACCATTAGGAGAGACATGACTGGCCAACCCACTTAACTCAACCACGGAAAGACATGAGCAATATGCCACAACACCAAATTGACACCAAATATATATTTGACATGCCGCACATACTTCTAAGCAACACAGATTTTCTCAACTCCAAAACTTCTCACTACCACTGCTCCAACTAAAACCGTCAAGCACCACCGTCGCCACTTTCTGAAATGTCCACCACACCACCCAAAACCGGCCTGCCCACCACCCGCCGCCTACACACCCCAAACTTCTCCACAACCCCTCTCCACGCAGAAGCCCTGTCAAACATCTACGCCCCCATCAGCAAAGACCTTTTCCTCTCCAAACCTCCCTCCTGGAAAACAGACTCCGTCGCGTCGCCCCCAAAATGGAAGGGCGAAAAACACATTTTCAAAGACTCCGCTTACTACACCCTCGACCCCCGCGGCATACTCCCCTCTAAGAAGATGCAAGCAGCGGGCCTTGTCGAAATGCCCTTCCAAGCCCCCTCCACCTTCCCCCGCCTTCTCATACGCCCGACGGAATACCGCGACGGCCCCGTATACCCTCAGTTTGGGGATTTCCGCATCGATAAATTGGTTCGGTATGGGAAGTCTAATGTGCAGGCTAGTTGCTCTTCCATCGGCACTAGCTGGGCTAGGAAACCTATTCAGGGAGCGGGATTAGTACCGGAAATGGGCAACATACTGTCTAATCCGCATATCAGGAAAGAGCAGTTTCCGGCGCCGTTTTGCGAGTTGCCAGATGAGCAGTTTAGGATGTGGTTTGTGAGGAATATGGGGATGGTGGGGTGGGGGGCTTCGGAGGCGGGGGTTGAGGCGGAGAGGGTGTTGGGGAGGGGGGAGGAGTGGACGGTGGTGGTTGAGCAGGAGGAGGAGGCGGAGAGGTGCTTGAGTTGTCCTTTGGCGAGAGAGATAAGGGTGAAGTTGGGTGAGATAGAACGGAGAAAGAAGGAGAGACGGCAAGGCAAGATTCAGAGGGCGGTGGAGAGGAAGAGGAGGTGTGAGGAAGTGAGGGATGATGTTTCCTTGTCGACAATGGAAGAAGAACCCGTGAAACAGGGAATGTATCCCGTCGAACGACGCGGAAAGTGGAGTTGGATAAAGAAGTTCTTTTGGTGGAGATGGTTCTCATCCTCCCATCCTAGCATCCATCCTACATAGCAACGCAACGCACCCACCCAATCTCCCCTTACATAACCTTCGGCTGACTCTCCGCAAGCTTAATCTTGCCCTGCTCATCATACACAATCTCCCTAATCTTAACACACCGCAGATGGTTAACCCCCTTGCTCAAACTGCTATCATGGTAAAACAAATACCACTTCCCCTTGAACTCCGCAATACTATGATGCGTCGTCCACCCAATCACCGGCTCCAGAATGCGTCCGCCGTACGTAAACGGTCCAAGCGGGCTATCTCCAATCGCATAGCACAAGAAGTGCGTATCGCCCGTAGAGTACGAGAAGTAGTACTTCCCGTTATACTTGTGCATCCACGCCGCCTCAAAGAACCTCCTATCGTGGTCCTCCGCCTGGATAGGCTGGCCCGCCTCGTCAAGGATAACAACATCCTTAACATCCGAGGTGAAAGTCGTCATATCATCCGAGAGCTTCGCTACTTTCGCGCAAAGCGCCGGTCCAGACGACGCCTCCATACTCTCGTAGTCCTCGCGGACAAACTTCCCCGTCTTCCAACACTGCAACTGCCCACCCCATATCCCACCAAAATACAAATACGCCTCACCATCCTCATCCACAAAACTCGCCGGATCAATACTGAAACTACCCTTGATAGGTTCAGCCTCCGGCTTAAACGGCCCCTCAGGCTTATCGCCGCTCGCGACACCAACGCGGAAGATACCCTCCTTATCGCGGGCCGGGAAGAAGAGATAGTATTTCCCGTTCTTGGATGCGGCGTCAGGGGCCCAGAGTTGTTTTTGCACCCAGGGAATGTCTTCTTGCTTGAGGGCTACGCCGTGGTCGGTGACGGGGCCGCCGACTTCTTCCATGCTGAAGACGTGGTAGTCGTTCATGTCGTATTGGTCGCCGTTGTCGTTGTCGGCGATGTCCGTCTCGCGGTCGTGCGAGGGGTAGACGTAGAGCTTGCCATTGAAGACGTGGGCCGAGGGGTCTGCGGTGAAGACGTGGGTTACGATTGGTTCTTTGTCTGCCATGATTGTGTGTTTTTGTATGTATGGGTTTCAGTTGATTTGGTTGATGTTGAAATAGATAGTTGGATTGAACTGAAAAAAAGCAGCAATGTTATATAGCTATACGTTGCCCTTCCCCATGGGCCCTTATGAATGGAGGGGTAGTCTGCCCCACGATGCCGCCAGCCGCTCTGCTATTTACCCGGCGGGACGGCTATCCTGAAGCCAAGCAAATTGCAGTTGGATCCAAGACGGTCATACCACTTAGTATTGCTCAATCGCGGTACAATGGTGTCCGCTGTGGATGAAGAGATGGATGGAAGTTCGGCGTGCTGTTTAGCCGTCTATTCTTCCGCCCGCACAAGCGCGTGCTTCTAGTGCTAACTGCTAATCTGCCTCGGGTCGGCGGGCGTCATGCGCTGCAACCGCGGGAGTCAAGTTCGCGCAAGATGCAGATCCAGGGTGCGGGTGACATGCAGGGTAAGAAGTTGTTACGTGTATCCAAAGACGACTTTGTAGGGTTCCTGCTTTTTATACCATGACCGATATCTATATTACTACAATTACACATGCACGACCGTGAAGACATCCAACGACGTCGCAACCTGGAAGCTGCATCGGGGTATTAAATGCTCAGCCCAAACGCCATCGCTACCCAAGAACGTGATATTTCTTCTTCCTCGACAGCAGTGGCTGGGGTTTTGGCGCACTTCTACCTGTCAAGATCTCGATACCACCGTCCATATTCGGCGGACTGCGTGCAGCAGTGCGAAACGCACTCGAGATCCTCATTCCAAGAACTGAACTAGACGTGCGTCGGCGCGAAGTTGCCGCATGCGTAGGAACGGACTGCGTCTCTTTCAAAGTGAACTCCTGCAGCTCTTCAACAACGTCATGAAGGTCCCGGCGTCTGCCCTCTCCCTGGCAACGGGCCGCTCTAAGGCACGTCAGCACACCTGCAAACTCAAGCAAGCGACAAAGCGCCAGGCTCAGGTCTGTAGGGTCTGGTACAACTTCATGGTCTTGTTCCGAACATCGGCACACTGCTGCAGCGCAGTGATGTGCTTTTCTTGCGCAAGCTTCCATGTTTCCATGACACTTTCATCCTCTTCCATCTTGGCCATGTAGCTCGCAAACCCAATTCCCCTGGTGGTCTCGCCGCGCTGGTGGATGAAGTGATGATCCAAGGCTTCCATCTCGCTACTCCGCGCAGCAAAGTGACTAGTAAGGACTTGACAGTAGGCTCGGTAGGATTTGACATAGACACCCATACGGTCGAAGTACGTGTTTACAGAAGCCACATCCAGCTTGGTAGGTGGGACAGGTGCACCGGGTATCTCTGGATACTTGAGATTCTTTGCAGCGTTTGCCTTGATGGGATGTGAGCTGGATGCGCCGGAAGGGAAAGGGAGAGCATCCATTACAGATCCCAAGCCGGAAAGTCCGTTGTTTTGAGGCTCCACGACCGGATTGATCATGTCTGGACCAAGACCGTTCAATCCTTCGGCTGGTGGTTTAGCAGTGGTCGCAGAAGAAGGTGCAGTGGCAGAGCCATTCGGCGTCGCCTCTGCACCTGCCGTATTCAATCTCGGTGATGTACGCGTTCCCTTCTTTGCGGGCTTCGCGCTTGGTGGTGGGACAGGGTCGATATCCATGGCATCTACATCACCATTTGCTGGCTCTTCTGCAAAGGCCTGGTACTTGGACCTCGCTGAGTCGGTTGATTCCTGCGGCTTCGATGCTCCGTTTTGCTGTACCGAAGCCTTTCGCGCAGCCTTTGGACGTTTCGTAGCCTCTGATGGTCGACGCGGCGATGTCTCCTTCTCCTGGTTGTACACCCAGTTCGGATCTTTGAACGTCTCTTGCCAGGCTTGAGGACTGAACTTGGCAGTGTGTGGCGCCATCTTGGGTGGGGCGAAGTTGACACCCGGTGGTGGTCCCGGTGGAGGAGGAGGTATTGGCTGTCCGTTGGGCGCAACGGGAGGCGGGTCCATCGGCCGCGTGCTGAAGGGGTTGCGGTCTGTCGCATTCCGCTGTGATCTGCCGCGGGTTGGAGAGGCTCGGCCTTTTCCGTTGGCACCTTTTTGCATGTTAGGAGCAAAGTAACTGCCACTGCCTTCGAACTTGCCATGCCAGTCCGAAGGCGAGAATTTCAAGTTGATGCTTTCTTCACTCCTGCTCTTGAAGCTGTTGGGTATGTTCCCTGGCACGCCGTTGCTCTGTCGTTTCGGATCAGGAGTCGTGAAGTTACCTTCTGACCAGGTTGGCGGAGGCGGTCTTGTGGTTTGAGGTGGTGGAGGAGGGTCACGGTGCTTGTTGCCAATGTTGGACGCTTCCGAGTCGGATTCTTCGTCGCTAGAGTCGGGATATCCATGAGCGAATGGGTTCGGCTTCGCGCTGGCCTTCTTCCCTTGTGTTCTGCGACCCGAGTCTGAGAAGGCGCCCCCATCTTGCGAATAACTCGCTCGGTGCGAGTGTGTGGGTGAGTTGCGCACACTGGACGACCGTCCAAGGCCTTCGAACATGGAGGTACGCTCGCCTGCTACATGGGAGTGATATGGTGTGCGAACGCGGTTGGCCTCTGAGTATGGGACGTCGTCGGCATGGCTATCCATATCAGGAGTCGTGGACATGGGTGGGGTTGGAGCCGGACGGGCATAGTTCCTATACGCTGACCGTGCCTGGCCTTCATCGACGCCTGGTGTTGATGGGTCAAACCCAGTCTTGGACGATGGGACCCTGGTGCTCTGACTGCGGCCAAAGGGGGTGCCATTGGGGTTGTTCTGCGGATTGGTATGCGGACTGCTCTGGGCGCTTGGGTTGTGCTGCCGAGGGTCCTCACCCCGTGGCTGCTTCATCTTCTGCCATGCCGTGAAGACGTTCGCGCGAGCCTCTGCATCCCTGGCCTTTGTGTCCGGTCGTTGCGCTGTTGGTGGCGCGCGGAAGTTCCTGCCCGAGAACCTGTCCGCACCGGTGTTGTATGTGCTGTGGTGTTGCTGCGGTGGGGGAGGGCGCTGGGCTTGCGGCTGCGGTTTCGGCGGAGGTGCGCGATAGTACGAGCCTTGTGGGGTGGTTGTCGTGTATGCATTTCTCGGAGGCGGCGGCGGTCTCGTTCGCGGCGTGTTCGGAGTGTGACCAGGAGCAGATACATTGCGGTATTTCCTTCTATCGGCGTCGTACTTGGCTCGTAGGTTGGCATCGCATAGTATCTCGTGTGCGGCCTGAATCTCTTGGAAGCGGACGACGAATTCGGCTTCGCGCCCGGGGTTTCGATCTGGGTGGTACTGTAGCGCCAGCGTTCGGAAAGCCTTGCGGATCTCGTTCTCGCTGGCCGTCGGGGATACCTTCAGGTCGGCATAGTAGTTTCGCGTGGCATCGGCTTTGACCATGGCGGCGGTATTGGCGAAGAGACGGGAGTGAAGAGGCTGGCGGGAGGTTGCACAATGCGCGCACTCTGCCCTTGTAGGCAGCTCTAGTCGTCAAGCAGCCTGGTGGGGGTTGCCCGTTGACTGCCTTGTCGTGTGGCAGGGCAGTGCTGCTCAGATGATGCTGGCTGCGCGTGGACGTCGGAACATGGTAATGGAAGCTGAACCACGGAAGCTGCAAAAGTCTGGATTAATCACTCTGTCAGCCGCATGTCGTCAGTGTTGCAGAGAGTGTGGTTACCCTTTGCGTCTATTGGAGCTGCAGTCGCTTGTTGCGCTGGCGAGGTGCTCTGCATGTGTTTTGGGCTGATGTTTTGGCTGAGAGGGGCCTACGGCAACGCTTAGCAACGCCCGACCTGGCCACGAGAAGAACCCTGTATTAATTCCTTCTGGGCTCTCGAATGTCATCTATGTCGCAATCATCCAAGCACGCACGGAAACGGTCACAGCGAGTACAGCGCATTAATCTTGGTTTTGCCGTACGTCTGACGTCGATGGTGCAGCTGTCTTACCAATACCGGTACCGGTCAGCCACCCATGTGAAAGTCCTGTATTCGTTCTTGGCTATAGCAAGGCATACTCGCTCCTCCGAACATGGTCAATACAACGCCTTCCTCAACCGCAGCAGCGTCTTCACATTTGATCCCCGACATTTCACATTGCAATAGATAAAAACTGAAGTGTTGTCTTCGTAAAGATCATGAATCCGGTATGATTTTGAAAGTCCTGACAGCTTTTTTGCTGCTAGGAAGCTACGTAGCCCAGGACACCCTATGCCATTCACGCCAGCCCATACGCTGAAAACAATCGACCAGACGTTGCACCAAGCACACCATATGCTCAATGCATTTAACGGTAGCGCCAGAGGGAGAGGGTGTTGTGCCTCTTCCAGGTCTTCCTCCTTCCAGCAGTGGTGTTGTTGAACTTGTGTCCACGGCCGAGACCACGGCTCTTCTTGCCGGTGGCGGTGAGACCACGAGCCTCGCGGTGCTTGTGGACGGCCTTTGTGATCCAGTTGATGCGAGGATCGCGGCGGATGGCCTTGTGCTGGGGGTCGACGCAGATGACCTCGTAGTACTTGTAGGTCGAGTCCTGGTTGATCCAGTAGGAGTTGAGCACGCGCAAGTTGGCGCAGCGGCGGCCGATACGCTCCTCAGCGGTGGACTTGAGAGAGCGCTGGTACTTGAGCTGGTTGATACCCTGGTTGGTAGGCTTTCCTGTTCGATTGTCAGTTTTTTGTTCCATAGCAATTCGGTTGCGTGTTGCGTACCGTAGGTGGCGCCCCTAGAACATAATGTTAGCATAGTCCTCTTGTTCAAGATGACGATTGCACGTACTTGGGAGCCTGCCTCTTGCGACCTCCACGGCGGACGCGGATGCGGTAGATAACGTAACCCTGCTTGGCCTTGTATCCGAGACGGCGGGCCTTGTCGGGGCGCGAGGGGCGGCTTGCGCGGTGGATGACCTTAAGTTGGCGAAGCTATCGATGCACTCTCAGCAAAGTTCAACGAGTACACCAATTGAGACATGGGTCTCGGGATAATCATACCTCCCAGCACTGTTGCAATGTTAGCAGAGTCCTTTGTCCAGCTCAATCGGTTGTACGTACGCGAACGCGCATCAAGAAGCGCATCATGTCCGACTGCTTCTTCTTCTGAAGTTCTTCGACATCTACGGCGGATCAGCTACGAGCGGGCAATTGCGGTGTTCGGTGTGCGCTTACACTTGAGGGCACCCATCTGCGGTATTGTTAGTATAGAGTCGACGAGATTCAGCAATATCGGAGGGACATACCTTGACTGTTGGTTAGTAGATTGTCGACGCTGTCGTGCTGGAGGTTGCGAAAAGATGATACGACAGGTATTTCGCACTGTGTGGGCGGGGCCGTGCGAGGCGCTAGCTTGACGAGGCAACGCGCAGCCTGACACGAGTCGGTCAGAAGAACATGGCCCCGCCGGGCCTGACGGAGGAGATACGAACACCAAATCTTGGGAAAGTGCAGAGGCGATGTTCTCATCTGGCTGCATGTGACGAGAGTAGAGCGATAAAGCTTACAGATCTGTACTTTCATCCATGAGCCATGTTCGGAAATTGCTCTTGCGTGGGTTGGAATCTGGTGTTCTGCGCTGTTCGATGTATACTCCGAATTAGGAAGTTCTTCAAGATCCGTCGATTGCTGGTGTCTGCATTGTTACCACGGGTTGTCTGAACCACATGCCCATGTACCTCATGTTCCTCGTGCCCACCCACACATCGCCTTGAACACCACAATAGCGCTCATACCTAGCAGCCATCCCTTATCGGCAATCCCTTGACCATCCTCTTAACACCCCTCTCCGCATACCTCAGACTCTTCTGCAGCTCATAGTTCAGCTCAACCTTCTCGCCTCCCTCCATATCCACATCGCCATCTTCGTCTGTCATCATAGAGTCCTCCACATCAGCTCCCAGCACCTTCTTGACATTCCTCAGCGCAACTCTCGCGCCCTTCTTGAGCTGCTTGTCCGTGTCCTCGATGTCCTGCTTCCATGTGTCTGCGATAGTATCGGGCTGCTCTTCTCGTAGTTTCGCAATCATGCCGTCTAGTCTTTGGTATTCGTTGACGAGGGCCTCGGATGCGCGTAGGACGCTGGTGACGGAGGTGTAGACTGCGTTGCCTGCAATTTGTGTGCCTGCGAAGGTTTCGGGCTTGCCCTTTGCTGGTCGGTTGGGGGTTTGCAGGGCTTCGAAGATGGTGGAGGTGAGTTCTTCGCGACGGCGCTCTGCTTCCTTCTCGCTAAAGTAGCTGTTAGAGTAGCATTGCAGATGATGAGGGATTGACTCGCGCTTGGAGCTTTCGCTGTGCTAGTAGTGCATTGTACTTCTTCTGATCGGCATTTATCGTGGCACGGAATTCCTGCATCTGGGTGTCATCTTTCTTTGGCTTCTCGAGAAGACGACTGAGTGAAAGCATCTGCTGGCTCTCAGGCGCGGGTGAGGCATGTCGGCGCGCCATGGTTGGGATGGTAGGGTTGGTATGTGAAAAGGTGAGATGGTATGGCAGATTGGTGAGGAAGGAGCCATCCGGTGTCAATATTTGAGGTAGGCGTGTAGACCACATCACATTTTTAGTTTACAGAAAAATCCTGAAATATAGGCCGGGAGGATCTCAATCAGCCCACGGGCTTCAGGAATTTTTTCTCTGGGGTGCCGGGAGGTAGTCAAGGTGTTGAAACACTTCACGAAAATTAGGCCAGGAGGTATTCAGTGATTTTGGCAGGGTCATCTCAAACCTGATATATAGGCCTGGCAGATACCACAACATTCACAAAAGACAGTTTTTTGGTGCCAGAAGCATTCTCATTTCGCCATTTAGGCATGATATATAACTAAAATACACGCATTCATGGGGAATTTTTGGTGGTGAAAGCAAGAAAAATCAAGAAAAATCAGGAAGGGGAAATGACTTGCCTCACCGGGCAGTCTACATAAGCCTTGGAATCGTGGGTGAAATGAAATTGAAAAGGAAATACCATATAATGATCAACAACCGAAAAGAAACCTTGAAGAGAACTTGACTTGGCAGTCAATTCTGTCTTCAGTTACCGAAAGACAAGTTGTGCATAGCACCATTCAAGGTGCTGTCAGCGCCAGTGTTGGGGCGACCACGTCCTCCTGAGGCGCCATAGTATCCTCCAGGAGCAGCTGAGGTGTACTGGGCGTTGGCGTAGGCGTTGGTGTAGCCACCGCCAGCAGAGTACGAAGCGCCACCGTTGTACGCGTTGTGATGCTGATGACCGAAGGCGTGGCCGGTACTGGAGGTGTAGTTGCGCGAGGCAGCGTATCCAGCAGTAGTTGTAGCAGGCCCATACCCTCCACCGTATGACGAAGTGTAAGTCGAAGGTGGATAGTAGGCTCCAGCTCCGTAGTTCATCGGGCTGCCGCTCGCAGTGACGTTAGGGTAGTAGTTACGGTACATCTGCTGCTGCATCTGCTGACCGTGGGACCAAGGCTGCATGTTGTATGAGGGCTGGGTAGGGTAGGCCGGGATCTGGTGGGAGAACGCGTGGAAGCCGTCGTCGTAGTTACCGTAGTTGCCCTGGGTGCGAGCTTGACCTGAGCGATAGTTAGCAATCATACACACGTAGCAAGGAGATGACGATGGACTTACCGTACTGCTGGGCCGGGCGATGGGTGTTGGAGCCGAAGCCGGGGCCGACAGAGGAAGAAGCGTTACCGTTGTTGGATGTAATGATGGCTCCAGGACCGATAGCAGAAGGCGGGGGGATCTGAGACATGCCGGCAGGGTTGACGACGGAGGCGGGGTTGACAGCCGACATCCAGATGCGGACCTTGTACTGCTTGAAGAGATCGGTGACGAGCTCGTTGAAGTTGACATACGACTCGGCGTAGTAGAAGTAGGTGAGCTTGTGGTAATCACTGAAGATGTTAGTATGATCAAAGCAACATGAACATGTTTGACTTACGCCTGGTACTCAGCATCGAGGATCTCCATAGGCAGCTTGTGGTCAGCGGCCTTCTGAGCTCCGAGACGCTTGGCCTTGGCCTCTCCACCCTCCTTCTCACGTAGCGCAGAGATCTCATGGGCCTGAGCAAGACGCTTGATCATCTTCGGCTTGAACGGTTCTGGCTCACCCGAAGCAGTCACTGGGGTACGGCTCATGGGGTTCGGGAATCCGTTAGCACGGGCGAGGGCGCCGAGCATGCCGGAGTCGTTCTGGGTGCCGGCCAGGGAGTACTGAGAGAACATGACGAGCCAGCGGAAGTGCTCCTCGTTCGCCTCAACCTTGAGCTTCTTAGCCTCCTCCATGGTCAAGTCGGCATGAGTGATCTGGCCCAGGTCGCATCCACGGTCGCCTTCGGTGATGACAAGGTCGCCACGACGGATCTCGAGGCCGGTGTTGTCGTAAAGGTAGTAGATGTCGGCACGAGAGCACTTGAAGGTGACAATGTACAAGCGGCGGGTGGGGTTTCCGATTCTAGGAGGGACCGCGTAAGGGTTGCCAGCAGACATGGCCATGTTGGGCACGACAGGATCGGGGTGAGCTGCCGAGATGGCGGAGGAGTTGATAGCGCGCGAGGCCGGGCCGTAGCCAGTGAAGTAGGCAGAGGCGTCGAAGGGCTCGTCGTCCTTGTTGCCACGTGGGCTCTGGCGGGGTGAGACGTACTCCTCCTCTTCTTCCTGAGTGTTGCTCAAGGTTGAGAGCGGCATGGCTGAGTTGTAGCTACCGTAGTGGGCGAACGAATGACGGCGGCCGAGTGGGTCCATCTCAGCAGGTGAGATGTTGCCTGTGGTCCACTGGGGCTTCTGAGGGCTGTCCACGATCTCGACTTCGTGATCACGGTTGAGCACACCAACGTGCTCGCTGAAGCGACGGGTAAGGCCTGGGGCAGGACGGTTGACCGCAGGCTCAGTGTCGTCGAGCTCTTCGATGGCATACTCACCGGCGGCGTTGTACGAGGTGTTGCGCAGACCGGCAGTGGTCTTGCGGCGCTGCTGCTGAAGCTGGGAGACAGGGGAGCCAGTGGAGGTGGCCCTGCTGCGGGCACGAGCGTTCTCCATGGCGGCTTGTTTGAGCAAGGCTTGTTTCTGCTCACGCTCCCAGTAGCCGGCGGGTAGGCGGACTCCGTGCTCTGAGCCGTTGGAGGACTCGATCTCGTCGGCGTCGTCTTCACGCAACTGCGAAAGGCCGACAGCGGACTCACCAAGAAGGCTGGGCTTGGATGGACGGTGGCGGAGGTTGGCGCTGGTGTTTGGCTGACGCGAGAAGCGGCTGACAGGACTGTGCTCGATATCGCCTTGACCTATGCTATAGGATTGCGAACGGACAGCCTTACGGAAGGGGTTGGGAGCTTGCTGGTTGAGCAAAAAGCCGATACCGTTACCGTCGTCGCCTTCAACTGTGGTGGGAGAGGGAATAGGCTTGTCGGTAGGAGCGAAAGCAGAAGTAGGGGAGGGAGCGATCTCTTTGTTGGGTCGATTCAAACCGTTGAAGCTAGGCGTATTCCAGGGGAACGACGACGTAGAAGGGCGCGATTGTTGGGGCAGCTCCAGTGACGGCGTAGTGGGCTGAGAACCGGCAAACGACACCGAGGGCAGCGAGAACTTCCGGTTGGGCTGGATGTCCTGGAGCCAACCAGAGGAAGGACGTCGAACTCCAAGAGGGTAGGAGCCTTGCGCAGGGCGAGTAACGACTGGCACGTGCTCGCGGTCGTCGTCGCTGGACGCCAAGACATCGCTGTCAGGGGTGGGACGTCGGAGTTGCAACTTCGACTTCTCGAGTGCTGAACCACCGACGGTCAAGCCGCGGTTGTAAGGATTGTTACTCATCATGGATGATCTACTTTGAAGACGTCAGTGATCTCCTTGTCATGGATGACAGAACAGTGGCTGGACGTACCTTGGAGACTTGCAGGAACGGAGATGAATAGGGGGGTGTCTTGATGCACACTACCTGCACACGGAAGATATCTGTGATGCACAGGGTAGATGCTATGTTGCGTGGTCGAGGGTGTACGAAGATGTAATGTCTAGGCAGGTGGTGTGTCTTTATGTCTCCTTCACCTCTAATCGCAAACGCGCAATATGTTAGCGCCGACGTCATCAGAAAGGGCGATAAGGAGCGGGGTATTAAAGGTGAGACAGGTAAAGGCAGCGGTGAAGGTAGACGTGAGGGCTACGTGGGGGCAAACGGTGAAGGTGGCCAGCCAGCGAAGGTGAAGGGCGGGGCACTCTGATGGCATGCGGCCGGACCACGATGCAAACCATGGGAGCGCCGAACGTGCCCGAGAAGCGGAAGGTGCTGAGATAAGATGAGAATACATACCTGGACTGTAGATTTCGGAAGCAGATGTGTCTATCGCTAGATGCGTACTTGACGACCTGAAGACAGCGTGTATGGTGCTGATGCGGCACTTCAGGACGTTTAGGGGTGGTAGAAAGCCGTGAAGCAACCGTCTCTGCAAGCAGAATCGGATGCAGGGCGTGGTGAGGGTTGTGGGAGTGAGATGATGGGAAAGATGGTGGTGGAGGAAGAAGGAAGCAGAAAACGACGCCAGCAGCGGGGTTTTACGAGCCAGCACCGAAATGCGACAGTCAGCTGGCTTGATTACCGCCTTGAAGCGCTGGAGGAAAGACCGTTGGCGATGCTCGAGGCAGGAACGCCGTGCACGGATGGCTTTAGAGATTACTGTCGGCCAGTCGTCTTAGCAATGAACATAGGGGCCAGGAAGAGGCCACGCTGAAGAATAACAGAATGAAGACAGCAGAAAGCTTGAATTGCTCCCAATGATCCTCCTCGTAGGAACGTAGAATGAGATGATGCTGCTGTTCGAGTGACAATGCTCAGGAGAGTTGGCTTGCTGTCGCCCCGCCCACACACACCATCTGGACACCCCCGAGAACTTGATGCAAGCAGCTCTGCCCGTCAAAACATCCTACAGAGACTCTTCCGAGGCCAATAGGGTGCTTCTGCATGTCCAGAGTCGTGATGCAGTGCGTGGTGTTGACGGCGCTGACCTGCTCCCGCACAACCTCGACTCCGCCAACGCCGGTACATACCCCGACATCTTCCACAACACCACTCGCCCCCGAAGAGCGCGCCTGAGAACCATACGCAGGGACGCTTACACCGAAGAGAGCAGCTGCAGTAAGGGAAAGAAAGAAAGAAAGGCTGACTCTGCTTACCTAGTTAACAGAACTTTGTCTAGAGAATTACGCGACGCGGAGCTCGATGCCCAAAGCAGATCTATCGGGAGAAGGGCGGTATATCCTATCCAACATCGTCAGCCTCATGGTAGTTGCATACACATGCACGACATCGCAGAGCCTGGATACGCCGCAGACCCGCCGCCGCAGCAGACGGGCGCGACGACGACGTGCGCACGACGCGGAATGCCAAAGGAAGGGGTACATACCTGGTATATTCTATCCCACAATGACTCTATTCAAACAAACTGATTTGGAAGCCAATTAGCACTGGACGAGAGCCCCAAGCTCTGCGACACGAAGCTGCGCGGGCACAACCGTCGCAGATCGGCGAAGACATACCTCAAAACGTCGCAAACCAAGCGCCAAACTCTTGAACCAGTCTATCCCTAGTCTTTCTTCTCGAAGATATCGAACACGAACACGATCCGCTATGGCATCAGTCGTCGCATGGAATCACACAAGCCTAGGATCGGCAAGAAGGCACCGGGTCCTTGGAGTGTGGGGAAGCGCCACGCTGCTAAACCCAAGGCTGTCCCGCAGATCAAGGACAAATGTTCGGAGGATGGACGTGCGACTACTAGAGCAAGCACATGTCGCCCTCTGACATGGACGGCAGAACAGATGAATATAATAGGGAGGGCACCGTCCGCAGAGGCCAGACTGACAGCAGCAGAGTTTCGCCTTGGCGATCGTTCGAAACGTTGGGAGCAGACGCGGCAGACACCCTGCGTTCCGCGCGCCTTGTCAGATCAGGAGACGACTCCACCAGCCCAAGCGCGGCGAGCTTACGGCGATCTCAAAGACTTCGAAATGTGGCTGACAGGGAGGCAAGAGGAGGAAGACGAGGCAGGATGCTCATTACAGGAGACGAGACGTAAGTCTCTGAGACAAGCAGACATGCAACGCCTTTGAGGCTTCTGCAGCTCACCGGGCTGGCCAAGGGTCAGGGGCTTGTGAAGGGTCGTTGCGCAGGAAATGCGGAGACGGCCATCCCAACTTTGGCTAGCCGTGTATGCTTCAGGCGAACTCCTGCAAATTGCTGCGCTGTTGGGGGGTAGCGAAGCTCGCCGGACAGGGCCCGGTTCATCCAACCGTCGGCCTTCGTCAAACCTCTTGTAACCACCTCTCGACAACACAGCTTCATCGACTTCCATCAGGATTCATCCTTCTTCTTTAGCCCAATTCCTGATCGACGATGCGTTGGGCTGCATGGCTGGGGTTTCGTCAACGAACCCCTCATTTCTTCTGTCTGGACTCGGTTGGGCCCGTCGGAAGACATCCATCCCTTCTCTTCTAGGGCTTCATGCTTGCTGCACGCCATTCTGTTTCGCTTCAAGCGCCATCAGTCACGCTGCATCCCCGTCAGGCTATCGCACCCCGGAACAGCTTTAAGCAGCACTGCGGACACTTTCAGCCCTAGAGTGTAACAGGTCACGCGGTCTCGACGACAACCATGGCCTCAATACTAAGCTCTTTAGCTGCTTGACGCACCCGCGGCATGCCCCGCTCAGCGCGTTGATCTCTGTGGACACGTCTGGGCCTCTCCTATTCGACGCCGCCCTTGATATACGTATCGCAACCGATGGCTACACAACGAGCGTTCCTGGAGCTAACGACCAACATATCCCGCGAAGACATCTGAGTGGTTCGCGACATGTTCGCCATCTGCAGCCGACAGGGTATTACAGTGTGTCTTTGGCTGGTGTCGAGCACACGAGGCACGGCATGCTGTTGGACAGTCTCCTCTTTCGGCTCTGCATATTGGCTGCGAGGCATCCTGACAACCCCGCATTTTGCGCACAGCATTGGCGTTATTGAGGACAACCAAGCCCCGCGGTACCTCCAGTCAACGATGCGCCCGCACGTCTGTTCGCCGCCTGAGGCCTTGTTCAAACGGTCGCTCGTTCTTCGGCCGTGGGCTTTTGGAATTCTGTTTGTCGTTGCAGGATATTTGCCAACATTGTATGCTCTTAAGGTACGTATGGTATTGCCACAGATCGGGCTGCCCGACTCGAAGGAACCCTGTCGCAACCGACGTTTGTGAACCTCTTTTGGGATACCGATCAAGTGCTCGGTCCGATGTGGAGGCCATCCGGCTGTCACCAAACGGCATCGCAAGTACCTTGCCCCGATGTTCTGATCCGCGTCCCGGTCAAAGTAGAATGCCCCTCGGCTTCCAATGTCCCGCATGGTTGTGGCAATGCCTGGCGCATGCTCGTATTGGACTTGCCTGATGGCATCTGCAAAGTGCGTACATATGGACCATTCTCCGCGTTGTTGATGTCCCAGCCTACCACAGGAAGCCACACCAACCTCGAGAGTGGCGTTTGTATTGTGTCGACTCGAATCTCGCAGGGGTATCGTTCGCAGTTGCGCGGGGTACGGTCCAGAAGCCGCCAACGAGTATCCTCGTCCTGGTGTTGGGCGGACCCCCGCGGGGTTGGTCATTGTGTCTGCTCGACTATGGTGTCCGCTTCCGAAAGCCGCTTCGGTTTCAAGGGATGAACTCTGTTCGCGTTGAGTCCAATGGTCGCTAACCTACTTCTGTGTTGCCTGGTTAGCCTTTCGTATTCCAGAGCAGTATTCCGAAGGTGGTGACTGCGTCGACATGATACCTCGCCGTCGTATGCAGAATGTGTTGCAATCATGGTTGCGGAGTATAGAGGGGCTTCCGCTCAACTTCTTTGTTGTCCAGCCAGCCCTTTGTATTCAAGAGTAGCATTCTCGGGGTGGTGCGCGCCTTGGAGTGGCCTGCCGCCGTCTTCGAGGATACTTGTTGTTGTTGCTATGACCGCGGAGTCGCGTAGGGTGGTCTCCAAACAGGCATTGCAGTATCGTCGGAGTGGCAGCCGACCTTGGTATGAGGTGGTCGACGGTGTGAAGCGTTCTTGTCTCTTTCGTATTCGTTGAAGTCTCTTCCGCAAGGAGGCAAAGAGGAGGGCGTGATGTCTTCGGCTTGCCGTCTGGTACGTATGGCGGGGAGGCCGCGAGCAGTCTCGCTGAGCATGTTGCCGTTCCTATACTGTTGGTAGAGCTCTCTGTGGTATGTGGGTCCATCAAGGAGGTGAGTATGCGTCGTCTGGGCGGCGGGAGTCTTGTGGTTGAAAGTTGAGGGAGCGATTTGCCGAAGTCGAGAAGACATCGCTGAACCCCCGAGGCGGAGGCGCAGGGTGTCGAGGCAGCCCAACTTCAAAGAGTAGGACCACAACCTCCTGATGGCTTCACAGAGGGCGCATCGGGGGTTGGTGGGCTCAAGGGGGTGGGGTGATTTGAGAGGTTTTGGTCGAGGCTCGAGCAACATCACGGACAACACCAGCGCTTGCCCGAGGAAGGACCAAGACCAACATCACAACATCATAACAACATCACAACACTATGACAAGGGGTATAAGGGAAGGCTTCTCAAGGCAAAGAGCTTCTATAACACCTCCGCCTTTACCTTTCATGCAGGGGAAGGAGGGTGGTGCTAGGACTCTGTCTGTGGGATGAGGCCAGACCTTGGGCAGCCAGGAAGGTAAAGCTGGACAGCATCGAGGTCACCAAAAGGGTGCAGCAATCAGCACTGACCTTCACGGCGGCAAACAAGCTGCTGTGGAAGTGCTGAAGAAGGTCAATGTCTCCTAGATGTCCTCCCAAACTGCCGCCTTCCCTGTGGATTCTCTTCGCGAGCTTCTGGTCTGCCTGCTCCGCCTTCCCCAGCCTCCTGCCTCCGCTTTGACCCCTTCGGCAGCCCACAAACCGCTTTTTCGCTGAAAATTTCAGCTCCAAGCTCCTCCGTGTCTCCTACACCACCTTCCCCACCACCCCCGCAATGCACTGGCTATCCGGCCGGCTTCTGCCTCCTCTCCCAACGGTCTTCGACCACGCATGGCGCCTACAAGCTCGATGTGCTTGCCCTTCGTCGGAGCGAAACCCCTACCTTGAGACTACATTGGAGCCTCGAGTCGAGAACAGTATGAGGATAATGAGCTCGGGCGGCTACACAAACATGGCCGATGCTCGAGGACATTGCTCAGCTCCTCCTCCGGGAGACAGCTCATGCGATGCTGCGCTATCTCCCTTCAAATCGCCGGCGTCTGCTTCACAGGATTACAACGAGTCCTTCTCGGACAACCGACATAAAGCCACCTTCTCAAAGCCGGTTCATTGGTATGGGAAGGGGTGACTTGGTGCACGCCGCTTGTTGGCGCTGTCGAAAGAATGTCGAAGATCAATGCGTCCGTGTTACCCTCCTGCTCTCGGGCAGCGATGGGTAGCTGGACGGCCAATCTGAAAAAGTCGCCTAGACTGAGACTCTTGTCTTTGCAATACAGATACGGGTTGGACATTATGATGTAGATGAATGATACATGTTTGCTTTGTTGGTATGCTTTATTGATGCATGTAACTGGACTTTGTACTTGACATGTAGACAATGCGTGATGGATTGATGTTACTAATCCACTCCACATTGAGCAAAGTCTGCGCGCCAGGATGTCGCGTGGCCGATAAAACACTCGCATGCTCGACGGCACAAAGAAGGTTTCTGAGAAACGTCAACAACGCGAAAGGGCCGGTTCCCAACAAGACACGTCCGCTACGTTTCACAATATCATGCAAGACTATATAGCGCAGAAGTTGCAACAGTATGTCCCTTGCGAGGACCTTTCAATCCAAGAACATGGCATTTAGATCATACATCATGACTGGCTCGCCGGCAATGCTCGTGCGAGGACGATTTGCAAACATGGTCCAACCGCGTCACACAACAGTTCGCACGGAGCGCAACGATGGCGATCACGTCGTCGATCCGGGGAGCGAGTATCCGCAGATCCAAACCTCCTCCACGTGCAAAACCAACGTCAAACCTCATGTCGTCAAGACAAACTTTACGTGTCGGCGACGGTCCAGAAGCCACAGCGCATGTCATAGCATGAGCTGTTACGTAGAAGACTGCAGTAGCCCCCCTCGGAGAAAAGAATTAGGGTGACGGTGCGGTCATGCGAGCGAAGCGCTTGGGGGCGTCAGCGTGGCTGATAGCGCTGATGGACATCCCTGTGCCGACTTGCATCATCGCTGTTGTTGCGCAGCAACCAGGAGAACAGCCGCGTAACAACGTAAAATCATATATAGTATTCGAGCAATGCACACGCGAATGATCGCCTTTATCGCAAACAAACACCACGCAGCAATTCCAATTCCATCTTCCGTCGAAGATCCGCACGTCGTGATCGGCGCTACCAACAAGGCAAGTACCGATAGTTCCGGAGGTGGAAGCGACGATTGGACCCTCATACGTCACTGCCAGTCGCCCAGGGTCCTATGACGCTGCCACAAAGACCCGCTTCCTCCCGCCAGCCGCCGACTGCTATAATTCTCCAGCCCCAGCCCAGCCCTCCTACAGCAGATCGCCTTCATCTACAACAGCCACCCGATTCATTTCATCTCCACCGCAAACCTAACGCTTTGCTAGAAACGACGAACTTGACTTCGTTTGCATCCATACTACACCCAACCACCACATTTTCCATATACACATCAGCAATATGGTGTCAAGGGCTGTCTCCATGGGCCTTCGCGCCTGGCAGGTATGTTGTGGCATTGACTCATCGAAGAAGGAACCTCATTAACATCGTATAGTTGATCTGCGCCATTCTCGTTACCGCATTCATGGGCAACAACATCGCCCGCGCGTGGAACGGAACGCACTCCATCATCAACTACTCACTCTTCGTCGGTGTATGGTGGTTGTTCACATTGCTATACTTCCTGCCCACATCCTTCATCGAGAAGTTCAGCATCCCCATTGTGGACATTGCCATGGATGGACTGAGCGTCCTCTTCGGTTTCTGCGCCGCCGTCGCGCTTCCCGCATACATCGGCGCACACAGCTGCTCGAACGCCGTAAGTTATCTGTGATCTCTCTGTTGAGCGCATAATCTAACATGTATTAGGGATACACCCGCTCCAACAAAGTCCTCAACAGCTCCGCAGACACCGAGCAGAACTGCCGTCAAGCCCAGGCCACCACCGCTTTCCTCTGGTTCGGATGGGCCGCTTTCGTCGCCACACTCGCCGTCAACATCATGAACGGACGCGGCAGCGGCGCCAACCTGCGCGGTGGTATCCGCCGTGGCGGTCCCTCCATGAGCCAGGTTTAGAACACCTATAAGTCTTATTCCGACGCTTCTTGGAATACCCGATCAGATGTCAGCAACGTCTGAGCCTGCTCGCATCAAATCGCGCAATGTCACCTGGAATATGTATGATATAAAGGTGGATAATACATCGTGCTTGAAGCCGATGCTGGTTGGACCAAGGCGGAGGTTTTTCTAGGATACCAGTACACGTGTACGACCGTTATGTGGCGTTTGCATTGATCTTTAGCGATTGTAATAATACTATAGTTAATGATATGGAATTACGATACCCAAGATCATCTCAATGGCCGACATTGTTTCTTTGGAAGAGTTTGTTCATCATGACGTCACATCTATGGACTTGAGCCGTCACGCCAACCTAGGAAAAAGCTGAACACCCTGGAGTCTACGTTGACGTTAGGTCATCTACTTTGCAAGCTTTTGTCTCAATGTAGTCTGCAGACCTGTTCGGGTTTTTTCTTGTATGAGGTGCCGTGATTTCTCGGGTGAGCAACTGGAAGACGTAAGTGCGCGGCGTCGCATCGTTCACTCAGTGGTCGTACTGAACGGCGAGCTGCGATTTTCTTTCCGGGCATGGGACTGGCAGTTTCTTAGCATTTCTTACCTATGATAGCGACATTTCCATCGGTGAGTTCAGCTGACATCGACCTAGTCAAATCGTTCGATCTGCATGTTTATACATGAGCACCAAACATGGATCAAGCCATTGTCTGGAGAAGTTTATACGCATGGCACAATTACGGCCAGGTCATCACTGCATGAGGTAGTCCCATGGGTGGGGTATCCTGCTATCTGCACCACTCAAAGCTCGTTGTTATATTGTGGTGGAAGTAGGCAAAAGATGCATTGACCCAAAACAGAGACGACTTAGTGATTGGTGAAGAAGTGGTAGATTTACTTGCATTATCGCGTTGTGGCGTTGGTGCAGCGCCTGTATCAAATCGTGGACGAATCAGAAAGCCTTCAAGTATACCCATAGCCGGTGAATGCGGGGTTCCATACGGGAGGTCTACGAGTTGTTATTTATCATGAGGCTTCCGGTCAGACGCAACCAGCCTTTACCCGCGTAGCCGATGTTATACCTCGACGGGAAAGCACCTCGTCGCGTCTTGCGAGACATGTTGCCGGCAGGCTCTCTATAAGGTCAAGCCCTGTGGTGCAAAAATGCCTCACGCAAGGCTTCGTTACTGCCCTACCATTAGCTAGCCTCGTGAGATCGCGCTTCGTTGTTACCATCGTAAACAACATTGGAAATCGATACCAGTGTAGGTCGTTTCATAATCAGCTAGAAGCCAAGCAACTAATGTTCCAACAGTCCCTGATATCCGACGCGAGAAACAACATACGGATCTCACATTTCGCCCGCAGCTCATAACAGCTAAACTCGATCGCCACGACAACTGCAGGCTCTTGTTACAAGGATGAGTAATGCCATACAGCCTCAGGTGGACCTGGTCAGTACGCTTGTCAACAGCAAAAATGCTCTCCTCGCTGTATGGAAAGCAACAAGCCACGACGATGTTCATTCTCAGGCTTTGCTCACCCTGGAACGCCTTGGAATGAAGATACAAGGGAATCTCTCCACCCGTCGGATCTCAGAAGGTTCTCAGGCACTGTCAAACGTCAATTCTAAGCAATTCGATTGGCTCAAAGTATCCATCGGCTTCCCAACGGGCGGAGTGGCAAACATCATGCGAACGTCTGTCTCCTGCATTGCAGCCTTCTTGCTCGTAGTCGCATGCAAGACGGTTTTTACAAACTCAGAGATCGCAGCGATACTCTTCGATATGATCGAAAAGTCACGGATCATTAGGGAGCTACCAATCTCAAAGGGACAAATCGAGGACCTGGTGGACTGTCTTGCCGGATACGGTGATGCGATACTCCCTGCAGATATATACAATCGCGCAGTGTCTGAGATTTCAGGAAATTTGCGTAACATGGGCAAACAGACGACAGCTATCTTCTCACGCCCGTCCTTGGAGAACGTTGCAGAGATATTGTCCCGGGTCTTCGAAGCTCTCCAAGACGACGAAGTGAAGAGGATTTCACTAGAAGGCACAGAAACAGCGCCTTGGCTCGCCTCTGTATTTCTCTGGCTTTTCCCTGAAGATACGGAATGCGTTTCATTTGGAACGCTTCTCTTCGGCAATTCTTCCGCACGAATCTCCATTCAAATCACTGACGGGTACCGCTGGACAATACAAGAATGGCGTGCTGAAGGGAAGGTATCGTCGGTATTGATCGGAAGTGATCATTTCGCTGGCATGCACCACTTGGAAAAACAGCACAGTTACATACAACTTGCAAGCGCGCGGAACAAGCTTATGTTTCAATATAGCCTAGCAGAAAACGACATCGACCAGATGGGGCAACTCGCGGCAGCTTTAATTCAAACTGCTTATGAAATCGGCACCTTAGGGTCTCGAAGAATGGGGTTTGTTGACTTGCGCACGCTCTGCTCAGAGAACTTCACAAAATCACACACTGGTATCATCAAAGAGTTTGGCTGGGTCGTTGACCGTTACTTTAAGGATGAGCAGAACCAGTTCTTCAACGCTATCCGTCGGAATATCGAGTCTTGTGCTACTCTGGACGACGCTCCTTTGGACAAATGGATCTTGAAATGCTTCTCTTCCGACTCAGGTCCTGCGGAAGTCGCCGAGCTCATCAGTAACAAATCGATTGTTACTCCCGCGATACATGTGGCGACAGAAGCTGTGTACTATAGCCTTTGTGATCGCCTGCCTTCGAACAAAGCTTTTCGTTTATGCACATACGCCCAAAGTTTCAAGAACAGAAAGGTGCTAGAGGAAGTGCTATTTGCCCATCATAGATCGAGTCCGAAAACGTATCTAGAGATGAGCACGTTCCGAGCGGAGGCCTTGCAGGCACTACTTCCGGGAGTACCGGATGTCAATGAAGCTGATCTAGCAGTTGCCTTTGGTGGATATGTCGCTTATTCTTCCGTGATCGAAGGCGACGTTGGCTGTACCACTACATCCACTGCCATTTCTGTTGTTCCGGGCTCGCTTCGATATCACAAGGAGTTTGGCGGATTCGATCGATTAACAGAGAAGCCTTATAGTCTAGAGACAGCAGCTACTGCCTCTTTCCTCCACGAATCTGAGGTGAATAGAGTTAAAGTCTTCCACGGCGCTGATTACCAGGGCATCGAAGCCAGAGCGGACACTACAGGGGCTGTGGTTGAACACCTGTTGAGCGCCTTCAAGAAAAACTTGTATCTCCATACGCGCTTCAAACTCACAACTGCAGGCATGCCTTGGCATGTCAGCATTAATTGGAAGAGTTCGATCGAGGCATTCACCTTCGCGAGCTATGTCACCGAGCATGACCTCACGCCGGTAGCAGAGGAACAGCTAGCCCAAAAATTGAATCGTTCGGGAATTTTCGAGAAGATCGGCTGGGCAAACCCTGGTATCACTGTAGATAGGGGTGGTCTTGATCGTCATATCACGACTACCAGCTCAAACGATCTACTTCGGTTCTTCGAGGCTGGAAGATGGCTGGACGACCCCAATCATGGTGGACGCAAGATCTGGATCAGGGAAAAGGCGCCTCTAATCCAATGTATAAAGGAAGCAACGGCTGATGAGAGCGAGAATCGTGGTTGGTTAATCATTTGCTGAGAAACATAGAGCTGAGTTCACAATCAACGAGGAGGTAGTTTTGAGATCCACCACCTTTTCCCGATACCGTCTCTCCTACGTCCTTGCCCTTACTCCCCATCAACTCTCCCCGAATCGTTGTCTCCGCTCCCATCTTGACTTTCCCCCCATTCTTCCACGCCTGACTCTTCGGCCACACAACAGCCTTCGTGGGCGTAGCCTCCCCCTCTCCCCGAACTCTCTCAAACGTAGGCGAGGTCTGCATCGTCAAATAGCCTTTCCGGCTCAGAGTGGGAGTGATATCAACATCTGGCGGTGGCGTATCGTCTTCTTCCGAGGGTAGCTTCGTGGAGTAACGTGTCAAGGCGAAAACCAGGATATAGGTGGCGACGCAGAGGAGGATGACAGCGCGATACGCGTGTGATAGGCTGAGTAGTCTGGAGAGAAGTATCGCGAGGGCTAGGGTAGATGTGGTGCGTAGGAGGAATCTTTCGTGTGTTTGGAGTGCGGAGTCGATGGAGACGGAGGTGTTGTCGATGTCCATATCCGCTTTTCTAGGGAAGGTTGAGTAGGCGATTGTCTTCTTTGAACCTGTAGGCCTACAAGGGGCGATTGCCAACAATATCCCCCAAGATTTCGCCTGTACTGTTGCTGGCGTGTAGGTGCTTGTAGTGTCCCAGAAGTCCACTAAGATCAGGCGGAGGACAAGGGCCTAGAATGGTATAGTTGACAAGACAAATAAAACCCGTGCATTCACTGATGGAATAAGGTAGTAGTATCGGAGTACCAGGAGAGGCTAGAAGTCACTGGTACCTAGACATGACGGAGCTAACGAGTATGGTGATGTGCGAAGCGTCTGGTGCTTGAGTATACTGCAGTCTTCCAGGAATGTATACACTGCAGCTCGTGATGACGGGTATGCCTATGCTCGCTGGCCATTGGTATAGGAGGACGACGCCTAGGATAACTTCGCTGGTAGCATGATGTTAGTGTGTAAACCAGATACTGTAACACGCAACGCACATGTCCAGACCTCGAGCACACAGCATTGACAATCACAAAGTTAATAGCTCAAGCAACTTTGAAGTATATCCTTAGTAAATATGCACACTCGATAAAGTATATCGAAAGAGAGCGACGCCAAAACGCCGATGAACCACCCATGAGTTCAACCCCATCCCCCCATGAAGACGAGGGAAAACACTCTCATGCCCACAACGCCAAATCACCGGGGTATAAAACACCCACCCACATGCACCCAACGACAAGACAAGCGAGCAAGCAATCTACTCGCTATCATCGTCGTCATCGAAGCTAGGTTCAGAAGCCTCATCCGACTCCGCCTCATCGTCGCTAACCACATACTTCGCCGGCTTAGCAGCAGCCCTGCGACCTGGTCTCGCAGCAGGGGCACGCTTGGCTGGCTTGGGAGTCGGCTCATCCTCGTCCTCGTCAGACAAGATGTCGTTGGCAATAGCGTCCGCATCTTCCATCTCCTCATCCTCGTCAGAGTCGATGGTGATCTGCTTCTTGGCCTTGGCTGCGGGCTTAGCAGCTTCCGCGTCTTTGCCGTGCTTCTTCGCGTAAGCCTTTGCGGCAGGGCTTTGAGCTGCAGGCTTTTTCGCAACGGCCTTGGGTTTGGGTGCGGGCTTAGCGGCTGCGGCTTTGGGCTTCGCGGCGGGTTTGGTAAGTCTGCTGGCGACGGGCTTCTTGACACCGAGATCGAAGTCGTCTTCGTCAGAGCTCATGATTGTGTCGTGGATGTTGCGAGGAGGAGGGCGTTGGGGTGAAGACTGGGGCATCAGACCTTCGTAGTTTGTGGTGTCGCCGTCGATCTCGATGGGCTCGATGGGACTGTTCTTCTTTACGGGTGCTGCTGGGCGCGCAGTGGTGGTGGCTTTGAACATGGGAACGCCGTTCGTACCGGATCCGATGGTCTTGACCATGCTGCTAACATCGCCGAGAAGGTCATCGTCATCATCGTCATCGGAGTCGCTGCCCATGGTGTACTTGGGGGCCTGCTTCTTTGCGCTGCGAGCAGTACGTGCAGCTGTGGTCTTGGACGGCTCCTTTGCAGCCTCCTGGGCGACTGCAGCGAATACGTCGGAATCTTCATCGTCCGAAAGCGGATCCTTCTTGATGGGTTTTGCAGCAGCTGGGCGACCCCGTTTGGTTGCAGCTGGCGCTGGTGCAGAGTCTGCGGAAGCTGATCTACCATCTTCTCCGCCTTCCGTCTGGGGCGTCTCCTCCTTTTTCTTGACAAGATGGGTGAGCAAGGTACCCTGCTTCTGCGGCGCGGTTGAGCCGAACGCGGTGCTGCTCTTGAGAGCTTCTGCTGCACTAGGCTTCTTGACTGGTTCTTGCTGGAGATAGCTAAGCAGCCCCTCCTTCTTCGGCTTTGCCTTCTTCTTAACCGGGCCAAAGTCGGATCCGGAGTCGTCCGAGTCGCTTCCATCTGCCTTTCTCTTCTTCTTTCCCTTGCCCTTGCCGCCGCCGATACCAAGTTTTGCGGAAGGTCGGCGAGTGATGGCAGCGATCTTCTTCTTGCGCTTGACTTCTTCGTCCAGCTGGACATTCCATTCATCCATGAAAGCTTCAAGGTCGACAGTCCAGATGTCCTTTGGTGATAGCTTGATGAGAGTGTCGATCTCATGTTGCTTCTCGCCGATCTGCTTCAGAAGCTTCTCGACACGTTCTTGGGTCAAAGACCAGATAGCCATCTAGAAAACGTTAGTTTTGGTATTGGGAAAAGGTTTTGTAGCACTTACACCTAGCAGATAGTCGTAATCGTTGGCGGACACTTCCGTCTCAGCATCTTCTGAGTCATCCTCCTGGACATCCTCGACCTCACCAGCAGCCTTAGCATCCTCGACCTTGGGGAAAGGAGTGAAGCCGAGCTTCTTGAGCTCTTGAACAAGCACAGTCTTCTTCTTCTTTGACACGATGAGCTTTCCGTCGATGATCATCTGGATAAACCTGGCCTGGTTCGTCATCTTCAGGTGCTCCTTCTCCATGACCTGAAGCTGATGCTGCTTTCGCTTCTCGTAGTATCGCAGACGGACGTGGTAGAACTCCTCGATGATATCGAGAACGCTTGCATACTTGTGGATGCGACCGTGGGCGTCGAAAGCGACCAAGTTGCTAGTAGACTGAGGCTTGAAGAGCTTGAACATCTCTTCCAGACCCTTGGCAAGAGCTGTTGCCATGTACTTGTCTTCCATCTTGATGATAAAGTGGACGCGGTCGGGCGTGTTGTAGTCGATGTAGTCCTTGATGTATGAAGGGCCCTTTTCAGCCTTAATGATCTCCTCAAGCTTCTCCTTGAAGTCTTGTGTCCAGTAACGAACTGGCAGCTCAGTGATCTCAACCTCGTTGTCGCCAGTTTGTCGGACAACTCCAGTGAATTGGTATCGATCAGGACCGAGCACTGTCGTTGTGCCATTAAAGCCCTTGTACCATGGAATCATTGGCAGCATGTCTTCCTTGGTAGCACCTGGCTGCATGCGACGCTTGATGTTGTCGATAATATCCATCGGGTTGAAGTTGGGAATTTCAGAGCTCCAACCAGTACCGATACCGCTCGAACCGTTGATAAGAATCGTGGGCAGGATCGGAACAAACATCTCAGGTTCGATCTTGTGGCCATCTGACTCACCATACTTCAACAGTGCGTCATCGTGGCCGTGGAAGATTCGTCGTGCAAATGGCGATAGGCGTGTGTAGATGTACCTGGCGCTGGCAGCATCGGCACCACCCTTGAGACGAGAACCAAAGTTACCACTGGGTTCCAGGTAGTTGATGTTGTTGGTACCGACAAAGTTCTGTGCAAGATTGACAATGGTTCCTTGCATGGAGGCTTCACCGTGAGCGTAATCGGTAGATCCAGACACGGAACCAGCGAGCTCAACGACCTTGACATCCTTCTTGATGTTTCGCCTGAAGCAGGTGTAGAGAACCTTGCGCTGACCGGGCTTCAGACCATCAATAACCGAGGGAATTGATCGCACGTTATCGGCCATGGAGAAGAGGATCAACTCCTTATTCACGAAGTCGTCGTACGAGATGTCGGGAGTGGTAAGATCAAGATGCTGACCGGGGACGAAGTCGCGCAACCAGTCCTTACGAGCATCCGCCTTCTTCTTAGAGAAAGCAAGCTCGATGAGCTTCTCTTCTTCTTCACGCATGACCTGGAAGCGCTTCATGTGGGTGTCAAGATCCTTGAAGTAGATTTGGGCATCGGGAATGTCGCTGGTACCCAATCCCTTGTAATACTTGTGATCCCATCCCTTCTCGTGCTGGTGCTGCTCCTTCCACTCCTCGTACTCAGGCATGGAGAAGAAGCTCTTCATACCGCGCGGGTTCTTGGGGTCGCCCTTCCAGACCTTGACAATGGGCGTGATGAACTCCAATAGGAAGCCGGGAATCTTGAGCAAACTCGGGAACTGGCACTGGAGGAAGTTGATGAGTAGACCCTTGATATGACTACCGTCGTGATCCTGATCTGTCATGATCATGAGGTGACCGTAGCGCAAGCTCTTCATGTCGGCGACCGTATATTCCTTTTTATGTTGAAGTCCCATAAACTTCTTGATGTTTTGGATTTCGGCGTTCTTCATGATCTGGTCGACGGTCGCGTCTCGGACGTTGAGGAGCTTACCACGAAGCGGGAAGACACCAAACAGATCCTGGTTGACTACGGCACGACCAGCCAAAGCAAGTACACTGGCTGATTCACCCTCAGTCAGGATGAGCGTGCAGAGATGTCCGTCCTTGGTTCCTGCCTTGTTGGCATCTGTGAGCTTTGCGTTGCTGATACGGTTGCGCTTGTTGCCGTCGGTCTTCTTCATCATCTGGTCGGCCTTTTGCTGCGCAAAGTGCATGATGTTCTGGATGACCTCCGTCTTGGCGATGGCGTTCAGGAACTTGTCACTGAGGACCGGCTTGCTGCCGAACTGGCTGGCCTTGGTCGTGAGCTGCTCCTTGGTCTGCGATGTGAAGGCCGGGTTCACGATGGAACAGTTGACGAACAGGAAGAGATGATTCTTGATCTGTGCAGGCTTCAGCTTGACAGCTGCCTTGTTCTTCTTGTTGACAATCGCCATAAGCTTGTCGATGATCTGATCGGCGATGTGGTTAACGTGGGTACCACCAGACGTAGTCGCAATCGAGTTGACGAAAGAGACCTGGTTGAAGGAACCATCAGACACGGCGAAACCAATGTCCCAGCGGTCAAGCTTGTCTGTGATGATGACGTCCTTCTCCTTGTCGTCCTCGCTCTTGCCCTGGTCGCGCGAAATCGACTTGGTATACATCTCCATGTACTTCGCGAATGACGAAATCTTGATGCGGTCGCCGTTCAGGTAGACCTTCATGCCCCGTAGCGTACCAGCCATGTCGTAGGTTCTGCGCTTGATGATGGCCTCAAAATCGTCGTCGATACCAGCCATTCCGAAGCGAGCATAGTCGGCCTTCCAGCTGACCTTGGTGTAGTCGTCGCCCTTGATGTCGGTAATCTTGGCCTTGCCCATCTTGCTCATATTCTCAGTCCATGTCTGCTTGTACTTCTTCTTTTGTTTCGAATCGACCGTCTCGACTGTGAATTCGGTACTGAAAACGTTACAAAGCTTGGCTCCGTAACCGTTGCGACCACCGGTGACTTTCTGCTGGTTGTCGTCGTAGTTGGAGGAGGTGAGGAGGTGACCAAAGATCATCTCTGGTACATATATGCCGTGTTCCTAGTTGGGTCAGTAGTGTTTTTGGCTGGGGTTTGAAGGCGACTAACTTTGTGAATCTCGATTGGGATTCCCTTGCCGTCGTTCTTGATGGAGATCTCGCCAGACTCGCGGTCAACCGTGACCCTGATCTCGCTCATGTTCTTGTCGTTCTGTTTGTTGTCGGCCGCGTTGACGAGAATCTCGTCGAAGATCTTGTAGAGACCGGGGACGTAGGAGACGTCGCGGAACTCCATCGACTCGCTCTCTGAGTTGTACACCCACATCTTGTCCGTCTGGCGCTCTACGGAGCCGATATATGTGTCCGGGCGCTTCATGATGTGCTCCAAATGCGTCAACTGTACATGGGTTAGCCATTTCTTTGCTATCTAGATCTTGCGCACTCACCATCTGGTACTTGCTGCTGGCGCCGCCCTTCTTGGGGGCCGAGATTGGTACATCGTCGGCATCTCCGCCGAAGCTCTCGTTCGCGATGTCTGCAAGAGGCTTGCCGCTGGACTTCTTCGGGGCTGCTGCCTTCTTGGCTTTCGGTGGTGTGTCGTCTAGAAGTGAGTCGTCGTCGTTGACAGGGTCCGCGTCCATGTCGATGTCCGAGTTCTCATCGTCTGAGACAGCCTTGGCCTTCTTCTTGGGGGCGGCCTTTGCCTTGGGCTTTGCAGCCGCGCCGGCGGGCCGTCCTCGAGGTTTCGCAGGACCTGCTGCTTTCTTGGTTGCTGCTGCCTTGGGCTTTGCAGCGGCCTTGGTGACCTTTGCGGGCTTCGCGGGGGGCGCGAAGTCGGAGCTCGCGCCCTCGTCGAATACGGAGTCGTCCATTATGGAGTCGTCCGCCATGGCTGTGATGGTGTCCCGCAGGACGAAAGAGCGAAATTAAAGACGATAAACGCTCTTTCTCGTGAAGAGCAGGCGATAAGAGCGATAAGAAGCAGCGAGTGTAGACGAAAGGAAGGCGTGGTGGTGAGAAAGCAAAAAGTGGAGTCGTGTTTTGTTCAAGGAGGGTCTGTGTTTACGCGTTGGCGTTGCCAAAGCGAGACGCTGCAGGGGACACACGCTAGCTGTCACGCTAGTGCGGGGTTTCCATCACCCCCATTGGGTGAGGACCGCTGACAGTGAGCGCGTCAAACGTCTCAATCTGCGGGGAGTGGTAACTGAGGAACACAGTGGTGAGGTGACTGAAGACGAAGAAAAGAGAGAGTAGACGTGGAGGTGTCGCCTTGGCGTGCGGTAGTCGCCCAAGGCAAGCGCAACGACTAGTGAGAGACCAGACTGCAGCTTGCTGGGGTAAGTCCAAGATGCTGACTTGACTATATCTTCTGTCTTCTCGAAGTCGAAAAGCCTTGCCTTGAGGAGTTGTGTTAATGGCCGTGGTGGTGAGGTTAGGATGTACAGGCTGGATGGTAGTAACGTGATGCTTCTACTACCTATGTACTCCCCGGATTCGCGTCTGCAGTTTTTACCCTCAGTATCAAGCAGCAATAATTGCGAAGTTCGAGCAGCTCGGTATCATATGTGAAAGCAGAAGACTCGTGGGTTCTCACTTGCGTTCGCTCGGCGGTACACACCAGACTGCCTAGGTATTTACGATGGATTTTCTCTGTGGTGATTAAGACATCAAAGCGGGTGCGCAGGTACACACACGATAACTTGAGAGATGATAGCAGTGAGTGGTTTGCGTGGTGAGCACAAGTACACGTGCATTGTGTTTTAGTTCTACTCGTACATCCACGTCTCGTCGCTTTCCCCCGTCTCCGTTGTCTGCGCTTTAGCGAACAAGCATCGTACTATGCCCCCATCTTCAAACACAGGTACAACGTCTTTCTCTACAACCTTCATTGCCCACATGATTATCCTAGCGCCGAGATTTTCTGTGCGTCCTTTGATGAAGACAGGTGCTGTGCTATCGACGGGTTGGTTGACGAACGTCATACCCAAGTCGTCGAGTATATCCGTCGGCGCGGCGTTCGCATCTGCAGATGGGAGATGCACAAAGTCGCCGAGGTTTTCGTCGACGAAGGTGTATGTGTCAACGTCTTCAATTCCGTCTTCGAGTGTGGGAAGGGTGTGTTTGGAGCACAAGTCTCGCAGTAGAGCAAAGATCTTGATGTCGTTTGTGTCTTGTGTAGTCAACATCAACGCCAACAGGACGGTTAGTAATACCGTCCACTTCAGACCTTCGTTTTTCTGACCTTGGATACCATGTTTGTTGAGAGCGCTTGAGAAGGTCTTTGCTGGTTCTGGAAGGTCGGTGCTGAAGGCTGCCAGCACATCCGATAGACTGTGCAAGGCGCGGGTGGGAAGTTCAGCGTTGGGTGCGCGCAACTTGGTAATCGCATCCTTGAGCTCTTGCCGCACTGAATGGATGATCCTGGCCTGGCTGTCGCGATAAATCTTCGCATACTTTTGCTTGTCGTTCCGGGGTTCCTGATCTATGTGCAGTGGAAGGGTACTGCACCTCTGCTCCAGCGCTTGGTGCAGGAGTACCAATACTTGCAGAGTAATTCTCGGGCCTGGTCTTGCAATGTCGATAGTGCTTACGTCCACTTCAGAAGTTATGATCGTCTGGATGAAGAAGAAGTGAACAATATACGGAGGCACACCGCGGAAGAACGGTATATGATTATCGTAGCGACCAAATGGATGGTCCTTGGCGCGTAGAAAATGCTGCTCCTTGTTGGGATCGGTGGCCAGAAAATCCTTTGACATGCCAAAAGGTACATTCTCAGGGTTGAGCAAACCCAGCTGCTGTGCATACTGCTGCAGTTGCGGCTGGAACGCGAGCTTCAGAGAAAACTGCTCAATAGGGTTGTCCTCTAGGCAGAAGCCATAGCCGAGGAGTAGCTCATCGTTCTGCTTGGGTGCGTAGTTGTTGAAGAGTTCTTGACCAGGCTGAAACGACTCGCCTTCAAGGCACTTGAGCGTGAAAGACTGGTGAGGCTGGAAGTCCCATTCTACTTTGGCGGATACAGAGTGATTCAGGATATCGACCACCGGAAAGAGGATAGGTATGGTCTCTCTTTCCGGTAATATGTGGGTCGAGATGAAGGCTCGCGAGGTGAAGATGGTGGCTGCCCATAGTAACGAATCGCTGAGGATCGTTAGCAGGCTGCGCCAGAAAGCCGATGTATCGGTGTATCGTGAGCCATATATGTGGAGATCTGTGCTGTTGGCACACAAAAGCACAACTCGCTTGCAGTGTCTCAGTTGTGGCAGAGGTAGTGCTGACTTTATAGTGCACGCTAGACACGATACAGATTGCGCTGAATCGCACTCGCTAAAGAACTTACAGGTCGATCTCGTCAGCAAGAGGCATATCAAGCTCTTTCATGACAGCCACAGCATTTTCCCATTGGTGTTGCAACCCAGCCTTTCTTTCCTTGGTCGCAGGCGCTAGGCTGGTACCGGTCAAAAAGGCGATATCGCTCTCGTCAAACCACAGAGGCGTAGCCATACTTTCAGGCCCTGGTAGACATGTGATGTAGGCGTGCCATGGCGACTGATCGCCCCTCTTGCGTTGTTCAATCAAGAGCAGATACGTCAGAATGTGATCCGGAATCTTCCCCCGACACCGTTGAAGAGGGCTCTCGATGTACAACACCTCCTTCTCTCCTGGGTCTAAGTTGAGAGAAGACAGCGTCAGCTTCAACGGGCATGAAGCCACCACAGTGGAGCTCAATGGCCTCGCAGCACGCATGTGAAAGCCATGCGAGTCGCTGTAGACGATCTGGACGTCTGGACTGAGCTGACCCCCATTTTGCGTAAACCAATTGACAAGGCTCTCAGCTGATGGATGGGCACCGAAGCCCTGGCCTGGTATTTCGTCCGTTGGCATTTGCACTTGTTGCAAAAGATCGCGACCCTCGCTGACACAACTTTCCTATCGTTGCGGCCGTGAGAATCGGGGTTATCTTGACAAATGGGCGAATAGTAATACTTTTCGCACGCAATGCTTTCCTGTTTCGATAGGTTAGATATCTCGGAAGTTCGGTTGAGCCGAGTGCGTGACGGTAATGTACCCTCCAGCTGACGAGTCGGTCTCGGTGAAAATTTAGCAGCGGGATGCGGAGCACTACGGAACCGACGATCAGAAGCGAGCCGGCTTGCAGAAAGATCGTGAGTTGTAGCGGGTCGTGCAGCACGAGGTGCAGCACGGCGTAATGGTGTGCTGCTTTGTCGGTGAGGTAACGGCTAATTCGAAACCCTCCTCGCGACGTTTATGGTACCTAGAGTTGCGTAAGCCTCAGGCGCTGCGGGGTGCCTTGTTCCATTGTTGTAGCGAACATCACAACAGCCACCCCCGAGTTTGACAAGCTTCGCGTCAGCTGCGATCTACTTTTGCCATGATGCTTCAATCCGAATTTCGTGGTCGATGCCTCCTGGGTGGCTTGGCTGACAGCGTTGTTCGCTTGAAACATCGCAAGGCTAGCCAATCGAAGCTCCCCTCGGTCGATACGAATACGCCGTGCATTGACTGCCCAGAGTTCCTTATGAAGGTTCCATGGTCGCCGTGCCGCATGATCAATCTTAAGATCGTGAGATAATCAGGTATTCGGACCCCTGCGGAACGTGTCTTCTGCGCTCGCTCAAAGGTCCGCACCGAACCGAAGTGAGACCTCGCCGTCAGCGGTCTCTTTGCTGGCGATGAGCACACCGTAAGCCGCCCCCCCAGCTTTTGTCCGCCGAAGCCGAGTAATCGCGCCCCGATGAAGCAAAAAGAGGGGCTCGTAGCGAGTGTGCATGATATGCACGATGGGCCAATCGTTCTAGCCCCTTGCCGGATGCGGCTTTGCTGGCGTCCCTGCGCCCACGGGACGGACGACGGTTGACTTTACCGGCGTTGGAGCCTGTGTGCCTTGTGCGTCGACGATGCGGATGGTGAGTAGAGCCCTGCCGGCCGATGAATGACCTGACGGGGGGCCCATCAGGGCGGCTTCTTTTTTGTTTCCATTTCGTTTTCTGCAATTGCACCTGCGCCGCGTCCTGAGACACTCAGCTGCACAAGCTCAGATTATAGGGAGCGATTGATTGGCCAGCCCACTCCCTGCATAAGGTCAGCCTGCTAGCTGTGGCTTGTAAGTCAGCCCCAGTTGTTCGTCGCCTGTGGGTGTGCCTATTACGCTTGAGGGGGCACGACCTCCAAACTTCAGCGCACAGCCCTTGGGGCCCGCCTTCATAAGAACAATGGCGTCCCATGCGCTGATTGCGCCTGTGTTTTCGTCATTTCCTTGTTTGCTGACGGGTCTCTCAGCATGTCACACCTGGATTGAGTGCTGGAGCAATGCTGCTGGACATGTTGACCGCCGACGCCGCCAAACACGGCCATGAGAGCTCACCACCGCGTGCAGCCTCGCCCGCCACCAATGGCTCTTTCCTGCAGATGCCGCTTTCCCTTCTCGGTTCCGTCTTGCGCGGCCAGACTCCTTCACCGTCGCAGGCGACCCTTCCTTCTACCCATACCGACCCTACGACCGATGCCCCTGACACTCTTACGCGCGCCTCGCATAGGGATGCGATGAAGAAGCCGCATGACGAAGCCACCATCACCCTCGCTCCCTCGAGACCTGTCTCCTCCGGCAGCGATGCTACCAGCGTCAAGCCCAAGAAGCGGACCCCTCGTTCCAAGACCTCCTACATCATCGCCCGACCGGTAAACACTCGCTCCAAGCTACACAGTCGGCAAAGAGTTGCCCTGCAGCTACACCAAGTCATTGCGTCACAGCGACCAAAGCCAGCCTATGAAGTCGTCCCTTTCTCCGCCATCCCCCAACGAGCCTCGAGACGTCTTTCGCGGAGCTTCAACACCCGGGAAAGACTGGGACCGCACGATCTCCTCATTGCGCAAGCAGAAGCATACAACAGTCAGGATGACGAGAACAAGTCGGAAGAGGATCGCTGGGGCTCGCGCGACATAATTGGCGTCATCAGCTCACGGAAGTGCGACAGGGGGGTTACTGAGACAACGGAGATTTGCATGAACGACGGAACGAGTCGCTGGGCAGTCACCGACATGCCTAACGGAGGCTACGAGTTCAATAGCACTGACGAACATGGACTGACGCTGAAGGCTCGTTGGGTGTTGAAGCCAAACCACTCGCGTCGTGTGTCGAGCATGTCGACGACTGCGCCGCTGTCGCCATCGCTTCCTCAAGCTCCAGACGAGAAGAAGTTTACCTTCAGCACCTTGAGTGTCAACTCCAGGCGCCATCCCATCATTGCAACGATGACCCGCAGTCGCATAGATGTCATGGATACCTACGCAATGCCGTCTGCTGCCTCGCCGTCAACGCCTAGCATAACTTCCTACACCCAATCTCCTACTACCGACACCTCTAGCATCGACATGAACACCTTCATGGACACATTGACGGATAAGCTCCCCACCGAGACAGGCGACGCACTCCGACAATTTATTTTGGCTTCTGGCGTCTGGGTTGCGTCTAGAGAATTCGCGACCGAGAGCCCCTCCTTGTCTTCGCCTCCAACCTTGACACCCTCTGCAACCTTCCGTCCATGCGCCAACCGCACATTCTCCATGTCCATGTTGGACTGCCCGCGCTCGCCATCTCCAGCATCGACTCTCGACGAGAAGCGCCGCTCGTTTCCTCGGATGTTCAAACCTAGCATGGAAAGGCTCCCCCGTCGCACGACAAGCTTCACGGATACTCCCCCTTCGCCTGCGTCAACCAAAACGGCGATACATGCCTCTCCCGTACCTGTTGTCAAGACACGTGCGCGACGTGCGAATTCCACCGGCACCGCCCTGCATAGCATGACAGGCAGTATGAGGAAGAAGTACGGCCTCACTTTCGAAGACCAGACACTCGTTGAGACCCCCGAAGAGCGCACCATGAAACGCAGTGTAGAGCTTCTTCGCATCAAAGAGCTCTCACTCCCTTCACCCATAGAACGTCCTTCCGCCGAATCAACCCGCCCACTCCCTGCCGCCATCCCCTCACCCGTCGTCATCTCCCCATCAACCGAAGGCCCAAGCTCGCCCGCGCCTCTCCTCGCCTCCCCGCTCCTATCGCCCGCCATGCCAGAAACCGAACGTTCCCGCAAGACACAATCCGCTTATGCGCCCATCACGACAACCGGCATGTGGGATTCCGGCGTCACTGACGGACCTGGACTCAAGAAACGTCCCACAAGCATGTTTGTCATGAACGAGAAGAAGCGCAAGCAAGAGAAGAAAGGTGGGCGTAGTAAGAGTAGAGACAACAAGACTCAAGCTGGTGAAGATGGCAACGAAGGTCTTGGACTCAAGAGGAAGGGCGATTGGTACATGTACAAGATCAAGCTTCGCCTCAAGAATTGCTTTAAAAAGGAGAAGGCTTGATTTCTGTTCAACTAGTCCTCACTCTGGCATTGACATTTGGGTATAAGCATCGCTGGGCGTTTTTTGGTTACACACATTCAAGGCTGGACCTTTTGCTGGTCTGCAGTCACCACTCATTGCATTATTTCCCCTCTTTCTCTTCTTGTACATACATACACACCCTGTTTCCTACACTAGAGAGGATTTCTCCTCATCGCAAGTCCCTGTTCTTGTCTATACCCATTCTTAGAGCGCCCTGTTGGGTAGCGTGGTTCAATCGATACTTGTTGTTTTTGCTCCGTGGGTAATGTCCGATGCTCCGTGACTACTGCGTGAGCGCGTGATCTTCACATGCTGAGCTTATTTAGTTATGCCGAAGCTACGGGAAGTGCTAATTGCCGTGGGCTAATGCAGACTTGCAGATGCTTGCATACTGCGATTCTCTGTTCCGGAGGACTTGGCATCCTCAAGGCCCGATGCTGTCGGCCGAAGTGTCGGACGAGTCGGAGGGTTCGGATGGCGCGGAGGAATGGTTCGACGGAGGGTGGTGGCATGACTCGTGGTAGGAGGTGGGACGGGGTCTTTATGTTGCGTGTCACGAACCACGATGCATGTTGGTGTCTCCCTCTGTAGATACTTGTACCCGGGGTAAGACGTACGGTGTCGGTGAGTTGAGAAGTGGACTATTGTGATGGGTTAGCTCTTGGAGGAAGGTGCTAGGCGTTTCCCTAGACGTTTTCAAGGTTCTACTCGGTATCTCACTAGAGGTAGGCAACAAAAACTCTCCATGGACTCGAGCCTTCACTGAAGAGGCCACGATCTATGCTTCCCTACCAAACCACCGGAGAATTAGGATGACAGCTCCTCAAAAACTCCAACCACTGAATCCTCGCCTCAACCTGAAACTGCCTTCCCACCACCTCTCTAAACTCAATAACGTCCCCCCTCACAGCAGCATCTAACCTATCCCTCGCAAGATACAGCGCCAAATCGAATAACGCTAACAACTCGACATACGCCGCATACGGAGCGTTAAGCCAGCAGTCGAAATGCGCTCGTACCGCATCCGCATCCTCAAAAACCATGACCAGTTTCTCAAGATACGAGTGCGGGCTTGCGGGAAAGCTAACCTGCACGGGCGGATCCAGGTACTTCAAGATGCGATCACAGCTCTCCACAACCTCGCTCGGTGTAACAGGATGATGCGGCGCATCGAACAGATTCCACCCGCAAAACGGACAACTCCACACCTCCGGCTTGCGAAAATGCTCTACAATACACTCCGAGCCGAAGATGTGTCCGCAGGGGATTTCAACAGGTCGATGCGATTTCTCAGAACCGGTATCTTCTTTGCAGAGTGTAGTGCCGCAGAGCGAACATGATCCAAGGTTCTGTTTCGATGGGTTGAGCATTAACGGAACAACAGCATCGAGTGGACGGTCTTGTGCTAGAAATGTAGTGACGCAGCCTACTTGCTCGCGGTCTAAGGTTAACGGACCGCGCAAAGACATGGTACCCACTGCGTCCATCGTGCCACTCAGAACCTGAGCATTTACATCGAAAAGCCGGAGAAATTCCTTCTGCTTCGCAGACGGCAATTCATGCCACCCCAACGCCCACTCTCTCATTCCCCCAGGTAGCGATGGGAACACATCGAGGTCCATAAACCACTCCCAACCAGCCTTCAGACTCTGAGCCAGACTAAGTGTTGAGTCCTCGAGGATACGTTGAAGCTGTGCGAGAAACAGGATCTTAGGCCAGTGCGGTTGAGGTGCTACTTCGACTTCTCCTTCTCCCTCTGCCTCCACTTCCCGTTTCACATGCGGGAAATAGCATTCTTGCGCTAGGTATATCAGGTCGCCGGCGTTGAATGCGCCGTTGTAATCTAATCCGCATTCTATGTGGCTGATGAGCTCTTGCATCATGTCGAAGTATACAGGTAATGGATGGAGACGTAGCGCGGAAAGCGAGGTGTCTGTGGGGAAGTCTGCGTACCGAAGGTAGAATTTTAGGATGGAGATGATGGATGTGATTTGGCCTTCGAGTCGGACTATGCGGTTGTAGTAAGGGGAGTGGGAGGGTGTGGTGTGGCGGCGTGGGATAACCTCTCGCTTGGTTCTATGTCGATGGCGCGGTGGGGAGAGGGAATCTGTTGCTGCGTTAGACATGTCGGGTTGGGTTTGCGCACGTCCTCGTAGCGTTCGTGGGATCCGATGGTGGGGTTGGGAAGGCATGGTGCGTTAGTTTGAACTTTGAGAGGCGTTGCGTGGATTGTAAAGTTTGCCTTGCAGCGGAGTAGAAGATGTTTGATCAGGCGAAGCTGGATGGTTCCATTGAACTAGAAGTTTTCCATTCCATATACGCAGGTTCACAAAGCCGACCTATACAGCGCACCGACAAGCAACTTAGGGTATCTGTCTCTCCTGCACATCACTTTCTGACCTCTGCGTGTTCGACCTCCGCTGCGTCCTTGATGTCTAGTCCAACCATGTCTTCCTGATCCTTAGCCACGTCCCTAATCATCATGTTCTGCTTCTTATTCTCGCTCTTCTTGTACAGATACTGCATGACCAAGAATGAACTCCAGCATCCTACAATGAAGCAGATATTCACTGCATAGCCCTTGGTCCATTTCGGGCCCTCGACGATAGGGAATACTGTGATGGGGTAGAAGGAGAAGACAGCCCAGCCAGCTGTCAACATAGCACCGACAGTGACAGCGCGTGCTTCTGCATCGTCACGTAGAGCCATGTTGATGAATGGCATGAGAATGGGGGTCACAGCAGCTGATACACCGAGCAGGTAGTAGCAGGCGAAGTGGTAGCCCTTAGGGATGTTCCAGACCAGAAGAGAGATGTTGGCGACGATGTAGATAGTCTGGACGATCGAGAAGATGGACCAGAGCGGGTAGACCATACAGAGGGAGGTGGCGAGGAGCGCGGCGAAGACGGAGACACCTTGGGCACCAGTTGGGATAGTGTTGATTTGAGGAATGGTGTAGGCGCCGGGGTATTTGGCAGCAAGGTCTTTAAGCCAGATTGCCATCTGTCCGTGAGGATAAGAGGAGGATAAGAAGCTAGTAGTCGGTCAGCGTTCGTAACTATGGGTTGCTCGAAGATGCTCACAAGGTATAACACAGTACGCCCATGTAGAACTCCCAGCGCATGAATGTGCGCTTTGCGACCGTCCAACTAAGCTCTTTGCTTGGTGCGACACCGGCGTTAACCATGCGTGAGCGAGCCAGCGCATGCTCTTTTGGTGTAAGCCACCACGGCTTAGCGCTACTTGGTAGACCCGGGAAGATGAGGAAGCCCGCAAGAGCAATAGGGAGAGAGATTACTCCGTCTATAATAAACAGCCATCTCCAACCCGACATGCCACCGACACTGCAAGAGGTTAGCGATAGCACAAAACTTTGCGGAAGGTCGCTTACCCGTTGAGGTTGTTGTAGGCCGCAGCTTGTAGATATCCACCAAACATCACAGCAATGTTGTTGGAGACATACCAAACTCCCGTCCTTTTGAAGACCTCCTCAGGCCTGTACCAAGAGCCAAGTACATATGTGGTACCAGATGCTACAGGCGTCTCGAGCAGACCGAGCAGAAATCGAGTACCGTAGATGTCGTTTCGACTGCGCATCTGACTCTGGCAGAAAGTCACAATGGACCACAGCACTTCCATGGTCGGCAGATAGTACTTAGCAATCTTCGGTCTGGACAATAGGAGTAAAGATGGGACCTGGAACACGAGATATCCGACGTTGTAGAAGGTGTCGAATAACGAGTACTCGTTGCCGTAGAGACTAAGCTCTTCCTTCATGCCCGACACATAGGCATTCTTGATGTTGGAGGAGTCCAGCCACTTGAGGAAGACTAGTTTCGTTAGCATATAAGTACTGGGAGACCCGATAGTATGACCTACACATAAAGGAACAGAATGTCAGCAGACAAGCGTCCATCTTCCTCAGCAACTTCCTCTCCTCCTCAGGGTAGTGCTTAGGATACCATTCCCAGAGGTACATCCAAGCCTTCCATGGCGACCTCTTGGGGGCTTCAGCAGGCGCGATAACGTTAGTATCGAACTCGCCAGTCCTGTTGGCGACACCAGCAGTTTCGTCGTTGGGCTGCGTGCTAGCCATGTTGAGTAGCCTCTCGTCAGATGAAAGTGTTGACGGCACGACCTCGGAAAAGTACAACAAAGCTGGGGTTTTCGTGCTTAAAGCCCTGACGTTCGTCGGAACCCGAAGAACAGGTGAGTAGGTAGTTCCCGCATGGCTAAATCTCAAAGCTAGTAAGCGACTGGACCGCTCATCCGCGGGCGTCGGTGTATTTCTGCATACGGATGGTCAAGTGCGGGGGCGGGCTTCTTCTGGAGAGAAATCCACAAACGGGCGCTGAAATAGGTATTACTCCGTTATCCGGTGGGTGTTGAGCTGCTGGAAGATAGCCAAGAGCATGGGGAAGCTGTGGGGTGATGGAATGAAGCTCAGATCTTGGTTCGGGAAGGATGCATTGCGGTCCATGAGTCGTGCCAAGGCGCAGCCACAGGCAAGCAACTTCGGCGCATCGTCCGCCTAACAAGCGTGAAAGTAGGCCTCGGAATCACTCGCTGATTACTATACCGCTCATTTCTTCGCATGCAAGTTTTCTTCTATTTGGCGTTGCGCAGATGCATGTATGGTGTGGTAACATCCGATGACGTCATAGACACGTTTCGCGAACGGAAAATCTTAGGCGTGTCTTTACGCGTCGCGACCACGAGCATGCACATTCATCGCCAACGTCTACGACCCGGAACCGACACATGTACTTTCACTTCCTGGGCCCATCTCGAAAAACTGTTCGCGTTGAGTATGCGTTCTTTGTGTAACCTTGGAAGAGCATGGTGCCCGGGGACCTCCCATGCAGAGCCGTGCATACGCATCTTCACGCGACTATACCTACATATCAGGAGAGCGTGATCGCGACCGGGTTTCGATTTTGGAATGACCATATCTACTTCTACGCTACGCCTTTCCACTACTTCAACGCTTCGATCATCTGGTACAAGCTGTTCTCTAGGGTGACAGGCGATCGAAGCGCAGACCAATCGTAGTTCAACAATCCCCATGCCTCATCCGCTCCTATGAGCGTGTTGGGAGTTCGGTTAGGACGAGTCTGGAGGTAGAAGCTACCCGAGAGCTCCCAATGCTGCCAGCTAACCTGGTACTCCTTGACCATCTCCACCAAGCATTCCGCGTAAGTGGTTTGGTTCCAGTATGTTCCGTTCTGGATGAATCCCCATTCGGAGATTACCATCGGGAAAGTGTACTTGGTCGCTGGGTCGTCGGGGTTGACGGCCTGGAAGCCCTTCTGATACCACTTCCTCTTGAAGGTCGCGCAGTCATCCTGTGTGGCTTCGAAATCATACTTGTGGATCTCGAGAACGATCTTGTCCTTCCAAGCGAAGCTATCGGGCACGAACTTCGCGGTCTTGTTCGCAGTCGATGTACCACTAGTACCATTGAGCGTCTTTCCGAGAGGGATGGGGTCTATGTACGTGTCGTACGAAAGACCAGAGAAGAAGATTAGCGCATTGGGATCTGCCTCGTGAACGGCGTCTGCAGCGGCAGTCATGTGGATGTACCAGGTATACCAGTCGACCGGCTCGGCCACCTTGGCAGCTCGCAGCTCATTGCGCAGTCCCATTGACGAGAACGTCGACCAGTTTTCTTTCGCCTAATCTTGTCAGCATCTGCTCCATAGCAGACGGTCATTTAAGCACATACATGCTTCGTCATAAAGGCCAAACCTCGCTTCCACTTCTCCACGTCGAAGTCCTTCTCGCCGAACCAGCCGTTACCGTCGTCGTCGCCGCAGCACCAGAATGCCTTCGAAACGTGGTTGTCCAAGTGGATGATCACACCTTGACGCGAAAGTTCCTTGCCAACAGCATCCCAGACTTGGAGTCTTGTCGTGTTCTTGGTGAACTGCGGGTTCTTCTCCAGGATAGAGTTCAGAACATCGGTGCCGTTTGTGCCCGGAATCGCATTAAGAACACTCTTTTCGAGAGTCTGGTTAGGGCTATTCGCAAGGTAGTCATCCACCATCTGAATTGCGAACGGCATGCGGACCGAGTTGAGGCCGAGCTTAGGAAACCACGATACGATATCTTGGACGGATGAGTGATGGAGGCCTTCAGGAATCATGATCTCTTGGTGGCCTGGCCAATTGGTCGACATGAAGTGGAAGACATCGCCGTTCGCGTCGACGATATCTCGCCCCTTGGTTGATAAAGGAAGTATGGAAGCGGACCTCTTCAACGCTGATGGCGGCGCGGCAGCAGCGAGGGAAATCAGCAGCAGGCTCGCAGTTGCACGAATGAACAGCATTTTGAAGTTAAAAGCACGAAGTGTTGGCTGGTCCTATCCACGTTACGGACCCTAGCATCTTTATGCCGACAAAGATTCATGTGATCGTCTCAAACTTAGACGCGTCGATATTTACGGTCAAAGTATCTCCGTCCTCACATGCAAGCAGCGCTACTGCAACCCCAGACTTCACAGATAGTACAATGCGGGGAAAGTAGCTAGAAGCCCAGCCTTAGGTCAACGCTACGACGCTTCCAAGGCTTATCAACACAGCAAGCGAAGGAACAGATACCTCTTCTGGAAGACCGTCCACGAGTCCAAGAAAGCATAGTCACGAGCTCCAGAACAATACGAGATCAAGAAAAGCATGACGTCCACATCGCGGGCGATGCCCTGAGCTTGTGCAAACGGCCGGGTAGCGGGCATCGGGGTAATGCAGATCCCACGTTTAGCCTACACCTTGGCTTTGAACATTCGTCGCGAGATAACCCGGTATCGATAACAGCCCCGCCATGCTACGCGCGACAGTTTACGCGTCGCCCGATGTAGGCTTTTTGGCAAGAAGCAACACCTTGGCTACTCTTCGCTTTGCTTCCCAACTCTTCCCTCCGCTCAGTTGCAATCAAGCTCCTTGGAAACGCCACACCTCAACAATCCAGTTCTAAATCACATTGGACGGAAATCTACCTTTCTATCGAACAAACGTCACTCGCAAGTTCTGATCGCGAAGGCAAGATGGGAAGCGCTGTACAGGACGCCAAGATGACTTCCAAGGCCGCAGTGTAAGCAAACGCGCATGCTATACGACATAAGCCAATGCTAAGTCCATCTAGTGTCAAAGATGTCGACCTCAGTCAGATCTACTCAGAAAGCGTAGCAGCAAAGATCATACAAGTCGCGCAACGCGGTCTCAAACAACCGGCTCCCTTACCGTCATACCCACACACCGTACCCCAGATCGGTCCAGACGCCGGCCGATATGAAGAGCGAGAAGCAGACTTCTGGACATGCGGCTTCTTCCCAGGATGCTTATATGCTCTTCTCGAGCGCTCAATACGATACCCTCAGGCCATTGATGTCCCGGAAAATGTGCGGCCACAAATCCAGGACCAACTGCTCAAACTGGGTCGACACTATGGCGTCGCTATCAACCAGATGTCGGGTCGAACAGATACCCACGACATGGGCTTCATCGTACAGCCTGCGTTACAAAAAGACTGGGAGTTGACTGGGAACAAAGAGAGCTTACAATCTGTCATCAACGCAGCGTACGCGCTCGCATCGCGATACGACGACCGGGTGAAAGCGATTCGGAGTTGGGATGTTGCGATCAACGATCGTTACTCAATAACGGACATGTCCACAAACTTCCTTGTCATCATAGATAGCATGTGCAGTAAGCCTTCCACCCCAAGCACTTCTTCTCCCCACTTACTCACACGTTTCAGACCTCGACCTCCTCTACTTCGTCGGCCACATCCAAAACGACCAAAAGCTAATCGACATCGCAACCCAACACGCCGACTCCATCATCCACGAAATTCTGCGACCAGACTTCTCCTCCTACCACCTCGTAAACTTCGACCCGCGGACCGGTCAACCACAAGCCAAGATGACGAATCAGGGTTGGAAAGACGATTCGACGTGGAGTCGAGGTCAAGCCTGGGCGATAATGGGTTTTGCGCAGACGTATTCGTGGACGAAGGATATCAAGTACTTGGCGACAGCGATCCAATGTGCAGAATACTTCTTGCGCAGATTGAAAGAAGGAGAGGGGAAGTGGCATCACCCCATGGTCCCGTGTTGGGATTTCGACGCGCCACAAGATCATCCTGAAGAACCGCTACGCGATGTCTCCGCAGGCGTGATAACAGCGAACGGTCTTCTTATCATCCACCAAGCACTCCAATCCCTCTCTTCAGCCACGGTATCGCAACTCCCTTCTAGCAACGCCACCAATTTCCTCGACGTCGCACTGCAGATCGTATCCCAGACTCTAGATATGTCGTACGACTCTGATCTAGCGTCTTTTGAACTCCCCACCAAGGCCATGGTCAATGGGAACAGCGTGAACGGCGCAGTGGTAGCATCAGAGCTCAAGATCAAAAAATCAGGGTTCGAGTGTATACTAAGGAACAGCACGACGAATTGGAACGAACATGCGCATATGAAGTATGCGGATCATGGGTTGGTGTATGCGGATTACTACCTTTTGGAATTCGGGAATAAGCTTTTGAGGGCGGGGTTGCTGTGATGGGTGTTGGGGCGTTGGGATGAGTAGTCGTTGATGAGAAATACATGTTGAAGTGAAGCAAGTCTGCATTGTCTGCTTGCTGGTTTGATGTGCCTTTGCTGTGAGTGAGCAGGTGTGAAGACGGTATCAAGGAAGCTAGCATATGAGAAGAGCAGAACAGGTGAGCAACGAGCAAGAGTCAAAGAACGAGCGGTTGGATTTCTTTTGCGTGCGTGACGAAATGAGCGTAAGGCGTAAGGCGTGGTAGTGTATATACAGCGATATCAAGCGAGTGCGGGTATGTATATGCAACAGCATAGAACGAGTGTGATAGTGCAAGTGTGCACAAACGTGAAGAGAGACATGTACAAGAAAGATGAGTGGAAAAGTGCGCCGCAGCCAACAAACAGCAGAAACGATACCTAGCCGGTCATTGTCGCTGGTTTACACAGTGACATACTCCATGACAACCGAAGTCACGACCGTAGTTTGTGGGTCAGCGGGCGCGGTAGGCTCAGGCGCTTGCTCTGAGACGGCTGGTGCGCTAGAAACCTGGGGTGTGGGAGTAGGTGTAGAAGAGATAGATGTCGCGCTGGAGACCTCAGATGAGGTCGCAGGTGTAGGTGTGGATACCGCAGGGGTAGAAGCACCCAGCGTCACATACTGCGTAATGACCGACTCCAAGAGCGTCGTTGCAATCTGGGGACCCGCACCACCAGCGTCAGGCGCGACTTCCGGAACCGGAGCCTTCTTCCATACAAACTCGCCAGATTCAGCGTCGTAAGATCCGCTCGACTGATCGGCAGGGAGAGTGGAGTTGGTGCCGTCAGGTCCAGGTCCGTTGTACACAGGCGGGTTGCCTTCGATGTCGTCCTTGTATTCGACATCGCCGTTCCAGGTCGGCACCTCGGTGTCGGATTCTGGGATGCTGACTGGCACGCTGAATACGGTGACGTTCAAGCCCTTGGGTGGTTTGTTTCGTGGGATCTCGCTGAAGTCCAGAGCTTGGATGCGCCAGCTGAACTTCTCTTTGAGATAGGCCTGTACTGTCTCTTTGTCCAGGCTCTTGAGCTCGCCGGCCGCGTGCTTCTGTGCGAGCTTCTCTGTCAGGCCAATGTTACCCGTAACGATGTTTGAAGAGCTCATTCGCGGAGAAGACAAGGTGGCGAGCTGACCAACGTAGTTGGGGTCTGTGGGCCAGTCGATGGGGTTGGTGCTGGGCTCGCCAAGGAAGGCACGAACGGCGTAGGAGACCTTGATGTCGGTGGGCATATTGACTTCACACTGCCAGTCGGTAGCCTGAACCGTGCGGTTGATGCTGCCTCCGCCTGGAGCCGGGAATGTCGCATTGACAGTCGCATTGGTCTCGCTCAGACCTTGATTCTGGGCCTTGTACAACTGATTGATGGACGATGTCAGCGTCGCATTGCTGGGGTTGTTTTCGAGTTCGGGGTAGGTGTATCCAAAGGAGGTCCAATTGCGGGAAGTGGTTGCAGTCCACATGTCGCCAAGGGCGTTCATGTGGAACGGTGCGAGTGGCGAAGCAGTACCAAGAACGCTACCGCTGGCGACAGAGAATGAACCCATACGCTGCTCGGCGTCCTCGACCCAGGTGTCGGGGTAGCGAGTTTGGTACATAGATATGATCCGATCAATGTTACTACACACGGTTAGCATTACTCTCAGCATTACGTTCCGAGGACTTACCAGTGATGGAACCAGAAGATGGGGTCGAAGGCGGAAACCTCCACTATACCCATGTGACCCAATCCGAAGACGGTGTGCAGACCATCGTGTAGAGTCTCAAAGTTTCCGATCTTGCCACCGTTCGCCTTGTTGCTCACTTGGCTGAAGGGTTGGTACGTTGTCAACAACTTGTAGAGCATATCGCGGAGATTGGGCTGCTGCTTGCCCACTCGATCGTTAACCTCGCTGTTACGGCTGGTGGCATTGGCAGCATGCGGGTCAGCTGGGTACCGAATAGTGTGATTCCAGTACTTGAACTCAAACTCGCTCTACTCGTGTGTTAGCAGCCAAGTTCTCGAATATGATATCTTCTGCGTGGAACGCGGAGGTATAGATTTGAGACGTACCAAAGGAGCGAAGTCATCATACTTCAGAGGATGGAAGTCGTATTTGTACAGAGGGTTGGGGATATACCCTGTGGTCCCATTGGGAAACGTGACAGTAGCCGTGAGGCAACGCACGTTCTCAGGAATGACACCCTCTTCACTGTTTGGCGGGTCCATTGCCCAGTCCCAGTAAGGAAGGCGAACTCGGTTTGCAATATCCAAGGCCTTGTTACGGGCTTCACCGATGGGATACTCATTGGCGACGTCGACCGCGCGATCATGGAGAACCTGCTCGAAGAGCGCGAGATACGGTCTGTGCCACGGACCGAACATGCTGGACCCATGAGGACAATATCCCATCATCTCATGACCAGCTGTCCCGTTCACATTGTCCCACTTCTGGAATGGCACTCCGTGTATCCCTAGAGATGTTAGTTAAGCCTCTGATAAGAACATTAACTACATACCTGCGACCTGGAAGTAAGAGATCTTTTGATCCTGGTCCATAGCCTGGAAGCGAGCAAACGCTTGGATAAAGATGTTCCATAACTCCGTGTCTTTCTGCAATTCACGGAGTTCCTGTCGGGGGTGTACTCCAGTTCCCTGGACTCCGACAACACTGAAGTAGCTGTCGTCTGCCTTTGCAACTCCACATGAAGGACCATTGGTAGAGTTGGACACAGCTTGTACGCTTGCCAGTAACGAGAGTGTGGTAGCCAGACCAGTGAAAGAAAAGAATGATTTCATGTTGGCCAACCGGTAGCGAATGAAGATGATCGTCAAGATCTGAACGAATGAAAGCAGCAACAAGTTGCGAACGAAAAGAATGAATGTCACTAGGACTGAAAGAGAGACTGGGCAAGCGATGCTGTGATGGGATTCTGGATGGACATGATGCTGTATATAAGATGTCCGTAAAATGAACGGCTGATGGCACAATCCACTGCCCCGCTGCCTGTAAGTGACGTACCGCGTTGTAGTACCGGTACTTCATGCGTAAAACATCCACCATCTGTCAAAAGGCAGGTGCCGCAGCGTGTACGCCGTTGTTGGTCGGTGCATCCTTGCATGTAGGATGATGTTCGAAACATGTTTGGTTTCTTCGCATGAACGTGCCAAGGACGGAGGAGCACGAGGTATGGACTATGAACATAGACGATCAGAGTCCTGGAGCGTATTTTCGAGCTTCAATGGGGGTCTAGTACCGGTGTTCATGCTCTCAGTATAACTGCGCTTGACCGTTGACGTAGTCGTCCTAGCCAAGACGCAGCATAGACAGTTGAGTATCTTGGGGATGCCTTAGCCCCACCGGCTAGTTGAGAATCAGACATCGGCACGAGCGGGCCATCTTCGATCGGTGCAGTATACTGATTGTGGCTGTGGCGTGGGGAAGCTGTGTGATGTTGATTGTGTGAGATGGCAGGGCCGCGGCACAGACCACCACGGCATGGTGCGACGCTCACAGAGAGCAAATTGACGAGCAACCGAAATTCAGGCACCTATCAACTCGGATGTGACGGCCTGGAATGGTCGATGCGATGAAACAATGTCGGCACGCAGCGATTGCTAACCGGCAAAATTGGTGTTATCGCGATTTTGCGGGGGATGTGCTTCATACACTTTCCATAGTGTCGGGAGGCATGGAGTCATCGATATCACGCGCTGTGAGAGTGCGTTTCGTGTCCTCGAGTTGTTTCGCCTGGCTGCTCTTTCTCTTTCTCGAACCTGCACTATCAGATGCAATGTGCAATCTTGCCCACCTTTTGACTCTCTTGAAAACTTCGATTACTGGCACCGGGAGCCCACCCAGTTGGGCAGCTGATACACCGTTGCTTCTCGTCAAGACATCAATAGTCGTTCGAGCCCGTGTGATGGCCGGGTTCAGAGATTGGCCAAAGACGGTGTCACCGAACGATGTCAACGCAATGTTCCTCAGAAGCAGAATGTCGCCAACTTTGATGCTCTCTAGTGTCTGCAGTAGTTGGGTTTGAACGTGGTTTTGTTCGTTGTTTGACTCTCGGGGTGGACGCAGCCAGAACGTGACCTTGAAGTCTGAGCGCGTATCATCCGCAACGATGATCTCCCATAGATTCATCTTGTATCCGCCCTTCCGAACGAAGACTTCTTTTTGTTCCGGAGTCGCTGTCACAACGCATAAGAAGTTTGGTGTTGGAGTTTGCGGGTAGATCGCTCGTAGACGCTGTGCGTTAGGTAACAATCCAAGAGGCGTGATACTCATCTTGGGCGCGACTTTGACGAGTAGTGTATGCTCATCGACTTTGCTTGGGCTGTCAAAGTCCGATAGAGTAGTTCCGAAAGAAGTAGTCAAGAAGGATGAGGAGCTGACGCTCTTATCTGTTATACCGTCTGGCAGGACCTGAGACGACAGTAGCGTGTCGTGGAAGACGAGCGAATGCTCAAGATAGCCAGGTGTGGCGAGTGACGTATCCTCAAAGGCGATAGATGTATCCAAGTGCGTTGTATCTTCTTGTAAGAAAGACGGATACCGACTCACATTGGGCAGCGAAACGTCTGATATGTCTTGACCTCGAACATTTCCTGGGAGAAAAGGTTGTGACCATCCAGTCTGGAGCCGAGGGTTCTTGAGAGGCAGTCCGCGCCACTTCAAAGCCGGTGTGGATTCATTTGCAGGTGTAGAGACACTTGTTGCTGCATCAAAGGGACGGCAATCCTCGACTGCCAAAAGTGTGTCCTCGTTAAACTCTAGATGGTTGCGCAAAGGCGCTCCATTGAGCATCTTGAGCCGCATCTTACGCGACTGACGCGTCTACGCGTACGTGTTGGATCGACGCGTGCGCGACGGAAGTCATGGGAACAGGGTTGGTCTTCGAAGTATACTAGCGTAGGAGGTATGCGAGGGTCATGTGGAGCCGAGTAGAGAGAAGTCGGAGAATGTGAGGATGTCCGGGCCTCGTCCAACAAATCCGAAGCTGAGGGCATAATCGTCGCCTAATCTGATAACGCGAGGTCCGAAAGCCGAAGCAATTCACCGAGACAAGAAAAGCAACATAAGAGGCGGTCAGCTTCCGTGAAAAACAGCCGTAACGACGTGTATTCGGTGTTACTCAAGCATCTTCGTATGTACCAGGCAGCAACGGCCGTGAACGGGCGTGAAAGACATCATCCAGGTACCAACCACTCCGTAAGCGTCGGCGTCACCGCGCGCCCACATTCCGCGGCCTTGGCGATCTAATCGCCGCATCTGATATAAAGATACGCAATGGCACCTTCCAAGACGCCCCACCGGCCGATAAACGCCTACCGAGTCCCTGCCATGTTGCGCAACCTGTCCTACAAGCTGACTTCAGCACTTTCGTCGTCAGAAGTCCCTACGTTGGCCAAGGACAGCGACGAATTCACCAAAGCGAAGAAGACGGAGGAGTTGTTCCCGACCACCGACCCCGCGGTAGATGGCGACGATTGCCTGCACGACTGCGCCAGTTGTAGTGTCAAATACCCGCGCAAGTTCGAGATTGACGAGACGGAAGAGCTGTATGGGCATGTGAAGGGATGGAGTACGCATTTGATTGTCGCGACTGGCAAGACGGATTGGGTGCGCGATGTCGCAGACGAGAAGGGCAGCATCATGGAGGCGGTTGACAGGGGCGATGCAAAGCCTAGCAATGGGGTGAGTCTGGGAATATGCTACCGTTAGGTTCTGTCGAGTGCGAGCTAATTGGGTATAGAAACTCATGTTATCCGCCTCCAATATGCCCGTCCCAGACCACTCGGATCACAGTTCCATGGTACTACTGCTACCGTCATGGCAGTTCATAGACAACGTCACGCCTGCGAACATCCCCGAACTTATCACCGACTATATCAACCCCGGTCCTACAAATAACACCCCATTGCGCTCGCGGAAAACTGCCGCGCTACCACCTTCAGAAGAGCCGGAAGAGACTTCTTCCGCCGACGCCGACGCGCCCTCCTCCATACCCCCGTCGATGCCCGCACCCCAACTCAAAGCCCGACCATGTCCACACAAATACCTCATCTTAATGTGCAGTCAAAAGACACGAGACGCGCGTTGCGGCCAGTCCGCTCCTCTTCTACGAAAAGAGTTCGAGCGACTGCTACGGCCACTGGGGTTATACCGCGATCTACACGACGAGCGACCGGGCGGCGTAGGAATATACTTCATAAGCCATGTTGGCGGCCACAAGTTCTCGGCAAACGTCATGGTCTACCGCCACTCTTCTGTGGTCACGCGGCCCGAGAGCACGAATGGCAATGCCAATGGACATGCCAATGGTGCGGAGAAGCGGCTCGCGGACCTGAAGCTTGAAGATGATAATGGGCAGAAGGTTCTGCTGGATGCTAATAAGGAGCAGGAGGCAGATGGTAATGGCGAGGCTGCGCAGTGTATATGGTTGGCGCGAGTGAAGCCTGAGGATTGTGAGAATATTATTAAGTACACGGTGCTGCAAGGAAAGGTGGTGAAGCCGGGAAGGCAGCTGCGAGGTGGTTTTGATCGGTGCAAACAGCTAGCTAGTTGGTAATCGATTCTGAATGACTGCCAAAGGACTTGTTGACCAGATCTGCTATCGCTGACGAAGGCGCCTCACAGTATGCAGCAGTGCATCTCCTTCCCCGAATCGGAAAGTCATGCAACAAGGTGTCCGACGGTGCGAATACGCTGATCTTGCACTTGACGTAACAATCATTACTATTTTCTTTCAAACGGATTACTCCATCTCTTTTCCCATCACGACACGATTGATCTGATCAAGAGTGAACAGTCATCGATATCCAAATGACAGCAGTCCCACCATCAGTCTGCATGGTTTTTCATCTCGCGGAACTAGCTTCTTGTACTGTCCAGCTCAGGCGTTGTCTGTCTGCCAGGTAGCTCATACCGCGTCTCCAACATTCCCTGTTGCGTATCCTCGTTGCATTTGTCATGTGATTCTGCAGGCTTTGTGCTCTTGTTGTCTGGATACCTCCGACGAATCCAGCATACGGCAACGACGATGATACCAACGATTGTTAGACCGCCCATAATGCCGCCAATAATCGCGCCGGTATTGCGGGATGTCGTGTCGGGTTCGTTCACATAATAGGATGAGCCATCGCTGAACGTCGCAGAGTAACTGGAGCTCGATGTTGAACTCGACTGGTAAAGCCATGAAGGTATATCGCTGGAGTCCGTTCGATCGACTGTCACGGTGCTGGTCCTGATCATTGATGGCGTTTCTGATATACCAGGGGTCAACCATGTGGCTAATGGTGCTGGCTCTTGTGTTGTGAGATAGACTGTGGTATCTGATCCGACAGATTCCATTATCACGTCCATTAAGCTTCTGGTCCCCCACACTGCTATGGCAAGCGTGGAGAAGCCTGCTGGAGCTGATTCGATCGGGTCGGGGATGAGTTGCTATGTTATTATTAGATTGTAACCCAGTAGCAAAATTGACAAAGTACATACCGCCGACATCTCAGCTCGTTGCGGTTGGTCTCTCAACGGCAGCCAGCAATCTCTGGAAGTAGGCAGGAGGTACTTAAAACAACTTTTACTAGAGAGAAGCTTGCATAGTCCTGCCTCCTGTACACAGCCCCTTTCAATAAAAACGTCGATGTAACACTGGAATGCAGCATTGCGGTTGTGTTACAACCTGTATCAGCATGGTACAGTGCAGCGCGTAGAAACTGCGCGAAGGACTTAACCAAAGGCTCCGTAGTACAGAATACGTGCATACTAGGGTGTATACAAGGTTAGGCTCGATATGCAATGAATCACGCGCATCCGGGAAGATACATGTTGAACTCGAACATAACATGGGGTATCATTTGTGGTATATCGCTTGGCCATGCATCTATGGTGTCTGTCTGTCGGCTTTATGTGGCCCGTGGTCCTCAAGATGGCAAGCGATTTTCGATCTTTCCAAGTATCGTGACTTCGCAGCGTGCTACCCATCGATGTGTCGGTCATGGTCGACCTTGCTCGACGAAATTAGTCGAGGATTTCGGGCCGCCAACTCGTACTTATCGTCATGGAAGGGCTCCACGCGTGACGATGACAACTTCCTGTAGGGTCTTGATCACCATGAGAAAGCTGTGAGTGACTCTTGCATCGCTTATGATCACACGACTTGTTGTATGTGCACATACACGTCTCTTCTCAGCCTGCGGCTTCCTTAACCTTGCCACCGGGATTGGGCGCTTCGTCGATGAACTGGGGCGGCGCAGTATCGTCTAGCATGAAGTTTGGCACGCCTGACGATTCTCCAATACCCTCAAAGTCGACCTCGTCACCCAATGCCTCCAGCTCAGCATCCAGCTCCGACTCGTCCACATCTTCTGGCACGTCGTAGCTGCGGCTTATAGCGTCTTGTATATCGTTTCCCATATCCATGAGGTCCGCCATCTCGTCTTGCAGCTTATCGATCTTGTCGATGTTGACCTTGCCGTACTGCTTCCGTAGCTCTTTGGTCGTTGTCTTCATGGCGTCGATAGTGGTCATTGTGTTCTTAAGATTGTCCTGCATCATGCCGGCCTGTTCCATGTTCCACGACTGCGCCTGAAGTTGGTCGCGCTGCGCTTCGTATTGCTTCCGCTGCTGGAGGACTTTGAGGGCTTTTTGCTTGATGGCGGTTTTGCCGGGGCCGTCGCGCATCTTGGCGAGCTTCTGCTGGTAGGTGGACAGCTCAGCATTGAGCTTGGCGAGCTTGACGTCGAGACTTTCTATGCGTGTGTCGACCTGAGCGCGTCAGTATCGGAAAGGTGTTGCCTAATGGATGGAGCCTACATTGGAGATGGCGCTGTTGAGCGTGGGCTTGGGCGCGGTGCTCTTTGCACCGAATAAGCGGTTCATGCTGGTGGAGGGATATGTGGGTTGCCGGCCGGAGAGTCGCGATATGCAGCCGAGGGGAGAGGACAGGCGTGGAGTGTGTTGGCAGTGTGGGGTGAATGGCAGGCACCGAACGGTGGTCGTAGCTCCGGCAGTTCCCGCTAACGTCATCGATCGTCACGTGGGCGCTAACGATCGCTGACCCTGAGATGCCCAAGCAGGATTGCCATACATAGAGTGTCCCATGCCATGGCAATTGCCGACGTTGACAAGCTAACAAAAGCAACCATAGTACATGATGAAGCAATTCATCAACAGCTATCCACAAACGAGTCAAATGAACTTTCTTACAGGCGGATGCCGGCATGCGATGCCAGATGCAAGATGCACCAAACCATCACACTGTTGAAGATGCTACATAACCATGAAATCCTCCAGCATGCGCGGCGTTCACGCCATCAGCACTAGCTCGCATGCTTATCTCGAGCAACTACTGAGTTCCAGACTTGTACCCAGATATAGCTGGTAGTCTTCTCGACACGTCCTGGTTGATATCAGGGAGGTGCAAGTGATCTGCGGCCTGGCACGCTATCCGTACTACGCAGCTTCTAGCCTTGCCTGTCACCACCAAACCCAACAATACCCACAACACTCCGACTCGGGAGACACAGACGTTTTCGCAGCCTGTATCTGTAACGACGCCGCGCAACAGTCGGTGCATGGGTTGATCCAGAGCCTCGCGCGCTTTTCGTTTGCCATTGCCTTCCCCGCGGCCTCGTTCGCCTAAGGTACCTGTCCCACCTGTGCAATCCAGCCCAAGCCACGAACACGCGCCCTCTGTCTCACTCGAGTCGCTCTGCTAACCAGCCCGCCGCCGTGTCCAGCTTTGCACGGTGTGTCCTTCTATGACGCATTGGTCGCCGCAGTAAATCTACGCATGTGCCCCACGCTGCTGCACACGCTCTCGAGTGCCTCGCCCGACCCTTCCCCTGCCCCGCCCTTGTAGCCGCAAACCACCGCAACCACCATGTTTTGGCGCTTCGGCGGGTACGCGCAGCTGTCGTCGCTCGACAGCATCCTCGACAAGCCCGACGTCACCGTCGAGGAGCTGCTCGACGAGTCGGACCTCATACAGGAGCTCAAGCAGCAGAACTCGAAGCTGATAGAATACCTTCGCGATGAGAATGTCTTGGAACGCCTGCTGCGCTACGTTATCGCCGCCAGACCCGACCTGCCCCCCGACGACGACACCGGAGGAGAACCTGCGCACGAGGCGAGGAGTCCCAGTCGGACGGGCTTTTTCGGCAAAGTCAGGGCGCGCTCGACATCCACCACCAAGTCCGATGCGGGCGATAGTGAAGAGACCAAGGAGGAGCGACAGCGCATGAAGTACGCCTATGTGTCGTGCGAGATCCTATCGTCCGAAGTGTGGTCCATATCCGAGGCGGTCCTCGAGAACCAGGACACCTTGCGACAGTTCTGGGCCTACATCAAGCAGCCTGCGCCGCTCGACCCCGTCCAGGCTGGCTACTTCACCAAGGTCAACGAGTCGCTGCTCGACCGCAAGATGGAGGAGATGCTCGACTTCTTCAAGTCATTGGACAATGTTGTAACAGACATGTTGCAGCACGTCGACTGCCCTGTCATCATGGACCTGCTGTTGAAGATTATCAGCCTTGAGAAGAGCGAGGGCGGACAGGGCATTGTTGACGTAAGTCGTTCCATACACGCTTGCTAGCATAACTAACAGACTCCAGTGGCTGCAACAACAGAACCTCGTTCCCCGCCTGATATCGTTCCTCGCCCCCGATCAGTCGACTTCCACACAAACGTCAGCTGGCGACTTCCTCAAGGCTATCATCACAATATCCGCAAACGCTACCACGCAAGACCAGTCCGTCATCGGGCCTAACGAGCTTACGCGCCAGCTTGTCTCCGAACAATGTCTGAAACAGCTGATCGATTTTATGCTGCAAGGCGGCAATCCGCTGACAGTCGGTGTGGGTATCATCATCGAGGTTATCAGAAAGAACAACTCCGACTATGATTTGGAGAATCAGATTGGGCCGGTACCCAAGAACTCAGACCCCATCTACCTGGGAACACTGCTTCGCCAATTCGCCAACCACATCCCGCAGTTCATGGAGCTGGTTAATAGCTCAAGCCAGATCGTGACACAGCGCGATGGCAGCACTACAAAGAAAAAGCGAGAGCTCAAGACAGCCTTTGGCGAGAAGATCGAACCGCTTGGATTTGATCGGTTCAAGACTTGTGAGCTGATGGCCGAGTTGCTGCACTGCAGTAACATGGCTCTGCTCAACGAACGGGGCAGCGAGGCTGAAGTCAGGAGGCGAGATGCCGAGCGGGAACGTCTCAAGGCTGACGGCAAATTGACTTCAGCGATTCCCGGCAACCCAGGCGATTTCTCCACCAGCGTTGATAGCCAAGGCTTCCACCACGCGCGCGCCCCATCCATGGACTCTCCCGCAGAGATAAAACCTCTGCATGTACAAAACAGTTCGGAAGACGACTTTGAAAAGGTTGTCGCGCCGGAAGTTGCTGTCGAAGAGGCCAAAGATACATCAACGGAGAAGGAGCAGATTGGAGAGCCATTGGAGCCTTCGCCGAAGCTGCCACCGAGAGATGCGCCACAGGAACCGTCCGCTGCCAAGACGGCAGGCGATGACGGCGAGTTTGTTGACGAGCCTCTGACACCACCCAAAGACGCTGCAGCACCTGCCGAGAAACCTGCATCTCCACCTAAGCCTGCAGATGATGCCGAGTCACCCACATCAGCCGGCCTGAGTGCCAAGGTCGATGAGCTTGAACTGGATACTGACACCGTTATGAACGACCGCCAGGAACCGACAGAGCCTGCGAAGACCGAGAAGTCTGATACCGATGTCAAGACCCCGCCATCTCTTCTCACACAGCAGCTCAACCAGACCTCGGATACCACCACCGCTGAACAATCCGAAAGCCTCTCACCCCATCCAGACGACAAACCAGCGCCACTGTTTGCGGGTAAGAACCGCAAAAGTGAAGCCGAACCAGCCAGCATCGACACCTCGCGCTTCACCGCACCAGTAGCAGGATCAGATCTTTCGGAAATAACTCCTATCGACGAGTCTCAGAGCGTGCGCTCGGTGGTATTCGGCAGTGCAGAGGATGCTGCAGGTTTCGAGATCGACATTGACGGTACGCCTGTTGTTGGCGACTTGCTGAAGATCACATTCGTTGAGAACAAAGTTGTACCAACGATACTGGTAAGCCCCTCGATATCTTCCAGCGAAACGTGCTAATATTTGCAGGACTTCTTCTTCCGCTTCCCATGGAACAACTTTCTACACAATGTAGTATACGACGTCGTTCAGCAAGTTTTCAACGGTCAGATGGACCGTGGATACAACCGTCAGCTAGCGATTGACCTCTTCGACAACGGAGGCATTACCGAGCGCATCATCAAAGGACAGCAGGAGAGCGACAAATCGCACCAAGAAACGTCCATGCGACTAGGATACATGGGTCACCTCACCCTGATCGCAGAAGAGGTGTTGAAGTTTACAGAGCGACACACCGACGAGGTTCTGTCGCAGATGGTCCTAGAGAAGGTCCACGCTCAAGAGTGGGTGTATTATGTGGAACATATCCTGGCCGAGACGCGAGAGCGCGACAACGCCATTCTCGGAGGCGTACGACCCGACATGAGCGTCGGGCCCAGACAAGCTGTGCTCAATGCCGTCAACGCAGCAAACAACAACTTTGGAGGCGACAGTGGCGGGCTCTCCAATGCAAGCCTCGCCAACAACGGCAACATAGGCCTCGACAGCATGGAGCTCACCAATGCTGGTGACACTGAGGGTGGTGGGTACACCTTCAGCGGAGGCTCCTTGCTTAGTGGCTTTACTAACTCGAGTGACGAAGAAGACGAAGACATGGACGATGTCGACACCGAGAGAGAGCGGGAACAACGACAGGGACCTGTCGACGACTCCGAACAAGTGGGTGAAATCTCATTTGACGATGCTGATATGGACTATCGATAAGTCCATGGCCCCGAGCATACACACTATACCACGAATGTTTCCCGCCCTTGGTGCGTTTCCTTTTCTTATACTTGTTTGTATCATGAGCGGGAACGGACAGACGGCTCGCATGCTAGATCTATGGGCCTATCATCATCCTTTCTGTACATACATTCCTTGCGCCATCCGACAGGGTGTATGATACATGTAGTAATACGCATCGTGAGATGTGGTTTCCTCTCATCTCCTTTGTGTGATGTACCACTGGATGATTGGGCTTCATTGATCTGGTATGGTGTCCTCTTTCCTCCTCGTTTCCATCTGCTTGTTTCCCCTTTGTTCACCCTTTCTCTGTTGATTCTGATTTGCTCGCGTTCCATCTCCGCCCTAAATTGTCGCCCTATACTACCATTGAACAGCTCCACTAACACTCTCTTCCAGCCCAGTATCCCACCGCCCCTCCAGATCCCCCCATCGCGCGCCCGCCGTCAATTCGCCCTCCGTCTCGCCCAACGCAAAGCGCAGCTCGAATCAACGCGCGAAGCAGAAGAAGACCCAGACGACCCTTCCGCCCCGAAAACCCAAGAACAAGAAGAACGCGAAGGACACCAGCGCTTTGCACGCATGTTCGAAGGCATCGAAGATTCTTCCGACGACGATAGTCTGCACAGTATTGAGGGTATGGGAGAGGACGAGGAGAGCATACTAGGCCGCATCGAAGTTGAGGGCCAGGAGGTGGGCAGGCGGAGTCCGATTAAAGTGGCTAGTCCCGAGAAGGTGAGTAGCCCGGAACTGGAGCGGGGTCCGAGTGGTGGGGAGGGTAAGGAGGAGGAGAGGAGGGTTGTGGTTTAGTATGTTGTTGATGTGTTTATGAATGTGGTATGTGGGTAAGGCGCGGGCGCCGTCAGCGGTATCGTTGATGTGTTGTTCGATGTCGCTGTTGATGGGTATTGCGAGAATTCATGTAGGTTTACGCGATGGATTGGCATGATGTATGTAGTAATGCATGGTTATGAGATACCCCCTTCGATCTATCTCTTGGGATATTGTACTTTACGTTGAGCTGGAGCACCTAATATAGCCGCAACATGCTTTTTTTCTTAGAGAGGTTCGCACTTTGATCTTGTGTTGTGCCGAAGACGAGGCAGGTACGACATTGGCGAAACGTACCTACCCATTCCGACGCTCGCGTCAGGTGACTTGGCGACACGCTAAGTAGAACCTTAGCGCGTCCGCCATCTACCCTTCCCTACCATCAACACTCATAGACTCCATACACAAATCCTACACCACACAGCATGTCGACGCAACCCGCCCCTCCCCGCCCTTCAAACGACCACCGCCGCACCTCCGGCGCCCCCAAACGCCAATCCATCCTCCCAAAACCCTCCTCCATCTTCCTCGACACCACCGTCCTCATCGCGCAGCACGCGCAAATCACCGGCACACACCCCGTCACAATCGGCCCTAATACCGTTTTACACCCACATAGCAAACTCAGCAGCGCGGTCGCACCTGTTGTCCTCGGCGAGGGCTGTGTGGTTTTTGAACGCGCGAAAGTGGGTGTTGGTATGGGTGCTGAGGGTGATGCGGAGGGGAAGAGGGGGAGTATGGCACCTCCTGCAAGGGGGAGTGGGAGTGTGAGGGAATCTATGCGCAGTGAAGGAACGGTGCTGGGTAGGAATGTGGTTGTTGATTCTGGGGCTGTGGTTGAGGCGGCGGAGGTGGGTGAGGGGAGTGTGGTTGAGGTTGGGGCTGTGCTGGGGAGGGGCAGTATTATTGGGAGGGTATGTCATACACGTCCTTTCTTCGCGTTGAAAGAAATCATTATTGGGGCTAACATGTTAGTAGTATTGCACTATATCGGCTTCTTCGGTTATACCGCCTTATACCCGCTTGCCAGATTATACGGTCGTGTACAGTGGGAATCAACAAAGGGTGGATCGGACGCTGCAGCTAAGACCGGAGATTCTGGAACAGAAGATGGCGGTGCACGCGAAGCAGCTGGATATGTTTAAGAAGCTCATTCCCAATAATATTGCGAAGTGGTCTTGAAGGGAGGACGTACTCGGGTCTTCGCGCTATCCTTCGGATTCCAGACGGGACGAGCTTCGATACAACGCCTCGACGACGTTCTTACACAAACCTCGGCCTACAGCGGTTCCAGGAGTGAAATATCTTTGGGTAGTGAAAGTAAGGAACTCCTACAGGACTCGGCGCTGGTTGCCTTGTGAAAGCTATGGATAGTCATAGCGGAAGCAATGGCAGCATTCTTTCACCGACCAGTGGGCCCTCTGGGAACATACAATCTCCTCTCTGGTTGTATATGTACGAAGCACCTCCACCGTTCACGACAAGAACCACCACACCATTCAGCTCTACCGGCACTTGCGTTCAACCATATCAGTACCAGCACCAGCATTACGACCAACAATGCCTCTCTACGCCTCCAAATCAGCCTTCCTCGCTTCGGACATGAAAGCGTGTCCCATGCAGCCCTCCGACCCCTCCTGTCCTATCTGCCGCGAGGATCTCCAGCCTCAGGAGTCAGAAGCCTTATCCGCGAGCCCTTCAAGCGAAGTCGCACAGAACGGTAACCCCATTACGAACGGTTCCGCCCATGACCATGGCACCACCGCCGTCAACAGCGCACCCGCTGAACCGAACGAAGATCACTCCCCCGTCAAGGTCACCTGCTGCAACAACATCTTCGGCCGCAATTGTCTAGAAACTTGGCTCACCAGGGGAAACAGCTGTCCATTCTGTCGCGCCGAGTTTTTCCCCTTGCAGACCGCACCAACCCGACTGACATTCGAATGGTTTGCTCGGGCCATGGGGACAGCAGGAGCTCGAACCGACGCGAGGTTGGAGGCAGCGAGAGCTCGATACACAGAGGGCATGGAGGCGGCGCATATTCGATATGCAGAGAGCATAGAGGCTGCGACACGTCGCATTACAGTCACACGTAGAAGGGACCTGCGCACGCTTGAGGCTCTGCATAGGGCGGCGGACCCGGATTCGGAATTGGCGGACCAGGATGACGCTGAGGATGAGTCTGAGTTGTCCTTCGAGACCGAGTCGGAGGATGATTTTGATTTAATGCCCGAGCTAGAGTCGGAGGATGAAAGCGAAGGGTACCACTCGGAGTCTGGGTCTGTTATGAGCGAAGATGAGGATGACGAGTCTGAGTTTGAAGATGAAGATGAAGATAGCGGTGATGAGGACGGTGGGGGCGGTGGACCCCCGGAAGGACCTGGATCTGGAGGCGCGGTTTGTGTTGGGTGCGCTCATACAGGTGCTTCAGTGCGAGCCTAGAGTGGCGTCGCTGGAATAACGAGTGTAAAGGAAGGTTTCGATAGGCCGGAAAAGATGATGTATTCATTCTTCCTGAGTGCGTATCTTATAGTCATCCATGAAAAATCATGTCGAAGTAGCACTTGCTTCAACCATCACAAGCTCAGCATCTATTATACTCATCCCCTGACTTTGCACGTCTACCTCTACCAACATACCTATCCGGCTATGACCAGCTGGGATAGCTTGAAACATCGTGGTATCCAACGATCCAGCAGCTGGTCATAGCCGGATACGTACGTTGGTAGAGAAAGATGTACCTATCAGACTGCACCACATCTCCCACAATCACCGTCCCAACCCTGTCTATCCTGACTCACTGCCACCGAAACGCATCCCCCGGAATAAAGAAATTCGCATCCTCAAACGTAATGACGCGATCCATATCGAGAAAATGGCTATCCATAAATGCATCCGACAGATTAAGCAGAGATTGGTCTTGAGTGCTATGCTGATTCCCCGTTGCGCTAGCATTGCCGTACGGGGCGAGCGATGGACCAGATACCGGGACTCCGTTTCCGGGCTGTTGATACTGCTGTAATGGGGTATGACTCGGGTAACTAGCTGGTACTTGCGGCGACGCGTATATCGGAGGTGGCGGCTGTCCGGATGGTGATATCGCGTGTGCGGATGGAAGGCGCGGATGGTGTTGCTCATAGCTGCTGGGTGAGGGCATGGTTGTATTCCGGGTTATGTCTGGAGGCGGGATGCGGCGTGGGCTGAGGGTCGAGTGTGAACTAGTGAAGCTGTTGGTGCGTCCGTGGTTCCTCATTAAAGAACGTTCATGCGCAAGGCTTCTGGAACGCGCTTGTGGTGTTGCGGCGTAAGTCGGACTGGCGTAGTTTTGTGGGTCGAGGGTCAGGCCGTTGTGGTCGTAAAAGTCGAAGCGGAAATTTGCGTCGTTTTGACAGGCTTCGAGGAGTCGTTTGAGGTGGTTTGCGTATATAGCTGCTTGGTTGTTTGGTTTCGCGTCGTCAGTGTTTTTCCCTTTCCATCTTGCGGCCATTTCCTCGAGATTGTGGATTAGGCGGTGGAATTCTGATCGTAGAGGTTTGCGGGTGGCTTGGTGTTCGAAGAGTAGTGCTTTGGCGGCGATGAAGGCACAGAATGAGAATTGGACGTTAACAAAGGGTATGGGAGTGTGGGTAAGAAATTTGTCGACGATGTTTGAAGTTTCTACGGCGGCGAGCTCGCACGTCTGGGCACTGCATTCTTTCGGTAGTGCGACGAAGTCGTTCCATCCGCGGGGTGGGTATCCGATTGGGTGGTGCAACAATATCATCGAGGTATTATGCGTAATGTGTGCTAGTGTCAGATTGGGATCCATGTCAACCACAGTCCTGTCTGACGAGATATTGGAGTCCTTCCACCTAGGTGGCAAGAAGATCTTCCACTGCACAAGCCTCAAGTCTAGCTCCTTGAAGCGTGTCAGCCAACTGACTGCATGCTCCTTGTCTTGCCAGTTGATCCTTTGTTGAAGGAAGAATGTCGTCACTTGACTCAAACTCTCGGTTGCTTCGACACAGTATGCGAATGCGCCTAGCTTGGAAGCATCGATGTAGCCGTTGGCGGAATTGGGGCTGGCTCCTGGCGGCAAGTGGTCGACTCCTGGGTCCTCTTCGTTATATTGTGCGGGCACATTTGCCAGTGAGCGCCCAATGCGGGCGGCGGCCTTGTTCCAGATGCCGAAGTAGGGTGTGGTTACCGGCTCTTCTCTGGTGAAGAAACCGCCGTCTGCCGGTAACCGACGGTGCACGTCATCTGCTGTGAGACTAGTGTTCCATCCTGTAGACACCGAACAATATCGATCGAGCAGAAATATGATCCAGAACAATCTTCGTCGCTCTTCCAACTCCGTCCAGTCGTTTGAGGGCTTCACCAACCGCACAGGCGTCATGAGTGATCCCGACTGCGACGTTGATGGCTCAGTAGTAAGCTGGAGGTAGTCTATAGTCCTCGTGAGCGATCCGATCAGCGGCCACGCTCTTTGTGTTTGTCCGTCATTGAGAAGATCGAAGACTAGAAAGATGAGGGCCTGCAAGCTTTCGATGGTGACATTGCGCATCGCATGCGTTTCCACAATCATCCGGGAGACCCTCGTCTGCTGAATGATCTGATCATTATCCAGGTATAGTACGTTGGGCTCCATGTGTCGCAAAGCAACGGCGACCAGAGCATGAAGGACCAACACATGTCCTGGATCCTGGCAACCTTGGCGCACTCGCGTTTGGAGTCTCGCCTTATGAATATATGGGATCCAATGATGGAACGAGACGCAGAAAAAGTCTGCGACCTTCTCGAGCAGTGGTTGAGATGGCAAATGCTGCGCGATATCAACATCTTCAAAGGGGAAAAGCCAACTCTCAGCAATTGGCATTTCGAATCTTCGTTTGAGAGGATTGGACGCGCCGTTCTCTTCTTCGGAAGCTCTGGAGCCATCCTCTGCGGGTTGGTGGTTGTGGCTATAATCGGGAGTAGGCGCGACATACGGCGCGTGTTCCTCAACACGAGGTGCGCGTTCTTCTACAGCACTCGGGCTTTCATGCGCGACGCCATGGCCATTCGCCGTGGTATCATCGTCTCTATACCGTGGCCGGATGTTTCCCGCATCATCTAGCAGTATCCTCTCCAGAAAGGCTACGGAGCGTAAGATTGAGTTCATTGTAGAAGGAGGACCACATACCGACGCGGCGGGTCAACGCCTCAACAGCTCCGGGCTTAAGCCCAGGTTTGTTCTTTGGCTGATAAACACATTCAGAGGCTATGGCACATTAGCGACGCAAGATAGCGACGCGAAATAGCGCCAATCGACAGAAACACTCACACAGCCTCAAGCAATGCGAGCACGAGGGTGTCTCGCGCGAGCATCGCAGCTTGCGTTGCTTGCAGCTAACGCACGCGGGCGTGTCACCGCCCACCGAGACGGGACCGTCGTCCTCGCCTGCCTGGCTACCATTGCCAACCGAGTAATTGGTCCACCCAGCCGACATCAGCACGACATCGCAAGAACGCTGATCAAGAAGAAGCAAATGTGGAGGATGCAGCGAGCGGCGGGCATCGGGATAAATCGATAATTACTCCACACGCGGGCCCCGCGCGGTCTAACCCTCCTTTCGGCTGATCACCATCACTCCACCCCGGAAGCCACCCGATTCCATCAATACGGGACGGGAACCTATGGCGATACGCGGTACCGACATAGCTTTCGGATGCGCTACCTATTGAAGCTTGGATGTAAAGAGGCACGAACTGTCTTTTGCACCCACTGGAAGGTACCGCCCACAGGGGGTCACGCCATAGCACTGGACACAGGAGACTACGGAACATGTAGAGGCACAAACGCACAGCCTCAGTCTGAAAGAACTCTCAGGCTCTGCATCTTCACGCAGTCTAAGCTCTTGATGACGCTCAGGACACTATGCCTCCGCTAGACGGCTTCTCAAACAACCCGTTCAAGACCCACGCCGACTTCAAAACCGCATCAATAGCACTCCTTCGCGCACTGAAGCCATATCAATCACCCCATGGCGCCCGAATCAAACTCCCATTGTCAACCGGCACCCATTTCGACGATGTCGCCGCCCAGCTTGAAGGATACGCCCGGCCGCTATGGGCAGTCGGCGCGCTGATGCACTCGAACATCGTGTCTAAAGACGAGTACGAAGAGCTTATCGGACCATACGCCATAGGCCTGGCCAATGGTACCAACCCACACCACGAAGAGTACTGGGGTCCAGTCGTGCTACGTGACCAACGAATGGTGGAAATGGAGATCATCTCGTTCGCGCTACTATCAGCTCCAGAGACCATGTTCCATTCGCAGTCGGAAGAAGCGAAGAGGAATATCACGATGTGGCTGGGGACTATCAATGGCAAAGACTTCCCCACGACAAATTGGCTGTGGTTCCGCGTCATGACAAATTTAGCATTGATCAAAGTCTGCGGCGTACCGAAAGAGCATGTACTCGATGCGATGAAAGCGGATTTGGATCTCATGGAGCAGTTCTACCGAGGGGACGGCTGGGCAGCAGATGGTATCTGGAGCGATGAGGGACGACAGGCAGATTACTATTCCGGCAGCTTTGCAATCCAGTTCTCGCAGCTTATCTATGCGAAAATGGCACAGGATCTGGATCCAGAGCGGTGTGAGAGGTTTCGGGGTAGAGCGAAGGAATTTGCAGTGTCGTTCTGGCGGTACTTCGACACCAATGGTATGTTGAACACCTACCGCAGGCACCCAACACTAACCAACGCACACTAGGTGCCGCTATACCCTTCGGCCGCAGTCTAACATACCGTTTTGCATTCGCTGGATTCTGGTCCGCCGTTGCTTTCGCAGAGGTCGAACTTCCCGAACCACTCAACGACTGGGGCGTGATCAAAGGACTTTTACTCCGGCACTTCCGCTGGTGGAGCAAGAAAGAGGACATGTTCAACGTCGACGGCACGTTGACAATAGGCTTTACCTACCCCAACATGTACATGAGCGAAGACTACAACAGCCCGCAATCTCCTTACTGGGCTATGAAATCTTTCCTAGCGCTAGGACTGCGGAAAAATCACCCGTTCTGGACTGCGGAGGAGAAGCCTTTACCCAGTGCAGATGTGGAAGTTATGCCAGTTAAACCGGCTATGCATATCCTCTCCAACCAGCCAAACCACCATTTCCTCCTCTCCATGGGCCAATTCTGTCCTTGGCCGCTCAAAGCTACAGAAGCCAAGTATGGAAAATATGCTTACTCATCGCACTTTGGTTTCAGCGTGCCTACTGGTCCGCTGATACAGCAAATCGCTCCAGACAGTACACTCGCGGTGAGTAAAGACGGTGGCGAGACGTGGCGCGTACCATGGAAGGTCACAAACCATCGCTTTGCTACTGCACAACTGATGCGCAACGACGAATTTATAGAAGATATACCGTGCCTGACGAGCACTTGGAAGCCCTGGGCCGACGCCGATATAACGGTACAAACACACATCGTAGCTCCTTGCTCGCGCTGGCCAGATTGGTACATCCGCTGGCACCGCCTCACCAACAACGGGTCTAGTGTTATCAATATCCAGGCCGTCCAAGGTGGCTTTGCGATCCAAGGCCGCGGCGATAAGTACGGTGAAGCCTTATCAGCACACGCACATAGCTCTGAGTTCTCCATCCAAGCAAGCCGAACCAATGCATCTTTCCCGCAAGGCACGGTAACAACACAGCACTCAACACTCATCTGCTCCAACGCCGGCGCCAGCGGCATCGCTGCCCTCGATTCAAACAGCACCGATTCTCCAACGACAAAAATGTATGCGGAAGTCCTGAAACCGGATGCGAATACGAATTTGATGTGGCAGCGCACACTTATACCTACCATCCGGAACGAGTTGAGCATCGCGCCGAATACGAGTGGACAACCAGCTTCTGAGTTTGGCAGCGCAGTCTTCGCTCTGGCTAGGACGAGTGATAGAGAGGAGCGGTACACGGGGTTGAGTTATAGTGAATTGTGGGGTGATGTACCTGTACTGGATGCTGGGAGAGGGCAGCAGAAGGATGGGGAGTGGTATATTAAGCTTAAGTAGATATGCGACAGGCTAGCAAATGCATATGATTCCGTCTAGATCAGTTAGCTGGGCAGGATATAGAGACGTTATGTGACTTACCATACAAACCCTAGTCACAGCCTTGGCCGACAAAGTATGAGTAATCGGAGTGTCAAAAGCTAAAGGTAGGGGCGTAGGTCTGAGCAGCACATAAGCATGAGCCACACGCAAATGATATTTGAAACATAATCTAGTATTCAATCTAGCAAAAAAAGACCCGCAAGCCAAGCTAATCGTGCAAATGTGATAATCGGTATATCTTCCTCCATTCCCCAATCCGATTCAGATAGGCGCCCAGACATTTCAAATATTGTCCGTTATAGCTAGAGAACACACAGATAGTACAAGCAGGTCATGATCTTGCCAATCCGCATCATAGATGTGCAGAGGTGATTTTTTTGTACATGACAAAGAGTCATAGAAAGACCACGTATAGCCTCCTTAGCTTGCGCTGAGGTCCAAGACACCGGGTAACGCCAACATGATTGATTAGCAAAAGGTGGCTGCTGTGCCGCGAAGGATGAGTTTGTTGGTTGGGTTTGGTGTTTCTACCTCTTCCTCACGCAGAAGAAGAGACCAGTGCGACCAAGGAACCACAAGCATCCGGCGAAACGGACAATGGCGAGCGCAGCGGTAGCCCAAAGAAGGGCCTGGAAGAAATGCGCGGTTCTGCCGGAGGCGCTTGACTGTAATTGAGTTAGTAAAATGATCGAGATAAGAACTTCAAGTAACTTACAGAGAAACCGAAGCGGTCGAAGTTGTCCTGGGTAATGACAACCGCAAGTGTGGCGTTTGAACCAATCCAGGCTGTGCACAAATGGGTACGGAAAGACTTATAAGAGTCCTCCAGAGTCTTCTCGTCGCTCTCGACAGGTGGTACGTAAGGAGCGAGAGCGCGCTTGACGGTAGCTTCGAACTGACTGTCAATATCGGCTTGTGGCAGATCCGGCTCCTCGATAACGTTGTGCTTGCCGTCGGCTCCCTTCTCCGTCTTCGCTGAGGGAAGTGCATCTGCCTTGTCGGAACCCTTGGTACCCCAAGAGACATCGTGCCAGTTGGAGAAGGCGTAGACGTTGAGGATGTTGACATAGGAGGACATGATAAGCAGATACTGCGGGAACGAGGTGAACATGTGCCATGGGTCCATGTAAAGGAATGAGGCGACGTAGTAAAGACCGAAGGTAGCCGCAAGAGCGATAATGATAATACCGACACCGCTCGACGAGAAGAAGGACGAGGCGAATGCTTCCGGTGATGAAGTATCGAGTTTCTGCGAGGACGGGTTCGTGAAAGCCTGAACAACGAGGTAGATGGACAGGATAACAATGTAGAACTGGATGAGACCGAAGACGCAGAAGGAGACCAGGTAAGACCACTTGGAACCCTTTGGACGATTACCAAAGGCCAAAATGAACTGTAGGACCAGGAATGCGAGGTAGAGATAGGTGACGATGACGTTGAAGATGGGCGTGACAGTGTTTCCGAAGGGCCAGGCGTCTCGGTTATCGGTTTTGGTGCCGACAAGACTCATGATAACGACGGTGGTAAGCCAGAAGGAAGCCAGGGAGAACCAGGCCATGATAGTCTGGAAGACGTTGTACAACATTTGAATGTGCAGGAAGAACATGCGGACGAGGTTGTGGCCACTCTTGTACATGCGGCCGAAGTGGAGCAGGGAGTAGATACCGGCAGCGAAGGAACCGTTCAACCAACGACGACGCTGACCGATGAACTCGGCAGCACCCTCAGGCACATCGGTTTCACCCTTGGAGGCCTTGATGTAGGTGAGATGCCACTTGGATCCAGCCTTGGCGACAAGCTCGAAACACAGAATACGATCTTCGGCCAAGAACATGTTCTTCTTGAAAATGTTCATACCCTCAATACCCTTCTTTCCGAGGATCTTGGCGAGTGTGTGGTCACCGTGGAAGTACTGCTCGAGCGGTCGGCCCATGATAGCACGGTATCGGTAGGCCGAGAAAGCACCAGGCAACACAGAGACGTATCCGAAGGAGGATTCCAGCGGCTTGTCGAGAATGTTACTGATCTTGTACTCGAAGTTTTGGGCGGCTACAAGGGGGTTGAGGAGGTTCTTCCAGCCCTTTCCTAACATAGCGTGAATCTCACCGCAAGCACCACCGAGATCCTTGTCGTTGTAGAAACCTTCCCAGAGGGCAAGAAGGGACTTGGGACCGGGCTTTGTACCAGCATCGAGCAGAATGCAGACTTCGGGGTTCAGGATGCGACCGATAGCAGTGAAGAGCCACCTGTGGGAGTTGATCTTCTTGCTGTTCTTCTGCTTCAAGCAGAACATCATCTGAACGGGGGGAAGTGTGCTGGCGCTGTCATCGTGGGGGCGAATGAGCTGCTGGTTGGGCGTAACGGAAAGTTGCGTGGTGTATTCGAACTGACTTGTTAGTAAATTACTTATAGACTAGAATTTGATCAATACTTACGATGTGAGCAACAGTCTCGTTTCCGTCAATGTCCTTCTTCATGACACCGTCCTGGTAAATACCGACGGTGGCGAGCAGATCGAGAGTACCCTTGTCGCAGGGGTCGATACCGTCGAAAACCAAGCACACGACAATCTTCTGCCAGGCCGGACCGCCCTTGTTCCAGAACTCGGACTTCTTGAGGTTGACAATGTCGCGGATGTTCTGCATGACACCGTGCAGAGTACGGGCAGTGAGAACCTTGTCTTCGTTGTAGTAGGTGATGGCAATGAGCAGCTCGGTGTGGCGGTTGTACATGGCCGGACGCAGATTGTAACCGTTCTTGAGGGTGAAGTCGTTGGGGTCGCATGTCGCAGCAGTGTCTAGCGGCTGTCAGACCTGAAGGGGAAATACAGAACGTGGGACTTACAGCGCATGTGGGTAAACTCCTCGCTACCGCTCTCGAGGTCATTGCGGTACTTGGCCTGAATGGCGTTCTGGATGGCAGAGGGGACGGGGTAGTCGGCACTCAGAACGGAACCCTGGACGAGCTTGACCTTACGGGTCATACCACGCTTAAGGCCACCGGCGGCACCTCCGCCGGGCTGCTGTCGCTGCCTCCATGCTTCGGTCGAGCTGGTCTCGCTCCTCTGGTATGGTGATGGGGCCCGCTGGGGAGCACCAAAGTCGCCCTGCGCGTCGTAGCCACCGGACGCCGAGTAGGAAGTGCCCGCGTGGGCCTCGCCGGGGTATTGTGTTGGCTTGTCGGTCGCGTAGGACTCGGTCAAGCTGTAGGTGGAGTGCGGGCGGACCTCAGGGTTGCCGTAGAAAGGGTCCGGGTGGGCGCCGGTAGGGTTCTCGTGCAGCAGCGAGCGGCCTACTTCCTCCTCATCGTGGGTGCGGTCGTACTGCGGACGCTGTCAGTATGTCGTGCCTTCCGCCATATCATCAGGGGCGCCTACGCCGGTGTTCGGGTCTCCAAGGTTATAACCTTGGTTATTGTTGTACGCCATGACGTGCTGCAGTCCACGGGCCGGCGCTGCAGATGGCGGTGTTGAAGGGAAAAAGGAATAGGCGGTAGGGGTATAAACGGTTGAGATGTCAGAAAGGCGGCAGCGCACAACTCGGGGTGTCGCTTGATAAAGGTGGATGGAATGTCTGGGGCGCTTCAGGGCTGAGAAAGCTGAAGGGACGCGCGCTATACCCCTTGTGGTGGGATGGGGGAAGGTGCGCTAGGAAAACCGCCGTCTCTGAAACACGGCTTAGCCAGCTTCTATTCGTCGTCGCCGTGTAAGCTGCGCGTTTCGGATGCAGCTGGGCACTCCTTTAACAAGAATGCATTCGTGGAGACGCTTCAAGAACGGGCGATCGCTTCTACTTGAATTCGACGGCAACCGCAAAACCTGCTGGCGGTGAAGCACACGACCGAAGCACATGAAGTCTCCGTCGTCTGTCAGTGTGGCGCTAGCCGGCCACGACCTGCTAAAATTAGACAGGCCCTGGACGCTTGCTTGCTCAGCCTCACCAAAGTCTACCAACATCGCTATCGCCGGCATACTATGATACTGTCATGTAGACTGCCTGACTCGCCCTGCGCAGACTACTCCTACGACGTGCATACAACGCCCGTTGCCGTCGAGTGGCTGAAATGCTCAAAATGCCCTTCTGCACGGCTGCGCGTCTCTGTCTCAAGCTAGGGGTCGCACGGCCGACGTCAGCCAGCTTTCAAGGTTGCTCCGCAGGCGGATCCACTCAGAGAGATCTCCTAGTTCTCTGCAAAGGGTTGCATGCATCGCTACTGTGACCCAGCCTACCGACCTGTATACGAACCTGTAGTCGGAGCGATTGATTTCTAAATAGGGCCGTTCCCATGCCACCACTACAAACCTTGCCACGTCGTTTTTGCCTGCCGTTTTGCCAGCGTTATTGCAGTGCTGCGTTTGGCTGCCGGGTTCGCGTGATGGCGGTGCGGTGACAGGGTCCAGGCCTATGGTGAGTCTCCTATCCGTCGCTGTGGGCCGCCGTTGGAAAGTTGTTCCTGGACCCAGGACCCTTCATCTCTGCTGGGTCTCACATCTCAACCGCCACATACTCGATCTCGCTGACAGCTTGGCATCGGCGTCGGTACCACATATGTTCTGAGACGACGTCGAAAGTCAGATCTTCCACCACGATCCTTGGTTGAATACAGTCCTGCGTTATTGGCTTTCTTGCATATGTGCACGATAATATGCAAACAACAGGCTGGCCTATGCTGAGCAACAGTCTGCGCAGCTCCCCCCAGTCATCGCATCACGTGCTACAGCCACTTCTTACATCCATGATACCACCAGGGCTGCGAAGTTCCTTCCAACTCAGGTAGCGATAGAAACGTCCCCTCAAATCGCTTCTTTCGCGGCGAAGATGGCGAACGCTTCTGCCTCTTTGCATCTTATCGCGCGGGGAGGAGCAGGCCGCACCTTCCGTCACCAGCGCCTCAACAAAACGAAAACTTGTATTCTCCATGTGCATCCACACCACTCGTGTAGTCTTCCTCATGCTCGAAAAACAACACCTTATTACTTAACCCGCTTGGCTGGCGTCATACCCGCTGCTACTGCCCCGCATCGAAATAATAGTCGCAATAGTTGTAACTACAACAATTGAACATCTTGTTCGCGAATCACCTACGAAGCTCTACACAGTTCCTCTTCGACCCGCATATCCACTAAGCGGTACGAGCCGCCATGGCCTCAGCCGCACCATTAGTGGATCTGCCCAAATCCAAGTCTGGTGCTTCACCACCGTCAACGGCGACCACATCTCCAATAGCCGAAGGTCACGTCAATACAACTCAATGGCGAACACCTGAGAATCCGGACTTTGTTCATCCTGATCACGCAATACCGTCACCAAGTTATCCCAGCGCGGAGAACCTCATCATTGTCTGCTGCCACGCCATTTTCACTCCGAACGCCGATGAGTCCAACTTCCCACTGTGTAGTCCTCACTACGAGCCGCATTGGTTGCTAGCGCCTTTCCAAAAATCAGACGAAGCGACAGGCAAGCCAGGCGAGCATGAGACGTTCTTGGCCCATATCAAAGCTGGTATCGATGCTTTGACCGTCGGAACGGACGCAGAGCATCCACCTTCAAGCATTCTTGTCCTCAGTGGCGGGGCTACTAAACGAGCGGAGTCTCTGAAAACCGAGGCACGCTCATACTACCATGCAGCGCTCGCAGAAGAGTTAGCAGAAGGTCACAGGGGTGGGGGACGAACTCATAGGTGAGCACCCTGTATACTTGTCGTAATTCCAAAACTCGTCATCTGAGGACAGTGAATGAACCAGAAGCAAACAGCAAGGCTCACTTCGAGACAATTTTTTGACCAAATACGCAGACTATACAACAAAGGATATATATTACTAGAGGAACAAGCGACGGATTCATTCCAGAATCTGCTATTCAGCATCCTCCTGTTCAGGAAGGCTACTGGCAACTATCCGAAACAGATTCGGGTAATCACGCATGCTTTCAAGTCGAAGCGGTTCCTCGAACTACATGCTCCGACTATCCGATGGCCGAAAGAGCGCATCCTGGTGCAGGGTATAGATCCGCCGATGGCAAACGACGCATTACAGAGCACGCTTCGTGGGGAAGAAGAGAACGGATATGCGGCGTGGGAGAATGACCCCATGGGTACCGGAGATCTTCTAGGTGGGAAGAGACAGTTACGCGGATGGGACGCCAGCAAGGCAGCCAAGCATTTCAAAGACTTGGAAGATAGTGTCAAGGAGTTGTTTCAAGGCACAGTATCCGACGAGCTGCCATGGATAAGCTAGAGCAAGAATTGCTAGGACTTGCTTACTATCTAAACTCCTACCTATCCTATCGAAGCGTTGTATTTGGTCGCCCACAGAGCACGACATCTTCACCTAGCGGGATCCATCTCGTGTCTTTCAATCTTGTGATGGGCAGTCGTTCTGAGCCGCCATCCGGACACACCTGTACACCGCCTCTTCCTAGCCACGTAGGAGCAATCGTGACGATTACCGAGTCGACCAGCGAGTAGGCGGGACCAGGTCCCAGTATATCATTGATGACAAAACCGCCACCTTCAATCATCACACTCTTTATACCTCGGTGCGCCAAAGCATCGAGGATGATATGCCACGACGAACCGGATGCAGCAATGTCTTCAGGAGAAAGTCCCAGAACCAAGAACTGGCCACCTACGCTTTCGAGTATCTTTCGTTGAGTATTGGACGGCTCCACGCAGGTCACGATGTAAGGTGCTTTTCCCTTTCCCTCCTTGGCTAATCTTATCACCTTGCTTGCTTCGCTGAATTGCCAGCGTCCGTGGGGATCAACAACGACTGGCCTTGGTTGTCCAACGAGCCCTTCTCCACCATAGCCGCCGACGCCTTCGATTCGGCAATTTAATGATGGGTTGTCGGCAATGGCTGTCCCCGCTCCGATCAGAATAGCATCGTGTCTTGATCTCAGGAAATGGGTCATGGCCTTGGATTGCGGGCCAGATAACGCTGTCTGCACGCCGGGCGCGATAGCTAATTGGCTGTCGAGCGAAGTAGCGAAGGTTAATGTAACGAAAGGCTTAGAAACATGTTGGTGGGATCGGGGCGATGTAGGCGGGTCATGAGGTAGGTAGCCTTCTATGTGCTGGCTATCCGAAGCTGGAAAATGTAACGCGTCTCGTACAGCTGTCATGGCTGCTGTGACTATGTTTCGACTGTACGTACGAGTATCGTGAGTCTGTACCTAGGTAGATGGAAGGCTGAAAACCATGGGTGACTAAGCCGTAAAGTGGGCATCACCGAGAAACCGTGTTTGGACCCCACGTCGCAGCACGGACGCCCGAGGATCGTGGCAGTCTGCCCAACTTATCCTCACCCTCACGTATAATATCTCTAGCCCTTCTTTTGTTCGGCATTTGTACTTTCGCAGGCCCTCGCACTCGCCGCCTTCTCCACTAGCCTCTCCCTATCACCCAACCGCCACCTAGTCCTCTACCTCTCGCCGTTTGCCCCACGACCCTCACGCGCGCGCATTCCAGCACACCAACGCGGTTATATCTACACAGGCAATAGCCCGGACGCCGCATACAATACCGCCAAGATGATGAAAATATGGTCTATGGTAGGTCTTTGGAATTCTAGTGTCGCGTGGTAATACATGACGGCTAACAATCTTGTAGAAGAAACAGCAGCAGCAGGATGAGGCTGCACAAGCTGCGTCGAGCAAGAAGAAGAAGGTCACCCCAGCCCAGCTGCGAACACAAAAAGGTACCGTCATCTCTCGACTACATACCATGTCCCTCGCAAAGCTAACGCGACACAGATCTCGAGGAACTATCTCTCGGCACAACGATGAAGACACACTTTCCCAACCCCGACGATATCCTAAACTTCGAGCTCACGATCGACCCTGACGAGGGAATGTATAAAGGTGGACGCTTCAGATTCGACTTCAAGATCAACCAGAACTTCCCTCACGACCCGCCAAAAGTCAAGTGCACACAGAAGATCTACCATCCGAACATCGACCTTGAGGGCAACGTCTGCCTGAACATTCTGCGAGAGGACTGGAAACCAGTATTGAACTTGAATGCGGTTGTTGTTGGTCTACAGGTACGTTACAGGGTTGCAAGATATGGAATGGCATACTGACAGATCACAGTTTCTCTTCCTCGAGCCGAACGCGTCGGACCCGCTGAACAAAGAGGCTGCCGAAGACCTCAAGCAGAACCGAGAGGGCTTCAAGCGCAACGTGCGCGCATCGCTCGGCGGCGGCACAGTCAAGGGACAGAACTTCGATCGCGTGCTCAAATGAGCTCTGTCGCATAGGATCAGAACAACACAAGCTTTCACGCAGCAGTCCTTCGAAATGCCCCCCCACGGACGGATGCATCACAATGACATGAGACCGAGCCACGGGCTTATTGCAGGACGGGGTTGATGCATGGGAGAAGATTGAAGGTGAACATGTCAATACATTAGCGATTGCATGTATGGTCTGGCGCATCATGTAGAGGGTGCATGGGTATCATACGGGCGCAAGATAGTCTTTCAAGATCTCATACAATATGACTGCACATTTGCGCACAAAGATGGTTTTGCCAATTCGTGATACTCTACTGTGACTGCGATGTTTGCTTGAAGATGGCGTCACAGCCAGACCGAATCTGTATCCCTCTACCTAGGCTGTGAAGCTATACGCAAACCGTACTGCGCAACGTTACCTTGTAGTAAATAGGCCCGCTTAGACTACGGTCAATCTCACCAAGTCATCAGCCGCCACGCACTATCCACTATGACTGGGTCCAGCGATGCCTCATATCATCAGAACCGCTCTCGGAGACACGCATTCCTCCCCGACGACCCTCCGGCCCCCCTGCTAGCACTCTAACGGTGTGCGGTGATTGGCCAAAGACGCGAACGGTCGGTCTGGGGCAGCGATAATCGGCCTGGTCCAAGCTCCCCAACTCGAAATTCTGGGTGGGTTGACGATCGAGCCCAGCGTGTTTAAAAGCCCATATCCCCGCCAAACAATTCTGACCCCAAGATACCCCTTTCACACACTTTCACAATGGCTTCAAGACCTGTTACCCGCGCTCTGCGCCAAACCGCCCGCCAATTGGCTTCCACTCCCGCTCAGAAGCGCACTTTTGTGTCTGCTCTGAGTGCTGGTGCTAAGAAGGCTGCTCCCCGCGCGGCTGTCACAAGCCAGTTTCAGCAGACCCGTGGTGTCAAGACCATTGACTTTGCCGGAACCAAGGAGACCGTCTACGGTGAGTTTGACCATTCTCGATGCATCGGGATCAAAGCTGACAACAAACAGAGCGTGATGACTGGCCAAAGGAGAAGCTTCTTGAGTACTTCAAGAACGACACCATGGCCATGATTGGCTACGGATCTCAGGGTCACGGCCAGGGTCTCAACATGCGCGACAACGGCCTTAACGTCATTGTCGGTGTACGGAAGAACGGTGCTTCGTGGAAGGAAGCCGAGGCCGATGGCTGGGTTCCCGGAAAGAACCTGTTCGACATCGACGAGGCTATTGGCAAGGCCACCATTGTCATGAACCTTCTCTCAGATGCCGCTCAGTCTGAGACCTGGCCCGCCATCAAGCCCCAGCTCAAGGGCAAGGTAAGCAATGCTCATTAATTCGACAAGAGTTGAAACTAACAAACCCAGACTCTCTACTTCTCCCACGGTTTCTCCCCCGTCTTCAAGGACCTCACCAAGGTCGAAGTCCCCACCGACATCGACGTCATCCTCGTCGCCCCCAAGGGCTCCGGCCGCACTGTCCGCACCCTCTTCCGCGAGGGCCGCGGTATCAACTCGTCCATCGCCGTCTACCAAGACGTTACTGGCAAGGCCAAGGAGAAGGCCGTCGCCCTCGGTGTTGCCGTCGGTTCCGGATACATGTACGAGACCACCTTCGAGAAGGAGGTCTACTCCGACCTGTACGGCGAGCGTGGTTGCCTGATGGGCGGAATCCACGGCATGTTCCTCGCGCAATACGAGGTCCTCCGTGAGCGCGGCCACAGCCCCTCTGAAGCCTTCAACGAGACCGTCGAGGAGGCGACCCAGTCTCTGTACCCCTTGATCGGCGCCAACGGCATGGACTATATGTACGCTGCGTGCTCCACCACTGCCCGCCGCGGTGCCATCGACTGGAGCAAGCGCTTCAAGGCCGCCCTCAAGCCCGTCTTCGACGACCTCTACACCTCCGTCGAGAACGGCAGCGAGACCAAGCGCTCCCTCGAGTACAACAGCCAGCCTGACTACCGCGAGAAGTACAACCAGGAGCTCAAGGAGATTGACGACCTGGAGATCTGGCGCGCTGGAAAGGCTGTCCGCTCCCTCCGCCCTGAGAACGCCAAGTAGATGTGCGTTCGAGGAGAGGTTGAGCTTGGATAGTATGGAAAGTGAAAATGTGTAGATAATGTCATGTCTTTTGTTACGATTAGGGATGTTATGGCGTCAAGCGCTGGATTTGTCATGGGCGCTGGTGTAGCTGCATTGGCGGCGGTCAAAAAAGAACATTGGAAGAGAGAAGGAAGGGATAGCGCAAAAGCGAAATGAATACCTTTCCATGACAACAATCATCTCACCCGATGCATTCATGTGTGATGTGTAGCCTGGACTGAAGATGTTCTATCTCGTCAGAGACATCTCACAATCAAGTGGATCCATCAATGCATCCAATTCATCCCAGATATCCGCCATACTACCCCTTCTTTACCCCAATCTAACCCTTCCCTACCCCATCCTATTATACTCCCCTCGCTGCAGCCCTTCCATCCCATTGTTATTCGAAACTGGCGGCGCTAACCTCGTAAAAGCCTTGGACCGTGCGTACGTCGTCCAAAGCCTCCCTTCCAAGTCTAAAAGTAGCCCTGGTTTGGGTCTTTGTGCTGAAGATACAGGGATGCTGCATTTGGGGGATGATGTTGACGTTGACGTTGATGAAGGCGAGGAGAGAGGTGAGCCTGTTGATGCTGAGGATGCAGGGGTGCTGCTTCTAGAGGACGAAGTTGAAGTTGACGAACTTGATGAAGTTGTGGAGGGAGGTGAGGTTGGCGATGTTGAGGCTGATGTGGATGTGGATGAGGTTGAAGTTCGATGGGCCATCTTTGTCCTTTCGATGTGTTTTGCGGGGTCGTTAAGGATTGTGTTGAAGTTTGGGGTTTGGTAGGGTTGCGCCGGTGTGTACATGTTTTTTCTGCGAAGATATCTTGGATGGGAGACCTCGCGAAGGTAGACGTTGTGATAGTAGTTGATGTGTTGGTAGTCGTCTGAATGGTAGATCGATCGTTGGTCTACGTGGAGGAGTATGATCGTAGATTCTATGAGGTACAAAAGTGAACCGAGATAAAAGTCTACCTGTCAAAACATGAAAATTCTATGACTCAACTACCATATCCAGTGTAAGCTGAACTATGGTCCTAGGTGATGAATTGGGTGTACATTGGTGTAGCGTACCATGGTTCGTTTACAACATCTCTACCTAACCCAATCCAAACGCCCTATCACGATTCTTTGAACCTCGCATTCATATCCCATTTAAATACAGTTGTTCTCCAACTTCCCCAGCCGACGTCGAATGTAAACTGGCTGCGTACTCTACGGTAGCCTGGTTCCTCTGGTTCTGTGTCGTCTACGATGGGCTCCACGGCGGGCTCTACGGTGGGTTGTGCGATGGGCCGTTCGACAACCTCCCAGTCTTCGCTGTCTCCCGTATCGTCGAATTTCTCACTGTCGAGGCTTGATTTCGATGGGGTTGCATCAGGCACTGATGTGGTGGGTCAGTCAAGGTAGAGTAGTTGTTGTATTGACGGGGAGTTGCACCATGTTCTTTACTGTTTGGATGAGATCCGAGTATGGGCTTACCGCCTATACTCACACTGTAAGACCATGCCGATTCGCGACGACATGTACCGCCTGTCTGTGCCATATCGCGATAATTGACTCGAGAATAGACACCTGTTGATGCGCTATATAAGATGTGTTCACAGAAAGGCTTCTAAGGTTGTGGCGTTTCGCAGAGGTGTTGATTTGTAAAGTTTTTTAGGTCTCATACACATCCGTCTGCTGACAGCAGATAGTGGTTGCCTGGCATGGTTGCGCCACGTCTTAATACTGCGAGTGCTGAAAGAGGAAAGGATCTGTGTAGAACTCCCGGAAGTGACGGCGTCTTGAAGGATGCGGAGGGCTGTACCTAGGTAGTCTCCGGTCAAATCACATCCAGGCTCTCAACTTGACTTTGGGCCTGGAACGATGCTGCTGCATGGAAAGTAGGACTCCCATTATTTATCCGAATGGTGAAGTAGGAGTTGCTGTCAAGTGTGCCTTTTTCTACATTGTGCTGGAGAGAGACTAAGAGATTAGGGTAGGGTTGCAAAGTTCCTTGTTTTTACGAGTAAATTTCCTCCTACACAGCCCGTCGCGAAATCGTGTTGCCCTTCAATAGGCTTCTTTTCGTCTTCTGAACCTCTTCTGAACCTCTTCAAGAGAAAAATGAACTCAAGCGAGGAGGGGAGTGACAAGCCTGGAGTTGCAAGACTTGAACCATACCAAACAATACTTTTCTAGGTTTACCAAACTTCGACATGAGCAATGCAGAAGGGATTCGTGAAATTACAATCGATGAGTCGCGGCATGAAGACAAGATAAGGAAAGTGGACATCTGCGTCGGTCGAAAGTGGAAGCGAGGCCAAGTGGCTGAGACAACAAGCACTGCTTGGCTTCTCTTGCCTGACGCAACGACATATTGCTCCTCGGAACGCCCTTGCATCAAGCAAGACTTCGACATTACCCATCAGTGCTCAGGCGCTGTAATATGCAGTGTACCCATTACCCAGGACAAAGCAGAAACAACAAGGAAGCGGATATCGAACGCTTCGCGCGTTCGCATGCTTTTGACGCACCTGAACACATCCAACGCCCACGCACCAGCAACTCTCCGCACCCCGCGGGCACCTAGCGCCTCCACAAGTCGCATGGCGGATGTACCAGATCGCGCATCGATCAAGGAGGCGTCGAATCACTCTCGGGTTGGATGCGAGGCTAAACTCCGATTTACCGATCTGGGGATCTAACATCAACATGACATCACCACTTCAACATTGAACTATCGACGCGTCGCAAACATGAGGCACGTAACAAGTGCGTGCGCGCAGCGAAGCGCTCTAGTCGACTGTCACTGGGAACTATGTTATAGTACTGTCCCTCCGTTCGGATCCCCCACAACGCCCGCAACTTTCGCGGATAGTCCCTTGAGACCGTCGCAAACGGCTTCTTTTAGCCATCTTTGTTTACCGTCGATCATTGGACAGCGATTATTCTCGTAGTAGTTTCACAGCGCATACTACTTTTCATTTGCCTTCCTAGGCTGTGGAGATTTTCGCGATGGCTTCCAACGAGGCAGGAACGTTCCGGGATTCCGATCAACAGCACATACAAGACGCGTCGCAACAACAGTCCCACGTTACTTCAGACGCGTCTGCCACCAACAATGAAACGAGTACGCACAATACCTTCATTTCCAACGTCTTACACACCAGCAGCAGGAGCTACTACGGTGCAGAAGGCTCAGGGCTATTCTCAGCTTCAAGCAATTCCACGGCGGTACCATCGCCAGATGTTCGACCTTCCTCAGATGCTGCAATACAACATTCAGCTTTCGAAAATGTGTCCAGCCACGAATCTGCAACTCAGACTATTCCAAGCAACGACTACCTGCAGAAGACGACATCGGGAGGCCCAGTAGAGGAGCACGTAGTTCTCCACGATGATTCTTCAGACTCAGAGCATGAGGCAGAGGAGCCGTCTGAGAAGCGTACCGAAACCGCCAAGAGGCCCGGCCTCCAGTCGAAGAACTCGAAACCCATGACCGAAGACGACCTATTCCGCGCGTTGTCCAGGCGAAGAACGAGCCAGGCCAATGGCCTCAGCAAGACAACTACTAGTGCGACAGGACGAAGCCAAGAGGAAGAAGACGAGATCAACAAGCTCATGGGAAAGATGTTCGGACACACCAGGCAGGAAGCATCAGAAGAGGAGAAGACGAGACATCAAGGTGTAATCTTCAAGCACTTGACCGTTAAGGGCATGGGTATCGGAGCGGCATTGCAGCCGAGTGTTGGAAGTCTTTTCCTAGACCCCGTGAGATTCTTCAAGAACCTACTCACCAAGGGGCCACGCAAGGCAGGCGGCAAGCCCCCAATCCGCACCCTTCTCGACGACTTTTCTGGTTGCATAAGACCTGGCGAGATGGTGCTTGTTCTCGGCAGACCTGGAGCAGGTTGCTCAACGTTCCTCAAGATGATCGGCAACCAACGATACGGCTACGAAGAGATCACAGGCGATGTCTCGTATGGTGGTACTGACGCAGACGAGATGGGCAAGAAGTACCGTTCGGAGGTGCTATATAACCCCGAAGAGGACCTGCACTACGCGACGCTCAAGGTCAAAGACACACTCAGGTTCGCCTTGAAGACAAGGACGCCTGGTAAAGAGTCACGAAAGGAAGGCGAGTCCCGCAACGACTATGTCAACGAGTTCCTTCGTGTAGTCACCAAGCTTTTCTGGATTGAGCATACCCTGGGTACAAAGGTTGGCAACGAACTGATTCGTGGTGTGTCTGGTGGTGAGAAGAAGCGTGTTTCGATCGCGGAGGCCATGGTGACCAAGGCATCGGTACAGTCCTGGGACAACTCGACAAAAGGTCTCGATGCAAGCACCGCTCTCGAATACGTTCAGAGTCTTCGGTCTCTTACGAACATGGCTCAGATCTCTACTGCTGTTGCGCTTTACCAGGCAGGCGAGTCGTTGTACGACCTTTTCGACAAGGTTCTTTTAATTCACGAAGGCCGCTGCTGCTACTTCGGGCCCACCGAGAAGGCCGCGGAGTATTTCAAGAATCTTGGCTTCGTCAAACCCGAGCGCTGGACCACCAGTGACTTCTTGACGTCCGTAACAGATGATCACGAGCGACAGATCAAGGAGGGCTGGGAAGATCGCATTCCTCGCACTGGCGCGGCTTTTGGAGAAGCATTTGCCAGCAGCGAGCAAGCCAATGACAACCTGGCCGAGATCGATGAGTTCGACAAGGAGACCAAGAAGCAGGCTGAAGAACGTCACCAAGCACGAACTAAAGCTACCAAGAAGAAGAACTTCACCATCTCGTTCCCAGCTCAAGTCGTCGCCTGTACCGATCGCCAATTTCGCGTCATGGTGGGAGATCCGCAATCTCTTATTGGCAAATGGGGTGGCATCTTCTTCCAGGCCCTTATCGTCGGTTCATTGTTCTATAATCTTCCAAACACTGCACAGGGCGTGTTTCCACGAGGTGGTGTAATCTTCTTCATGCTACTTTTCAACGCCCTTCTCGCTCTCGCTGAGCTTACGTCTGCTTTCGAATCCCGACCCATTCTACTGAAGCACAAGACCTTCTCCTTCTATCGACCGGCCGCCTACGCCATTGCGCAAACTCTAATCGACATGCCCCTTGTCCTGGTTCAGGTGTTCATCTTCGACATTGTTGTATACTTCATGGCCAATCTTTCGCGAACAGCATCGCAATTCTTCATTTCACTCCTCTTCCTCTGGATCATCACGATGACGATGTACGCCTTCTTCCGAGCTATCGGAGCTTTGGTAGGGTCCTTGGACGTCGCAACTCGGATTACGGGTGTTGCAATTCAGGCGCTTGTCGTATACACCGGCTATTTGATCCCTCCGGCGAAGATGCATCCCTGGTTCTCGTGGCTACGTTGGATCAACCCCATTCAATACGGCTTCGAAGGTCTCCTAGCGAATGAGTTCTACAACCTCGAGATCCAGTGTGTACCCCCGTTCATCGCGCCACAAATTCCTGGTGCCCAGGAGCAGTATCAGTCCTGCGCTATCCAAGGCAACAGGCCTGGATCGCTTACAGTCGCCGGTCCGGATTACATCTCTGCAGCGTTTGGCTACAGCAGATCACATCTCTGGCGCAACTTTGGCTTCATCTGTGCCTTCTTCCTCTTCTTTGTGGCGCTAACTGCTTTCGGTATGGAAATCCAGAAGCCCAACAAAGGTGGAGGAGCTGTCACTATCTACAAGCGCGGTCAAGTACCCAAGACTGTCGAGAAAGAGATGGAGACCAAGACCCTACCCAAGGATGAGGAAGCTGGTAATGGCGAGCCGATCACCGAGAAACACTCCAGCGACAACGACGACTCTGACAAGACGGCTGAGGGTGTGGCAAAGAACGAGACAATCTTCACATTCCAAGACATTACCTACACTATCCCATACGAGAAGGGCGAGAGAACGTTACTCAAGGGCGTGCAGGGCTTCGTTAGGCCCGGCAAGCTTACTGCGCTGATGGGTGCATCGGGTGCCGGTAAGACGACATTGCTAAACACCCTTGCCCAGCGCATTGACTTTGGCGTTGTTCGTGGAGACTTCCTGGTCGATGGAAAGCCACTTCCGCAATCCTTCCAGCGTTCGACCGGTTTCGCAGAGCAGATGGATGTACACGAATCTACAGCGACAGTACGCGAGGCACTTCAATTCTCAGCGCGGTTGAGGCAACCGAAGGAAGTACCCATCCAGGAGAAGTACGACTACGTCGAGAAGATTATCGATCTTCTTGAAATGCGCGACATTGCTGGTGCAGCTATCGGTACAGCTGGAAATGGACTCAACCAAGAACAGAGGAAGCGTCTTACCATTGGCGTGGAGCTTGCAAGCAAACCTGAACTGCTCATGTTCCTTGATGAACCTACTTCCGGCCTTGACTCTGGTGCTGCTTTCAACATTGTTCGCTTCTTGCGCAAGGTAAGTCCACCAATCTCGACATTCTAGGACGACTGACTAACTGGGCTGCAGCTTGCGGACGCTGGCCAAGCAATCCTCTGCACGATCCATCAACCCAGCGCGGTCCTCTTCGAGCACTTCGACCAGCTATTACTTCTCAAATCCGGCGGCCGTACAGTTTACTTCGGTGATCTAGGCCACGACTCCCAGAACCTCATCAAGTACCTCGAAGCCAATGGCGCCGACAAATGTCCCCCGCACACCAACCCTGCTGAGTACATGTTGGAAGCTATTGGTGCCGGTAACCCCGACTACAAGGGCCAAGATTGGGGTGACGTCTGGGAGAAGAGCTCAGAAAACGAGAAGCTCGGCAAGGAGATCCAGGATATCACCTCCAGCAGGCGCGATGCATCCAAGAACGACGAGGCTCGCGATGACCGAGAATACGCCATGCCATACCCTCAGCAATGGCTTACAGTTGTCAAACGAAGCTTCGTAGCCATCTGGCGGGATCCCCCCTACGTTCAAGGTATGGTCATGCTTCATATAATCACTGGGTTATTCAACGGCTTCACCTTCTGGAACCTCGGAAACAGCCAAATCGACATGCAATCCCGACTCTTCTCCATCTTCATGACCCTCACCATCGCACCTCCCCTGATCCAGCAACTGCAGCCTCGCTTCCTCAGTGTGCGCGGCATCTACGAGTCCCGCGAAGGCAGTGCTAAGATCTACTCTTGGACTGCCATGGTTTGGGGTACGATACTCAGCGAGCTGCCTTACCGAATCATTGCTGGAACTATTTACTGGTGCTGCTGGTACTTCCCGCCTGGCTTCCCTCGCGACACGTATACCGCGGCTAGTGTTTGGCTCTTCGTTATGCTGTTCGAGGTCTTCTACCTGGGCTTTGGACAGGCTATTGCGTCTTTCTCTCCCAACGAGCTGCTCGCGTCGCTACTTGTGCCGTTATTCTTTACGTTCATCGTATCCTTCTGCGGCGTGGTCGTGCCATACAATGCGCTACCCTCGTTCTGGTAAGGAATATCTACAGATCGATGTGAAATATGTACTAACTACGAGCGCAGGCAAAGCTGGATGTATTGGCTTACTCCCTTCAAGTACCTGCTTGAAGGATTCCTTGCGCTACTCGTCCAAGGTCAAACCATCCGATGCGAGACTAAAGAGATGGCGATCTTTCCACCCCCACCTGGCCAAGACTGTCAGACGTACGCCGGCCAATTCGCGCAGCAAGCAGGGGGTTACGTCGAAGCCCAGCCGGACGGGAACTGTGGGTTCTGTCAGTACGCAACTGGAGAAGCCTTCCTGGCATCCTTCAACGTTTTCCCGCAGTACATATGGCGTGACTTCGGCATTATGTGGGCGTATATTTTCTTTAACTTTTCCGTCGTCTTCATCTGCACTTGGCTGTACTTGGGCGGCCTACGCCAGATCAAGTCTTTCTTCAGCCCGGCCGCGCGCAAACAAAAGAAAGAGGCAAAGCAAAAGCAGAGCGGTGATGCAGCTTGATACAGAGATTTCAAAGATAGCAGATATTCGGCACAGTGTGTAGCGACATGCTTCGACGTCGACTGCGAAGACGCGGGTTCCGGAAAACTCCTAGCCTGCCCGCGGCCGGAACGCGCAAGGCTGGGAGACGCAGCTTTGGGACGGCCCATCCCAGCGCACTGTGGGGCTCATTTCCGCCTCGTGCATTCCCCGCGAAATGCCTCTTGGGGATCTAGAGCATGTGCTAGAGTTTCTCTGTACGTACAGGCTTGGTTCTAGCGTCCACCATAGTCACCCGTATAGCCAGCGGTGTAGCATTTAATAGTAATTTTGACAGCGCAGCTGTCATGTGTACAGACTGCAGTAGCTTCCACTGTACATTTGACGTGTGGAGTTATCATGGATGTGCTGGTCTCTGTCGTAGCTGTCGAGCCATGCGCGATTAACAAGACCGCTCACACGAGATGCTCGGCACTTTGACACATGCAAACCCAATCTTGCAGGTATCGGGTTAACAAGGCATCGTGAGAAGCATCGAAATGCCTCAGCTTTTCCGATGGGCAGCGCCGCCCGTCCGAGGCCCTTGATTTGTGCATCGTGAAATCGAAGGACTAAGCCGAAAGGCGTTCCATCATAGTGCAGGGGTCTGTGTGGATCGCAAACTGCACACGAGCTGGAACCGGAACTGTGGTATCTTTGCACCGCCTCCTGTGGCCGAGCTATGCTGTCGACTATTGATTATCGCGATGCGCAATATTGACGCGCATGTACTGATTGTGGTATGAGGCATTTCGTACTGTTCGTCCATGGCCGCTCTAGTCACCCTCCTAAACCATACCGAGGTCTACGATCAATAGCACAGCTTGTCCGGCGAGAAATAGGCCAAGAGTCGTTATAGCCGAAATGTTCGTAATGTGGCCCAATGAAACAATGACGAAAGGTCGTTGAGCCTTTACCGCTTGCAGCGAGCGTGAATGTGGGGTAAGTGCGATCAGCCCCTCCAGCCAATACCGACGCGCGCATTGCCGTTCACGCAGCTGTTACAGTCGTCACGAGGGCTCCGGTACTGCGAAAAGTCGTCGACCATGACACAACCGTGACCGCAGACCTCATCTTAGTCCTAGCTAGAGAAGAATAGAATTTGCCATTCCATGCGCGTCGTCGGCCTAAGCTTTGCCAGCCATAAAGCTGGGTGTCGTGGTTACACTTGCCGGGCGCTCCTTCCGAAGTCACCCAGCCCTCGTGCCCAGCTCCGCGTTATTTTCGTCCCTCGTGAGCCGACCGGCACTCCCACTACCCAAACACGCGCCATTACCCAATCAGCGACAGTAGCGCTAGCTTGTCCCCGGCCCAGCAGTGCCAGCCTGAGCGCAGACGACGTCGTCAGAATGGCTTCGAGTGGTATTAAAGCTGCCTCGGACCCCGTTGTTAGAACTGCATCCCCAGCTCCTTTGGCCCAAGACTTTGCCCGTCAACAGGTGTCAAAACAACAGCGTTCTAATTTCCATTCCTCTTCCATCTCTCCACTCATATCCTACACCATGGTTTCCCAAAGCGTCAACAAGACCAATCTCCACCCCTCCGGCGTCGCGTGAGTGCCATCTTTCTCAGGCCTGGGGTCAATTGAGTTGGATAAAACTAACAACTATCTCAAGGCCGAACAAGGAACACACGGAGATTGAAGAGTCCCTCCACGACAAGGCACACATCGACTATGACCGTGTAGCCATTGTAAGCTTACCTGGGCGTACAAACCTCAACTCAAATACTAACAATGCTAGATCGCCAACCCTTCAGTCGCCGCTCTCTACGAAGATGCGCTTGTATACGAGACCGGCTCAGCCATCACAGCCTCAGGCGCTCTCTCAGCATACTCAGGAGCCAAGACCGGCCGCTCACCCTCGGACAAGCGCATCGTCGAGGAGGACTCGTCAAAAGACGACGTCTGGTGGGGTCCAGTAAACAAGCCGATGAAGGCCGACGTAAGTCTTCTCCGCATTTCCTACGCATTAAACTTTTGTCTACGTCAAACCGCGGTATTGGCTTGTGAAATTTTGGCGGCAGACGTCATGTACGCTAGGCGCATACCCGAAGGAGTTCGCATCCCTGCACGTGGCGCGGTTCTGGGGCTCGGCTGCCCCGCATCGCGCCTGCATGACGGATCAACTTCCATCGATCCATCTGGAATATCATCACGTGCGCATCTTGAGCTCTTGCTGACATCCCATCCAGGTCTGGCGTATCAACCGTGAGCGTGCCATCGACTACCTCAACACCAGGAACCGCATCTACGTCGTCGATGGCTTCGCCGGCTGGGACAAGCGCTACCGGATTCGCGTTCGTGTCGTCTGCGCTCGTGCCTACCATGCTCTCTTCATGCGCAACATGTTGATCCGCCCTTCAAGGGAAGAGCTGGAACACTTTGAGCCTGACTACACCATCTATAATGCCGGTGCTTTCCCTGCCAACAGGTACACCAGCGGTATGACCTCGTCAACATCCGTCGCCCTCAACTTCGCCGACAAGGAGATGGTCATCCTCGGTACTGAGTACGCAGGAGAAATGAAGAAGGGGTTAGTAATATCCATGTACGAACTGTATGTGAGACAAATACTGACTTCGTACACTCATCTTTAGCATCTTCACTGTGCTCTACTACGAGATGCCTGTTAAGCACAACGTCCTGACTCTTCACTCTTCCGCAAACGAGGGTATCAAGAACGGCGATGTTACCGTCTTCTTCGGCCTTTCCGGGACTGGCAAGACCACCTTGTCTGCCGACCCCAAGCGTGCCTTGATCGGTGACGACGAGCACTGCTGGAGCGACACTGGTGTTTTCAACATCGAGGGTGGCTGCTACGCCAAGTGCATCGGTCTCTCTGCCGAGAAGGAGCCAGATATCTACGGCGCCATCCGCTTCGGATCCATTCTGGAGAACGTTGTCTTCGACCCAGTAACCCGTGTTGTTGACTACGACGACGACACCCTGACCGAGAACACCCGCTGCGCCTACCCCATCGAGTACATTGAGAACACCAAGATCCCCTGCATTTCAGAGGGTCACCCCAAGAACATTGTTCTCCTTACCTGCGACGCCCGCGGTGTCCTTCCTCCCATCTCCAAGCTCAGCCCCGAACAGACAATGTACCACTTCATCTCCGGTTACACTTCGAAGATGGCTGGTACCGAACAGGGTATCACCGAGCCCCAGGCTACCTTCTCTTCTTGCTTCGCTCAGCCCTTCCTCGCCCTCCACCCCATGCGCTACGCCAAGATGCTCGCGGAGAAGATCCAGCAACACGGCGCCAATGCCTGGCTCCTCAACACAGGCTGGGTCGGTGCCGGTGCTACCACAGGCGGCAAGGTAAGACATTCCCCCAACAAGGGTCATTCATAACACATGCTAACATCCCCACAGCGCTGCCCCCTCAAGTACACCCGCGCCATCCTCGACGCCATCCACTCAGGCGAGCTCGCCAACGTCGAATACGAGACCTACGAAACCTTCGGCCTCTCCGTCCCCAAGACCTGCCCCAACGTTCCCGACGAGCTCCTCAACCCCGCCAAGTCGTGGAACGGCACCGCCGACTTCAAGGGCGAAGTCGAGAAGCTCGGCAAGCTCTTCATGGAGAACTTCAAGAAGTACGAAGACCAAGCCACCAAGGAGGTCATCGAGAGTGGTCCACACGTATGCTGCTGCCCCAAGCACTAGACGGTTGTTTTCGGTTCCGACATGTTTTTCTTACGACTTTGACAGACTGACTAGCGGATTTCCACTTCGATGTTATTTTCCTTTACGTTGCAATCGAGCGGTCGAGCGGGTACCCTCCATCGACGTCAGCGACTGTGCTTTCCTCTTTCTTTTTTGATTGGATGGTTGTGGGCATGATGTGTGCCTGTAGATGGGATTCGATATGGTATCATGGCTTTATCTCTTTACTTTGCTAGATGCGTCTTATGAGCGCTTTGTCGCGTGTACATACACTTTTGGCGTTGGGTCCAGCTGAGCATTTCATGGCAGAAGACGAGAACGTAGCATAGCTGCTGTTGGAAGGGGAGAGAGAGAGAGAGAGACAAAATTATCATCATGTTCATCGAAGCGGTGTTCATTATGGTATAGGTGTGATTGAGACTGTACCACTCTCGGAAGATACTTGGACCGCTTTCGGAAGGTATCTGTCGAGAGTGGTACATCCTTATTCCACATCTATACCATAATGTATAGAGCTTTTGATGAAAGAATGAATCTTTTCAATCAAACACATTTACCGATGCTCTCTGTCTCAAAGGCGTGAGGGTATTAAACTGTTGACTTCGTGCTCTTGCCACTACTATTCGTTACTGCTATCTCAATACAAACCATTCCAACCCCCTCCCAACCATCCTCGTCTATCTCCCATCTCCCATATCCCCAATACACCACCCCTCACAAAACCGCCTCATCCATATTCCTAATCCACCCCCACATCCACATGACCGTATCCAAATGCGCCTGCACCCCCACCCTCTCATCCACCGTATGGATATTGCCCAGCCCAACCTGCTCCTTGTCCCAACCAGGTCCATACCGAAAGATATTCTCGCTCAAGTCCCAATAGTAGCGCGTATCAGTATTCCCAGTCATGATACCAGGACTCACAAGCAGATCTTTTCCGTAGAGGGCACGAGTTGTGCCGGACAGGATCTGGTAGGGCGTTGCTGTTTTGTTTGAGTGCGAGGTTGGTTCCAGGGATGTGGGTGTTACGGGCGCGGGTTCTAGCATGGTGGGGCCGTGGGAGAGGGTTATACTCGAGGGTGTCTCGGTGCCGTTGAAGGCGTGGAGGGTGAGGTTGTGTTTTTGCGCGACTTGGGCGGCGAGGGACGCAATGTGCGTCTTCACGGCTGAGGAGCTGGAACCGACGTTTATACGGTGGTTTACTGTGATTTGGGTTCGCTCGGGCAGGGCGTTTGTCTTTACGCCGCCGTGGATTATGTCGACGGCTACGGAGGTTGTAAAGAGGTATTTTATTCCTGGACCTGCTTTTGCTGCTTCAAGGGCAAGGGCGTCTTTTGAGGACTTCTTAGAGCATGTTAGACTGCGTTTGGAGCGCTTGTCGAGGAGTTTGCCGAGGTGATGCGGGAAGTCTGGGGCGTGCGAGGCGCCGCATTGGAGGAGGCCCAGGTACGGGTTCTCGTCTGCGAGGTGCGGCTCGTAGGCGTTAGCTTCGATTAAGGTGATGAGCTCGCTGGCTACGCCGATGCCGTTGTGTGCGGGTGGGATACTGCTGTGGCCGCCGGGCATGCGCACAACGATGTCCACGTCAATGTAGCCTTTCTCGGCGACACCGGGGATGGCGAAGTTTGCGCCCCAGCTTTCGACATTTACCGCGCCTTCGTCGATGATAGCGGCGATGGAGTTGTGGCCGAGCTTCTTCAATAGGTACTCTGAGAGATGGCCTGCACCTTCGCGACCAGAGATCTCCTCATCGAACCCAAACGATAGGATTAATGTCCGCTGAGGAGTAAACCCAGCAGAAATCAACGCCTCGACGCTATTCAAAATAGCCAACAACTGGTTCTTACAGTCGCTTGCACCCCTACCCCAAACAAACTTCCCATCGTAATGACCAGAAAACGGAGGATACGTCCACTGCTTAACCGTAGAGTCCGGAACAGGCACAACATCCTGATGCGCCATGAGCAGATTAGGCTTCAAACTCGCATCCGTGCCAGCCCACGTATACAGCAAGCCATGCGTGTTGACCTTGTCCAACTGCAATGTCGCATGCGTCAACGGGAAAGTCTTCTCGAGGTAGTCGGCAAAGGAGTACATAATGTCCCAGCGCGGGTCGGATCCAATTTCGCCCATGTCGTCGTAGCTTTGCGTGGGGATTTTGACGGCGCCTGATAGGCGCTCGATGGCAACGTCTCGGAAAGCATTGGACGTCAGGTAGCTTTCCATCTCATCCAACTCTTTCGTCTTCCTCGCTGGGAACAGGGGTTCGACCTGAGGACATTGCGCCTTCGAATTGACATCGCCTGAACGGGATGGAAGCTGCCATGGCGATGATACAGGAACGGTGATGTGACGTAAGAAAGCCAAACCCGCCAAACAAAACAACGCGCTTCCAACGAATTGACGGTAGTAAGAGCGACCACACTGCTTCGATGGAATGGGAACAGGCGTTTGCGTTCCCCAATTCTTGCCCGCCATGGTGATGCTTGGTTGATGGTTAGAGTCTTGGTGTGTCTTGGTTATCGGATGTTGCGCGGGGATAAGTGGTGGTGCGTTTACGACTAGTCTCAATCAGGAAGGTATGTACATGGCTTTGTCAGTATTTATCGGATCGACGAGATAGTCGTATCTATGTCGCTGTTTGTTTGTTGTGTATGTCGGAAAATTATCCGGCTCGCGTTCACTTATCGGAGGGCGGAGAGGTTGTTGTGCATAGGTGGCATTTCGTGGTTGAAGCCTACTTCAGAAGAAGACGTCATTTTCTTATCATGGCCTAATTTGGCATTCCTGCTTCACAGCTAATCACCGGCTAGTCGTTTGATCGGAGACACCCCATGTCCAAATCTGTCACCATATACTGCTACAATGAACCCTCTGGCCACTTGTACTCCGGCCACGGGAAATCTGGATCGAACTTCTGCTGAAGCACAACACTTCCCGCCGGAAACGTCTTCCGTGAGCTATCAGGCATATCCACCGGCTGCGCCTCATCAACAAAGGTCCACGCTGCGAACAGACCAGTAGCCCGCGCAATCTCGTCCTTGAGCTTCCCAAGTTTATCTGGCTGGGGAGAAAAGTTCTCAAGCAGAGCTTTCTCCCTAGTCTCCTCAAATTCTCCTGGTTCAGCCGTCACTTCCACGTCTTGATCACGCTGTTGCTCTCTCATATCCATTCCACCGCAATCCGACACCAAGGGCTGGAAGAAATCATTCTTCAACGGTCGCTCCACTTCAGCATTGTCCAGATCCTCGTCGATGTCGATATTGGCAATCTCGTAGTTGATGTACGTCAGAGCCAGACATTCCGTCTTCACAAGGAGCTTCACGACCACTTGCGTACTTTCTGCTTGCCCCTCTTCCACCATTTCGTCGTCGGCAAAGGCATCCACGTACCAGACTGCACCCCTCTTCACTGCGTCTTCGTCAATGACGACGAATGGAGATTCTCGGCCTGCTTCGTTTTCTTTGGCGCGCATATATTGATGGGATTTGCCGATGTAATCATCGGGAGGTTTTGTGATCTTGAGCTCAAGCAGTGGCTGGAATCGAGAGCAGGCGCCGAGTTCAAATTCTGTCTTGACTTTTGCTAGCTCGTTGTCGTTCAATGGAGCCAGAAGATATGCTATGAGGCATGTGACGTCGAAGGGGGGCGAAATGAAAACCATGATAATGGTGAGTTTGGTTGTAGTAGAAGGGGTTGAATGTGAGCATTACAAAGGGTTGGTATTTCCTGACTGTTTATTTGTGATGCATACTGCATAGTGGTCCTCGCGTTGCTAAAGACTTTGATTTCTGCAATGCAGGAGACCAGCGATTGGCTACAGTTACGCTCGCGCAGGCAGCAATATTGTTGAGGGCCCTGTATTTAGCGGCTCGACTTAGCTTGAGATCGGCACTACCAATCTGGAAACGTTAGGCTCTTCAGCAATGCACTCATAGGCTAACACGATCATGTCGCACACCGAAGTAGATCTCCAATAACTGGCACGCCGCAAGGCCAGGCTCCAGTTCGAGTCGAAGTCGCCTACTCTTCTTGATTTGGGGTGTTTGTAGGTAGATCACAATGCGTATCATGACTCCAGAACTTGTGTCGCATTTAGCCTCGACGGGATCTTCATTGTACCCAATGCTGACCTGTCGTGGCAGTGGATGCGTCGTCGCATGTCCTCCCAGATTGAAACGAGCATGCACGATACGGAGAGAGTACAGGATGGCGAGAAGTACGAGACACCAATCATCGCCTATCCCGCAAAGCCTATACCCGTGTCAATACAGTATCTAAGTCCTGAACACTATCAGCGCACTCTCATCCGGCGAAGGACCTATATCCGGCCAAATTTCCGTCTGGCACCCAGCTGCCCTCCGAACCATGTCCCTCTCCAGAAAGTTCGCCAGCTCCAGACTATCCCAAAGTATCTCTCTTCTCCTCCGCGACCGCAGCATACTAATAATCCTCTGCCGCACTGCCACATCAGTGCAGAAAACATATAGCTGGAACAACGCTGTGGTGAGATCCGTTTTGAGTCCGTAGAGTGGTTGTTTCGACTTACTCCACAAGCGATCGAGGTCGTTGAGTAGGTGACTGCATTCTACAGCGTCGAGTTGACCAGTGGGCTGGTTGTCGCAATCGAATGCAGGGCTTTCCTCTGCTAGTAGCAACTCCCAGAGTTTGTACTGAATTTTCAGATTGACAATTCTTTCTAGATTTCTTGCGTATTCGGCTGTGCCTACTAGGTCCTTTACCATGGCCCGGAATTGTATGTCCCATACTCGCAATTGTTGTCGTAATATTGCCCATTGCTTTTCGCACTCGGAATTGTTATGGTCCTGATCCTGCTCCAAGTCCCACGAGATGTGCGTGACGACATCATCAAACGTGTTCAACACATCTTCCGCCTCGACGAGATCCCGAAGCTTTCCAGCAGGTTTGTTGTACTTCTTTTTCGGGGCCATGAATGGCGTGATGTTTGCGAATATACGGTTTGAGGAGAAGAGGCCGACTTGGCTGCCAATGGCGTGGAATATGGCTGCCAGTTCCTCGATATCATGGTTAGGTAGGTATGTGCTGGGTTTGTGGTTCGCAATGAGTTCTGTCCCAGACTTGATGTGCCGAATCGCTTCGCTGAAGTTGCCGCGTAGACTCTCGAGAATGGCAAACAAGACGCAACATGTCAGGATAGTGACTAGATCGGTTGGGGAATGGTTCGCGATGCCTCCTCCGTGTATCAGACCAGATATGGCATCATTGTAGTGCGACAGGGTAAAAGCTTCAAGACTTGATGGCTTGTCGTGGTCGCATGTTGTGAATTGCCAATGGACGGCGCCAAGAGCCATGACTGCATGTCGTACACACGAGACGTTTTGGCTAGGGTCCTGGATGGCCTTCTGCCAGAAGTTCTTGTTCAAAGATTCAGATATCTCCAAGTCGTGAATCGTGTTGGTGAAGAAGTGAGTGTAGTAGTAGGTTTCCAGGGGATGGCCTGGTACCAACAGCGTTCTGGGAAGATCGAAGATCGAAGATCCACTTGAAGAGCAAACGGTTCGGATAGGCTTGGGTGCCAGCACTGGCGCGTTCGGGGTCTGCCATTTTTTTAGAGGCGCAGACGCGTAGCCATCGCAGACGAAGCCGGCTAAAGTGCATCTTTGACATGTGGGTTCAGTCTCGTCGCATTTCTTCCGTCTTTGCTTGCTGGGCGAATTAGGTAAACCAGGTGTTACGGGGTGCGACAAACCACACTGCTGACCTACCAGGTGATACAGCCTGTACGCGTCTTGTGGGAGAAGGCTCTAACCCTCCGTGCGCCTGATGGTGGCTTTGTGTTTTGCATCGCGTATATGCAGGGGAAAGTGTGCATACATCCTACTTTAAGGGCCAGAGATTGGCAGGACCGGGCTCCAGCCCACGGGTCTGAGTCAAACGCGTATGTTCTGCACTGTTGATACAGGAACCTTCGATGGGAGATCTGCCAGCCCGTACGCGGTGAGTCGGGAACTTTGGTCGCTGCGCGTTGGGCAGCTTCGCTCAGGATATGATTGGCCTCCTATACGCGCAGGCCCACCAGCTGCTATAACGGGACTAGCGCACGACTCGCCAAGCACATCGAAGTCCGCATGAAGCCGAGCTACCTTTCTTTGGTCGCAAACCCTGAAAGCATCTAGACGGTGTACATGTTGGCTGAGTCCGAACTATGTGGCTAGGTACATCCGCAGGGCGAAGCAAGAGCATAAGCGTTAGGCTCCAGGGCGCAGAGGTGGCTGAGCTCCCGAAAGAGAACGCGAGACAATCAGCCCTGCATAGGTGACCCTTATCGTCTAGGGCTTTTCCTCGTTCCATCTAACCTCCTCTCACGATACCACATTGGCCAAGAACACAACTATCGCCCTATCTCCAGCTCAAAACATGACCGATACCCAACGATTGAAACCCACGATGGCTGTCGCTCCAAGCCAGGAGAGTTCACCCTCAAAGTTAGATGCATTCCTATCAGTCCACCCCGAAATCCACATTGGTCGCGCCGCTCTTGAAAGCCTCCAATCTGCCCACGATGGCAGCGACTCATTCTCCATCATCAACAAGCCGTTCGTAAACATGGTGCTGTATCAAGAGTTCGATGCGGATACGAGAGAGCGCATATACGTCGTCGCATTGATTGACGACCAAAAGGCTCTTGATCAATATGAACAAGATTGCGGTGGCGCTTCGAACGAAGATGGATGCGATTGTGCAGAGAACCAAGAGCCCGAACACATGATTTACGAGCGTGTCGTCGAGTACAAGAGCGCGGATTGCGAGAACCACAAGGATGAGCCAGAGCCGGACCCTGATTGTTCTGAGTGTTGGCCGGTTCTGTGTGGGAGTAAATGCGCTCCTTGAAGTGCCTGGGTGACGAGCAGCAGTCACAAGTTGAAGGTCCTGTACCGTTTGATTTCGTAGATCTTAATCTGTTTCGAAGGAGATTAAATGTAACTGTCGAAAGCGTATCGTCTCCACTTCTTGTAAAATTGATCGGATGATGGCTGTTAGTAGACAACCGGGCAAAAAGGTGCAATCCAGTAATGGATGGATTTCACTAGTTCTCTGGAGGCTGTTTTGGGTTTATTTGTAGACTATTACAGCAAACATACATCCAGACGAGCTCACTCTTCCAAGCAACGACGTGTATTGGGGTTTTGTCAATGCATGCACTTAGGAAACTAAGCTATGAGATATAAATTGACCTGCGATAATCGATGTTCTCATAATGCAATGAGTAGACGTGATAGAACGATGAATGGTATAAACAGGAGGAATACTACAGCGGTAGGCGCATTGAGAGCGCTGGCGCCGCTCACTTGTATCACTGACACTGCTTTTAGCGTGAACTTCGAGGCTTGCTAACGAGTGGCCTTTTAAGAACAACTATTACCTGGTATGTTGCTGCTAGCTGGGATGCCGTCAATAGTGGATTTCACAAAGTCGTATCCGAGATCCGTTCGAATCCCCTCAGGGTTTTTGATCTCAGCGTCCTCATCTTGAGAGATTGTTAGCAAAGCTGCGGGCTTAGCCCGGAAGTACAACTTACACCACAACTCATAGGCCTCCGGATGGGGCCCAACAAGACCAACAAAGCCTTTACCGTACGGCGTGACTGAGGCAGCGACATTCTGGTTGGCAGAGTATCTAGCAACAATTCCACGGTCAGAGTCGTTGAAGCCTAGCATCGTTGCGCCTTCTTGGAAGTACGCCCATCTTGCCTTCTCCAATTTTGGGCTACCAGTGCTAGCATTGAACTTCCAATCGACTTGAATCGTGGTATCTCGGTCGTCGTTAACCTGTGCTTTGTCTTGCAGTATTTCGGATCCGACGTCGATACCGCTGGGCATAAGATCGAGTACCGACTTCCCAGCAAGATAGGCTCCCAGGCAGAATCCTATGTACCGACCGCCGCCGTTGACAAATTCTCTTATCGTCTTCGCATGCGTTTTGAGCTCATCCCAAGCTTCGTCAAGATCTGTGAAATCATTCTTAGTCTCTTGTGCTTACTTCAAAGTCAAGACGCGCTACGTTCTCATCATTGGACTAGGAAATACTGACCTGGTCCACCAGGATATGCGTAGAGATCGGCTTTAGAGAGAAGAGAGGGGCTGAGGTCCACTTCTTCGTCCGGTCCAGCATACGTGACGTTGAAGTGGTAAGGGGAATTCATGAGGAGTCTGCCGACACTCTCGGAGCAATTGCCGCAAGCGCTGGATCCACGGTAGACGATGGCTGTCTTCATAGCTGCGACAGCGGGTAATGCTGGGAGCAGTACTAGACCATGTGCAATTCTCATCTTGATCCGAGTAGTCGAGGAGTGCTATGTTGCGCTTGAAAGAAATATGTAGGTTGATGGAATACAATAATGTAGGTGTGCAATGTGTCGAGTTTTATACACACGGCTTTATCTATGTATGTACAAGAGGGGATGGTACCTTGATGTTCCTCGGGCGGGCCTCCCGCCCTATGCGCGACACTCATGAGGCCCACCATACCTAGGTATGAAAAGCCTCCACTACAGTCATCGCGCGAGCGCGTATATGATTGCTGGGCGAGAGGATCAATACTTAGATTTCGCTAGCAAATAATCAGGCCGACACTGAACTTCGCTGTCGGCTCAGCATCAGGCTGTGTCACGCGTCGAACGCAGATCATTTGTGGTGAGATGAATTGAATGGTGGAAGCGTATAGCTGGCTAATCAGCGACTTGCTGATATCATAAAGTGATGTAAAGGTAGCACCGGGCAATTGCTCTCAAGATGTAGGCGTCGGCCCCTGACTGCGCGTAAAGCCGGCCAATCAACGACTTCGGCCCCACCTGAGGAGAGAAAAACCTTGGAAGTGTCACATCTCCATCTCACACCTATTCGAGTCCAGCAACTCTCTCGCATCAGAACTTACGTGATGGCCCCTCCTCGTGACGCTCTGGATCTCAGAGCTACTCAGTTGTCTGTTGGCGTAGCATAGCAAGCTGCTTCTGGTAATCCTCCTTTGCTTGCTTTGCCTCGTCGATTCCCCAGCGCCCATCCCTCTCCAGTGTGTATATCTTCTCTATCTTTTTAATTTGCCGCAGGTGGGCTTCTGCCTCGGGCCCAAGAATTCCCAACAAAGTACCAGCCGGAAGGTCTTCTTTCTTACGGATGATCTCACGCCACTCGTCGGTTTGGCCATATTTTGGCGCGTGTTTATTGAAGTCGGACGCAAGTGCGCCACTGTCGCTTGCGTCGAATCTCTCTCCAAAACGAACCCCGTCGCGCAAGTCAACATTCAGGCAACTACTGATGTAGCGTTTGACCTTTGGAGGCATGTCTCGAAATCTAGACTGGTACTCTAGTACCTTGATCATGTCGACAAGAATGGTGCCTTTTGGTAGCTTGAATCCGATGTCGGCTAGACCCTGCCGTGTCAAAGTCGGTCGATGGAAACAGACGCAGATTGTTGGATACGCTGATGACAAGTCACGGAACAACTTTTTGAGACCCGCGACGGCCTCATTGGTCGATACAAAGCTGGATTGGGGAACGTTTGGTCTCCCGTTCCATTTGGACGGCGCCCAGAATCGGTACTCGTGCGCTTTGTTCTGTCTTTCATCGCTTTGATCCTCAGTGCTTGATACTGCTGGGGATGCTGGGGTGGTGATTTCCACAGACAAGACTCGCATCGCTTCTACTTGCTTCCAGTAGCCCCTCGCCTCGTTACAGGATATCCAGCCGTTCCAGAAATAGGCCAGACCAGACGGAGCCCACTCTATTGATACCAGAGCGACATGCGATTTCTCCCAGCAGCGAGCCAGGGTTTCGTTTTCTGTTGCGCATTCCCGTATTCTCTTCATCTCGCTTTCAGCGACGAGGCCAGTCGGTGGTATCATGGCAATCACTGGACGAGTTGGTTTGATGCTGTTGGGATGTAAGTAGCTGTTGGGAAAAAACCTAGCAGCACTACAACAACTTACACAGTAGATGAGCCGGAAACTAGAAGAGTGTGAGAAGTTCGCATGTCTAAGCGCGGTAAAGAGAGGAAAGAAATGGGCAAGAAACGAATTCCATCAAACGCCACTATCGAAGAGTTGTTCTCCGACTAGCGCTTACGCTCTGAGAACAGAATTTTCATGTGATGATGTGGTCAAAATCAACACTACCTATCAACCCCAAGGCAGCAGCACAGCCTCGTAACACATGATCCCGAACTCATGGTGGCTGAGTCGATGCCAAGGAAATTTTACCAACCTGATCGACCTTGGCCAACAGGAACTTGTACACTGGACATGATACTAAGATGAGTGGAAGCCCTATGCGCGCTGTCATGTGCGAGGTGGGGCTGGCGCACATTAGGTCATTGGGCGTAACACCCCGGAGGAAAGAAGCCACCTATCAACACCTTCACATTGAGCATCATCTTTCTCAGACCAACAAGACACTCGCATTATCCTTGTAATTATCATATTGTATACATTAGAAGAGTTTTAGACTTACTTTCACTTATCGCGTAGCGAGGAGGCTGCTAGTGCAAACGGTTTATCTCTTATTGAATGTTTACTTTAGTCGTGCAGACTACACTGTCTCAATAATCTGTGAATACATGTATCAAAACCCAGCCAGACGATCACCAATAGCTCCAGCCGTGTCGAATATCGCGATGTCCCGCCAAAGTAACCGTCTCGCTCCCCTTCCCTTGTCGCAATCCGTCTTTGACCGTACCATGTATCCACCTGGGTATGTAGACGTCTACTGAACGGGAGGTCCTTGCATGTTGCTCAATTTCTCCTGGAAAGGCTGTTCGCGCATCTGAATCCAGAACTCTGGCCATTCGTCCCTGAGATGGCCTGTCGGTGATGAGAAAGCTCACGGTCAGTCTCTTCTAGGCAAGCGTTTTGAGCAGTGCGAAATCCATGCAAAACCAATCTCGGCTGTCCAATTCAGACTGATACTTACCGATGAGATTGACGAAGCCCGAACGAGGTGTGAGCCTGTAACCGCCTTCGAAGGGCTCGAAGTGGTCCGCGGCGCTACCAGGGTGGACTTGATCGAACATGGTCCTGATGTCGGTCAAGGTAACTTGGTTACCGGATTTGAGGAAAGTGAGGATTCCAGGGAGGTGGCCCGCTTTGGTGGGGATCAGATCTGAAACGACGTTTGGCATTGTTGTTGGGATTTGTATGCTTGGATCTGTTGTAAAGGGTGGGAAGAGAATTGATGATGTTGAGCTGTGTTTCTCGTTCTAAAAAGTGTGGTGTTTATGGAAGAGGGATACATGGTTCCTGATGGCTTGTTTATATACTGGGAGGGAGGGAGATATCTCAAGAGCGCATGAGTGGGCTTTCAAGGTGAGTGAGAGAGTGACTGCACGTGGCCAAGTCTTGTGGAAGGAGTATTCTGAATAGTGCTGCAATACGCAAGGAAAAAAAATAGGTAGCTATGTCTTGATAATAGTAGAACAATAGCGCGTGATCGAAAAGGTGTGTACTCTCTCCAAGTTCCCAAATTGCGTGTCATTGTGTAGGTGCTCGTGCAACTATCTAAGCGTAGATTCATGAATGGATACATTCGGAAGACTACAGATTCGGTGGAAATATTTCACTACAATGACACCGCCTAAATAAGGTATTTCCTGGAGAGATCTGAAAGGAACATGGGATAATGATTAAACACATCTACGAGAAACGCGACCTATACCGTCTGCTGTCAAAATTGAATGAGTGGAATTCCGAGATGAGCAATAATCACTTATTGTGCGCGGAACCATTGTTTGTGCAAGTCGTGTTTGGTATTGAATGAGAGTAAACTCCACCACTTCAGTATAACCCAATTACCAGTCCACCATGAGAACGAAAAGACATTATCGCATCACCATATCCAATTTCCCCAATTTCCCGTAAAAGTAACAGTATCGTCAGGCCGTTTCTCCTCACAGCTCCAGGCTGCGGGTCTACGACCGCACGGTTCGTCTAGGTAGGATGGGGATTCTGGGCCGTCGGATTGTCAACATGCCTATTGCTCAAGTACTCCGGGATTCGATCAAAGTGCAACTGGACCCAGAAGTCAGGCCAGTTGTACTTGAAGAAACCTAATGATCAATAATAGTTAGCTTGTATTAACCATGCCTTGTAAGATATGCCTCGTAAGTGCAAAATTAACGCAGTTCCTCGGCTCATGGTCACACGTACCAATGGAACTTTCGAAGCCAGTGTTGGCATCGAGTTTATAGCCGCCGCCAGGGAGCGCCTCGAATTGCTCGTCTGAGCTGTTTTGTACATGAGTGTCGAGAGCTGTCCTGACTTGGGTCAAGGTAACTTGGTTGCCCGATTGGAATAGAGCGAATATTGCCTGGTACTGGAGGTTTGTGAGGGGTGGGGCCATCTTGAGTGGAGCTGGTATACAGGAGCTTGGTGGAAGCAGGGGTAAATGGTGTTTGGCAGTAGTGAGATGCTTGTTTCTCGTCTTCGAATGTGTTGTGAAGTGAAGTGGTATACACGCATATTAAAAGCAGCTTTTATGCTGCGCTTGAGTCAGATGTCCTGGATGTTAAGTGACTCGATTTATGAAGCTAGTAAGAGAGTGACTGTTACTGAGTGAGGGACCATTCTGGGGAACTGACTATACCCAAAGCGAGACGTGCCAGTCACGGTGTTGACTGGAAGGAAACCGGTTACCTGAGAGTAGGGTTGCTAGAGTAGACATAGCAGAACAAGGGTGCCATTTTTTGGTACCGATCAGTACCGTATCACTGTATACGTGCGCTTGCGGGGACCTCAGCTCAGTGTTGGCGGAGAGTTGGAGGACGCGCCCGAACCCCTCGCTCCTACCATTGCGGGTCACCCCAACCACTATCTGGCTGTGGCAGATGCGCGTCCAGATCTTGGCTCCTATGGCAGTCGTCGTCTTCGATCTTGTACTCTTGACTCCCGCAGTTGTCATCTTCGATCTCGCACTCCTGACTCCCCCAATCATCTCCTTCTTCACACTCCTCAGTTGCCCCTTCTCCAGCCCTGCGTAGAGCGACAGCGTCAGCCTCCGCCAGCATCTCACCCAACCAAGCCCGCAACATCTCGCCAGCGTTACGCACGACGCCTAAGCGAAAGCAATACCGGGCGACTGCGTTGCCGCCCAAGCTGTCAAAGACACGCGAGAAGGTTGACTGAGGCACCTCCATCCAGTCCACCTCTTCTTCCCGCTCCAACAAACAATGTCCACCGTCGTTCTGCTCCTCCCCCTGTACAATCAATCTCTTCTCTTTCTCTCTTACCTCCTGCTCTAGTCTTTCCCCTTCCATCCTCTGCGCCTCAACCCATATCCCCATATCATCTAGCTGCCCCTGCAGCCCACAAACACCGCCCTCCACCAGCCCCAATAACCCCCCATAAACATCCCTCTTCCCCCTAACCGCCCACACCAACTGGACCCCCTTCCCCCTCGGCGTCAGAAATCCATGCGCAAAAAAATTCCTATCACGTCTAACATCACTCGCCGCACCCAGCGGATCCGGTAAACCAAACGCATGACAGCCCCAATCACTATTCACGGTGCGCAGGTTCTCGTTGATGGAGATGTGGTGCATGGCAAACGCACATTGTGCAGTTTCCAACGCTGTCAGCGTAGCCGACTGTCTGGTATTACTCTCGTGGATTGCGACAAGGGCTGCATCGGGATAGGTGGATAAGATGGACAGGTTAGCGGTTAGGTGTTTGCGGAGGGTGTAGAAGTATTCTAAAGAAAGGATAACGGATTTGCACGAAACATAGGTGGGGTGAGTTTCTTGGGTCAGTGTGCCGCTGGGGGAGAGGGTGTAATAGTGGATTGTTGCGCGGTAATTTGGGTAGTTTGGGTCGAGGTCTTGGATCTCGTTTGGCGACTGGGTGGGGAGAGGGGTGAGGTTAGCGAGGCCGTCTGATGTTATGGTGGGAGAGCTGTTGATATCTGGTGTTGGGGACGGGGACGGACAGGCAACATCATGCCTAACCCCAGGCGCAACATTTGATGCTGAGCTGTTAGCGAGATCCAGCACAGTAGGTGGCCCTATACTTGTACAAAACTCAGTCGACATGGTTGTTAACCCAGATTCTGGTCTGGGACTGACTGTATTCGATTTATCATGTATACTCAAGGTAAGCATCTACATCTCTTGCGCGCACTGTGAGTAGAACGACATTGTGGGCGTATATCGTACTTCATATATTCGTCCAGACACTGTGAAGTCAGAAGACTTGAACCCCAGATACAACAATCCGACGGTAGCGTGTCGTCGTCATCTTACTGACGTCCTTCTCAGTGTCGTGCTGGCGCCCAAGCTCAGACCAGACCAAGCTCCAACGTTCATCCCATGCCAAACGGTCTTCGTCCGAGAACAACATTGTACTACTCATGTTCGTCCTCGCCCTCACTGTCGTCATGGATCATGCCATGTAGTCCTTCCGTTTCAGCACCGATCAGAGGAGCCCTCTCACCCTCGTGACGCGCGAGATGGCCTCCGATACTGACAGCCAGAGTACTAAAGCCATGGATCATAGTACTGCCGAGCACAATGAAGCAAACAAGGGGCCATATCACAGTAGCTGTCCGTTGTCGCTCCACGGGCAGATCCTTAGGCGGATGCGGAAGAGGTAGGGATGTACCAGTCTCGAGCTGCGCACGGGCTTCGATGGCTAGGAAGAGGGCACCGACACCCATTGGTCCAAAATGTCCGACAAAGAGAGCTTCAGTTGTAGTCTTTACGGATGGCAACATTTTCGACTTGAAAAGCGTGAAAACAATCGGAATTCTGCGGAAGAGTAGAATGAGTGCGAGTAAAGCAACCAATCTGAGAGGGGTGATCCCGTCCACCGCGTTGAAGCTCGCCCAAGGGATCATTGCACCGAAGAAGATGAAGAAGGCCGAGTTGATCAGCAAGTCAATGATCACAGGTAGAGCGGTTCCTTCTGTCGGATTCTTTTGGTTGTGCGCGAAGCCACGTCCTGCGAAGAAGGCCACTAGGAAGTCGTCGACTCCAAGAACCGATGCCAGTCCGATAGAGAAGATGGCCAGGAGGAGGTAGAAGGCCAGGTAAGAGGCTCGACCCATCCACTCGCGGCTGTGCGAGAACCTGTACAGGCCGTTGAAGATGTATCCCAGGGCGATACCGAGGAGAACGCCTACCACGCACTGGTACAGTATCGTAACAAGGAACCATTTCGTGAAGAAGCCTTTAGCGGTGTTCTTCAGGAGAAGGCTCAACCCCAGATACAAGAACGGGAAGGATATGCCGTCGTTGCAACCACTCTCCGCGCTCAACAAGTCCCTAATCCGCTTGGGTACTCGGGTGCTGAACTGGCTGTTTGACAGAACGGAAGCCGCGAGAACAGGATCCGTGGGGGTGAGACAGGCCGATATCGTCAAAGCAGTCTGGAAGTCTGTGTCGAACAGGAACATGATGAGCATTCCGCACATCAGCCAGCCGAACGTCATGACAGGCCCGAGAAGAACAAGCAAGGCACGCCATTTCTTTTGGAGATAGCCTGCGGGAAGCTCCAGACCGACTACGAAGCACTGAATCCCGACGATGAGACGCGTCAGTTCTTGGATAATTTCATCCTGCGACGATTAGTATTGTTTGTTTGTATGAGGAGCACACTTACGGAAAAGCCCCATTCATATGGCCTGAGGAGGTTGAGAGCGCGTGGTCCGACCATCTGTCGGTCTCGTTAGAAAAAGATTCATTCTTAAAGATGTCCGTACTTACGATACCGAAAAGCGTGGCTAAAGGCGGTTCTGAGAGATGCAGGCGGTTCCGGATCATAAGCGAGAACAGCGCGTACAAGATGAGAAAGAAGGTCAGGGTCACGTAAGTAACGTGCGGCCCCGTGGGCTCGAGTTGAGACCAGACCATGATGCTTTACTGTTGGTTAGAGGCACGCGTGCAATTGTGGTGAGTGAGTTGAAGTCTCTGCGAAGCTTGGGCGAGAGTAGGCGTTCTATGATCGCCGTGACGTCGAAGGTAAATGGCGAACTCTGGAACACCGCAAAGAAAGCGCGCGCTGGAAACACAGCGGAGATTCACGCACGAAGACCTCGGGCGGCGAATATCACAGGGACCTGAAGTGCAGGATTAATGGCGCGTTCGATCAGGTGTCGAGCGCGAAGGATCACGCTGCATGGAGGTGCGCATCGATGACGAAGGTTGGCTGGATTGGGCATTGCGCTCGGACCGTAGTTGCCGGAAGTGGTGGCACCTTGCATGCTGAACCACACTACCAAGCATTCCAAGGTTAGGTGTGATGGATGTTCAGAAAGAACAGTAGAGATGGCGTGTGAGTGCATGTTTGCGGAGAATTATGGCCCTATCATATGTATGCACCAGTCCCGAATGCGATATATGCAGCTAGGTCAAGCCACTATCTCCACGTGAGCACGCGAGGTAATCAATTGCTCTACTTTTGTGAATCCAGCGCCTCCCTTGAATATGGATATGCCCAACGCCGCTCCCACGCGGTGATGCTACTCAATCTGGCCATGCCAGGCGGCTGCTATTAAAAATACATGCAAATTACAGTGAAACCAATGGATGTGATTATGGGAATTGTCGGCTATGCGTCGTCCGGTGGGTTGTTGAAGAAGGCGAATCGTATCCTGTGGAGCTGGGGAAGTTAGTAATGCTTCGTCTGAAGAGTCTTGGGGTGCATACCGAGGGGAGCTTTGGAATGACGACTGCTATGGTCGCAAAGCAGTTGATGAGGAAATACGTCAGATTGTAATTCGTGTAGTGCGTGCTGACGAGAAACAGCACAATGGGTACGCTGAGAAGGAACTTCTTGGCTGGTGTGTATTGTTCGCCGTTGTCAATCTGTTCCCACATGTTCAAGTTGTCGTAGGCGCCCGAGTTGAAGTCGAAGGGCACACCGCGCACGTAGTGGAACATGAGGTAGGATCCCGCCACGTACGAAAGGTTGACTAGGGTCCATGATGCTTCTTGCGACATGCCGGGGATGATGTCGAACAGAATCTTGCCGAAGAAGATGAGGACAAAGTGGATAGCCCAGGCGCCTGGAGGTGTTAGCCTGAGATACAGAATAGCAACACATCATCTCTGTCTCGTATGATATGTGTGCGCGGTATCTCGTGCTCACCCTTTGCATTCACCCATTCGGCGTTGAGGTTGGGCAGGGCGGACTGGTCGCTCAGCTGCTCCAGAGACTCGGGGGGCTCTTTGTAGACAAGACTACTGCTACGTCGCCTCCTCGCGTCTTTTGCAGCATCCAGCGACATCTTGGAGTAGGACGAGGGCGAGTCTGATGGGCGAGACCGCGGGTCGCCAGCAAAGCTCAGGCGGGAGGTGCGATTGAGGAGTATGGGTGACAGTTTGGCGGTATTGCTGGGTTCGTCGGGCGGCCGGGCGGTGGGAGCGGGGGATGGATAGGCGCGTGGGCGAGCTGAGGCTATGGGAGAGCTGCCACGGGCAATGGCATGTCAGTGAGGTCCTAAAGGAGCAAGGCGGCGACGTGGGCTTTCAGGGTCTTACTGAGTACGCAATACCTTCCGGGGCGTCCGAGCTTTTGGCGTTGAGCGATTGGCGCAGAGAAGGGCGTGTAGACGGTAGCGATGTAGCAAGGCAGCGGACAGAGAAGAGGGATTCGTTGGCAGAGGAGGAGGGAGTGAAGCCTCAGTCGGCAGGCGTGAAGACGGAGGCGTGGCAGGTCCACATGATGCTCCCAAAGACCGTGTTCCTAGCAATCACCGAGGCCGTGCCCTGAGCGCAACCATACAACTCTAGAACCAGACACTACCACCTCCGTCCGCCAAAGACCCTCCAACCACCACCCTTTTCACCACCATGGCCTCGGAAGCGCCGCCCCCGATGGAGTCCCACGCTCTCGCCCACGATGCACCGCCCGCCGATGCACCCGATGCGACGCAGAAGCCCGTCAAGCGCTCGTGGAGGTATGACGCGCCGACGGATTAAATGCAGTCCCCAGCTAATGTGCATAAAAGACGAAAATACCGCAAGATGCGCATCAGGTTCGAAGAGGCCATGAACGACAGCGACAGCCTCATCAAGCAGGAGTGGAAGGCCATGGGCACCGCCCGCCGCCTGCAGGAGAACAACGACCAGATCCTCGACATCCTCCTCGAGCTCAACGAGCAGACACGCGTCAACCCGCGCCTGCGCTTCGACCTGCGCAACCTCTCTGCCGCCGACACCGCCGTGCCCTCGCTGGAAGCCGTCCCCGATCCAGAACTGGTGAAAGCGCAGCTGCAGACGTTGAGAGATGACCTGGCCGCCAACACCATCACCCCCGAGGAATACGCGACACGGGCTGACCAACTGCACTCGTCGCAAGCCATCCAGCAGACGCTCAAGTCGCTCGCCAGCCTCGAGGCCAAAGTACCCCACACGACGCGCGCCGACCTGCCCGACCACCCCGTCGACGGCATCGACCTCAGCGAGCATGCGCCGGGCTACATGTCGCCCACCCACGAAGACGAATACCTCCTCGCTACCGACCAACTCCTCGAGCAGCCCGGCTTCGACCAAGCCCTCCAGCAGGGCCGCCCCGTTCGCCTCGCATCCGCCCAGCCCCCGCTCAGCGAAAAGGACCTCACCGTGCGCAACCCAGACAGCGTCTACAATTGGCTGCGTAAGCATCAGCCCCAAGTCTTCCTGCAAGACAAAGACGCGGCGCATCACGAGAACCTCTCCGAAAAGTCTGCCGCGCCAAAGACCAGCAAGGCCAACGCAACCAAGGTCAAGCGCGAGTCAAACATTGGCGGCGGCACACCTGCTCCCCGCGATCACGACGACGAAGACTCAGCCGCCCCCGAGACCGGCAAGGGACGACGCAAGACAGGCGGCGGCGACGACGACACCGCCTACCGACCCAAGGGCGGCAGCTCTCGTCCCGCAAAGCGCAAGCGGGAAGAGGGCGAGACGCCTGCGGGTAAAGGTAGCAGGAAGAAGAGTCGTCCAAGCGCGGTCACAGGGCCAGCTGCTTGACCTGCTTGCTAACAGGGCGCATAGAAGAGCTGGCCTACCGAGCTGGGACATGCACTCATTGCGCGCGCAGTCGTAACCTCAGGACCCCGCTAAATTGCAACGTGCGAATCCATGCGAAGGACGCTTCCGTAGCCATTCCTTGCCGGACGTGCGTGCGCCGTGGCGGCGAGTGTATTGTCGACCCGCTTTGCCTCTAGAGCACCGTCTCACTTTGAGAGTATTCGTAAAAAATCACGTTGGTCGGGGATGGCGTTACAGGGAAATATTGGCGTAACGATGGGTTCACTTATACCCTTGGAAGACTATTCCCGGAAATTTGTATCAACAGGCGTTTTGGCAGCTGGAGATTAACTGGATATATGGGTATCATCCACACACGCAGCACAGAAAGATGCTGTTTCCATTGCGTATTTGTAACAACAATCAAACATTTCATATTCATACATCAACGTTCGACTAATATCTCATGCGTGTCGAATGTCAACTACCTCAGCGGCTTCCCCCTCGCACCCCCCACCATAACCGTCTCCGGCGCCTTGCCCGCCTCACTCATAAACGGCAAACTCGTCTCAAGCACCTTACTCCCATTCACCAGCAACCCATTCCCCTTCCTCTGATCCTCAAGATAAGCCGTCTTCGCCCTCTTCTCCTCCAGATACTGTTTCCTCTCCTTCGTCAACACCCATTCCTTGGGGAACTCCGCCCGTTTCTTCGGCGTATGATGTCTGAAATCAAACGGCACATCTTCAAACGTATCTTTCCCTTCCTTCGCTTCCTTGATAATAGCAGACAGGGTTTCGCCTAGGAACCGCTTGTTCTGCGCCTGTGTATCGAATTTCTCGCACGAGAGCTTGACGATGTTGGTGGAGGGGTTGTAGCGGGGTCCCGCGAGTTTGATTACTTTGGAGACTTGTTGGGTGGTGAGAGAGTGGGAGGCGGTCAGGTCGTTGGGCGAGAATTCGACGACGACTTTGTTGGCGGCGGGGTGCGATTCACCGAGGTAGGAGGTGTAGCGGAAGCGGAAGGGGGTTGTGGATGTTGGGGGTTCGAAGGGGCGGGCGAGGTCTGAGTGATGTTAGTATGTGTATTTCGTCCTGGATATGTCCAAACATACGACTCAAAAGCGGCAACTCCCACGCAATCAACCGCGCGTACTCCCTCAACTCGCGGTGCTGCTCCAATTCTCCGTGCCCGTGGCTCGTCAGGTCGTCTCCGTAGTAGTCCTCATCCGGTCCCATGCTCTCTTCTCCCTCCGCCCAGAATCCCGTGGATACCTTCCGCTTATCGTCTTCCTCGATATCAAAGTCTTCGTCTGTTTCCAGGCCAAAGTCTTGGGTCTGCGGTAGACCACGTTTCCCCTTGCGGAGGGCATCGCGGACCACATTCGGATCGATCTCTGCGAGAGACACGCGGAGGTTCTCCAACATGGCGGATTCGCGCTCTTGCGGTGTCATGTCTTGAAATGCTTTTGTCTGGGTGGTGTTCGAGAACGAGGATTGAGGTAATTCCGGCGCCAATTCGTCCAGGGTCTCAGTCGGCTTCTTCGCATCTGCAGCGGTTACAGAGCCCTCTTTCGTGGGTTCGTTGGCACATCGCCGCGGCGTTGTGGATATTGGCCGTTGCCATTGTGCGGATGTGTGTTTGGATGCGGCGAGCGTTCGTATCCGCGAGGGGCATTGGCGTGACTGCAGCAGCAGTCTTCGTGGTATTGACGCCATTGGATGTTGGTTGGGCGGGTGATGCTGTCGTCGACTTTTCGCGATGCAGGAATGGCTTGGCGATGGGGTGCAAAGTGTGGCCGTGCGTTGGACCAATTGGAACTAAGATGACCCCGACCTTCGCCGCTGTCCTGGCATCGTGACTATCTTGACGACAACTTGATTTCGACTTTTGGTTCTGATCTCGAGGGCAGTTGATGGCTGGACTGACCACGCTCACCGTTTACTATCCCTCGATATCTTGACATCCATCACATCCACCATGGCTTGGAACTGGACGGCTAATTCGAAGCTCTGTTTCGTGACTACTGGAGCAACGGCGCCATTCACCGAGCTCGTTGAATCAGTGCTGAGTCCAACGTGTCTGGATTCACTACGCGAAGGAGGATTCACTCATCTCTTGGTCCAATATGGATCCGCCGAGGACGTGTACAAACAATTCTCCAAACTCGCGTCAGCATATATGCAGGAGACGACTTCATCAAAAGGAGACCTCATCATAGATGGCATAGATTTCAACCCAGATGGACTGAAAACTCAATTCCAGTTGGTGCAGCGGTCGAAGGGCTTGGTCATCTCACATGCTGGTACTGCATAGCCACTCCGTTTAGTTGATTCATCTAATGATGCATAGGATCTGGGTCTATACTTGAAGCACTTCGCTATCAGATCCCACTCATTGTCGTTCCAAATACTGGATTGTTGGACAATCACCAGGAGGAGCTCGCCGTTGCAATGGAACGGAACAACTACCTCGTTCGTGGGGATGTAAAGTACGATGATGCTTTAGACTTGTGGTAGCTTGAACTGACAGATCGTTAGGAATCTTGCGCCTGCGATCAAGAAGTCAGACGATTTCAGACTAAAGATGTCGCAATTCCCACCTATGACTAGTGGGAAGCATCGTGAGACTAAGAGCTTCGCGGCAATCATGGACGAGACGACGGGTTATATGGATTGATGCGACCTTCAATTCACACCTACTTTATTGGTGTTCGCGGAAGAACTCGAATATCGAGAGTCTTGAGCTCTGGCCCGACACTTTAGATAATGCGCCGCTGTTCGGCATACATCGAGTCTTGAATACTCTGTTCTCAACTCACGGTACTTACAACCCGGATATGGTTGAGGAAGAAGCAGGAATATGTCACTATCTCAGAGAATGACGTTTGTCGCATTACAATACTTTGTCGTTTCTGCAACCCAACGATACGGCAGGATGTACCATAAGGACCAGGTGGAAACTGCGTCACCTGTCACTTCCATTGGGTCACGGCGTGGAACCGAGATTGGTTACTCCGGGTGTTTATTGTGGTAGTCGCTTCCTATCCGCGCTGCATGCGGGTTTGCGACTGCCCGGTATTTCGCTGTATACGTATCTACAACGCTTGTACCTGAGCTTTATAGATGGTACCCTCAGGCTTGTACCACTCACTTCACTTCAACAATTGTTCACTTTCAAAGCACCATTTGGTCTTTTGTTTCGACCTTCTTTCTCTGCTTTACTGCACCTCGATCATCTGGCACAAATACAGCAAACAATCCAGCATGCGTACGCAATCCTTCATCACAACGCTGCTGGCAGCTGTGGCCTCCGTTGTAGCAGCCGCGCCTAGGTGGGCACCCTTCCGTACCAGCCCAGTCTTGTAGGCTTACTGGATCTGTAGTACCCTTCACGGCCGAAGCGTCGCCTTTGACTGGGGTACCGAGAAAGTGCGAGGCGTCAACATTGGCGGTTGGCTCGTCGTGGAGCCGTAAGCAAGCCAATACGCATTGTTTGCTCCGCCTGACACTGCCAGGTTCATCACACCATCCATCTTCGAGAAGTACGACTCAGAAGAATGGCCAGTCTTTGACGAATGGACGCTTTGCGAGCGACTGGGCTACGATGCTTGTGCCGATGTGCTGAAGCAACATTGGGATAACTTCGTCTCATTGGACGACTTTTGGAAGATCAAGAATTCTGGCTTCAACGTCGTGCGCATCCCCGTCGGTTACTGGAGGTGAGATCAGATACGATGACAACACATGATTCATACTAACCTCAACCTCCTCAGCTACGTGGAGCCCTGGGGCCCTTACATTGCCGGTGCAGCCCCCTACCTCGACGCCGCAATCGACTGGGCGCGCCAGACCGGTCTCAAGATCATCATTGACCTCCACGGCGCACCCAAATCCCAGAACGGCTTTGACCATAGCGGCCACACAGCATCTTGGCCATCCTGGGGCGATGCCGAGAGTCTGAGCCACACACACGCTGCACTCAGCGTGATCTCACAAAAGTACGCCAAACCAGAGATGCAAGATGTCGTTATCGCCATCCAATTCCTCAACGAGCCTTTCCTACTAAAGCTCGATCGGGAGATGGTCAAACAGTTCTACAACGACGCGTATTGGAGCCTACGAGATATCAGCGACACATCCGCCATGATGCACGATGGTTTCGAGAACCCGTCTTGGCTGAATGGTTTCCTGACTACCAAGGATGGTGCGAGCAACGTGATTGTCGACCATCATGAGTATCAGATCTTCGGCGATGGTGTCAACGGCATGTCCATCGACCAGCACATCGCTCTTGCGTGCAACTCTGTATGTTACAAGCCCCCAACTATCAACACAACAAACGTTTGCTAACCCCTCCCTTCCAGGTCAGCAACTACGACAGCTCCGACAAATGGACCAGTAAGCGCCTCCCCTCCCTCCCCTCCCATCCGCACACTAACCCCCCACCCCAGTCGTAGGCGAATGGTCCGGCGCCTTCACAGACTGCGCCCCACATCTCAACGGCTTCCACTTGGGCTCCCGCATGGAAGGCAGTTTCCCCGGCTCCTACTACATCGACACCTGCGCCGGCAAATCCGGTCCTGTCTCCTTGTGGTCTCAAGACTGGAAGAACAGCGTACGTCGCTATATCGAAGTCCAGCTCGATGCGTATGAAGCCAAGACCAAGGGATGGATCTTTTGGAACTTCAAGACTGAGGGAGGTGCGGGCGAGTGGGATTTGTTTCAGCTGATTGATGGGGGCGTTTTTCCGCAGCCGTTGGAGAGTAGGTCGTTTGAGAGGGCTTGTACGAACTTTTGAGTGGGCTTGTGACAACTTTTGAGTGGGCTTGAGGGGTGTGGAAGGAGACGGGTGTAACGTTGTGATCGAGGGGTGATGGGTTATGAGGTGGTACTTGTGTATGGGTATGTGGCATCTTAGTGGGTATGTACTGACATCGCATGTTAAAATGAAGAGTCGTTCGGATATGACTCCCGTCTTCACATTGCGAGCCGAACCGTCTACAGTCTTCGTACCCGGCTTCTCATACTTGTAACACTGTGAGTAGTGCATAATTCCATTCGTACCTACATCAACAGCCACTCACGCTGCCATGTCATCTTCGACAAAAGCACCACCCATCTCCTGACCCAGCCATGCGTTCACGTTGAGCTCCACGACATATAACCTGCATCGACCCCCCGCTAGCAAAGCCTCATCCCCCTTCGATTCTTTTTCTTCTCATGTATACACAATCTTATATACATCCCAAACTCTTCCCAGCAGACGGCCGTTGCTGTATTCTTGGTCCCCATTACTGAATCCAACGTCCAAGGTGCTATCGACCTGTTATATATAACGCCACGAGAATCGTGCCATACAATTCCGATTGGCACTCCCTCATCTCGTTGCGAGACGGTTCTGAGCAGTGATGCATTGTGTGCTCCGGACACATGTCACTCGTGTGGTACCCGATGTGGTTGCGCCGTGGAGCCATTCCACGAGATACGGGTGCGTGAAGAGACCTCACCTAATCGAGAGTCCGTAAGCTCTTCTGTTCCATAACAAGGCGATTGAGCTAACGATGATAGGTTTCCCCGAGCTGAGCGCATTTTCACCGTGCCACTCGATGTATACTGTGCGAGAAAGCCAATCGACTGGCAGTCACAATCGAAACGCAAATCGCCGTTTACTCTTCTCATATATACTACCATTTCAGACGATCTTCATCCTGCTGAAGGAAGTCGAGATCGTAAGGGTGGCCAGGGAAGTCGAGATTAAGGAAAGGACCCGCCTTTCTCGGCAAGCTGTACGGACCATGATCTCTGCTGCTTTCTCCGAGAAAGTGGAAAGACTAGGTGCCTCAACGATGTTAGCCCGTCGATAACGGGCAGCATGTATACCTGGCAACGGTTTTTCGGCTCTACAGTCCATTGCGAATCGCGAAGGCAACATGCATGGTTGACTATGGTCTTGCTTTGAAACTTGCGAGAAAGCGAAACGGCTGAGCATGACATGTCTCGCGGATATATACTTCCATCGCGGTTTACTCTGCGCGTCGCTCCTATATATACACCCGGATTCTAGTGCGTTGGCCTATTGGCTTATGTTGCGGAACGCTGCTCGCGTCGTCACTCCCGAGGTCGATAGCTGGAAGAGTTTCCTGTCATTCAATTCACCAGACGAACGGACCTGTGACGCCATCAGACAAGTTCCTGGATCGACAGCCGACAGCCTTGACGTTCCTCCACGATGCAGTGCGTGCTGTCATGGGCTCCGCATGAAGTTCTAGTTGGGACTTACATAGCTATGAAGACGTCGAGGCTGAGAAAGCGGGAAGAGAACATGCCTTATGCAAGCCCTTCTCATTATATATACGCGCACCCGCCGCGCTGCACGACTGTATACGAAAGCCTGTACGTATCCCCATTCTATTCGATCGCACGGGGATGTAAGATATGCCGAGCCTGTACGTTGGAAAGCGAAGATAACTAACACCTACCCAGATCATACGGGTAACGGCTCCACGATACAGAATGTACCGTTGGAGCGTGCAGTGCTGGGTTCACTGGGATGATTTTGTCCGTCGTGCGCGACTCGCCAACGAAACGTCACAAGGATGAGCACCAGGCGGCAGGATATATACACCTGGCAAGTGTCCTTCGCGATTGCAGTCCTGCGATTTGCGAGGGGAACATGCACGATTGACTGTGAACTTTCTCACCCACTGGTACTGCGACGACACAGCGACGAGGCGCACACGATTGCCGCATCACTCAACCATCCCAAATACCAGTATACTCTCAAATGCAAAGATCGCAACGAGAGACTTGCTTCAAAACCGAACACTCGACGCTTGCTTTCCTCAGCACTCTATTACGAGAACAATATGTAAGTCCTCCGCGCAAACTCTGCTCGTAAGAAAAACTGTCCTGCAAGGAGAAAGTTTCTGATACACAACCCTGCTACGATCACAAAGTCCAGAACCGCACATCGTCATTTTCTCCTCTCCGCACACCCGTCATTTACTATTTTTGCGCCGTGCGCACCGGAAGACGTGGGCTTCCCCGCTCGCCTCGAGCACCGCGGCCCTCCACTTGTCCCGTATTGCGTGTCTATGTTGCGTGCTCGGATCTCCCGAATCTTATCGGACAGACGCTCGGAGAGGAGGGATGATGCGCATGTGAAGTTTTGATAGATAGAAAGAAATCCAACAGTTCAAAGTGTAACGGAATTCCGTACTGAAGACGCGCAGCGAATGAAGGTCGCTCCCACTGCCGCACATGCTGACGTGAAGTACCGAGCCAATTGCCTCGGTTTCCACGGAATCTTAGTCGTTTAGTGCTGATTGCCGGTGCCGCGCTCCCTAGTTAGGGCCTGGGAACTGCAGCAACCAGCACAACGGTTTTGCGCCAAGGACTGGGTACCAATTTTGGGCTGTCACTGGGCAATGCGTGGTCTTCACCCCTTCTTTTGATTCCAAGGCTGAGATGCGATCTGCGTGGCTCTGTCTGGGAAACCAGATGCACAGACTGAGGGTGCGATCGCATCCTGTAAATTATAAGGCGGTGGTCAGAGAGCGTTGTGTTCGCCCCGTAACGCGTCCAAACTTCTTGGGCACGAACGTCGCCAGGAGGAGCCTAGCTACTTTGGGATATCGCGTTTGGGCACCGGCCGGCTAGTGCTACTGACATGCACCGAACCACGGTCGAAAATTTCGAGTCTGTCATCAAAGTTCATCAGCTTGCTGTGCGCATATTCAACAAGCAGGTTGATGCTGGATTTCGATGATGACCTTGCTTCACGGGCCAAACCTTGGGCTGCTGGATGAGCTCTCAATATGCGACTTGCAAAGTACCTCCTATCTGGCAATAAAGACGACTTTCACATGACGTCTGGTCCACGTCCGCGACCCGCATCGTTCATGCAAGGAAAAGACTCCGTGGGGTCCTCGGCAGCTGCGTAATGCAGACGAAACGTGGGAGCACAGACGAAAAGTAATGGGAAACCTCGAAAATACGGTGCGAAATCCAAAGTGTCAAAAAGCTGTTGCTGGATTTTAGAGTTTCGGACCGGTTTACGTCGCTTTGTTTGGCAAGCCTCAACAGCCCAAGGCGCCTCATTACCAACGGCTTTAACGCGAGCGCTCTGGGAAATTGAGCACATGTCATCGGATCGTAGTGGGAGTGTGTTCTGGACCTGCTCGCTAATGACTTACTCCACATTATTCTCCGACACATCCCAGCGATCATGTTTCGCATCACATGGGATGCCTTGGGTACTGATGGATTCTGTCGTGAAGTCGCAGGTATCGCAGCTGTCTCTATGGAAACGTTCGTGCATGGACGGAGTTCACTGACATCTGCAATATGCACTCCAACGGCTTTCTGAATGGTGAACCAGTCTTTCGTTCTTTGGTGTGCATGTAGCTAAGGCATAGGCGAAAAACACACCCCGGTCCTCGTCTTTCTGAGGTCATCGGATGCGAGTCCGAACCACAGCATCGCCCCGCCTCAGCAGCATTGAGCCAATGAGGCGCTTTGCCGGTCAGTCGCTGGACTATTGACCGAACGGCTCTGCATGGATCAACCGTTTTTCTGGCGTATTACGAAGATCGCCCCGCCTTGCTTTGCGACTGTTAGCGGGGCCGGAGGGACGCGCAGCTGTGCTTCCCAGTTTCAGCTGTATTTGTATCCCGTGGCGCCCGTGGTCAACACAACAACAACAATCGCAAAAAAGCAACTAGCATGCCCCTATCAACATAAACACCCTCGCGCGAACACCTCCTGAAACATTGAACTCTCTTCGGACCCAGGAATCGGAACTCAATCGAAATCAATCGCTCTCTGCCAGGATGTCGACTACCATTGGCGTGCCGTACGACGACCTTCGCCCGCATGTCCTGCGACAGAAGAAGTCGTTCTTCCAACGCCTGAACGAAACTCACGACCAGCTCCTTTCGCACATGCGGTCGTTGAAAGAGGATCCGGTGCTTTCGGTCAAGCAATCAGCGGAGCGAACGAGGGCCTCATCGACAACATCGCTCACATCAGTGCCGGAGTCAGATCGGGAAAGCTCCCAGGACACGACACGATGCACCGAATTCGACCTCGAGACCCCGATATCCAGCGGCTTCCTATCCCCGCCCATCTCACCAGTCGAAGGCAGCTTCTTCCCCATCCAGCAATTCCTCATGCCCATGGACCGCAAGCCCAGCAAAGAATTCATCCAAGGCATGCAAGGCTACGTCCACTGGAAGCAAGCGACCTACGAGTCCACACTCAGCCCTCCCATCTCCCCACCCCAAACACCGCAGAGCAGCTACTCCTGGAGCTCCTCAAGAAGCACCCGCAGCGAGATGTCTGACGAGGAGATGGACGACTGGCTCGACCGGCCCATGGACGCAGACGTGCATCGCTTCCGCAAGATCTCTGCCTCTTCGCTGGAAGAATCGTCTGACTCCGACAGCGACGACGAGAAGAAGATCCACGTCATCCAAGAGCAACCAGAAGACGAAGACAGCGCGTCCCGCGAAGAACGCCAGCACATCTCCGCTATGTGGCGGGAGACGTGGTGCATGCGCGACTCTCAGGCTGATATCTCGTTTGAAGACCAGATCGGCGAGATTGCGCCTGAAGCAACACTGAAGGCTTCACCAAAATCGAACAAAACCAAAAACCGCGAGTCCATGTTACTATCGCTACCGGATGAACTGCTCCGCACCATTGCTCTTCACGTGCCTCAGGAGCACACGCAGCCTTTCCGGTTGAGCTGCGCGAAGTTCGATACCCTTGTTCAAACACCACTGTGCTCTACTTGAGCTGTTCCACAAATTTTCCTTTGTCATTTTGCATCGCGTCCGACATTTGTCGAGATTGCAGTTATATACACCGCCCCGAAAAGGGAGCTAGAGAGAGAAGCCGCAAGGCACCATTGCATTACCGCATTTCATTAACTTGAGCAGTTCGAATTTTTGGCGGAAGAGTATCGCGTCGGAGACAGTGGGCCTGCCAATCACCATACTGCGTCGAACGAAGACAGCACCGAGTGATGCTGCCATCCACGCAAGAGATTGGCTGGGCGGGTGAGAAGGAAGCGTGATACACAGATGGATGTCATTGGATGCATAATATTTATTAGTGTGAGCCATTAGATGAGAGATAGGGTATACATTAGACGAGACAGAGACAGAGAGAGAGAAACATAAGAAAGACATTACCATCACCATCAAACTCCGTTCTTACTTCACACCATCTCCTTCGCTTGTGGTCTCTGATACGTCCTCCCACTCTCGTAGATGTCGTGTGAATGCATCGACTCAGTCACATCTACCTTTGTCGTCACAGTGATGTTGCCCATTCCACCGCTTCCGTGTGCTTTGTTGTGCAGCCTTGTATCGCTCTCCGTGCTTCCTCGTTCCCCGCTTGTCGAGCTTCCTCCGGATGGACTCCTGCTTAGATCTCCGGCTTGCTTGGTCGTCGCATCGATTGTTGTGAGCATGTATGACTTGCCAGCAGCGGTATGACCGGCATACTCGCCATCTGATGTCTTGTTCGATGCAAGAGGACCGTAGCTTTTGACCGCAGAGCGCTGCTTTGTACCCTTTCCGTATGCATCTGAAAAGTATCGTGGTTGCGAGTTCTTGCGGGAGCCGCTGCCGTATGTGGATACGAGGATGGATCGGAAAAGCGGTTTGAGGCAGGGGAGGTTGCCGGCGACGATACCGACGTTGCATTCGACGACGGTCCAGATGGTCATGTCGCGCGAGTCCCAGAGGAGGTCGCCTTCCCGCCCGTAATGAGGGAGGTAGGACAGTTTCACCAAAGCGGCGACTGTAGCGAATGTACCAAGGCCGAGGATACAGATGAGGGACGCTTTGTGACGGCGGTTCATTTGCACGCCCCACAGCATAGGAATCTGCATGGGTGCATTAGCATAGCCAATGCAGCGGTCAGGGTCTGGAGGCACTTACAGGTATGCCCACTGAGAAGGCGATATCGGTGATGATGTTCAATACGATGTTCAGGAAGCCGAGGGCTTGTCTCGTTTGGATGGTCCAGCATGTGCCTTTCACGCTTTGATCCCACATGAGACTCAAAGGTCTGCATTGAGTGACGACTGTAAGGGCGCAGCCGATAGTATAAACCGTCATGAATACTAGGACTGCTTAGCTTCGCATATTGCTATCAGAGAGTTATGCACTCACCCATGATGCCGATAATCAAGCGCCTGTATAACCGTCCGACCGCAATCCGAAGGAGAAAGAACCCCACAGAAACCTTGACGAAACAGATGGCGAACAAGAAGATCGGCTGCGAAATGAGATTCAACCTCAGAGCGGCTACGAAGTCTTCCTTCTTGATGTAGTCGATGTGTTTTCCCGCCCCCATGTGAACTTGCGGTATAACAAGGCATTGACCAGCAATGCACTGCAGAATGTTAGCTGTGTGTAGTAGTTCCAAGAACAGTCGGTCCATACCAATGTCATAGCCAACAGCATCACATAGTCCTGATCGCGCAAAGTCAGTGTTGTTCACCCATGCCTTGCCAGGGGAGTACTCACGTCCCAACCAACATTCCTGATCATCTTAACCCGGACATAGAACCTCGCAATTGTCGTGAGCACGGCCACGACGGTGACGGTTAGCGTGCTCGCGAGGATGGTAGGACCCTGATCTTCGTAGGGTCGCAGTGGTGGCATGGCTGCGCCGCTTTGCTGCATTGTGGAAAGCACGTCAATTGAAGGTGAAGGATTCCGGATCACGCAAGTTGTTCGAAGTTCAAGCAAGATGCTTGCACTATATGCAATGTAATACCAGCGAGCGGGAGTTCGCGACGACGTCAGGGGTTTCACATGGCGTACGTCTTGAGACCAGCAGCTCCTGTCTGCAAGACCTTAAACCGCCACACGGAAGGACGGAGAGAATACAGTTAACGCAAACCTTGTTTTCTGGCATCTGCGATCCATCACGCGGCGCAAGAGGTCGGGCTCATCGAATCTGGTACCGAGCCATAAAGACATGTGCTGGCGAGAAACCGTCTGGACTAGCCTCGCTACACCTGGAAGGAATGGTGGCTGTGGACGGCTGATTCGAGACGAAAGTATGGGTCTTTGCGTGGCAGACTGACGGGGCAGGAAATAGTATCCCTTGATTCAAGAGTACCCCTGCAGACGTAGAGTCTCAAGTGCAGGGTCTCGGGCACGGCGCTCGTAGGGTAATCTAAGTGCGGTCCTAAAGAACCTCGGGAGTTGCGACGGCACTGACCTGTGGCTGAACGCCCAGTGTAGCGGCACGTTCTGACAGTAGTGTATGAGTTGGATAGTCATTGAAGCTGTTCTTCGTGCTACCATTCAGTGAAGATGAATGACCCCACCCGCAAAAAGCAGACAAAGATGCGTAACTGCGCTACCGGCCACGTGGGTATGAAGCTGCCAAGGTAAGGCAGCGAGGGAGTATCCAAAGTGCCGCATGATTCTCACTCTAGAAATCGTTAAAGCGAGTGACGAAGAGCTAGAAGCTGCATGTCATACCGTTTACTGCACATCTTCGAAACTAAGCCCACTGCACTGTGCTAGTCCGGAGCACGGGCCTGTGGAGAATGATTTCGTCAATACGGAGTACAACCGAGCATTGACAGGAGAAGAGAGGAGTCCGCAGATCAAATTGAGGACATAGATGATATCAGGCCACGAGGAGAAGGGCCGTTGCGGGAAAGTAGAGTGAGCAGATCCCCCGGGCCGCGTAGGCTGTGCTTGGACACGTCGTCTGCTGGTAAGCTCGAGAACATGCTGACAGCATATTGCAGTACATCTACTGCAAACTGAGGCAGGACTGAAGAGAGCTGAGAGATCGGCTAATATCTGCTGCGCTTGTCGCTTCCAGGCGCCTTGTAAGGAAGGTCGTAACAGACGGCACGCTTCCAGAGACTCGAAAGGTGGTGCGTAAGCCAATGACTGCGCCAGAATGGGGCCTCCCGTGCGGCTGCACGTTAGATTCGCAATCGAGATTAACCGGTAGCTTGGAAGCACTGGAGGCCTCACTGGCCTTGCGCTCGGTGTGAACATGGAGTAGAGGAAGCGGGACGGGGAGTCGGCAAGACGGATCTCATCCCTTAGCGTAGCCTAGCGCCATGGCAAAATTGCGCCACCAATGTGCAGCGGCATAGAATGCTTAGCAGTCTTCACCTAACACGCACGATATCCGAGCGACCAGACCCGATGCAGGCTCCTGAATCATGGAAGGATCAGTACACTTTTCAGGGAATTTCGTATACCACATGGCTTGCCGCCAGGAAGAATATTTCCTCTCCTGCACGTGGGCGGGTCGCGGCTCATTATGCAGGTCTCGGACGTGATGACCTGCAGACGTGGAACAGACTGGTATCAGGGCATCCTCGGCAGAAAAAGATAGATGTACGGATATGACCGAGGTAGAGTTGTCGAACTACCTGTTGTATGGGTAACTAACGATTGCGGAGCTCATACATTACTCGCAGCCGGCATGATTCAGAATGCTGCGCGCCCATCATGTTCCCGCGCATCAACTTTGGGTCTTTATCCAAACGACGCTAGGCCCATGGCCATCCGAAGACCGGGCAGCCTTGACATGACACTATGGGTACATCGGCGCCATATGAGTTGTCCGGCAAGCTACTTCCGATCTTGCCATGCACATGTCGCCGAACGATGGCTCTTCGTATGGACTCGCTTGAGGATACGACCCGGTTCATAGGTAGCCCGCCAATCTAGCCTCAGGGTCCTTGCGCTCAGGGCATGAGTATAGTCGGAGATGGGTAGGCACAGGCTCCAGGCACCAGAAAATTATTGGCCCCACACGTGGCATCGCCTTGCCTTGCTCCAATTCTTCGCCAGCAGACGGAGATAGCAAGACTAGATGCGGTGTACAGTACTGTTCCAGCAAGGTCGTGGTGGCTTCGGCATGTACTCGCCACCAACCCCGGCAGTGAGCATGGCAAGCTCAATCGGTAGCGGTGTATGGTCATCTCTTCGAGGTATATGTATGGGAGCGGCACATTTTTCTTTTGCTCATCAGCACTCAGCTTCTTCTGCTAAATAAGCCACTTCCTGATCCATCAGTTCCATTGGTCAACAGACAATATGCGTTTCAACTCCCCCATCGCACTGGCCCTGCTCGCTGGAACTCTATCACACGCGCTACCAGCTCCACAAGATGCGCCGATAGACCCCTCCTCACTACCAACTGCTCCCTCGAGCGATCCTTCGGTCGCAACCGAACAACTTGAGCAATTGGCTCTGTTCGCTCAGCAACAAGTCGAGGAAGCACTTGCAGCAACTTCGTCAAAGCGAGCCGCTTGCACCTGGAACAATGTGTCGGTACGCAAAGAATGGAGCGCCCTGACGAAGCCGGAACGCAAAGCCTACACCGATGCCGTACTCTGCCTCCAAAAGAAGAAGGCCAATACGCCTGCTTCACTCATCCCAGGAGCAAAGTCTCGCTTCGATGACTTTGTTGGCAACCACATCCTGAAGACCATGGAGATCCACTACACTGGTACCTTCTTGGCGTGGCACAGGTACTTCACCTGGCAGTACGAGCAAGCTCTCAAGAATGAGTGCGGCTACAAGGGCACTCAGCCTTACTGGGACTGGGCCAAGACTGCTGCTAGTGGTCTTGAGAAGTCAGCTATGCTCGACGGATCTGCCTCCTCCATGTCCGGCAATGGAAAGTTCATTCCTGGTCAGGGACAAGTTGTCATCGCGGGCAGGGGCGAACCATACATCTACATCCCCGCCGGTACCGGTGGCGGATGTGTGACGAGCGGTCCATTCAAGGACATGAGTAAGTCATCGATACATACACGAGACGTTCATTCAGGTACTAACAATCATTCCAGAGGTCAACCTTGGCCCAGTCGCTCTGAGCACAACCAACGGAACCGAGATCGCAAACGGCGACGGCCTCTCCTACAACCCCAGATGTCTGACGCGCGACTTGACCGACTACAGCAACAAGAAGTGGGCTAACGCGACCGCCATCGCCGACCTCATCATCAACAAGAAGGACATCTGGCAATTCGAGATGGTCATGCAGGGTGTACCAGGAACAGACAGCCTGGGTGTACACGGTGGAGGTCACTACTCCATGGGCGGTGACCCCGGCCGTGACTTCTTCGTCTCGCCCGGTGACCCGCTCTTCTACCTCCACCACGCTCAGATTGACAGGACTTGGTGGATCTGGCAGCAGCTCGACCGCAAGAAGCGCACGAGCGAGGCTGGCGGTATCTCGGGTACTGGCACCTTCTTGAACATGCCTCCCTCGGCCAATACCACCTTTGACACGACCATCAACCTTGGCTATGCTGCGGATGGCACAGAGAGGATGGAGGATTTGATGAGCACGACAGAGGGACCTTTCTGCTACATCTACGTATAAGCTTGAATGACCGTTATGACACGCATGTATGCGACTGTATATACAAAATAATTAGTAATTAGACATGAAACCAGTAAGACCATCATCAGTTCGCCTGTCGCTGCATGACAGCTCTCAGATACGCAGTAAACGCATTAGACGGCATAGAACATCACCTTCCACCGCCACAGCCTCGCGCATCCAACCAACACACCACCACATGCCATACAAGCACCCGCCACCTTCATCGCAATCTGGCCACCCCGCTCGCTCCCATCAATCAACGCCGCAGCCCCAACAACCCCACCAAAAGCAGCCAACCCCGCCAACGCCATACCAACAGCAACCCGTGCGGGCATATCATCCTCCCACCTCCCATCTACCTTCCTACTAAGAAACGACGCCACAACAACCATATGCAGCGAAAACACCACTCCAAGCGCAACCCCATACAGCGCCGCAAGCGGAATAACAACAACGAGTCCCGGATATAGCACAGGCGCAAGACATACCGCACTCCCCAGCACCGCCGCAGCAACAAACATGTTCACCGCTCCAACCGTTCTTAAAACATGTATGTTTGCCGCTGCAGAGCCTGACACAGCGGCAACGCTTAATATAGCGAGGAGACTGTATGCCGCTATATCCGGGAAGAAGAGGCCGGGGGGTTGGGTGAGGAGGAGGATGCTGTAGAAGGGGTATATGATGATTCCTGAGAAGACGAGCATGTAGCCGAGGAGAAACCACATTCCGCCCCCTTTTAAATCGTTGAGGAAGTGTTTGGGCATGCGGAGATGGAAGTGGTGGATGGATGGCCATTCTTTCTCTTTCTGTGCATCAAGGCGAGCGAGGAGGAAGAATGCAGTGAGCAGTGTGGCGGCTGTTACGGCGCCGGTGAAGAGATGCACCCGCGCCCCGTTACCATCTTCACTGCTTTCGTAGGCAAATCTGGATAGAGCGGTATACACGACCGCCTCTGCGAAGCCCGCAAACCCACTCTGTACAGACACCAGCGGAACATCGTTTCTGTAGTGCCCGGCGAGGACTAGACTGCTAATCGTAAAACACGCTCCCAGTGCGGTACCTAGAACGGGTCCCTGCAACACTACCACAGCGGCATAACTCTGCGTTGCATACAACGAGAACTGTGCCGCAACCGCTACGAGTATGCTTATTCCAAACAAGACTCTCCAGCCCCATGGTCGGGCACCGGAGTTGATCATACAGCGGCGGTATACGTAGCCGATTGGCAACGGTGCGGCGAAGAGGAAGAGAAATTGTAGACTCGGTATTATGGCTAGGCCAAACACTGAACGCGTAGGGAATACCGTTGTAAAGTGGTGTTCCAGTGTCGTGCCATACGACAAGGGCGTCCCAATAACGTTGAAGAGAACAAGGGCTTGGGCCCACATGCTTTTTTTGAGTCAGTCAGCGCAGTTCCAAGTCTTTGATATGCGGAGAAGGGGGCAGGGAGGGAGGGAGGGGCTTACGATCGATTTCGCTGTCTAGGCGCTGGCTCGCGAGACGGGGGTGAGGAGGAACGATGACGTGTAGGGGCTGCTGGTCTGTTGGAAGGATTCCATTTCGAGACTGCAGCCGGGATGCCGAAGTTGCCTTGTTGGACCGCGGAGAAGCTGGGGGGTTCGAGGGGTTGGGGTTGCCGACGGTTCATGGAGAAGGAGTGTCTTTGCCGGGGTCCCAGTTAGGTGGAAGAGTTGTTGAACGTGTACAGTGAGTGACGTGAGTAGCAGCGTCGAGTCAAGAAGTTGTCCAGTAGAGAAGGTTGACGTGTGGGTATTGATGCGATTGATGTGCAAACAAAGGAGCGCAGTACAGTTGACTGGTACGCTGTTGGGTCTGTTAGTAGGCTTGTCAAACGCTTCAGCGGTATGTCGATGCCGGCGTGAATATATCCTGAAGTAGGACTCGATGGCGATGATGCACTGCAAACAACCACGCTGTCACAAGAATGCTAGTATGTCTGTTGACAAGCGAAGGAATCTCATATTCAATCTTCCTATACCACATTAGTTCCGATAGAAACCTCGTTCATTCCATCCGAGACCGCAACGAACACGTCGTGATAACAAGCCCCCAAACGCCAAAACGATGTCCCTTTTCCAATCCCACACCCTTTCGTCTCCATCTAAAAGATAGAATTGACAATATTTCCACCAATCGTAGCACCCGCACCAAAAATCGCCGCATTCCCCAACTTCTTACCAAACTTCTTTCCATTCTGCTCCATCTTACTCGGCTCACCCGCCGGCTGCACCTGCCCACCCTGTTGCGCACCACTCGCAACATCCAACGGCATGTTACCGTAGTTACTCGGTGCGGGCGCCCCACTGTAAGCAGGAACAACGCTCTTCTCCTCTTTGCGGACGTAGCTAGCCGGGAAGATACCCTCCATGCCCGTGCGCTCGTTGCGTCCCTTCCACCACTCGTTGTTCATGTACTCTGTCACAACGACCTTGTCGTTGGGCATGAGGGCGAGGTCGCCGGCGTCTTGCGCGTTGTATTGGTACATTGCTGAGGCGTGGGCGAGGACGGGGGGACCGGCGGGTGTGGCGGGGACGGAGGGGTAGGCTGGGGGTGGTGCGTTGGTGGGGGTGTCGGCGTAGTAGCCGATGTTTGCTGGGTTCTTCTTCTCGGGGGGAGGCGTGGGCTCGCTCTGGATGTTCATCTGCGAGAGTTGGGCGACGGGCACGGCGGGGAGGGCGCGCGCGCTGTTTTCGGCTGAGACGGGGAGTTGGGATGCGATGGTGTCGTGTTGTGCCGGGGTGAGGACGTTGGACTCGACGAGGAATTCGAGGTTCTGCGTCCATGTCGTTAGAATCATGTGATATTCAGGAGCTGGGCAAAGCTTACGTTCTTGATGTCGCGGAGAGACCGGTTGATCATCGCGTTTCTGAAGCTGTCCGCCATGATGAGTGTGTTTTGAGTTTCTCTGTCGCGTGTAATGCGCAAATATCCGTCGTGTAGAATCACTCGAGGGGATAGTATGAGAAGTCGGTCAGAGAATGCGCGACGGGAGTTGGTGAGACGGGGTGGAGTTGATACGGGCGGGAGCACGCCTAGCACCCACACCACTCGGAACGTCTGCGCCGCATTGGGGCTGTGCGCGTGTTGGCTGCGCAACTGCCCCGACTTTATTTATTGAATGAAACAGCCATTGATCTTACTAGGAACGCATCTGATGGCATTGTTTCTTTTGCAATCACTTGCTCATAGCAAACGATGGTTTTCTCAACGACACATCTCCTTGCGCCTATACATCAGGGTCCAAATGTGGCTTGAATTTCTAGGTACCAACAGGCCCCACTCTGCCATCCATCCGTCCATCCATGCTTCCTCAAACACATACCAGCCCTTAGATCCGCAACATCTACTTCTCCGACAAGAAAATCTGCCTATACATCTCCTGCCTCTTATTCTCAAACGCATCAAATGCCTTCCCCACAAACCCCACAGGAATCTGTTCCTTCCCCTCCACCAACCCCTTCCACGCTTCCTCGGTAAACTCCTTCAACGGCATACCAATATTGCCTCCATCCTTGATATCAGGCTGGTGCTTCTCATCATGCAACTCCGTTTGTACCGCAGGCGGGAAGATCTCAATCACCTTGATGTTGCCCGGTCCGTTGCCCAATTGATGGCGCAGGACGAGGATCATGTGGTGCAGTGCGGCTTTGGAAGCGCAGTAGTTTGGACAGCGGGGCAGGGGCATGAGGGCGAGGCCGGAGGTTGTGTAGATGAGGCTAGTGTCTTTTTCTTGCTTCTGCAGGAAGGGGATGAATGCTGTGGTGAGGTGCATGTAGCTCAGGTAATTCGTCCTAAACTCCATTTCTAGCAGATCCAAATCCACGGTCTCGGGCTTGGAGAAGTCGAAACCGCGCTGGATGCCGGAGTTGAGGAAGATGGAGTCCAGGTCTGGGTGTGCGGTTGTTACATCTTTGACGAACTTGGGGATTTCGTCTAGCTTGGTGATGTCGAATGCGTATGTCGAGACTTTGTCGCTGCCGTGCTTCTTTTGGAACTCGTCGAGCTTTTCTTGTCGTCGGCCGACGATGATGGCGTGTTTGCCGTCTTGAACGATCTTCTCGGCGAGCGCCCACCCAATGCCGGATGTGGCGCCTAGGACGAGGACTTTGTTGTATTTGAGAGACATGATGTGGTTTTGATATGAATGTTTCGTTGATAGGTAGGTATGGAAATCGACCGGGAAGAGGCGTCTTTATAGCGAAGCTGTAGTGTTCATGGAAACATCATCAACGCCGCCACCAGCCAATCTCTACCCTGGCTCGATAACTACTGTTAGCCCCATCACAGCAGGATCTCGGTGGTATCGGAGTTTAAACGCGACGGATGCTGCTGCGTGGTATGCGAGAATTCTAGAACGTATACGTCATGGTGAAGATGTGGATCGGGGCTCGGGGCTCGGCAGTTGCGACGGAGGTACCTGAGCAGGCCATGGCGTCTTCTGTACAACAGGCGAAGAACGACACAATGTGAATGTTGGCATGATGTTATAGATTGAGTTTTTTATTGGTGCCATGTCTAGCAACTGGGGTATCAAATTACGTTATTAAGTATCGCCATCCCACCTCTTCACGCAAGCATTATGCGCAAAGAAACCTGCGCATCCAAGCATTACCCTTCTCCTCATCCGCATCCCTAGTCAACTGACTATTCGCACGCGAAACATTGACAAACTTTGGCCAAGTGTTGGTGAGAACAAGGTACTTGATCTCCTTCTCGGCAGCATCAAACACGAGCTCATTGAACGCATCCGGCACCTCAACATCGGCAACAGACTCGTCGTCGTACAGCTCGCCCATGCGAGACACGGCTCTAAGGTTTGCGCGTCCGAGCTTGTCGAGGCTAATGGCGTTGGGAGATAGGTGGTTGCTTTTGGCGGAGACGTTGATGGGTAGATCGGAGGCGTCATCGGGCATGACGTTGTCGAAAGGTGTGGCGTCGCTGACGGAAGACGACTCGGAGTTGCGGCGGCGGCCGAATAGGAGGTTGGCGGTCCTCTCAAAGACCATGTGGAGGAGCTTCATCTCTTTGGATGAAATGTTGATAGGAAATTCGGAAAACTCGAGGGAGATGAAGTGAGCGTAGATACGCGTGGCAGCGAGGAACTGCCTGCGGCGGTGTTCGGCGATGGATGCCTTGGGGGAGAACCAGTAGAGGCGCCAGTCTGCGACGTGGGTTAGGAAGCTGACGTTTTCGCCTGTTGGATGTAGTCAGTATACGTTCTTGCAGTAGTTGGGTGTGAAAGACTTACCAGAGAAATCCTTCAAAGCAGCAAACTGGAGCAGTGGCATGGCGTTGGTCCTGAGTGCGTTCTCCAGGGCAGTCATGGTCAGGATGTCGGACTTTTGCGAGTCGAATGACTGGAAAGACTGGTTGCCGATGCTGACCTCCCCGCCAGACTTGAGTGTGGTCGTGTTAGAGTATTCACTGGTGCTCTTGACGTCGATGGAGGCTGCGTCCAAGCCTGCCGATTTCTGGCGAGCTTCCCAGTTCGCGATTGCGTCGAGAGTCTCTTGGCGCAGTTTGTTGCCTTTGAGTACGTCGAGGATAGGGAAGCCGATGCTGGTGATCTCCATGATGCAGAAGCAGACTGAGAACCACACTGGTGGGGGGAAGACGGCGTTCATGGGAGCAAATGCGGGAGTGTAGAGACCGATGAGCCAGAGCGGAGATGCGGGAAGCCTGCGGGAGTCAGTGAAGAACGCGAACAAGCAATTCTTAGTATATACCCAGCAACACAGCAGATCATGGTCTGCAGACGCCAACCGTGCACATCGCGGATGCCGCGAGACTTGAAGAGAATCCAAGGCGCGTATACCCAGGACCAGAACAGCTGCCACACGATCGATAGCCACCATTCCCAGCCCTTGCTGCACTTCATGCGCACTTCCATACCGGTGCCGACAACGGTGTAGTCGATGATACCAAAGCCACTGTGGAACTTTCGGGATGCGAAGTAAACAAAGAGAGTGAGGGCCATCTATGCAGTGGTTTAGCTTATGTTAAGTAGTAGCTGTAGAGTTTGCTCACCTGAACAGCCATGCCGATGCCGATGAAGATCAATGTTCGCTCGATGTTGTCGGCGCGCTCCATTCCATTCATGATCCTCTTCCAGCGGCTGTTGACGACCTCTTGAGCCTTTTTCTCATCGATGGGCTCGTGGTCCTTCAATGAGCTCATCCGAGCAAAGTGCTTCTGGCGAGCGGCAAGATGCAAGAACTGACTGTTCGAGGCATGGAACAAGGCCATTCCTAGTGGCACAAGAATCGACATCGCCCAGAACTCAACCGTGCAGGGAAAGACAGCGCCGAACGGGTAGGCTAGAGGTATCAAGTCAGCATATGCTCGGTGTTGGCGGATCCATGTAATGCAAAAGCAAACTTGGATGTAGTAGGTGTGGGCGTACGTACATAGCGTGCAGAGGGCACCATAGATGTGCAGGACAGAAACACCAGCGAACAAAAGCGGCAGCCTTCGCATGCGTAGCGATGGGTGTTGGCGATGAGTCCATAGGAAAGCGAAACCAGACAACAGTGAGAGATTCCAAACAATGAAGATGGTAATGTACGTCCAGCCGACGCCGTCGAGGACAAGGAGTGGGTTCACCATGGTGTCAGTAGGGGAATGTTCAAAGAGCGTGATGAGTACTGAAGCTCGTTCGACGACACTGGTATCGTGAAGTTGGCAGACGCCTCCAACCTTATACAGACCGCCTCAGGCGTTGGAAGTTAATGAAAGAATCGGCGAGACGACAGGCAAGAGGGTTCGCGGCATGGTGCAGGGTGCGAAGATCGACATTCTCTCCCGAAGATTCATCTTGGACGCGGGAGATGTGCCAGGGTGCGCGATGTCGATAAAGTTGTCAGTGTGCACCTGTCAGCAAACGATGTGCCGCTAGCTTCCACCGGATCGCAAGCCAGCGTCGGATACGGCTTCGCTCTATGCTCATTAGGCTAGTCTACGATCTGTCAACTGGGCATCCTGGAGAATTCCGTGGATCGTCATTTAATCGCCCAATACCCCAGGATCACATCCCTTCCAGATGATGCGTCCTTGCTTTCGTACGGTTGGGCGTGAAACACCTGGTTAGTGTGCCTGATGTTTTGTTTTTCTGCTCAGATGCCGACTTTTCGGAGAGATTGACACCCTGCATACATAATTGTCGCGCGGAGAAAGGGTAACACAGCCACATCAAAGCTGCGGATTCTGTTCTCGCTCTGGTTGCCATTCCGCGCGGTCGCGTCGATCTCAGGAACATGAGTTCGCCGACCTCTAACCGAGCCAGAACGCCGACGTTTCTGGACGACCTATGCCGAATAGCTAGTTACACTCGTCATCAGTATGACTCGCCTCCTGGCAGCTGGCTCTCCCTGGCTGGCGTCCTCTATCCGGGTGCGCGGGTGTCCGGCCACGATGGATTTCACGGGAGGGCTCCTGTCACTTGGTCCAAGCGCTGAATCACACCAATGCCGCTGTCGCGCAGCGTGTCTGCTGTAGTTCCTGACGATCTTAAGCAATCCGATATAATGATAGAGCCAGCCTATGGAGAATGGGGCGCGGATGCCAATGATTCAATAGTCGAGTTGATAAAGCGATTAGCTAAATGCCACAACCAACCTAGATGATCGTTAGGGACAGCGAGCGATTCCTTAAGCACGTAATCGAACGACGTCCTGTCACTATGCAAGACGGCACTTGAGCACGTGTGAGTAGTTATGTCGAGCCGAGCTGTTGAACGTAGATCGGCACGATAGGGTTGAGAAGCGCCGTTCCGCGAGTCCAGGCTATCCAGCCTCGTAACAAGGCACTTTGAGTGAGGCGACAAGAATCATGGCTGTTCAGCAGCGGACAGGCTTCAGAGATTTCAGGCATCCGCTCACATGACCCCAGGCGGTTGGTAGGCAAGAGAGGGAAGGAGCGGTACGTCGGTTGCGAGCCTCGAAGGACGCCAAGTGGTCCAGACTCTTTGGTTCACTAACGAAGTGTGCAGGTTTTTGAGCGTAGGTCCCGCTCGTATCCTCGACGGAGTTCATCGCTGAGAGTCTGCATGCGGGTAGGTCCTTCAGCTGCGGAGATGTTTGATCCCGTTGTATTGCTATGAGGTAGCTGCTCGCCTCTCGTGTACATAGTCACGATCGCCATGTGGTAGCACGGCAATATCCGCGCCTGCAGCCTCCCCGCTCAGGGGGCCTTGCGGTCCCAGTCTATGATTCTGCAGCGCGGGAATAACGGAAAGGGAAGATCCGGTGCGTCTGAGGGTTATACGTTATGGCGTCTGGTCAGCCATTGAGTAGTCACTTCATACCGATACATTGAATTTGCTAAACGTCGTCAATGAGCACGCTTGCTAAGACATTGGCAGAGAAGCGTGTCTGTGAGTGAAGCAAAGGTGATTAGTGACCCCGGGCATAGCGTGGTGTTTCGTTGAGGAAGTGTCGACGAGGAGGAAATTGGGCACGAGTGCAGAAGAGGAGAGGCGTCGGCGTTTCGTGTTTCGCATGTCGCATGACGGCAGCCTCGCCCCGCGCAAGTGGGGACTGACTCGCGCTATGGGATTTTCTCCCCGCCATGCATTCGCGTCACTCTTGGGCTTACGCACACCACGCCCAGACATCACGCCCGAATATGCCGCCCTCGCCCTGCGCACTGTGCAAAGTGAATCGGGCACTCATACTGCGCCCTAAAGATCACTCCAAGCTATGCAAGACGTGCTTCATCTCAGTCTTTGAAACGGAAATTCACCACACCATCACCACAAATTCCCTCTTCCAACGCGGCGAGAAGGTTGCCATTGGCGCATCGGGTGGTAAGGACAGCACCGTCCTCGCTTCTGTTCTCAAGACACTCAATGAGCGCTACGACTATGGCCTTGATCTCGTACTCCTGTCAATCGACGAGGGGATCAAGGGCTACCGAGATGACAGTCTGGAGACGGTGAAGAGGAACGCGGAGCAGTACAGCATGGACTTGACCATCCTGGGATATGCAGAACTGTACGGATGGACAATGGATCAAGTGGTAGAGCAGGTGGGCAAGAAGGGAAACTGCACGTACTGTGGCGTTTTCAGGCGGCAAGCGCTTGATCGTGGGGCGTCGAGGCTTGGAGTCAAGCATGTAGTGACGGGACACAATGCGGACGACGTCGCCGAGACGGTTCTAATGAACTGTAAGTACTGCCTTCAACGTCCCAAATATACAGAACACTGATTGAGATAGTGCTCCGAGGTGACCTGCCTCGTCTGTCGCGGACCACTTCCATCATCACATCTACGCCCTCCGCGTCGTCGGACCCAGCTTCGAATACCAATATCAAGCGTAGCAAGCCTCTAAAGTACGCATACGAGAAGGAGATCGTCCTTTACGCCCACCACAAGAGTCTCGACTACTTCAGCACAGAATGCATATACTCGCCTGAAGCCTTCCGCGGCAGTGCACGTGCTCTGATCAAGAACCTCGAGAGAGTGCGACCCAGCGCCATCCTCGATGTGGTCAGGAGCGGCGAGGATATGGCAAAGCTAGTGCCGGGCAGCGATGAAGGTTGCGGAGGTGCTTGCGCGAGCAACGTACCTGTGGCTGAAGAGGAGGAAGGCGGATGCGGAAGTGCCCAAGGGCGCAGCACAGGTGGCGAGATGGCTAGCGTCGAGGCCCAACTCAGGCAGAACGAAGCAGCCGTCGACGGCAACCTCGAGACCGAGATCACCACGAAGAGTGTCAATGGCAGTGGGCAGCACAACAACGACGCGGTACCACTAGCGAACGGAAAGAAGGTCAAGAAGGGCTTCACACCCAAGAAGGCGAGCAGGCAGGTCATGGGCCAGTGCAAGAAGTGTGGATACCTCTCGAGCCAGGAAGTCTGCAAGGCATGCGTGTTGCTTGAAGGTCTGAACAAAGCACGCCCAAAGAACAAGATCGAAGTCGGCTACGAGGTTCAAGATGTCAGCCTGAACAGCGTTCGAGACGAGCTTGAGGCAACGACGATAGGAGGAGAGTGAGGAAACCGCCGACGATGCGTTTTACGACTACGCCTATCGCGCAAGTTGCCATCGCGGCATCAGTTCGGCCACAACAATCGACCGACACATTCACGATCAGAAGGACAAGTCTATGCGACAACGCACCGATAGCTTGCACAACACCAACGTCATGAATGCGGGAGTGCTTCCCTCTCAATGGGTCGGCACATCTTAGGTAACATTCACACCGAAGCTTTGGTCGACATGGTCGGTGTGCGCTACAAGAGCTCGTGGTTGAAAGGTCGGTGAGACAACCCCGGGCGATGGCAGCGTGACCTGCCAGGCCAAGACCGGTGTCTCAGTCACACGAGAGTCAACACTCCACTACCCCGCACGAATGATCTCGCACCCGCACCCGCCCCGTCTTACCTCGAGCTGTGACCATACTTAATTTGCACGACATCGGTGCGGTTGCGTTCGGGCTTGGTGGGTGCGTGGTACGTACCAATTTTGGTCTGTACCTTTGTACTTCTCATGCTGTAGTGTTGCGCCGTGTTATCAAGCCCTCATACCGTCCAATTCCCGACATCACAGCACGTATTCTGCATACAATGAGATGATCCATCGATACGGCAACGTACGATGATCAACATCATGTGTCGAGTTGGTGTTGCAAGCCGATGAATTCAGAATACGTGCTGTGATGTCGGAAATTGGACGGTATGAGGATTTCATGACACGGCAGTCATGCTGGAAGCTTTAGAAAGCATATTGCAATAGTACAAGGACCAATATATTGATAAGAAAATAAAGAATAGAGAGTCGCCCTCCAAGAGCCTTCCCATGGTATCTCAGAATCCGTTCCCTGGACACAATCCCATACACATATCCAATCAAACACCCATGAACGCCATGTCTACATGCAAACCGCTTGCAATGAAGATCCAATCCAACACTATATCCAACTAAACAACAAGATGCCACCTCCTCTGTATAGATAAAGCCGTAAATGAAACCTAAATGTCAAAGATCAAACAACACGTGCACTCAAAGTCGTCTCAGTCTCTACAACTCAAACCCAAACTCGCCATCCATCTTCCACGGCCCATCAACCGTAACAGCGCCCTTCTCGCTATCAAAGTTACCAGTCGCACCAGCCTTACCCTGGCCCAGCACAACAACCTTGGCAACCGTAACGCTCTCCTCATTCGCGCCAGCATAGGCAAAAGAGCCCGTAGCGCTGAACTTGGCGCCGTCGTACGAAAAGGAGATTTCGCTCATAGCAGGCTGATCCAGACTCTCGCCATCGTCAAGGTACAGCCGTCCCGTCGCCTTGCCATCCGCATCCGGCGCGACGATGATCAAAAAGTCTTCTTTGCGCAGCGCCTTTGTGGTATTCGCGCTGTTGACACGCTGGGGCACGATGGAGCCGCCGCGGATGTGCACGGGGATGTCACTGTAGCCCAGACCACTACGCGTGACGTTCTTGCCCTCGCCTTCGACCTTGGCGTACGTCCAGTAGTCGTAGAACGTGTCTTGGGGTAGGTAGAAAGTGACCGTGTCGGAGTAGTCTGTTACAACGGGTGAGATGAGCAGGGCGTCGCCGTAGAACCATTGCAGGTCGATGCCAAAGGTATTCGCGTCTTCGGGGTAGAGGAAGAAGAGGGGGTTGATCATGGGTGTTCCTTCTTTGGTTTGGTAGTACAGACCCGTGTAGATGTAATCGAGCAGCTTGTAACGCGTGTCAATGGCACGCTTCGCGGCGTCAGCGACAACGTCCCACAGGTAGAATTCTTGGTGGATGGCGCTGATTTCCGCGTGGTTGCGGTAGAAGGGCTGGAAGGCGCCGAGCGTGGCCCAGCGGGCGCACATGTATTGGTCTGCGTTGCCGTTGAAGCCGCAGACGTCGGAGCCGACCATGGGCATTTGGTGCATGGACACGAAGGACAGCATTTGGCGGATCGAGATGCGGTAGTCGTCCCAGGCGGAGAAGTTGTCGCCGAACCAGTGGGCTACCTTGCGGCCGGTGCCCGCGAAGGTGGAGCGGGTGAGTACGAAGGGACGGAGGGCGGGACGGCGGGCTAGCATGGATTCGCGGGTCGTGGATGCCATCATGTTGCCGTAGAGGTTGTGGGTGTCGTACTGCCAGCTTCCGTCATAGTTGGTTGTGTTCATGGGGATGGTTTGGCGCGAAATATCACCTAGATGGCTGTTGATCTGATACGCGGGCTTGAACCATTCGCGGTCGGGGAAACCCTTCATACCACTCGGGCTATCGTAGGTCTGGCGAGCAGGCAGAGACTGGAAACCGCGAGCTTCAACAGAATCTGGGCGTGGTGCAGAAATGGGCTCTACATCACGGGCCTTGTTGCTGTAACCCGGCTGGAAGGATTCTGGGAAGCCAGGAATCGGGCGGCCGGTGTTGGGTCGTGGCGCATTGGCAGGGTGAGGAGGAATGTTGTCGTCGATGGTTTGCTGGCGAGGGTTGCAGGTTGTGACATCGTGACAGAAGTTGGAGGCCTCGTTCATGTCAACCCAGATACCATCGATATCGATACCTGACTCGGGGTTGAACTGAATGTTCATTTCCTCAGTCCACCACTTCTCCGTGTTGGGGTGGAACCAGTCAGGCCATGCGACTTCACCGGGCCACTGAATTCCGAGCATGTCGGAGCCATCGGCGGCCTTCAAGAAGACGTCCATGTCGTGACCCTTCTTGTAGCTGAGGTACTGACCGCCGACAGCGTGAACACCCGGGTCGAGAATCAGAATGTATCGCTGATCGCGCGAGTGGAGTGTTTGCACAAGCTCACGCATCTTGGAGAGGGGGAAGCGCTCGGGGTCAACCGTGAAGTCCTCGCGAAGATACATGTAGTCAATATCAGTCCACATGACTTCGAGGGGAATTCCAGCGGTCGAGTAGTTGCCCACGACTTCAGCGACCATGTTGACGTCCCAGTAGCCGTACTTGCATTGGTGGAATCCAAAGGTCCAGTATGGGTACATGGCGGAGTAGCCAGCTATGTCGGCATACTGCTTGGAAACCTCGGCGGGCTTGCTGCCGGCCATGAAGTACAAATCGATGACACCACCGATGGTGTTGTACTCGAGGTATTGGCCGTCATCGGCCTTCTTCATTTCGACTTGCATTGGGCTGGAGTTGAGCATGAAGACGCCATGGGTGCCCTTGTCGCCACGGTGGTCGAAGTAGACAGGGTGGGTTCCGTACAGGTTGGCATTCCTGGGAATCTGGGGAGACTCCGCGTTCAGCAAGACACGCTCGTAGTTCTCCGCATTGAAGCGGAACGCGTCGCTGTGCTCACCGAGACCGTAGAGGTTAGGGTTATCGGGCAGCTTAGTGCGAAGGCGGACATATTGCTTCTCGAAAACCAGTGGCACAGTGCCAATGTCAAACAAAACCTCGCCGTTGTCCCTGCGCGTCACATCGAAAGAGAATGGACTTTCCTTAAGACCAAATTTAAGCGCCAGGTTTGCACTGCCGGGCCTCTCGTGTTTGGGGCGTGGGAACACCTCTTCAGATACCTGGTAGACTTGCTCAGCGGCATCGTAGATCTTGACATGTAGACGCTCGTCTATTTGATGTTAGTAAGCGTGTCCAAAGTAGAGATGTTGATACTTACTAGTTTGGTATTCAACTAGCAACTTCAAGTCCTTGATGTCATCGCTGTATGCGTTGCACGCATCTCCAGAAAGGGTAAGGTCGGCAGTCAAAGTGTCCCCGTTCTCGACTACGTTTGAGGCGGTATAGCCGGGGCAAGCATCAACTGCGGCGCGGCGAGTGAGAAAACTCGCGACATCGGCAGGGTCTGGCGATACAGGAGCCGCGTACGTGAGGCTCGAACAGGCGGCAAGCCCGAGCAGAATAATATTGATCATAACGATGTTTATCAATATTACCCGAGGGTGGAGAAGCGTTCGGGAAAGAAAGAGGAAGAGTAAGGTCCGTTTGCCCAAGAATATATACGTGGGGAAGACCTGCGTGTAGGGGCCGTGCCAGCATTCACGATATCGGTAGCCAAGGGTAATTCTGAGACCACAGTCACCGCTTGACCCACAAAATGCTCCTTCCGGCCTGCGTTGGGCCACCTGATGTCTACCTGGGGAGGGTATTCATTGCTAAAGCACAATGACGCGATGAACGGTAGTATTATTCCCTCCGCTGAAGTGAATGTGGGGAATAACAGTTGTCATGCAGCAAACCGGTCTGGGCCAGGTACCTGCAGGATTGACCCATTTATACTGCAACAAACCAGAGCTTTCCGCCGAAGGTTGTACATGGGCGCGTACACGATACAAAAAAGCATGTTGTTTGTTTGGATGCTAGTATCTCGCTAGGAAATGACGGATCGTCAAATCGTGGCCAGGACCGGAAGTCCGGCCACCACCAAGGGAGGGTCCGGGGTAGTGCTCAGTTGGGCGAATACTCTTCCTGGAGTGCATCGCCACACTTTCCGCTCGGTGCACGCATGCCTGCCAATGGATGCGCGCTGCCCAGGTGTGCCTGCGGACCCCGAGTGCGATCGTCATATTTGCGGGCGGCCTGGCTAGGAGGATGCCCCCGTGACGGCCAAGACACCATCGCGGTCAACAACAGGAAGGACGCAAGGAATTTGCTCATGGAGAAAGTGTCGCGAGGCCCGCTACTCAAACATCTGAGGTGTCTTCGTGACGTCGGGAGTCTTGATCAGATCAGTTGCGAGGCTCGCGTGGACTGCGGGGGCGCCTCTTCCGCGCTAAGCCTTTTAGCGCGCTGTGGATTGCCGTCACCTGGACTCAAAGTCAAGTAACGGCATCTTACTCTTCCATCCTTGAGCGCGGGTGTGGCTGTCATCTTTCTTTCTTCCTTGTTGCTCTTCCTTCCATGGCCCACACCGCTTCCACAGGGCTTGCAGCAGCGCCGCTAGGCATCACGATGCCCTTGTGACTGAGTTGTCAACCTTCCCGACCTACCCGGTTTCTTCCCGATACAATCACCACCAGCTCGATCGCTGGGGGCCTCTTCCAGTGGTTCTGTTGGCATCTCACTAACATTCACAATCACGGAAGCCAACCTTCACGGGAATAAAGCAAAGAGGAGGAACTAGTGAAAGCTTGGAGCTACAGGGTTGCTTCTGCGGCACGAACGAACCTAAAGCCGATTATACCCTCCGACAATCATGCGCTTCCGCAGTGCATACCCTAGGCGTTACTCACTCGACTATAAACATTCCAAGGCTCCTCTTTTCCCGTTTCACCTATCCATCGGCCGAGCGGCATGTCACCATCTTCGCGCGCGCTGTCGTCCGCTATAGAATTCAGAGTTTGGTCTGTAAGTTTGGGGCGTTGACCTCCGTCTCCCTAGACACATGAACTTTGTTAGCCGCCGAGTCATGGATGAACTGGTGCGAACGGACGCACGGGCTGCTCCCCATCTGTCGATGTTGTCTCAGGCGCCGCCATCGTTTCCGTTTTGGTCTTCCAAGATACAAGACTACGAGAAGACTTGTCGTACCCGAAGGTTGCAATAGTACTATTAGAAGAGTAGGTGGGTTTCTGAGAAACATTAGACTTGGCGCGGAGTATGAAACACAAGGCTCAACTCACGGTCGAACTTCGGCTGGTCATCACTGGTCGTGAGGCGGTTGCTTATTGGGCTTGCTTGCGGTTTGATGGTCTTACGATGCGAGCAATCTCGTTCCTTAAATTCATTTGGTACCAAGTATCGTTGGATGTGAGATGCGGCCGCATTTTCGAGGCATCTGTGCTGTTGATTCGAGGCCGCAAGAGGACACCGGCCCCAGCTAGGAAAAGTTGGTCACTATCGCAGGGCGCAGAGGAAGCAGAGCCGGATGCCATGTGTAGTTTCCGTACTATACGAGCATAGAACCGGGCTAGATTCAGGTACCTCTTGTACATTCTCCGTGGATTGGTGGCCGCTACAGTAGATCACGACACTTCCGCGCAAGTCTATCGATACGTACTGTATTGCCCTTACCATTGGCGGCCGCTACGTGATGTTTCAGAAGGCATTTGGTTATTGTCGAAACGCCTTCAACGATAGAGTTCCTATTGGAGGCCGCAACCGTAATATCGCTTAGCCGATATGCCTGCATACAGAGATGATCAAAGAGGCTGAAAAGCAGGCTTGCTATTGGACGTCGCAAATCTGATTGTTGTACATGTATCCCAAGGCTGTACTGATGGCTTAGCAAGGTAGCCTGCTTAGCTTGATGGGCATCGGACTAGAAGTAAGTCCGCACAATCGCGTATAGGCCACTTTCGTAGTCTTGTGGGATGTCTGCTTTGGTTATTAGTAAAAGTGAAAGGAAGATGTAGCTTTATGTGGTATTGCAAGCACGAGAGTTGAGAAGTTAGCACTGCGCATTTGTTGGTTAAGACAGTTACTGGCATCACAATAGCCTGGATACACGTCCATTAGACGTGACACTCGGTGAGTAGATGACCATTGATATATATATATATATATAGCCAAAAGCAAGACGGTGCATTTGCCCACGTTCCCAGGCAGTCTTCGCGAGGGATACCAACGCAGGAAAGCATGAAAATGTCGCCACTTCCTCCATCAATGGTTCTCATCTCCTTACTAAAGTATTAGCCTTGTCCGCAGCAGCGGAGAAGTCGGAGTAGGTAAAACAACCTTGTCCTTGTCACGTCTACACTATTGCAGTGTATTGTGGGCGTAACAAGGAGAAGATAGTACTACCTTCTGCGACTTATTCGCTGCTGCGGACAAGGCTAGGCAGCGAAAAGGATAAAACAAAGGAAAATGTGTGAAGACGCGCCCATACTCTTACACCAGCAACTTCACTTTACCATCTTCGTCAGGCTGGAAGGCAGTATGTGCACTGCCCTCTCCCATCAACACCATCGCACAGATCGCGAGTCAGAGTACGGTATTTGTGTGATGCTAGTCTGATGCCATTCGCGTTTGTATGGCAAGCAAACGTCGACGGGTCCTTACGAAGATGGGTGGCGTAGTGGGTATGTTCGCGTACCTCTACTCAGTAGAGGATTTTGATCTCATGATCATGCTGACATGGTCGTATGTGTCCAAGGGGCCGAGATATTCTGAATGGTACGGTGCGCTCTGCAATGCGACCGTCTTCTGATAGGTGAAAACACTTCAACTCTTGGTCTTCATTGCTGCTTTAGAGAGGTGATGATGTGGATGCTTGGTCTTTGATCTTATGACGGTCACTGTTCTCGTGGGAGTTAAGTTTCTTGATGTGTCGCTGAAGATCGTCTTTCCGTTTGTAGCGCAGGTCGCATGTACATAAGAATGGTTTGTTTTGACGATCTTGGCCTCCGCAAGAGCGAGCCTCGTGGCGCACCAAGTCCTTTTCGTGCTTAAAGACTTTCGCACATGTTGCGCACTTGAAGCTCTTTGAGGGCTGGACGTGCCTACGGCGAAACGTGGGTTGTTTGTCAATTCGCATCTTGCCGACTGGTATGTCTTCCAAGGTGTCCTCGGTACTTTGCGAGCTTGAAGATCGTCTAGACGACCTTACTTTTGATGCAAATGATGTTTCGCTTGGTGTGGACTGCGGGTAAACAATAGCCTTGTCGGTCGCGTGGAAAGCATCGATGCTGTGGAATAGAAGCGGAGATTGTACATCGGAGATTGCGTAATTAGAGCAGAATGAAGATTGGGAATTGTAAGCCGAGGCCTCATCGGCGGTGTGTCTGATAGTTGGCGCAAAGGAACATGGGGAGACGGAGTTCGACATAGTTGACAAACCATAATCGAAGCACTCATCGACGCTGTGATACCCCGAAAGTGCTGTGTCAAACAACACGTTCATATTCCCAAACAGGGCATTTGTGTCGAACCCAGACAGATCTTCTGGGTCCGGGGTATTGGGGCACTGCTCAACAGCAGCCCCTTCAGCGCATCGGGTATCTTCGATCGTGCGGTTCGACTTCCATGGCAAGTCCACGTGTAAACACCCGTTGTAGCGTTGGTCAGCCGTCTGACAGCCTGGAGATGAGGCGATTCCATTTATCAGGTCATTAGAATGAAGTTGTCTCGTATATGCCTCTTGGAGCGAACCACCATTTTGGAGGGGAAAACCGGACAGGTCGCTAGGCAAAATGCAATGGTCGTATACATTTTGCCTAGCGACCTGTCCGGTTTTGTCCTCCAAAGTGGTGGAACATTGACCGAATTGTTCTATGCAATGATCACTAGGTGCGATCAGTCTTGCTATATGAGTTGACAAAACCAATCATCTACTCACTAGTAGTAGTAATTGATGGCGTGGACGGCCTCTGTCTAGGCCGTTCCCCGCAATCTGCAGTTATTGATTGGTAGAAGGCGAACCGTTATCGCATATACAGCGCACCAGTCGGTCTTTACGCAGTTCCGCCGCACTCGGTCGGCTGATGGACACCAATTCAGGCGTCGTTGAGAATTCCGGCAACCGTGTAGAGGCACAGGTGCCGGCTGAGGTACGGTCGTAGCGGCAAAGCCGCCTTGTTGGATAGAAGGTAATAGATGTGAAGGGAGTATAGATTGGAGAAGAGCAAAGAGAGGAAAGGTGGCAGCGCGCGCAAGATATGGAAGCTGAGATGTTGCGCGAGCCAAGCTGAATGCAGAACCCCGCGGACGTCATTCAACACTGATTGGTGGCCGGAATGTCGTATATGCCTGTCTTGTGCAGGATGTGGCTGATGTAGCGGAGTCTTGTAACCGGTCAAGGCCAGCTCTAACTTGATTCTGACTAGTGCAAGGTCCTCCACATGCACAACCCGATCTGTTGCAGCCCCCAACTACCATAGCACAGAATGAGCTGGAAGCTTCCATCGGAATTCTAAAGAATCAGACGCCGGGTGATTACAGCAACGCTGAATGCTCACAGTCATGCGACTCTTCCACTAAAGAAATTGTGCATATGTGTGGAAGTAATGATAGCATAGACTAGAAGACCTGTTCGTACCAAGCAGTCCGCAGAAGCTATGTCGCGATTTTGCCGACACGAAGTACTGCTTTTCTGCAGATGGAATATGCAGCCATCAACGCCACCGAGGCCTCAAGGCATGCAAAGGCGCCGCCCGGCAGCCTCAGTATGAGTATCATCCCTTCCCATTTCCCTTCCGCATTTCTCCATGCAGTCCAGGTAGCGCAAAGCCAGTCCGACCTCCTCCGCCATAGCAGACTGCCCTCTCCGACTCACTTGTACTGCTTGCACAGGTCGAGACTCTCCTGGGTAACCCCGTTCAGAATCCTCCGCGCCTCTTCGACCAGCTCGTGGAGCTGCTTGCGGAACGCCTTGCCCTGCTCTGTATCGTTGTCCTTCCGGTTCTTCATACGCTCGAAATCCGTCTGAACGTTTTGCAGCATCTCGTTCAAGTTCTTTTGAAGCTCGTCACTGGCACGCTTAATGGCTTTCTCGGCATCGGCCTTTGAGTAGCTGGCGATCTGAGCAAAGGGACCCATAGGACCGGGAATGGCTTCTCGGAGGTACTGATGGCGGGCCAATTTCATGGTCTTGCCTGAATTGTGGAGTTAGTCGATGAGCGCGCGTGTATCAGGGTGGACATACCTTTACCCGCAGCCTGCTTGGCGGTGGCTACAGTATATACGTTCGACATTGCCCGTGGAAAGTAATCGACTTCACTGCGAAGTTTGATGGCGCGGAGGTGTACTTTGCTGCAGGTAGATTAGCGACCATGCATCTCATTCCTCAGCAGAAAAACACTTACATTATCCCGTTTTTGAGAATCTTTGCCGCCGCCGATACATGCCGATCGATTTGCTCAAAGAAAAGGCTGACGTTCTCTTTGAAGCAAGCACCGTATGCGTCACAGGCTAAAGCCTTCGGATCGTCTACCCAGGTAATTAGTCGAGGCTGAGTGATGTAGAGCAGGGAGCTTACTCTTCAATTTGGTGTCCAGAGCAGTTATAATCTCTTTGATGTCTTGGGTTGCCTCGGCTTTGAACAGCTCGCATGACTCATCGATGATAGCTCGGAATGCAACGTCGATATATGGTCGGACAGGCCACATGAAGTCCTCATTCCAGTCCATCGCAACGCATTTCTTCTTTTGCACGTAGATACCTGCCGTGAATCAGTACCTTATATGCTACTTGATGTGAGGTAGGGCAGCTTACCTTTCTTTCGACATGCAGCCCTATGACTGGCAGCATTCTAACAAAGTGTTAGCAGAAAGACGGACATGGGTGTAGCACAGGCGCAGCTTACCATATCCTCCCACTCGACGAGCTTCTTCAATGCCTCCTTGTCAAATCTCGTTTGCAAAGCAGGATCAGCTAGCTGATCGTGGAGTAGCTTAATGTCTGTGTTGTGAAATTTGAGAGCTAGTCGTTTGATGCTTGCGTCGATGTTCTGTTGCCGTTAGTTGTCTCTCATCCCCGAAGAACCAGTGAATGATTCACGTACCTTCCGGGCTAGTTGTATGATTCCAGTAAGATGGTTCACCCTTGCCAACGTGGTTGTGCTAACTGACATCTGCACGATGTTCAACAGCGTAGGCACAGTAACCCTGACGAAATGATCCAGGTCTGAAGTCCTTCCGCGGGAAGACAGAGTATAGACGTGAGAGCAGAGAGCTGGGATCTGTGTTTGATCGAGCGTCATGGTCGGAACAGACAACGGGTCCGTCTTGTCGTACCCGCGGAGATGACGCATGTACATGAGGTTCGAAACACAGTAGATGGCCGCGATAGCATCGTCGCCGGTGTCCTCGCGATAGTTTTCGCTCATAGCTACTGTCACTTCCTTGTTGCGCTCCACGATGAGGATGTCTTTTTTTCTGCAAAAATTAGTCTTCTTGGTCGTGTTACGTATTGGACACAACCTACTGTTTTCCTAGGTCGTTCTTGCGCGAGATGAGCTTCTTCTTGCGTTTCTTCAACGGCTTGTTTGCCGTGGTGTTACGGTCGATCATGTTGTGACGAATAGTGTTATCAATGTTTTGGATGTCTTTCTCGATCTCGGTAACTTTGTTGGCGATGGCAGCTAGTTGGTCTTCAGCGGTGACGTCCATTTTCAGCGTAGAGTTGATCTCGGTATTCAGGATCTAGCAATTGTTAGTACATATCCTGATACTGGGTTGCAAGTGCCTTACATCAGACTTCGTGCCGACGAGGATAACACTACCACTTCGCCTTCGTCGAAAGGCATCGACGTACTTCTGGCGGAAGGAGAGGTCGTTCGTGATGCGATCGATCTTTGCGACAACTATGGTCATTTGGCAGCTCTGTAGATAGCGGTCTGCAGTGTCTCTACGGAAGTAGTTGGAATCAGAGCTTCCGGGAACATCGGAAATGATAACGTTCTGTTGAAGGACCGGTGACTTCGAAAAGACCCTATAGTACGTCAGTTATATAATTTGGAACGCAGTATGTCATCTCTTACCGGTTGATTCTGACAAAAGGCCAAGGCGAGCAGGTCAACGGCTTCCCTTGGAAGCTTGCGTTTGTAACTTCCTTGGTGAACGGTTGATACATCTCAATGAGATTTTCCGGGGTACTAGATTCGAAGTGAATTGACGTTTGACCTGGTTTGACGAAATCTTGGTGCATCTTCGTTGTCCAAGTAGTCAGCTGCTTAATGACTTTCTGGTCCTTGGCTGATGTGGCCGTCGATAGGAACTTCTCGATAGTTCCATACTCTAGGCGATCTGCGAAGAGAAGTTGAAGGCATTCGCGTGCTGTCTTGATCTGATCCAGGTCTTTGTCGTCCAGGTCATCTGCATCTTGTCGTTGCTTTTGCTTCACGTTGTACCACTGCGTGAAAAGGTCGGTGACCATCTTTATGCAGATGGTGACATCATAGAACTCGACCTCAGCAGCGTATGCCTTGGTCTGGCTCGGAGGTGCTTGCTGGAATTCTGTAATGACACACGTGCAAGCGCTTCCTCCGTCACTCTACCAGAACAGGTTAGCATTATAAAACTCACATTCTTGTAGACGAACTTACCTCGACGTTGAGATTGACCACGCCCAATAGAGCGTTCAGCAAAGCCGATTTGCCTGCTCCAGTGTCTCCAGCAACAGATATTCGGACTACTTCCTGATACGGAATCTTGTTGTTTCGCAAGATCTGCTTGCGCAGGTGCTTCGCTTCTGCATCATCATATCCATTGTTCATTGCCTTGGTGATATACTGGTTGATAGTCGATAGTATGTTTTTAGCAGTAGACTCTGTAAGCTTGAAGCCTGGATGGTAGAGCGGCAATTTGGGTCGGGTTTGTTGATCTGGGTCATAAGCCGGTACTCGATCGTCGCCATCGTCGGAATCGTCGTCATCGAGATCACTGTCTGGTTCATCTTCCATTTCAGCAGCTGGCAAAGTTAGTTCATTGACGCAAAGCCCCGTTGTACACATACCTTTTCGCTTGGTCCCCGCTACAGCTGCAGCCGTAGTGACATCCGGATCTTGACTTAGGTATTTGGGATCCCAGCTGGATATCTCTTGTTTGGCATCGACCTCAAGAACCTTCAACTTCTGGATGTACGGTGAAGCATGTTGTTCTTCTCCAGTAGATTCGTTGGTCAGCGATGATAGATCGATTATCTCCGTAGCGTCGGTCGTTGCCAGAGCGGGTACATCTGGTATCAAGAGCTCTGTTGGTACCTCAGGCTCGAACAGAGGTGGCTCTGTGCCATCAGGCGTAGGGGTCTTGGTGTCGTCGATATCCATTTGGGAAGTAGCGCACCCGTGCCGGCAGGTTCCACGTTCACGACTGCAGGTTTGAGTGACGAGACAGCTCGAAGGTAGATGGGGGAAGAAGTGAGGAGGATGAGGAACAAAAGTGTCAAAAGAAAGGCTTATGTATCAGCGGTCAAGCGCAACTGAAGGTGGGACTGCAAGCTAAAAGTTGAGTCCCTTTTGTACACAACAAGGTAAAGGTGAGAGACTGTCAATACGCAATATCTCGAGCACACATACCATGCTAGCGATCCGTAGTGACCTCGTCTGCGAGACGGGAAGAGCGCAATAAGCTCCTCCGAACCCAAAGTCATCATGGATGGTATGCTCAAGGCGTGCCAACTCCAACAGATGATACCAGATCATAGCTTCAAGGGAACGTCTTGCTACACAGCACGCGTGCAGAGGTTCGGCGCTGCCGCCTTGATGGACGAAATCGCGGTGGTACTATAGCTGGCTGGCCACTTTCTATGCTGTGAAGCCATGGCATCCCTGGAGGTTTGCCTTTACTTGTCTCTATGGGCCGTCATGGTGACTGAAGAATCCGGAGTACTCGCCGTCACCACGGGTACACCAGGTAGGCCTGGTACCAGCATCTCGTGTAGATCCAGGAATGCGACCCCGATGAGTGCGATGCTCGATCGAAAAGATATCTGGTCGAGCTTGAAGTCGTGCGCTCAATCAATTGGAAGTGGCTGGAGATGTGGCTCGTAGGAGACGTGGTGCAGGCGTCCTACTGGAGCCAGGTGCATCGCACGCTAGTTGCTGACCTCTATACGCCCCAGCCGAGGGAAGGCGCTCTGGACCCTGTCGAAAACTTAAACCTCACACCTCAGCCGTGTAGCTCTCCCAAGCTTCCTCCCACCCTCTCCAGCTTTTTGCGCGACCGTGGTTGTATGGCGATGCGTCGCCATGGCATTCCCACGAAATGCGATACGCGTCAGCGCCAAGCGGATGGTGCCGATTGCCGCCCCCTTAGCCTCTTCGGTCCTCCCGTCGGGCTAGACAGGGAAACTCGCAGCCATGGATGCTTGGAAGGCTTGCGACAGCGCCGAAGGACACTTTCTTTGTCTCCGTGACCAGTCTTTCCTTGCCTGAGTTTCATGTACGAGACGCAGATGCATACTCCGACGGCATTGCATTAATCTTTCAGCGCTTCGCACGCGACTTTACATTCTTTTACAACCTTCAATACATGCCCACCATGGCAATCCGCCCGCTCAATTCGAGCCTTATCTTCGACCGGCGCGTTATACTCGCTCTCACGGCTGCCGTAGTCCTCGCCTTCACATTCGCCTTCCTCTACTCACCCGACCTACGTCCCAGCTCGGAATGGCTACCACCTCTCAGCTCGAAACCGACGTCCACCTTCTCCGCGCCGCTCAAGAACACCGAAGACCCCTACATCGTCGAGCTGGACTACCTAGCCATCAAGCCAAACGTCTCGGACAAGGTTAGGTTCTACTGGAACATACCATATGCCGCAGATGCAGGAGGCCAGAACAGGTTTCGCGGACCACAACCGGTGAACAGGACATATGGCGTTGGTCGGGGCGAGAAGCCTTTGGTGTGGGATGGATCATTGGGCATGTGCCCAAGAATCCAGAAGATTGATCCAACCCAGCGAAACAGGGAAGATATCTCAGGGCCGGACGTGCTGGGTATCAAGACTCGTTCCACTGAGGATTGTCTGAGCTTGAACGTCTTCACGCCGATTGACGCTGAGGCAGGCGACGACCTACCAGTTTTGGTCAACATCCCCGGTGGTGGCTTCCATCTCCCAGGACGCAGCAATGGAGGCGAGATGGTAGAGAAGGCGCGACGCGAAAAGGGCGTGGACGGCAAACTCGACAAGGGCATCGTTGTAGTCACCATGTACTACCGCAACGGCATCTACGGTTTCCTCTCTGGAAAGGAGATTGCAAAGGACGGCGATTACAACAACGCGCTGCGCGACCAGAGAGCGGCGCTGGAATGGGTCCAGAAGTATATCAGGTACTTCGGAGGCAACCCCGACCACGTCGTCATCATGGGCACGAGCGCTGGCGGCGCGTCCGTAATGCTGCAACTGACGGCCAACGAAGGCGACAACTACCACCCTGTCCCGAGCGTAGGTCGCAAGCAGCTCTTCCACGGCGCCATCGCCCAGTCTCCCGCGAGCCCAACATTCTTCACCCCCGACCAAGCCGAGAAGTTCTACAATGAGGTCGCAGACGGACTGAACTGCACAGACATCGCATGCGTGCGCAACGCAGCAACAGGCGATCTCTACTACGAGAACTACCCCATGAACTTCCCCGGCCGCGACACACCCCCACGCTGGATGTGGGCGCCAACCACCGAGCCCGCCGGCGGCATGTTCACGGCACCCGCCCCAGCAGCCATAATGGCGGACCGCTACGCCAAGGTCCCCACCATCATCGGCTTCACCTCGAACGAAGGCTCCGACCAAGTCAAGAAGACAACCGACAACGAAGGCGAATTCAAATCCTACCTCAAAGACCACTACCCGCTTCTCACCGACGAAGACCTCTCCACCCTCGTATCAACCTACCCCAACGACCGCCACTGGCCCGACAGCGGCGCTTGGTGGGACGCCGTCGCAAAAGCCCAAGGCGACATCCGCTACATCTGCCCTACCTACCTCGCCTCCAACGCCATGTCCCTTCACAACCCGCCCTCCGTTCCTACCTACCAATACCAATGGGACGTAATGTGGGGGCCCGATATAGAGAACGGCTACGGTACCAAGCACGCTGGCACCGTTGGCCAAGTCATGGTGCGCCGCCAAAACGAGATTTCGGATTACTTTATTAGTTTCGTCAAGTTTCTTGATCCGAACCGCGAACACGATGTTATTCCTAGGGAGAATGTCAAGATTGCTAAGTGGGAGCCGTTGGATAGTACGGGTAGGCGCATGTTCTTTACGAATATTAAGGAGGGCGGGCAGAGGGGGGATGGCCAGAATATGTATGGCAAGATGCGCACGGAGATGAGGGGCAGGGATGATGAGAGGGAGAGGAAGTGTGGGGTTATCAGGGGCATGTTTAGGAGGTTGCAGTTTGAGGGTGTGGAGGCGCTGAAGTTGGATTGAGCGATTGGGGTTGAGGATGAGATGTGGCTGTCTTGCATTTGAAGGGGTTTGGAGTTGCATTTGCGATATAGATTTTTTTTTTTTTTTCGTTTGATGTTGTATGAATACCACATTCTTTGCACGTTCAACATTGGTTTCATGTATGGGATTTGGTTGAAATGGAATCCTCAATTGGTATAAAACGACGTGCTAAACCCCAGACTAACAGAAATAGATCTTCCCAGATCTCGCGATTGACCCACACACCCACATCGACATCCGTAGCTTCCGCTCTTCCGCGCATCCTTCGTAACATAAACACTGGTTCCTAGATCCCTTCGCGCTGATTGCAGCCCATGAACACACTCTCTTAGATCTTCCTAACATGCTCAATCAACTCCGCCACGTCGTTATGACTCAAACTCTCATCATCAAGACTCATACCCAGCTCCTGTTTCTTCTCATCAAGATTCTCCCTCTTCCCATCTAAATCACGCTGCGAATCGTGCTCCAGAGGCGTCGCCTTGGTCTTCTCATCCCTCAGCACCCTCAAGTCGCCCGTCTCGACCGCAAACGGCGATGCAGGCGGCGGGCTGACCATATCAGCGCTCGTTTTCCTTGCGTGCTCTACGACTTCTTGCAGATCGGCGTGTGAGAGACTGCCGTCGTCGACACTCATGCCGATTTGCGCTTGTTTCTCTTCCTCTTCGCGCTTCAGACGGTCGATTGGGTTTTCAGAAACGGGTCCGGGGGAGTCTTGTTGTTTGGAGTCTTTTCTGCTGACCCAGCGGACGAGCTCGTCGACGTCGTCGTCGGTGATGTGGCGTTTCTCTTTGATGGGCTCGATGGACTCGCGGCTTCGGGGGCGGCCTCGCTGTTCCTCTTCGTCGTCGATTTCGTCAAAGGTTTCTTTGACTGGAGTGGACGCCGCAGATTCTCCGCTCGTGCCGTCGTGGCGCTTGAACCAGCGGCCTAGTTCGGGCACGTCGGAGTCGTAGTGCTCGCCTACGTCGGAATCCAGTTCGGGTCGTTGGAGGTTGCGGCGTACGGGGCCTGCTTTGGGTCCGTCGCGATGCGATATCCAGCGTACGAGATCGTCTGCGTCTTCTTCTTCGTCTGAGGAAACTTCTCGGATTTCGCTATCGGATTCAGTCGATGCGTCGCTGTATCCTGAATGTGCGTCGTTGAATACGGCGGTCTCTTTGGCGTCAGATTTTCTGCTAGCAAAACGAACAAGATCTTCGACATCTGACGGCCCCAGGCTCTCATGACCACTGTCTTCTTTCGCTTCCACTACGTCGCCGCCCTTCCGTCGTTCACCGTCGCTAGGGGGATCTCGTCGGCTAACCCATCGTACCAATTCGTCCACATCGGAATGATCGATACTCTCGTTGTCACTTTCATAGCGAGCCGTGGATGCTTCTCGTTGGTCCTTCTCGTTGTCGGAAGAAGCTGTGGATGCGCGATCATTGAATTCGACTGGCGCACCATCCTCCCTGATCTTCTCCATATTCCCTGCTTCCTTGGTCGTCATCCGTCTTACTGTCATCCGGATCCTACTTCCAATTCCACCTTTTCCTGATGCATCCTGCTCAGGTGTTCCCGGATGATGCATCTGGCGTTCGGCGTGTTGAGACCGCCATTTGTCTGCCGCATTTTGCTCCTTTTGGCAATCTTCTTGCGCGGCAGTCTTCATCTGGTCTTGAATCCTCTGTTGAAAAATCATGCTGCGCAAGGAATGGAATCGCGCCATGTGCGGCTGCTTTTGTCTGGACTTTGCGGACTTATCTCCGCTGCCACGCGCCGAAGACGGCTTAGAATGGTCAGAGCTTTTGCTGGTCGTCTTCAGGGAACTCCTGCTTGGTGATAAAGATGAAGGGCGAGGCGCCTGGGCAGCAACGTGCTTTTGCTTGTCTTGGCGCAATTTCTGAGGGTCGAGTGCTGGCTTAGTGTGTTGTTGAGCGGCACGTTGATCTTCTTCTTCGGATGGGTCTTTTTCTTCGCTGCTATCACTGTCCGATTCGTCGTCGCCTAAACCTTCCAGTATTTGTGTGACTGCTGGGGACATCAAACTGTTCATGCGACCGAGTTGCTTGCGCTGGTCTTGAGGCATCTGATCTATATTCGTAGCTGGCGGCGCCTTCTGCGGCTGGAGATCGAAGTATGACGCCATGACTTCTAGAATGGTCCTTTCTCCCCAGTAAAGATGATGCGTGTTTGAGGTCCGAGGATGCCAATGGGCCAGATATGGAGCGGGATAGAAAAGAGCTCAGGTGAGGGCAGTGCTCTTGGAAGGCTTGGAGTTCTGCAAAGTGTCGGGCTCGCAGACAAGCTAGCCTGTTATCGCAAGTCTCTACCCCGCATTTTATGATGTCACGCCTCGTGAGTGGCCGGGCGCGCTGATTCAGCTGACTAGTGCAGTGACGATCGGCGTGGCAGGCTTGGGCGACATCACCGCTTTAAGTTTAAGATCTAGGGCTCCATGCCTGGCGCATCAGTTGCGACGACCGTTGAGATCGGAGGCTTTCACTGGCGAATCTGGATCGCCATAGGTGGGATCTGACGACCGATGAGGCTGACATACTTGACGTGAGACGGCACGGCAGGTGAGGTTTCATGCATCTTCCCGCCTCCATGACCGGTGCTGTTGCGCACGGCTCGATCCGCACGATCTATGGGCATGCGCTAATGAACGAGGTCAATCTTATCAACTTTTCAACATTGCTTCCCAGGGTCTCCCCTTTGTCAAAACTACAGTACCGGATCCTCATGCCAGACATTTCCAGCCGATGATGCTATTTGACGATTCTACGCGACCCGCTTTGTACGTCTGCCGTACTGCTGGGATGCTTCGGCCATGTTGAAAGCTAGAAGATTCGGTGTGGTATCATGGAGAGTACTTTCATCGATCGCGCCCTTTGTCGCGACGCCAGCCATGCTTTCGCACAACCCTTCCACAGGCCATCCTTGACCCATGAAGTACGCGGCTAGACCAACGATATGAGGGGTTGCCATGCTCTGGACGTGAGGGCGGATAGTCAGCGCGCGTCACACCGACACTTATCTGGGAGTGTACTTACAGTTCCAGAAATCGTATCGATCGATTTTCCGATCCAAGTGCTGGTGATGTCAACACCGGGTGCCAGAATGTCGACTATAGGGCCATAGTTGGACCATTCGATGAGCGTATCGTTAATGGCTGTAGCACCTACGGTGCAGACACTAGGTTCAGATGCCGGAGACGAGTATTTAGCGTCGCGTCCCTCATTGCCCGCTGCGACCCCGAGGAAGATTCCCGCTGCAACGATGGCAGCGGCCTAGATCGTTGTTAGCTGAATGTCTGAAAAGGGACGGGATGGGTTACTCACAGCATCATTCAAGGCCTGCGTCTTGCGCCCTCCAAGACTCATGTTGGCCACGAAACCGTTGGGACATTCTCCAGCCTCACTACGTTTTGCTGCATCGGTAATAACATACTCCATACCCGCAAGTACGCCCTCGGTTGTACCAGAACCGTACGAGTCCAGTACACGGATAGCGAGCAGCGTTGTCTTCTTTGCCACGCCCCAAGTCATCGAGCCGATTGTACCAGCCACGTGAGTTCCGTGGCCCATGGCGTCGATCATGGTGTCCTCACCGCTGAAGTCAGCTAAGAATAAAGCCCCTTTCAATTCGTTAGCGCGCATCTCTCAGGCCGAACGATTCATACATACGCCCTCCAAATTCTGGATGTTCAACCTCGATGCCTGTGTCAATGACGTATCTGCGGTCGCTTTGTGAGCAAAGTTCACATAGGCGCAAATACGGTTGGTAACATACGCGCATGTACCCTCCCCAGCGCTGGAATCGAAAAGATAACTCGTTTGATACGGCTCGGCATGAGAGATACGAGCCAACCCCCACGTAGAGTTCAACTGTTGCACGATCTCGTTGCTATGAACCTTGGCGTTTTGTTCAATGTACTCAACCTGAGTACGTTAGTTCAGGTACGTTAATTTGGACGTATAGCTTACATGCTCAGAAGCCTGAAGTCGAATAAGTTCTTCCTCAGAGATACTGCCGGCAAATCCTCGGAATCCAGGCATTGCGTATTCGTAGCCGGGTTTGGTGGACATGGATGCCATCAAGTCGTCGTGAGCTTGCGTTGCTACGTCGCCCTTCATCTTGACGATCCATCTGCCAGCGATGCCATCCTCGCCGTCGACCCTGGTCAATGGAGCAGAAATTGCCAATGAGATGAGAGCGAGTAGTACTGGAGTATACATGTTTCTGAGCCGTTCGAACCGAATATGCTGGAAGGGATAAATAAGGAGTTGGGTTTCAAAGAAAAGGTGAGAGGTCGGATCCTTCACGTTGAATTGTACCTGCATCAGCGGCAGAACCGAAACTTAAATACAAATGCAGTACAACCCGTACCAGCATCGACGACGGCCGGCTCATTCGAGAACCAATGGCGCAATCTGAAGGACCAGTTAGCAACAGCGCTCGCGCGTACGCACAGGCAGTGTGACCTTTCACGGACCACGTTAGGGCATGCTGTCTGGCGAGCGCATGCTACTTTGCAACACCAACAAGAGCACAAAATATACCGTTATCTGACACCGCGCATGCTGCTGGACCTTGGGTCGACGACATGGGTGCACGCTTCACGGCCCTATGATCTGACTCGTCTGGCGTTATTTCGACGGGCCGGGTGCTCAGTCGTGTAGAACTCTGGTCGTGTAGATCACACAATAGGTCTATCAGAGCTTTTGTGTCTCCCGCGGATGGTACATAGTCACCTTGAGAGGTATATGGCGTCCAGATAACCAGAGGGCAGAGTCCAGTCCAGATCCAGCACTAACGGACCGTGACCACGGGAAGGAAGTTGCCTGAGACCCAATGGGCTTGAACAAAGAACCGATTAAAGGTCGTGTTACCTCTAGCGAAGCGCTGTGCTATGTGGTCTGTTATGATGCGGGTTCCTACATGATGTTGTTGTTGTACCCGGTGGGCGCTAACATTCAGCGTCTTGTCGTGGGACATCGACGACTGGTATAGAACAAGCACTCTTATCAAGAGCACCATAGACACACTTTGGATTGCCGATGCACTTGGAAATGTCGATGGGTCTGCCAACGGGTCGTGGGGTGTGAGGACACATTGGGTGCATGCGCATACAGCGATTGTCAAAGAGAGTATTGGTACGACGGACAGAGCGTGTCCGCGCCAACAGTCCATCAGTTTTGTTGACAGTCATCCCTGGGTGGGATCGCGGGTTTGCGCATGATGTCTGGCGAGATTCTGCAGTCTATAGTCAAAAGTACTGGCAGGTGCGCAACTGTGTTGGCTAAACCATACTGTGGGGAACATGGTCGCGCTAGGTATGTCGCCTTACAGTACACGGTTCATGAAATAGTCGAAGGTCGTGCTTCCTGTACTGGCGATTCATTTCATCAATGAACATCCTTCGACTTAATTGAGAGGCAAGCTTCAATTCCCTACCAGCTACAGCTATCAACACACCAAGTCTGGTGACTTTGGATACGCCAGCGCAAGGTCGACTATTGTAAAAGCCACACAGCCTATCGTATGTTTGCCACCTTCGGGTACCTCACAAAGTAGCCAGCCATTTCTCCAACGCCTCATTAACCTCTTTCGGCTTCTCCAACTGTACCCAATGCGATGACTCAATAGTCTCATAGGTCAAATTCTTCACATCCCGCTTCATCCTCTCCGCCAACTTCGGCTGCACACTAGGCGAGCACACAGCATCGTACTTCGCATCAATGTACAGGAACGGAAACTCCAACACACCATCGTTCTTCTGGCTCTTCGCATACTCGACATTTGCTTCATGGTTGAAGTAGTATGCGTTCGCACCGAAGAACCCATGCTTCTTCTTGCTCTTCAGCAGGCTTTCGTAAAGATGCGCGTCCAACGATGTGTACGAAAGTGGGATGTCAGGAAGGTTTTCCGGATGACCACCAAACCAACCTCCGTCTCTCAAGACACGGCTTGTGGGTGAGGGCTGGCCCCACTTACTGCCATCGCCTTTCACATATAAGATCTTTGTGATGACATCCAAGTGGCCGTCGAACGCTTTGACGCTTTGCTCAGGTTTCACTTCGTAGTACCGCATGTACTCCCAGTTTCCCCACTCAGTCTCGCTCTCGGGGTAGAGCTCACGGTTAATGGTGGTCTTGAGGTATTCGAGGCCCAGCTCCACGCTTCGGTAAGGGACGCAGAGGTTTGCCATGGCAATGAAGAGTTCAGGGTAGTGTGCAGCAAGTGCGTTGGTGACGCCGCAGCCCCAGTCGTGACCGATCCATACTGCCTTTTCTATGCCTAGCTTTGAGGCGAACTCAACGAGCTCGGGAACGAGAACTTCAAGGCGGTAAGATTCCTTTTTCTGGGGTGCCGTTGAGTCGCCGTAGCCGCGCATGTCAGGTGCGATGACACGGTATTTCGATGAGGCAGCGAAATGTGTGAGTTGGTGTTTCCATGATTCTGCGATGTCGGGCCAGCCGTGGATGAAGACTAGGGGAGTGCCGTCTGCAGAGCCTCCTTCGTAGTAGTGCGTGACCTCACCATTTTGGTGGGTGATGTCGCCTGCGGTGAATGAGTCCATGGCGTGTACTGGTGCAATAATCCTAAGATGTTTGGTAGAAGATGACGTGGACTGGAGATTTTGTATACTGGTAGAGAAATGGGCCGATGAAGGTTCGTACGATACCGACTCTTGGGGACCTCGGTAGACCCACCACGAAGTGGGTATGACGACAAATACGGATTCAGACTAGACCATAAGTTGCGGCGTGGTCAGAAATGTTGAACGCACATGTGATAGTGTTGTATAACACCAGAAACCCGAAGTAAGCTGACTGTGGAAGCACCCTTGCATTGGACTGCATAGGATCTTTCGCGGCGCTCAACTCGGTTGACACGCAGCGTAAATTCAGAGTACCAGCAGTTGGTGGATGATTTGAAGGGTCTGAGGCCCAGCTTAAGGATAGAATAAGAGGATCAGTTGACTAGCAGAACGCGAGAACTATGTGTCGATTTCCACGTCCACCAAAGAGCTTCGGACTTCGCTCCATCATCCAAATGCGTTCCGGAGGGATTGATCGAGTGTGATTGGCCTGTACAGTATCCTCCTAGGCCACTGGCACGAGCTCGAGAGGATTTATCTCGCCATGTCCAGCATCTAGGGGCTCATACTCCAGTCGGCCGAGACTTGGGACCGAACATTCCGATGAACCAGGAAGCCAACGGAGGGCGGTCGAAAGTGTGAGAGCAGTAGCGTTCATCGAATGTCGATGACAGTGTCTCATACGCTTGTTCTATGGTACGGTGCTAGCATCGGTCGTCGTGCGAGAGCTACCGGCATGGTCCGCTGTTGACAGCGCGCGCGTGCATACTAGCAACGCTTGCAGTCTTTGTTCTACTGAATACCCTAAGGTGCAGTGAGTACCGGTGTTCTTACATACATTATTGGCCTTTTGGGCGATATCCACCGCGCAGTCTGCTCTCGTGTGTGGGAGTTCGCAGGCGTTGTCGAAACTCTGAAGCGTGTCGGCGCAACGCGAGCTTCTTACGGCCGTAAGCCCACAACGCGAAGAAACGCGTCATACGTGGCCGAAAGCGTTGGTATTGTTCTGTGATCAGCTCATCCCGCGTGTAAGCCGACAGCTCAGATAACTTCCGCGTCGTATTGCTGTTTCAGATGCTTCGCGCAAATTGGAGAGGCGGAAGCGGCAGTTGGATGATGAAGTTGGTGGCGCACCTCATCGCTCGAACCCTGGAAGCGTTCCGAACTTCACCTTGGTCCGTGCGCCGAGGCGGCTGGCGGAAGGAAGATGGCAGCTGCAGCCTTAACCGCAATGTCTCCTAATTGGAATTGCGGGGCGAGATTGAATCTTCCGATGAACCATGCTGATCAACGTTGTGCCAATATAGCCTTGACAATGCGGGGAAGGCTTCAGCCTCTGGTACCGCATGCAGCTAGCTATGTATGATGCGTGGTACTTGTTCAAGCTATTGTTAGTCGTCCGAGGTCGCAGAGGTCAGACAAAGATGCGGTGGGTTTAGATCTGGAAGGCTTTGTTAGGGGTTAATGATCGTTCGGTAGGTGAACACGGTGTGTCACTGATCGTTACACCGAGAGATACCTTCCGTGTATACATCCCTAGAAGCTAGATATTCGCCTGTACGAGTGGAATGCTTTCTTTGTTTGCGTAGACACATGTTCTGGTAGACCCTGCATAAACGCGGCTGACTAGGGAGGACGACGCAGGGCATGTGGACGCAGCACCGTTATGCTAACGCGTAAGGCGACGCCTCTCCAAGCCACCTACGACGCGGCAGAGTCAACAGTATTCTTGCCGAAACAATGAATGACCCATCGTGACACATGGGCGTCTGGTACAGTCATGATGATGAGGCTTAGCGTAAGCCACCCCCACAGGATCATTAGTGACGGTATCACAAAGGCCGTTTTCGTGATGTCGATCTCCACATCCAAATGCCGTAGTTACGAGATGGCATTCTGTATTCCCATCGTGGACCAGCGATCGAGATTATGGGGCGACATATCAGCAATCGATGCAAAGACCCAGCACTGGGGGCGTTCTGGATGAGTAACTTCATAGATTGTATCTCCATTGGTGCTATCGACTACCAAGAGACAACTACCGCGATCATGACTTCATAAGAAAAGAAGGAAGGGAACCTTCGACTTCTAGCAATGCAAAACTAGGAAAAACTCGATGCAACATGCTCATAAAGCGCCGCCAAGAAGAAAGAATGCTTAACCGCTGGGGTTGCCGTTGAAGGCAAGGTTGTTGACGGTGCCGGAAGGAACACCGGAGATCTTGTTCTTCAGGGACAGGGTGGTGAGACGGCTGGAGAGTGCAGCAGGAGTCTTCTTGCCCTCGAAGCCGAGAATGTAGGCGGCGAGACCAGCAACGTGAGGAGTAGCCATGGAAGTACCGGAGATGGAGTTAGTGCCACCGTTGTTCCAGGTGGAGAGAATGGAGACACCAGGAGCAAGGATGTCAACGACGGAACCGTAGTTGGAGAAAGAAGCGAGGCGGTCAGAGCTGTCGGTGGCACCGACGGTGTAGACAGTAGGCTCGGATGCAGGCGATGAGTTGCGAGCATCGGCACCATCGTTACCGGCAGCGACGGCCATGAAGACGCCAGCGCTGACTGCGTTGGCCGCGGCAGCGTTGACGGCAGTGGAGCGAGATCCACCCAGAGACATGTTGGCAACAGCACCGTTGGGGCAGCTGCGGGTTTTGGCGTCGTTGGCGACGAAGTTGATACCGGCAATGACACCAGAGTTGGAGCCCTGTAGATCATTAGCAAACTGTTCAGCTTAAGACGCATTGTCAACCTACCGAACCACTGGCATCGAGGACCTTGACAGCGTAAAGCTTGGTCTTCTTGGCCACACCGTAGGTCTTGGATCCGATCGTACCAGCGCAGTGGGTACCGTGACCGTTTCCGTCCGAGTTCTGACCATCACCAGCATAGTTGGCGAGGAAGGTAGCACGGCCCTCAAACTCGGGGTGGGCAGTGTAGATGCCAGTGTCAATGACATAGGCGCAAGTACCAGCACCAGCAGTGGTGTCGTAGATGTAAGAGCTGGTACCAGGCTGCTGGTGGGAGATACGAGCAAGGCCCCATGTGGAAGAAGACTGGGTTGTGTAGGCCTTCTTCTCGAGGTGCGACTCGCCAAGGTTAGCCTTGACAATAGCATCTTGCTCAATGTAGTCGACCTGGACTGTGTCAGTACTGAATATGATCCTCTGAGGCTGTATAGCTTACACCTGGCAGGTTGCGGAGCAGCTCGACAATGTCGTCGGCCATATCAGCGGAGAAACCGCCAAATCCAGCGAACTTGTAGACGTGGGCAGGGTCCTTCTTGAGAACCTTCAAGGCGACGTCAATGAGGTTCTGAAGGTTCTCGTTCTTCATCTTGACGATCCATCTTCCGGGAATGGGAGCGCCAGCACGGGGAACAATGACCGGGGCGGGAAGGGCAAGAGCCACAGGCAAAAGTGCGAGAAGAAGTGAGAGCTTCATGTTGGCAGATTGATTGAAGATGGAAGTCTTTGGAGCGAGAGACGATGAAGACTGCTGATGAGGGCTGAGTGTTGCTGTGCTCGTGGCCTGATGCTGTAGGAGGGCGTCCGGTACCTCTTATATAGAGGTGCTTGATAATCTGGTGTTGAGACGAGATGGCAGGAGGCAAATGCACCTTCCAATAAGGACTAGCAGCCACCGACAAGGCGGTCTCGTGGCATGCCGACGTACCTGAACCACAGCACAAGGTGTGTTAGTCGCTAGAACGGCTTAAGATGGCGTTTGAACCACTCCGATACCTAGTTGGGTAGGTGCTACAGTGTGTTCGGGCACTACTTGCTCTCAGCCCACCTTAGCAGCGGTAATAGAACGGGCGGAAAGTCTTAGAGAAGGAGGAGGATGTTGCGCGTAGCAGGTCAGACGCGCAAGTCTTGGCAGAATGCACTATAGATTGGCATGCTTACTAGTTTAGGGATGTGAATAACGTCGCGTAGAGATTCAACGTAGAAACCGGTGCGTGGACGCGATTGGATGGGGCGGATCGATCTGCAGCCATCCTGATAACGGCGTAGAGGTGATGAGTGGATCAATACTAGGTCGGCTGTCAAATGAAGCTGTTTCATGCAGGATTATCGCCTAGGGTCCATGGAGAGTGACCCGTCGCCTTTGTCTGTTGGTCACGGTTTGCACGAGGCAAATTCTACTCGGGCATGGCACGCTTGCCCACCCGCATCAAGTGAACCAACAGTATGTGTTCCTTTTTCATCCCTGACGGTAAGTCCCAAAGGCACGGGACGAGCCGCTACTGGCTGGAGGGTAGTTCGTATGTCAAAGTACCGAGGTAACCGTCGGAGATACTGCACAAGACTGATGTGCAGAGGACATCGAGCCAAGAACAAGGTTTACATACACCGTCACTGTGTAATGAATGACGTGACGAGAAGACCCGGCTCTAGTGATTGTTAGATGGCAAGTGTATACACGTTACCTTGAGTCTTACCTCCCTTACATATCTGCATGGATGTCCAATCTCGCTAGATGAGATGGCCAACGGGATTTGCTCCAATCATATCAGGGTCGCTTTCTCAACTGGTCGCTGCACCGATCCCGTTTCAGGCGGCTTGGAGACGTGATTTGGTTAAGAGCCAATCAGATATTGCAGTCCGACTTTATCTGGCGGGCTTGGCGAGACCGGCTATGCTGTCGTAGCGCTGTTCGGCAGCGCCGCGGCGTGCCATCATCATGCTTTTTCGTAACTCTCGAATGGCCGGCTGTATTGAACATGCAATCTTCAAGTGTTGTCATCCGACGCAGCTGCAGCGCCATCCGCTGACACCCCAAGACCCGCTAGCATTAAGCTTAAAAGCACGTAGGCGTTGAAACCACCTCCTTCTTTGGGATTTAGCATGATGCAGATCAATATAGTTAACCTGGCCATTAGCCACACCTCAGATAAGGCAGCAGCAGGAGAAGGATACGGGCGAATCGCGACCGCGATCTTTTGGGTAGCGCTTTTGCCAGCGCGGAATGACATGATCGCCTTAAGAGGTTCTCGTCCGGTCACGTACAGCCCTTGTTCCCGTAACCCAGGCACACGACTGGCGGCGACGGGAGATCTAGGCGTGCAGTAAGCCCGCGGACAGGAGGAAAGTGCAGCGGAAAGGCGCACTTCCTACTTCCAAGCCTTTCGAGGCGACTGCGGGCTCTTGTGGAATGGCGTCTTGCCGCTGGGTCGATCACTACCCCCGCCGGCAGATGTGAGCATGGCAGAACGTCTCCTGCCTGTTGCGTGAGGTACTCCGCCCACTAAAGTGACCTACGAGCCGTCTTCAAGTGTAGTTGGCGAAGCTGTAAAGGCGAAAGGGTGTGGCGTAGTGTTTTGGCGTGGTCCTCCAGGACCCGCTCCCATCTCAGGTCCGGATGTTGGCCGGTGCCGAGATCCCGCCGCGGGCACGTGCGCAGCGCACGAGCCAGGCCGGCATCGCTCACGATGTCTCGGTATTCTCCTGTCACGACATCACCAGCCGGTGTCGACGAGTCCCTAGGCGAAACCTTCTTACATTTTCCATCTCAACTTGAGTAACGCGCATAGATCGTCATTCGAACACCCGCTATATTCCCGTCGCAACAAGTGACAGCTGTCTGTCCCAACATCTAGGTCGAAAGATCGGCCTTCGTGGCATGTCACTACGGATAAGAACGGGTCATCACATGACTGTTGTGGTAATAGGCGCGCGTGATCTATTGGGAACTTGATGCACTTTTAGACAACAGCTCGCCGATGTGGCCGGCAGGTGAAAACGGATGATACCTCATATCAAGCGTGTATTAGGCGTTTGCTAACCCAAAAGAATCCTTTGAGTCAATAGCTCACAAGAACCGGAAGAGGTGGATGCCCACGACACACCCAGAATTCATCACCTCAAACACAGGCATCCGACACGCACTGATATCCCAAGATAGTCAACTTGTCATCCCTTCCATACCACGCTAGACACTTCCGTACGTAGCGCCAGCAGCATGATCTCCCATGATCTCCTCGTATCTCAGACCCTGCGACGATCTTCACGCGACGGTTAAGGACCTTCCCTGAGCGTCAATCTTCCGCCCGTGCCAAGAAAACGCAATCGCAACCAGCGCTTACGTCGGGCCATGACCCCACACACCTCCGCCATGGGCTGGCTGTATGGTAGAGCTAGCTGCATGTATGAGGGATGATGGCTTGCATTAGCTTACATGTTCTACATACAGGCTACTCTTTGGCCGTACTGTCTGTCTTTGCCCAACCATCATGCAGGTACACTTACTGGTATCGAGGACTTCGGTGTTGATCGATTATGCAGTCGGATGCAGTACCCATGGCGCGAGTCCTATGGCTTGCGGGACGAAGTGACCTTCCTCTTCGGTCTCTACACCAAATTTGACTGTCACAGCAACTTGATGCGACAGGTGTTCGAATGGCGCTATATACGCCATGGTTGACAAGTAGGCGTTCACATGGACAGTTCGAGTTTTCGCAAGTAGACCCCCAAAGAGAAGGTCAATCGAGCTGTTCAAGACACACAGCCCGACAACAATGTGCAAATTCACGGGATGGATTAAGACGTGTTGGTATCACCGCGTCCTGCTGCAGCATACTGTATTTAGCAACGGCCCGTCCCCTGTCCTCCAAAGCGCAGCAGAAGGATTTACGTGCATGGACGGACGGTCGCAGCTATCTAGCAGGATCTATGCAGCGCTCCTTCCGGTCTTCTAATGTAGCAATACTCTGCGAAACGATTTTCCTGATGATGGAGCCGCCAGCCACCGCGTCCTCTCCCGCCAGGAACCGGTAACAACGTCCCTTTTGACTATCAGTGGGTCCAATACATGTAGGAAGAGAACACGTACGGATCTTGAAACCCGGGATGAACAGCTCTAACCAGAAAGACAATGTATGGATCATTTTAGCACACATACAACTTCAACACCGCTGCGTAGATCAAAGCCCATCACTTTCCTGTTCCTCATCGCCGATCCCTCTCCATCCCCCTACCCCTTCAACTCCCCCAATACCAACCATCCCACCCGCCCCGGAAAGCACCTCCGTAACCCACCCCACCCTGCACCACACGCGCCGGGTGTGAGCAGATACAACGCCACCAACACAGGCACATCTCCGCAATCCTACCAACGGCTCGGCCCTTTTCTGGAAAGGCGCACAGAAGGACCAGATCCACATGCCCTGTGGAGATTTGCGATAAGGCATCATGCGGAATAAGCCTTGGTGAGTGTAGGACAAGCCTCATTAAGAAGGCGGGTGGGTGTCTTGGCGTGGGTTGGCGACCTTCCGCTCTGGGACTGTAGGGCCGGTTGGAGGGGTGGTAGGTGCGTACGTGGAGGGCATGGTGATGGCATGCTCGGGTGGAAGTTGAGATGGCGAAGTGCTGTGAGATATCTATGCGATATGTGATACCTAAACACAGCCTATTTGCGATGCGACGTACATCCACTGCTCGCTGGATAGTGGGTACGATCATATTTAAGGATGACCGAGACCTTGGCCATGACCACGCTTGCTGGTATCAAATCAGCTCGATCGTTGTATCTCGCGTGTTGTGGTATGCGTCAAGCATACTGCCTTCAACGAAGTTATTTTGTGCATCGCCTGGAAGCCCCATCAAGTCGAAATAGCCCACCCGTTCATAAACGCCAGTTTTGACTCGACTTGGTATGACCAATATGCCTTGTAGACCACTCATTACCTTGTGCGTACAGCGACGAAGGATCACCAGGCTGACCTCATCGCCTAGACCTTCTGCTGTTACGGTTGTACAGTCATCGAGCGTCACGATAACGTTGTATGGTGTCCATGACCGAACGCCCGAATCCAGTGGGGATATTGGAATTAGGCGACATCTCAATGTGATAGAGGCGTTGACGAGTTGTCCGGAAGGCTTCTGATCCACTGCGATATCTTCTAACTCCGCCATCTCATTCAAGAGATCTGACCCGGACTCGCCCTCCCACCACAACCTATGGCTCCAAATACTGCGATTGATGCTTGCCCAACTCCAAGTAGGTGCGCGCCATATAGAAGGCTTTGGAGGGGCATCATCCGGATCCCCAAAATGTGCGTCGCGTCTCCAGCACAGGTCTTCGATCATTCTGCCTCGCCATAAACCAGCAACTAAGGTGTCTTTCGTTACCTCAGCAACCGTCTGCGCAATACCATGCAGGGCAACGAATATATCTTCCTCTTTTGTTAAGCTGAGGCCAGAATATTCTTTCCTGAAGCAGCACCAGTCTTTGTGAATTCTGGACAAGACTTCACGCAAGTTGACACTAACCGAACCTCCCGACGTGATGGTCAGTTGACTCTGGTAGTCGTAGATCTTCGATTTCAAGATGTGTACTGCGGAGGCTCCATTCCACGCATACGCCTGTTCGATCAAGCAACCGTCAGGATCTTGTTCGCTGGTAATAGATTCGTCGCACTCCCAGAAAAGTTGTTCTTGTGTGAAGTGAATGGTTCCAGAACTCAGATATCTTTCTTGTGCAACCCAGGCTCTTTGGTTCAAGGGTGCATGATCGATAGCAGAGGTAGAAGCGACTATTGGGCTGCCGATGATATAGGATAGTAAGGGCTCGTTCGTCTTTCGCCCAATAATTTGAGTGCTGCTAGTAAGAACACGTATTGGTGCTAGCGGATCTCGATCGAAGAAGAGGCCGATGTCAGCGTCTTTGGCAGCCGTGGCTGCGATGCAGCAAATGGCCCGACTATAGACATCCTTCATACAGGCGGCCTCTCTATGCCAGTCGTGAGCGTCATCTTGGACAATGCACCTATAACGCGTGAGAATAGAGTAGAAACGGCGTATTTCAGTACATCATACAATGAATCAATCCAAAGATACCGGATCCGCATCTTTCGAGTCACATGAATAGCGTCTTGGAATGTCTTGGGCAGATCTGTTGATGCGAGACCTGCTTTAAGACGCGCTGCAGTACTTTGTGTCAGTTGAAGAAGCTGAGACTTACCCCAACAATGCGACAGCGCGATGTAGGGCGGTACTCCAGCACAGTCGGCAGCCTCCACAAGACAAATCGTTGAATCCCCAGTGTTGCCGACATCGACCATTCGTGTGGGAAGAAACCCATTTATCTCTTGTCTGCTTGACCTCCTATTTTGACATCCGACATGCGTATCTCGGCATCGTGTCAATTGAGACAAGACAAACTCAATACAGGCATCACTGCCTGTATAGTTGGCAACCAGGCTTTTGTCTGCCAATGTGACACCAGAGAGAGCCACAAGGAGGGAATACGGTGGTTCGGTTGTTGCTTCGGGCGTTAGGTTGAGGATTGTTCTCCAACCAGAGCACGTGAAGAAAGCACCTTTCATGTACGTCATGGCATCTTTCTCTCTGGAATCTTTCTCTCTGGAATCTTTCTCTCTAGGATCTTTCTCTCTGGAATGTTTCTCTCTGGAATCTTTCTCTTCGGATGAGAAGGGGAACAATTTGTACTTGGTCGGTGCCACTTCGAACGTATCTTCTGATTTATGGAAGCCTGTAACAGATTAGTCACACAAACACACTCATAGAGTGGTGTAGGATCGAGAATACGCATTGTGCGACTGAATCCCCCCCGAAGGCGTCTACATATACCGCACGGCAATGCAAGAGCTTGCTGAAAAGACTCGGCCGTGGTATGATGGGCGAAGGTCAGTGCTCCATCCTCTTGATTCAACAAAGGGTTTTTTCCGCTGAGAAGTCTCTGGCATGGGTCACAAAATACATCGTCTGACATTATGGTCGACTATTTGGTTTCGAGAAGATAATAATATGCTCATGAATGGTGATAGGGAAAAGGTGATGAGAAGACACCAGGCTGAGGTTTGTGCAGGTGCGCAGCAAGTCAGCCTGACAAGTTCAGGTGCGGGGTCGGCTGCTGCTGCCTTGAGCGTGGTGCTGTCATCGTGCCAGCATGCGAAAACAGCGCTACTACATTTAGCAGAGTATCGTAAGTCGCTGAAATATCGTGAGCCATGTCTGGTGGTGTTGAGGCAGCGCGTCCCCAGAAATTAACGGGCCCACTTCCCCTAGCCTAAGCCAGGGTCCAGCGTCGCCCGGCCTTCGTACCTGCCTGTGCTCAACTTTTAGCAATTGCACACCCTCAGCATGCTGACGCTCCCTTCTCTCTCCGCAATGAAGCGGACACGATGAACTCGTCACGCGCATTCACTCGGACGACCCAGAATACCTTCCGCAAACCCCTCGACTTCCTCAGCAATCTGTCGCGGGGTCCTGTGCAATTGCCAAAGGACAGAAAGAGAAAGGACAGCAACGTACACCGGCGGAACAACAGCGCTAGCTCAATCGACGACACCGATCACTCAGACGTCGAGTTCTACGCGCAAATGGAGACATCACGGCGGAGTCATTCGACGCAGAACTCGCTGTCGGAGCTGCAGCCTGCGGTACCTCTCATCGACATTGGCAGTCGCAGCACCAGCCCCTACCCGCGCAATCGAAGTGCCGCGCAGAGCGAAGACGAAGATGACGAATACGAACCGGCGAGCAGTATACGGCCGTTGGTCAGCCATGACGTAGGGCGAGGAAGCCATGCCTTTCGCAGTTTCTGGCAACAAGGCGGGCCTGGGGCTTTCTTTTTCGGCACATGGAGGGGCTGGCAGGCCTGGGTCGGATTACTCGTCTTTTGGGTTGGCGGGTGTAGCTTTGGGCTACTGCTGATGAACCGCTTCATCATGCTGACGGGCGTCTACAAGTGAGGACAGTGTCAAACGCGTGTTGGGTGATGCTAATAACACCAGATTCCCCTTCCCCCTCACCCAATCCTACGCCCAGCTCATCATCACGCACATCCTTCTCATACTCGTATCGAGCCTCCTACGCTTCTCCAGCAATCCGCTACATTTCATAGGCTTCGGTGCCGCTGTGCCGCCCTCGCAACCCGCTGCACCTCAGGGAGGAGCCTTTAGAGGCAATAAGAAGCCTGGCATATACGCATTTGCGCGATGGTTATCGAATGGATCTGGTGGAATCGCTGGCGGAGGCCTGTTTGAGTTCGATTTTCAGATTGCGAAACAGGTGCTTCCACTTGCGGTAGTCTTTATCGTGAAGGTGCTGCTCAGCAACTTCTCGTTCGCGTAGGACGCCCATCACATCCCGATCTTCTCCAATGCTGACACATAGTAGCTACGCACCTCTGCCCGTCTACCAACTCGCTCGCATCGGCATAACCCCGCTCGCCATCATTCTCGCCTGCGTTCTGCAGAAAGAGAACGTCAATGGCAGCACCCTCTCTTCCGCCCTCGTCGCGACCCTTAACCTCTTCTTCGCCTCGTACCGCTCCAATGTCCGCGTTACCTGGGAGTCTGTCGTCGCCGGCGTCTTCTCCTCCATCTTCGTCGCGCTATACCCGATCCTCCTGCTCCGCACATACCGCAAGATCGTCGCTGGTCTCGTGCCTGCCGGCGATGTGCTCACCGGATATCCCAGCGGCTCGGAGGAACCCGGCAACAGAGAGGAGACACGCGCTTTCTACCGCACGCTGCACTACACGTCCCTCGTGGCGCTCATGCTCCTCACACCGATCGTGATTCTCTCCGGAGAGGTCCCGCACATATACCACAACATACCTTTCCTGGACGTGCCTTTCTTCTGGGCCATGATGCTCTTTGGTGGTATGGGCTCATGGGCTGTCTTCTCAGGCACTCTGCTGCTTGTCAAGGCGACGTCTCCGTTGACGGCAACCTTTGTCGCTGTTCCACGAAGCGCATTCCAGCTTGTTGCCATCACACTGTTCAAGGGTCCGGCGCAGACTTGGATCGGCGTAATACTTTGCTGGATCAGCAGTCTGTGGTTCCTGGTTGCGAGACGCGATGAAGGGAGGAGTAGGGATCGATTGAGATTGGAAGGCAGGTAGCAGGCGTGGTGATGTTTTGGCCCATTCACTTCGCCATCTCGTCATATGATTTCTGTCTTCATTCGAAGTTTGTTGATTCAACTTACCTTGCATAGCGTAGCATCTGATACCAATACTTATCACAATTCTGTCAAGGATTTCTTTACCTTATGAACGACCAAGGGCTGACATTACCGGCTTGCTCATTGTGGAAATCCGCGCTCTCAAAAGCGTTGCCATGTGTTGGTCCAGTAGCGACATCGCGCAGCCGTTCGAAAGGATACCCGATTTCGCCATGGGATCAACTTCGTTGCTTTTGGTTTGGCTCGCAAAGGCACTACGTAATTTCCACTCAAAGCACTATATAAAGCTTCTCGTACTGTCCTTACTCCTTCCTTCTCATCATAAAATCTCCTCTTCTGTTTTTTGAAATCCAGCAGGGACTGATCGATGATATCGAAACCGTTCATGAACGAGTATATGTCTTCTTCCGCCTTTTTTCAAAACAAACACTGTAAAAGCACTCACGAAAATGGCTCATGGGAGCCAGATGCCCAGCATTCGAATATAAAAACACGGACAACGGCTCGGTGCCTTCGTTCCTCCACGACACACTCGCGCTTTGCAACTCCAAAAGATGTCAACGAGTGCATCATGGCACCAAATTGCTTATCAACCACTCGCATGATATGAGCCGCGCATGTGGTTCCTCTTCTTCCGCATTGTCCTCTGCTGGAATATCAAAAAGACGCAAGATTTTCTGCATGTTCGGGCGGCTTGTTTCGAGTTCAAAAAGTCATGAGAAACGAACAATGTGTCTTGCTCCTCCTGGTCCCTTCAACAAGCCAGTCATCTTCGAAAGGCAGTCGGATAACGGACATAGGAGATTAACACACATATAATCGACCCAGATAAAACCGAGAACTTGTGGATGAGATTTGCGCCGCCCTCCGCCAGCGGAGATCTCCGAAAATGTTGCAGGACTGCATGATGTCTGGTGAGGGGTCCAAAGAAAGCCGAAATGAGCATCATGTTGTCGTCGACGCTCTTTGTTTGATCCCGGTTTTAGCAACTGCATCACTTCCAAAACATCCGGAAACACTATTCATGTGCGGTCGTGCTGTCGGCGCGGATATATAAACCTCTATCCTCCTTGCTGCTCAGCCTTCCTTATACAACACCCGCCGGTTTAGTTGTCTAAAAATGCATTTCTCTCCTCTCATGGAGACCAGAAAAAGAATTAGAAACCTCGGATGTCTTTCTGTGTGCACCGCTGCCCGCATAGCTCAAAGGCATGACACAGCCTTCCATCAAAGCTCTCATTCACAACTCGATTACAGAGAATTGCCAAAAAGCCAATTACGAATATCTCATGTTTTTGAGCCTTTCTCCGGCTTCAAAAAGACTGAGATGAACCGCATGTGCTCCGCTCGTTTGCGAATCGTCAGCAAGATCTTCGCCGTCTAAACACCAACACAGCCGCTCCGAACTCCATCGGGCGTTGATCTGTTCTTTTTGGAACGAGCCGAAAAGTCATGGATACTATCGGTTGTATTTTGGTGATTCCCTTGCAGGAGTGAAGTATAGAGAGTCAACTTCTGGCGGCCACAAGGAGAGATTTTATACCATGGCGGTCTCTACCAAGCACACAGATCATGGATCTGTCAACATTGGCTTTTGTATTTTCTCCTCCCCTAATGCATACGTGTGGTATCGCTTCTGCATCTTGCTATCACAATAGTAACAACAACGCACTTTCGAACAGTCAAACATACATCGGTGACTCTTCAGTTTTTGGTAGTATGCGCGAAATCCAACGGACGACAACATCACAAAGCGTCATGGCCTTTTTGATTCCGCCAGCGAGTGGAAGAGACTTGGTAGAGACACAGAGTGGCGATGAAGGAAGCGGAGACAGAACTCTCCATCATCTGATAGAGAGTATCTTTTTGGAAGGAGGAGCGAACATGATCTGAAAGCCGTTCATTTTTGGAAGTAAAGAAGCTGTGCTGTGATGAAGGAAGAAGAAACTGTTGGTTATAGAAGACTTATATACACATTTCCGACCTACGCGACCAGGTGCTAGGACAGTGCACGTGTACCGCAGTCTTGTCAAGTCCCCCTGGGCAGGGTCGCATTAAACCGTATGAGAGAAATCGTGGCATATCCACCGTTGTACTGACTTTCAGCACATCGCGCGATGGACTTTCTGGTTTTGTAGCAAGCTCTCTATACGTCCAGAGAACATTTCGCAAGACTTCTGGGCTTTTGAACCCATCGAAGATTTGTTGGCTGCTTTTCGAGGTTATGCAAGAGAGAGAGAAGGCGGGAGAAACATGATCCACAAGAGCAGTGAGTTTTGGAAACCTGAAGGCAGAAGACATGTCCAAATTCCATGCGGTTTTAGGTAAAAGCTGAAGCTGTAGGATGAGGGAGGAAGAGGGTGACTCGCGCGGCTTTTATACGTAACCGAGCAAGGAGAAAAGTCATTTATGGTACATAGTAGCGTTTTTGGTTGACAACACATGCATCTGCTGAACGTGAGAGGAGAAAGTATTTTGCATCTGTTTGTGTGTGCTTCGTGTCAAGATCCACGAAACCAGTGCCAGAGGAAAGCGCCACATGTAGACATTGATATCAATCTTTAGTAGATGTGCTTGCACCATGAGAATACATCGACGTGATTTTGATCAAGCGCCAGTGGTTGATCCACAGACTCAGAGACGAACATGGCAGTGGTATCTTCCATTCTGGAAGAAAGAAGACCATCAGCTCTATAGGTAGCTTTTTTGATAACTCTGCGACGAGAGTAGAGTATAAGACACCAAGTACCACAAGGCTGGAAGAGCTTTTTATACGTTCCACGATCCCACAAACTCCATGTGATTGTCGGCCCCGTGTTTTGCGCAACATGATAGGTAGAGGTGCATGTTTTGAGAGGCAGAGACCGCCACATGCCATCTGATCGAAGCAATTTTGGAAGGAAGGAAGAGCAGACAGCAAAACCATCATCGTAGATATAGACTGTTTTGGTTTTTGGTACAAGGAAGTGTGGTGTGGGAGATCAAGTCCCAGGAGAAAGAAAGAAGCTTTTATACACTCCTCACTCTCAAACGAGCTGGACATGTAGACATGGGTGCTCGCCTTCGACATGCATTTCCATGCAATAGTTTTGAAGAAGCAGAGACCGCCACATAACTCGGTTTTGTACTTAGTTTGGAAAGGCAGAGGGCAAAGTCATAGGCCAGGCAATTAATGATTTAGATTTTCGCAATGCGGAGTGTGGTGTAGAAGCTGAGGTCCCAGGGAGAAGAGAGTGCTTTCTATACCCTTCTCACTCTCCAACAAGCATCGTTTCCTGCTGACCATTTTTCTGAACGACATTTTCGCTTGTAGACATAGATTTCGAGACGCAGAAACCGCCATATCCCGTCTTCGTGGCGTTTTTGGAAAGGAAGAGCAGCGCAGACAGCAAAGCCATGGATCTTCCGAGGGGTACTTTGGATTTTGCAAAAGTGGAGTGGAGTGTAGAAGTTCATATTCCACAGACACAAAAGGTTCTTTTTATACTCCATCAGCAGATGCCACAACCAGATCTCCCCCGGCCATGTTGTTGAGAAAGTAAGCTTTAGAAGGACAATGCCGGGGTGAACTCCAGAGAAACATGAGATCTCCATTCTAAAGTTTTTCGAAAAGCAGTCGCAGCCATGTCGAAGCTGAATAGAGTTTTCGATATTTGGAGGGTACAATGGCTTTCTCTCATGTACCATTCGGTGTATTTCTTTGTTGTAGGAAGCGATAGAGCGGCGAAGACTCCATATATTTTGTCGTCTGATGATTTGGAGGAAACAGAAACAGCCATATGACAGCTGGGTTGTGCTTTTGATATCGAACAATGTCGGCGGATCTATCTCATGGACAAGGCCGCAGTCGTTTTCGAGTAAGAGGAGGCAAAGACCGGAGGAATCTTCATGAGAGGAGAGCGCGACATGTTGATTTTGAAGAAAAGGACGCAGCCATAAAGGAGTACCTCGACCCATTTGGATGTTTCGACAGAAGCAGAGTTCATCCCATAGGAATTGGCAATCTCTTGTTTTGATTGTGGTAGGTCGACCAGGGAAGACCAGGAGGAAACTCCATCAACGTCAATCATTGCGGTTTTGGAGGAAGAAAGCAGCCATAGAGCGAAATAGGGTCTTTTTCGATGTTTCCGGAAGCAGCGCTGCTTTCTCTCATAGACATGCATGGGTGCAATTTTGAGTATGTGGAACAAGTCGAGGAAAAGCCGGGAAGGAACTCCATCCAACTGAGTAACGTCGATTTTGAAAAAGAAGAACACAGCCATGGGTGAGATCTGTTGGGTTTTTGGTAAAAGCACTGCGAGAGTGTGGGATGTAGAAGCAAGAGTTGAACCTGCACAAAAAAGGTTTATATACCCCACCTCCATCCCATCTCCCATCCCCGATCTCCCATTCTCCTATCGTTCACGTGCGGCCCAACATGTGAGAAACCTCAAAGTGCGCGTGAAAAACATTCATGATTATACTAATCTTGGTATCTAATCCGCCACCCAAAGTCCTCATCTTCGTCTTTCATCAAAAAGGACCAGCCTATCTCGCCCAAGCGGCGCTCGTTCAAAAGACGTGCATGCGCGTACGCATGTCCTATATACCGCCAACCCACCCAAAGTCTCCATGCCATGCCATTCGAAAAGAAAAAAGAAACGCCATGAATGCAACGCCCTCGTCTCCAAAAACGCTCCAAAAAGGCAATCTATACAGGACAGTCATATTTATATCCTCCCCCCCTCAACAATCTCCCTCCCAATCAACTCCAACTCGCCACTCTCAGCCGTGCGCCTCCTCTCCAACACCCATCTCCCTTCTCCAGCCTCATCATGTTCCCGCACATACGTCACGCTATCAGCCGCACTCCCCTTGCGACTATGCCCTCTATTCCATCCACTCCCACCATTACCACCATTACCACCATTCGGCGTAATAGGACTAGAGTTACTAATAGGACTAAGCCCCATACTCTGTCTGCGCGTTTGACCAGTCGTAGAAACCGTGGGCGCGGAAGGCGAAGACAGCGAAGTATCGATTGACGGTGGGTTTGGTGGTCGGTTTACGTGTTGGGGGAGGAAGGGCGAGGAGAGCGGCATGGGGAAGGGGGAGACGGGGAGGGAGATGTTGGAGGGTGAGGTTGCGGAGAGGCCGCCAGGGGACATGGCTAGGCTCATGTTGTGTTGGGCGTAGAGTTCTGAGATGGGAGGGAGGAGGGGTGCTTCGTTTCCTACGCCGTAGCCGGTTGGGCTGGAGAGGCTGTTGTAGTCGCTGGATGTGAGAGTGGGGCTTTCGGGGCGGTCGTTTCGGTCGTAGGAGTCTGAGCTGGAGCGACCGGACTCGTATACGCCGTTGACGGCGTCCATGAGGCCGTCGTCATCTTCCTCGTCTTCGTTGTCGTCGTTGTGGTAGTCGGACGAAACGTTTTTGGAAGAGTAGGAGCTCTCGAGTGAGCTAGAAGGGTGCTCCTTCATGCGGTTGCCGACGGGGCTTGATGCCCGTGGTACGAACTGCATGCCCATAGGAGAAGAATTGCGTGGGCTGTTAGCCGCACTGACTGGAAGGCTGGCAACACTCCCGCCAAAAGCACCTTTTCGTAGCTTCAGCAGAGTGTCGAGACTCATGTCTTCTTCCTCATTTCCGGGGAAGCCATACGGGCTCATCCTCGCAAGTTGGGCTAGGCCAGGGCTAGACATCGGCTGGTTACCGTCGCGGAAGTGGTTGAGACTGATGAATGAATTGCGGGTGCTGTACTCGCTGCGCTCGGTGATGGGCGTCAGATTGGGCTCTCTTACGGCGTTGCGACCGCTGACTGTACGACCCAGACCCATCCCAGATGGTCCAAAGAAGCCACCCCAAGCGCTCGGTGACTCGCCGACTGCAGACGCATAGAACCCAAACTCTTGTCCGTAGAATCCCTCATCATCATAAGCCAGGGCTTCAGCGTTCGCCTCAGCGATGATGGGGTCGTCTTCCATTGCGGAGTCGAAATCACTGTAGTCGTAGTCGTCGTTCACAAAGCCAGAGCTCATACCGTACACATCATCGTCTTGTGGGAAGCTAATGGTGTCTACACTGAAGCGACCATCGTCAGGAACAAGACTGGGCCGGGAGTTGCTGAGCGAGGACTGGTCGTCAGCATCGAAGCTGGGTTGACCGACATCCACACTCGCTTTCCTCGTAAACCGGCCAGCAGCCTCAGCGCGCGTTGCTGCATCAGCAAGAGCACTGTGATACGCGCTAAGGTTCTCAAAACTGGGTACAGGTCGCTGTTGTGCGATGGAAGTCTTGTGTGCGAGCGTAGGCGAAGACTTCTCTAGGTGCTTCGACACAGTATCGTCGTCCGCCTCATAGCCTGTTTCCGAACTCAAGACATCGTAGGCACGCGGTTGATGAGCGGCAGGCGCTTGCTCGTCCTCGGCAAACTTGACTTTCCTCTCGTACAATGGACCGTTGGGGTCATCGAAGACGTTTTCGTCAAACTCTGTAGGCTCAATGTCGTCTTGGTCGCCGATAAGCCCATCGTCGAAGTCAAAGTCGTCGCCCAAATCGATGTTCCCAAAGCTCTGTTGCTTGGCATCCGAAGGAACGGCGTTATCTGATGTCTCGAGTGATTCATGCGGAAATGATTCATGAGGCTCGTTCTGAGAAGTTGTCAAGCCTAACCCTTGCGCTTGAGGGTTCATTGCATTCTGACCATTCAGCTGACCGCCCATCATCAACATCTGATATTGCTGGAGCATCTCTTGCGACATGGCAAATCCGATAGGGTTTCCGTTCATGTCGACGGGTGTCTGCATCTGGTTCATCGGACTAGCGGTATGACTCTTATTCTGCTGTAGCGACAGAGATGAGAAGTCGAATGTGTTCATGCCAGAGTCGAGTGTTTGGTCTCCTAGTCCACCCCCAAACTCGTCCTCCTCGCCCAGCATCGGTATTTCTTCGTCGAACCCGCCATCCATATCGTCGTAATCGTCCATGCCGTAGTCGTCGTACTCGTCTTCGACCGTATTGGTAGAAATGCGCGCCTGCTTCTTCTCCGCCTCCTTTGCCTTGTGTCGCTCCTCGAGCAGCTTCTCTTGCGCAGAATCCGTCTGACCTGATATCTGAAAACTGAACCTGGACGCTCGACTGCTGAAATGCGCAGGCAGCCCGGCTGGCTGAAAAGACGGGTCGGAGACGGAGGTGGCTCTCGAGCGCGCAGGCGGTGGTGGCGACTTTGTCGACTTTCTTTTCCGCGGGGTAACATCTGTAGACACATCCAGCGGGTTTTCCGACTCTTGTACGGGCGACAGGACTGAGGAGCCGCTGTCGAATCCTTGGAATGACGGTCGAGGCAGTGGAGACGTTTGTGGTGGAGGCAATGGGGACGACTGCGGTGGAGGTGGCGGCGGCGGCGAGTTCTTGGGTTGCGGCGGGGGAGGAGCTGAGCGCTCAGGTGGGGGAAATTGTACAGAGTTTCTTGCGAGGAAGTCCTTGTTCACCAGTTGCTCTGCGCGTATAGCAGCTTGCGACTGCTCGTAGCTGGTGTCGTCGTCAAAGTGCTCTCGGAACACTGGTGTATGCTCCTTGTCTATCTTTGGCGGGCTGGCACGGCCAATTTCCTGCTGTCCCTCCCCTCCTTCTGCGGCAGTGTTGTACGAGTAGCCTCTGTTCAGTCTCGGCGCATTGAAGTCGTGTACGATCTTTCCGCGGATGCTGGGGTCGTAGTTATCGGGCATGGGGGGAACGTTCGACGGGGAGCGTTGCGTAACGAGCGATTCGTCGGCGAGAGGATCGAGGGTCTGTCCAGACCTGCGTCGCATGAGGAGTGACATGGGGTTGCGCAGAGTCAGTCTCGATCTTGACTTGCTGGGGGCTGCCGTCGGGGTCGAAGTGCCCTTGGAACTGCCCGTGAGTTTGTCGCTGATGCCACTCAGCAGTGACGTCTGCGACTTGGAGAAGTTGGAATAGCCGGGAGAGATGACAGAGGGCGCCAGGTGGGAGGATGACTGGGGAGGCGTCTCAGACGACGGGGCGGGTTCTGTCCTCTGTGGCAAGGGAGAGCCTCCACTATGTGAGCGCGCAGAGAGGGGCTTGTTCTCATAGGCGGGGGAGAAGTGGTCCTGTGTCCGCTGGGGCGGGGAGAGCAAGCTGCGATCCTGCGCCATCTTACTGCTGCTCCCCCCAGTGCTCCCCGAGTGTTGACTGGCGGTATACTGGGAGCTACCAGGCGAGGCCGCCTTGTCCAGCTTGGAGGCGACGCGTGCAATGGGCGGCAGTTGGGGCGGATAGGGCGATATGGGCGAGCCCGAGGTGTAGCTGGCATTGTCGTTGAAGCGCGGCGAGGAGAAGTGCTCGGTGGTCTGCGACGGTGAGGGCAGTGGAGGTGCGGCGGGACTGGGGCTGGGGACGGGCTCGGGCGAGGCCAGACTCGAGGCATTGCGCTTCGCATGGCCGGGCCTGAGCTTGGAGAACATTGACGTCCCGGACGGCGCCATGGTTGTGTTTCGTGTCGCCGCGCGGCCGCTGTCGCGCTGCGTCTAGCACGCAGAGTCGATGCCGGGCGGCACTGGTTCGGGCGGTTGTCGTGCCTCTCAGCGAGGCCATGCACCGAAGCGCACCATGACCGGGTGGGGAGAAGCGTGCCGCGGCGTCGTTGGGGCGATGGGCCGCTGGTTGCAAAAGTTGGTGAAGGGTTCCGGCGTGGTACAGCCTCGGAACGCTAGCGGGTGAGGCGCGACGGCGTCAATTGCGGCGTTGCGGTGGTAGAGCAGGGCAGCCAAGTGCCGAGTGTCGTGGCCGTCTCGTGTAGCCAGCGGGAGGGGCGCGTCGTCGTCGTGGTCCTGCTCCGTCGTGGCTGGCCGTGAATGCTGATGCGACCTCCTCTCCCAACACCAAGGTTCATGCGACACGCCCGCTAGCAGGGGTCTTCCCGCACCACCACCTCCCCACTCCGACAACTGGAACGCTCTTGCAACGGCTTCGCGTAGACTTTCTGAACCCGCGAGCGCTCGGTCCCACACAGCTGCTACGCGCTGATCAAGCAAAAGGATGCATGAGGTCGCTTCACTGCAGAGTCGATGATTGACAATCGGACGCTGATGACGTTGGAGCTCGTCGATACTACAAACCCCACTATAGGCCTAGACGAGTGATAAGACCATGGCATGACATGTGCTTCTTTATTCAACGTTCATGTGAAGATGCATTAGAGCCGATTCTACCCTCCCAACATCTCACTAAGCAGCCCTCTTGCCGCCCCTCGACATCTTCGGCCTGCCAAACCTCCCAACATTCCGCTTTCTCAGTTCCGACCGCTTCGCGACTTCCTCGCCAGCCGCCCAGGTAGGCTCAGGGTCCGGTCCGTTGAGCGCAGTGTTGTATGTCGCGTTAGCCGGCGTCACCTCGAACTGGATCGTGGCATTGCCCTCTCTGTAGTCACTTGTCGGTGTACCCACGGTCAAGTAATCCGCGGCAAACTTCTCCTTACCAGTCGCGATGTCGACCTGCTTAAGCGCGCGCTCGAAGATCTCAAGCGACGCAAGAGGTTGGTAGAAAGGTACCTCGTGGCCGGACTCGTAGATGCGGAGGAAAGAGAAAAGTCCAGCCTGCTTGACTTGGCCGTGCACGATACCGTCGCTGGTGGTAATGTTGGTGAATCCAGCCTCGGAGTAGCCAGTTGCGTTGATCATGTCTGCGACCACCTGACCGCCGAGCCAGTTGCAGTTGTAGTCGGCGTCGCCGTAGTACAGCATAACCTGAACGCCAGCATCGAGCAATTTCTGGCAAGCAGCGATGGTGCCAGATGGACGGTCGTCATCACCCGTGTTGCCAAACGCCGCAGAGACCGTGCTGGCACTCGACGAGAAGTTCTGGAACGCGCCAACCGCTTGCTGCACCTCCGGCAGGTTCAGATAATCCCTGAAGTAGTCGTAGGGGAACGGGTCAGGCGTCAAGAACCTCATGTCGTACTCGTCGCGTCCGCTGTAGATGTCGTAGAGGTTCTCGACCTTGGAGTAGCAGAAGTCATCTGCGGCGGCACAGACCGAGTTGATTCCCGTCTCGTAGCACTGCTTGGTGCGGTCTACGCAGTTTCCAGGGCCGTAGAGGTTGTTGTACCACTCAGCTTTGACTGTGTCGTTGTACGGGTCGTAGTCGTAGGTGTTGCCAGGGAAGACGGAGTAGTTGTAGTAGGCCTGGTACTGGACAAGTGGATCGAACCACCCGTTACCAATTAGCACGTTCTCGAGCTCGATCTTGTGTGCGCCGCTGATGTTCTTCGCGTTCTGGTCGAGGAAGTAGGCGTTGAAGACGGGTGCATAGTGGCCGCCGTAGCTCTCGGTGGTGAAGCTAAAGCCGTTGCGCGAGTACTGGGGGAATGCGCCCATGAATCCTTGTAGTGTCTTCCACATGTTTGGCGCCGCGCTCTCGGTGCTGTTGGCGGTCAAGGTGTGGTCCGGCTTAGAGTATGTTCCGCAAGTTCCATAGTTCTCAGCGTAGTCTGGGCAGGTCGCATTCGGCAGCTGAACGATCGTGCTGCCGTCGCTGTAGCCGGGGATAGGAATAGAGTATGAGAACCCGACGTCTGTTGGTTGATCGATGAACAGCATGTTGCTTGCATTCGTCCACGAGTACGGATTGTTGAACGGCTTCATGTCAGGGCCAATACCACATGGTCCCAATTCCTGGAAAAGACCGATCATGGAGCTGGAGCCTGGGCCTCCATTGATCCACTGTTACAATGTCAGTATGATTCCATGATGTTAGAAAGGAGCTCGCGGTATTTGAAATTGTATCCAAAAATCGTCTTAACTTACCACTGTCAACGGCGCATCAGTCGGGTCCTGGTTGCGCGCCTCGAAGAACCACCAAAAGATATGCTGGTCCTCAGCCACATCTGCATATCCGCTGTAGCTCTTGACACTCGGGTCAAGCTCACAGATGCCAGCAGGTACCTCCTTGTACCGTACACTAACATTCGCATAGCCCTCTTTAGTAATAAGATCCTTTGGCGCAGGTACGAATTGCGCAAGAGCACCCGCAGCCAACAAAGGCGCAGCGAGAAGCTTTCCTGTCGCGCTCTTCATCGTCGGTTCAATTGCAAGTCTTGTCTTAGTGAGGCGACGAGCTATTTCTGTCCGACTCGATGCTTGAGTGAGTGGGAAAGAGCGAAGGTAAACAGAGACAGAGCAGTATGACGAGCACTTTCACTTTTTATTCTGGAAGCTTATGCAGGTCCGACTAGAAAGGCCCGCAGTCGTCGCGATAGCCAACTCTCACCTTCCCATGTAGGCTAAGAAGTTGCTCATCTCGGTCCCGGAGGCCGGGGTCGTGGCTATCCGCGTAGCCTGTTGCTCGTACCGGCGACGTCATGGTGTAGCTCGGTATTTGCGGTTTGCTTTTCGCGACGCGCGATGGGCGAAGCCTCTTTGGAGTATGTCTTTTAGAGCAGCCATCGCTAGAGTTATACGCGTTTAATGGATTGATTCCATGCGATCTACATATACAAAATGCGATACGGCCCATACGGGCGGACAGAGTCCATCAATCTGACCGGAGCTTGTTACCTTGTTAATTGAGTGAGACGCTACGAAAAGCTACCCCGCTATTCCGTCCAAGCGCGCATTGGCAAGAGCTTGTGCAAGCTTGCATGGCTTGATAGCGGTCATGGCGATAGTGGCAGACTATCTAATCCTATATGGGCAGGTAGGTAGCACCGTTTAACCGAACATCACCGGTCAGCTTCATGTCTTCGGCGCCGCGTCAGAAGTCATTTCGGTGTAATCATTGTATAAGACGGCTTGTAATTCCATGTCAAGGAAAAGGGACATCACGCGATGGGTCGGAATCGGTGTTCAGAACATATCTCATTGGGCTCATGCCATCACAATCGTTGTGTATTCGTATCCGTCACTTCGTATGCAATCGTCAAGTCCTCCAACGCCTCTTACTCCATGTCATGCTGAGATGCAATTCGAGGTGGACGCTCATCTACAATACTGTACCGAAGCCGAAGGTCGTCTTGATACTGCGCACGTAGTACTGGTCCCAGTTGGTCTTAGTGGGCTCCTCCTGACCAACTGGTACACCCTTCCACTCGACCCTCATAACCGTCACGGCATCAACATCGTTTTGATCAAACCATATCGACAGTGTCGAGTAGTGTCCCGCAGGCCATTGCGCAAGTCGCCATTTCTGGACGATGTGTGTGGGTTCTTGGAGCTCGGTGAACTCTCCACTGACGTTACCGCCAAAGAGCTCAAAGGTACCGCCAGGCTTCGCACCTGTGAAGTTCCTCGGGGGTGCCCGTGTAAACGCAGCGATGCGCTGAGGGTCCGTGAAGGTCTGGTACAGGTTCGCCGCGTCGGTGCGGAACTCTGTGCTGTCGGTGATAGTGGTCACATTGACAACAGCACCAGAGCTGCTCTTTTGAGAGCCAGATGCCTCAGTCTGGGAGGTGGATTTGTTCACGCTTGAGCTCGAGTATACCTTTGGGGCCGAGAAGCCGCTACCGGGGTTCGCACCTGGCGCGTGTTGGATATCCTTTCCGTGTTCCGCCATGACCGCTGGCGCAAGCCCTGTGAAACTTGTTCGCAGTTGCGGTAGGATCTTGGATCGTACTAGGTCCTTTACGGGTTGTTTGCTCGCTTCGTCGGAATAGACGTCTACCTCAAACTGTGACAAGACATTAGTGACTGTGTACACTGGCGGGTGCGAAGAGATAAAAGACGGTGCCAGCGAAGGGAACATACGACATACTCGTCTTCCTCCGTGTCGTGAGCGACTTCCGGGACGGTAATGGTGCCGCTAGCCTCTTCGCCCTCTTTGTTCTTGCCTGCCGACTGAGTCAGCGCGACCAAGAAAGGCAGCTGAGAAAGGACGTACCTGAGTATTCGAGCTTCAGCTTCACGTCGAAGATGGTGATCACTTTGCCTTTGCGTTGGCTCACGTCTACGTCTCCATCCATGCTAACGACCTTGTCGATCTTGGCTGTGACGCCATCCTGCTCAGCCGATATTTGCGTGAGCTCCTTGTCAAGATACTCGCGCGTCCATCCTGACACATCCTTATTGACCCAATGCCAGTTGTTCGGATTGTGGAGGACCATGGTGATGTTCGGCGGCGCGCTCGATCTCGATCCAATCTCTGTCAAGAAGTTGTTAGCTTCGGCCTCTCATACTATGTAGAGAAACACGTGTAGTGGGATATTGTCAGAGGGCGACTCGTAAGTCTAAGCAGCTGATCCGCATATAAAGAGTACAAGTCTTCTCAGACTGGTGCCAGCTTGTGTCTCATCATTCAAGGATTGGTAAAGGGTGGTGAATACTTACAAATTGTAGCGCTCAAGCTGGAACGGATCTCTACAAGCGACAAATCAAGGCGCAGGTGCAGAATGTTGAAGGAGTCAAGGTGTTCATGCGAATTATGTAGAGGGGAGCTCGAGGCAGAAGTTTCTGGAACTGATACCACAAAGCGCGCTATGCCCGGGCCGACCGAAGCTCCGCTCGCGTTCCTTGGCCCGAGCTCTTTGCAGCAGCGGCAGCAACGTCGATGCGTGCTGCTGGTCGCGACGCTTTCGCTCACTCCAAGCGTCTTCACGAGAGGATGCACTCAACGATTGCTAGGTAAACGGTTCAAGTTCGATAAGAAGCTGTCACATTCGACATCGAAGAAACTTTCGGGGCTTCACTAGCGGACAGGATACAAGTATTGGCCGGCAATCTCGAACTCACCCATTGCAACATGGCGTGGGATGTTGCCTAGGTGATCCAATCTCACTTCTTCTAGAATCGGGCCATTGGGATGTTCACCTGGACGACCGCTGAACGGGTGTCTTCACTGCCATCTGCACGCGGCATGTTGATCGCATTGAGTTTGAGACCAGGGTTTAGCGCACGGCCGGGAGAACGCGCTGGGGGTTCGCGCTGTGTTGCCATCGTCTAACGGCGAAGAAATTGATGTCATTTTCATTAGAGGATACCGAGGGTGGAGTATTTGAAACCCCTTAACCCCAAGGTAGAGAAGCGCACCTGCCTTCGTACCGTTTCGTCTCCTGCTAGTACCTGGTGTTGCTTGCAGCTAGAAAGTGCGACCGTGTATCTCGACGCGCAGAACCTTGCGACCACCTCTTCCAGGTTTCCCCTCCACACCGTTGCTTTCTTTTTCGCGGCATTCGCACGTCAGATTCTATAATACACTGGGCGCGTCCCTCATTCCCTTCATCGCGACCGTCTTTGCACGCACGCCAAGTACTACGCCGCCTGGGTGCATGCGCGACGCGTCTTATCAGCGACAAATCGCTTTCAACCCCTCCGGACCATCGGCGCGCACATATCATTCCTTCCCTAGCATCGCGAGCGGCACAGCAAAGGAATCTGCTGCTTTAAAAATCTCACTCGCTTCCGGTATGTATTCTCATGTTCCCTTTCTTCTCTGCCATGCCGAACCGTGCGGGAAGTTTTAAAGTTCTGTCACCTGTCATTAGCCGTGCGCGAGGCTGTGGGCGCGAACGAGCGTGCCATACAGACCATGGAGCATTCCGGCCTTGGTGTCACGACAACGTCTGGGACAAATCGACCGGCAAGACATATGAGACGACAAGACTGGTCCATGGACGATGGAAGCATTGCCCGATCTCTGCAATAGGACCAACAAGTCAAACATCTACGGCAATAAACATGTATTGTCTCAGACAGCGTTTGCTCATCGCATCATGTGCCGCTGCAGCCAAAGCTTTTTCTTGCACAGATATTTACCTATATAGCATGTGCAGAGCGTGCGACATCTGTCCTCCCGCACACATTGCTAACTCCTCGTTGCAGTAATAGTAGACCTCCACAGTCGCGATCGTAACGCCTTGAACCATCTGAGATGGTGGCGTCCGTTCTCCAACCAAGCACCTCTCGGGCCAACATGGTGAACCCGAAGAAAAGACCAGGTGAGTATCACATTTTTGGTTCTGTTTAAATCAGCTTCTGTGCAGACACTGACCACCACAGCTTCTGAGCAAGCACAGCTAGCCAAGTCAAAGGCAGTACGCCCATCCGCAAAACGGCGGGTAGAACGGAGAATAGCAGGACATCAAGAATATCTTAAGCGTAACGCGACGGACTTTATTCGTCACGATCCAGCAACGGAAACGTTGCCCGATCTAATCGCCTACCATGATCACTTCTTGAAAGCTGAGAGGGCCTGTCTGGCGATCCCACAAGACCTCATGCTATCTGTCAAGCCAGATAATGACCCTCAATTAGCCGCAAGTCTCAGACCCAAGCTCAACGAGGTAATGGATGAGTACCAAAGCGAACCCGAGCGTGTGGCAGTTGTCGGCAAGACTGGCCAAGGGAAATCGAAACTAATAGATGCTATCTTGGGCATCGATGGGATTGCAAGATCGGTAAGCACGACTTCCTCAAGGCATCATGTCATCTAACTTTCCCAGGCGGCGTCCGGCGTGGCAACAACTCGCATTCCAATTGTATATTCACCACGCCGAGCGCACGTACAAATCCCCTACGAGGTAAGACTGGAGGTATCCGCCAAGACCGACTGTCGAGATTCAGTACAACAGCATCTTGCCAATCTTGCGACGAACCTGAAAATGTGCGAAGGACAGCTCCTAGAGTTCGACGAACAAGGACAAGACAGTATCAATGCGCTCCAAAATCTGTTCAGCGACCTCCCGAATTCGCATCGATCGAATCTATTTCATCATTCCTAGGATTTGACTTGCCGTCCAAAGTACCATCAGTAGCGAAGCAAAAGGATGCGTTCGACCAATGCGTCAAATGGGCTGAGGAACGACGCCAGAAAATCGTCAACATGTCCGCACAGGGTATCTACGCTACCAATATGACCGAGCTTCGGCAGGAACTTGCGCAATTCAGCGACGACCAAACAAAGATGGACGACACGAAGCTTGGCTTCAACCCTTCGTCGTTCGTAGAGAGGATTGAGGTCTTTGGTGACTTTCGGATTCGCTACTCAATCGGCGACTGCCCTGGACTACAGGACGTCAACAAGGCAAGCTTGTGCCCTTCCCAGGTTGACATCGCTCAAGCTAACCGTATGTTGATAGGACCGTGAAACAAAAGCGAACCGATATCTCCAGGACTGCAAAGTAGTCGTAGTCGCCGAAGAAATCACGCGAGCTGGCGACAGCGCGTTTCTTGACCACTTAATCAAGGACCGTACTACAAGGAGACCCGATCAACGCATCATCATCGTCTTGACAAAGGGAGAGTCCAATCTGGACCCTTCGGATCGCAAAGATGCATCATTCAACCAACATGAGATAGCTGATCTCGACTGGCTAGCCGAACGTAAAGTAGAAACTCGGAGAAAGAAAGACAGCTACGCGCCAACAGACTACGCGCAAAGAGACCACTGCGCCCGCGAGATCGCTTTCATCACCCTCGAAGAACACGAAATATGTGCCAGAGAACGAGGTCGTCGCATCAGCGACAGGCTTAGGAAAAGATTCGCAAAGTACCAGAACGAAAATTTGACAGTTATGACGACTTCGGCCATAGACTACATGCAGCATGTCGAGGGCTACCACCAGTATACCGACGACTATCTGCCGCTGTCCGTTGAGTCCACCGGAATCCCCAATTTATGCAAGGAACTCGCCGCCATAGCCAACGACAGGCTGCAGAAAGATCTACTACGCTTCTACAACCGAACATTACCCGAGCTCTTCAGCTTTATCCAGCTCGCTTGCAGCACGACTTCCACACCGGTGCAGTCAGGGCCCAGGTTCAACTTTGAAGATTACGCATCCGGATTCTTGAAGCAGCTCGAAGTCTTCCTCGACGCCGTCAAAACACAACTCATCGATCCGATGATTGAGACCATGAGAAAAGCAGTCGGCGATTGGAAGAACGAAGCTCGTGACCTCAATCGTTGGCGCAAGTTGCACGGCAACGCCGTACGAACCTACTTGATGAAACTAGGCAACCATCGAATAAGGGGACAGCCGGAGTGCAGTTGGAACATTCTGCTTCTGCGTACTGTGCAACAGACGCTCGACCCACTGTTTAAGCATCTCATAGCGGAAGTATCCTCCAGGCTGGGTAGCCTTGCATACCAACTAGAAGGAGACGTTGACAATTTCCTGGAGGCCCTTCTCGGTGCCGCTGAGCAACTCGACAACAACACTTTCGGAGCGAACCACGCCGACAAGAAACCGCAGCTCTACAACATGTATAATGTTGTCGGCAAAGACCTCATGATATTCCTTCGGCTGTTCCGAGGACGTCTTACTGAAGACGGCAACGGTGACTTCTTTCCCCAAAAAATGAAACCGGTCTACACTGCCACATTAAAGGCAAAACCGATAGGCAAGTTGACCATGAAAGAGGTGCAGATGCAGACACTGGAAGCGCGCATATGCGGAAACAACAGTCCCTACGACAAAATGGTCGACCAGTTTGAAGCCGCTTGGAAAGCCAAGAAGATAGCGTTGTTGGAGATTGGCAGACAAGCTATCGCATTTCACATAGCAGAGATCAAGGCGTCGTACAAGCAACTCTGCACTCCTGAGCCGCAGGATAATTCCATGACGCTGCTGCGCGCTGAGCTGGAGCGCAAGGTTGGCGTGGCGAGGGAACAGTGCAAGGGACCTATTCTGACTTCTCTTCTTGAATGCGGGCTTGATCCGAACTTGAAGAAAGTGAAGAAAGAGCCGAAAGTGAAGAGAGAGAAGAAGGTCGCGAAGGTGGAGAAGTAGGCAAATGGAGTGTGGAAATGGTAGTGAGATCGGGTGTGTATCTAGGGTTTGCTTTCATGCGTCCGTTCAGTTCAGTTATGATACCCACGATGGGCGGTAGGCCCGCGAAAATGGAGTCTGGTTTTGTTGTGCGATAGTTTTGCGATGTATGTATGTCTATGTAGGCTTTCGAACACGGTTTCGCCACACTATGGAGATGTTGTCGGATGATTAGACTGTCGCATAACTCCTGTAGGGAATAACGGAAGGGTATCCTCCAGAAGTCTACATTACCTTTGAGACATTGCTAACTCTTATCTTTGTGCCAATGTAGACCGCAGCGCGCCTATTCAATTTCTTCTTGCCGGTATGCTTTACCGAGATGATTGGTATACTCTATCCAATACATATGACATGTAGCCTGTCGTGGTTGGCACCCGAAAGCGTCTCGACTGCGTCGAGCTTCTTCTTGTTGTCATTCGCAAGGTCGTTGGCTACGACATATTTGTCGTGATTGACATCCGCAAGCTCCGCGGCTGCGTCGAGCTTTTCCTGGTGGCCTTCGCAAGTTCTTCGGCGGTGCTGATAGCATTGTCATAAGATGACGATGTGGATGTGTGCTCGGCTCGCAGCTTGTTGAAGGTATTCATTTTGATATTGACGACAGTGTCCAGGCTTCGGATGCGAGCAAATGCCTTTTGCATGCGCATCACCAAGAGGATCCGAGCATCGAGAAAGCGTTTAGAAAGAGAACGGCAGCGTGCCTCTTTGAGGCCAAGGCTGTGTTCGGGGGTCATAGAAAAGGCAACAAACAGACTCAAAGAAGGCGCTCATGTCAGTCACACGAGAGCGTAGCTTGACGTCCTATGAAAGCGTAACGCGAAGGAGCTGTTCATACCTGGTGCACTTGGTCTGAAGGGCCTTCCTCTTGGCCATTTGGTCGTCACAGACTTGGTCTGAATCCTCAAATGCGGCAGCGAGCTCTAGAACCATAGTGCAAGCCTCCTCGTGCTGTACTGCATGTCGGGGCATATCGATGGCTGTCAAGGCGTCAAATAACTCTCCAGAACACGATGAAGTGCTCTCAGCTCCTATATTACCCGTAAGAACGCAACTTTCTCATGCGATGTATACGGCAAAGCCCGTTTCTCAAAAAGCAATACGAGCGTATCCTGGTATATATCGGCTAAGCCTGGAGGTCCTCACGGATTCCTGGGGCGTTGGGGAAAGTCTTAGAAGTCTATGAAGTGCTCCCGGGCCTCTCGAGACCCTGTTAGATCAAAGGTTCCCAAATCTATGTATGCGGCAGAGCCAATCACGAATTCCAGATCTGGAGCGTCATGGGTAAAAGTCACCCACATACTATCGCTCGCGGTTCTGGTGCCCGTCTCGCATACAACGACCCCGTTGATCGTCTCGGCATCAAAATCAGCGGCATTCGGGGCGGCGACAAGCTGGAAGGATGGCCCTGGCTGATGATGGATGGAAATGCCGATAAATCTATCCTACGACTCAGCCGGCTCGTCGGCTGGCTTGACGGCTTGGATACTGAAAAGTTGCGACCTTGTCGCTGGTATCCCGCCAACAAGCGTATCGGCCGGCCACAACGTGGATACGCTCGCCACCCACTGGATGCTGGAGAGAAGTGGCAGGGGCCCCGTATCCAGGACTAGGCCATGAGAAACACTTTCGAGGCGTTTGGCTGATATGTACGGAGCTGGGCCAGTTTCTTCGAGATGCCGCCGACAAGAGACAGGAGCAATTCAGACCCTACAAGAGCTAAGAGAGAAGAAATACGAGGGTTATCATAGGCAGGTATCGTCGCAAACAAATTCTACGCCGGGCGACTACATCGACGCTGTACATACCTAAAAGGAAGGATTACGATGCATGTAGTTGCTAGGGTTATGCGAACAGCAGCACAGAATGTATCCCAGGTTTGACTCCAAGCGTGCTTTGACGCCAGGTTCGGTAATCCGCATCAACGAGACCTCGAAAGAGGTGTTGCGATGTTGACTGCCGCTGGTACGGGGATGGGAGCAATCCAAATCCTGTGCGAGCCCGTTGAGCGTTGCGTCGTCTCTCCTGAGAAACATGATTGTAATGTGGATAGTTTTTCCATTGACTGCTTCCGTTTATGGGTGTTTCTGAGGAAGAGGAGTTTTGAGTCGACGCTGATACTACGGTAGTGTGACTTGGTTATTTCGCAGAAGAGGCGCGCAAAATGGATGGAACGAAGGCGCTATACCCGCGAGCCTGCACCGAGTGCCCGGTTCCCAAGGTTCTATTCGCATATCTTGTCGCTAAAAGATTAGTCCAGACGCCTACATCAGCGCCGCGACAACCCAAAAGGCGGTAATACTAGGATGGTAGCTGCCAGGGCGTGGTCTGCGACAACGCTGAGCCGACACAGTCAGAGTACAGGGCGAGGCGGCTGGCGAGCGTCAGCGAGCCCGCCGCCTCTGCCAGCCTGCCGCGCAGCGGCGCCCCCCATTGAGAAGATTAGCATGGCCCCCTGCACTAAGGATGACACGCTCAATCAAAGAGAAGCTACCGTTTTTTTGCTCTGGATCTGGCGCCGGAGTAGATGGGATATTTTGGAGGGATTTGCAATGCGATATCTGTGTTTGCGAATGTAGAACAATGTGAAGTGCAGAGGAAATGGTGTTTTGATCATTATTGTGCGGGAAGAAAGGTCGCTGGACCCTTGCGCAGCAAAAAGAGCGCAAAAAGAAGAGCTGGGCTCGACTCGAACCCGGGTCTCCACGCACCGATTTAGCGGAGGAGTCAGATCAAAGAGCAAAAAAATGGTAGCTTCTCTTTGATTGAGCGTGTCATCCTTAGTGCAGGGGCCATGCTAATCTTCTCTGTATCGTTTCAAATTGACCAAATGCCCGAAGGCGAGGATTAGAAAAATAGATCAGTATATAACATAGGGCGCCCGATGTTGCGCGCTGGGGCGCGCGAAAAGCTGGATTTGGGCTGGCGGCGGTCGGGAACACCATAACTTGGAAGTGGACCACGCTCGAACCACCAGAGCTTTGGAAAGTCATCGGGTGACCTGTGCGTGTCTTGAAGCTGCATAATGGCTATCATAGGCGGGCTTCGCCCGCTGTGATAGCAATATCTGCTATTGCGACTATTCGTGTCGCTCTGTCTTAACAGCGTACAGGACACCCAGGACATATTCACTATCTCTTTCTTCGATCGACGCGAGGGACGGAGATTGATGTATACAGCTGGCGACAACGACGTCTGGCTATACGGATGCATCTGCTTGCAGGGTAGTTGTCTTGCTGGTAAGATCAGTACATAAATCCAGCGCGTTATAGTTGGACTTGTCGCATATGCTTCCAGCGATCTTCGATTTCGCAGGATTCGATGGTGCTGTTCGCGGCGTTCTTTACTAGTTGTTGAACTTGGTTGTCAGCTGTCTGCATCGTTTGGAAGTACCAAGGGGATTGCATCTGAAGCCTCTCAGTGAACGACATGCACGAAAAGCTCTCTGGTGTCTCAATATGAGATGAAAGTCAGTTTTGAGGCGCACAGTGAATGCGACAGCACCGTAGAGAGAATGTAAGCGTGTGAGAAACTTGGGCAAGTGGAAATGACTGCGATGTTTACCCCTCCACCCCACTCGCGCCTCGCGAAACTGCGTATCGGGAAGTAGCGCTTCAATATGGTCGGTCGTCACGGTCGCTCTTTCCAACTCCGACTCAACTACATAACTACATAGGAAGGAATGCGCGTTTAAAATGATGGTCATGAGCGCAAACGCAAACGCTGCAGTTGTCTCCGATATTCTGCAACAACAGCCTCACGAGGTAGACACGGTGTATATTACCAAGGTGCCTTTCTGTTCAGCGATATTTGAAGACTCTGCAAATCTTGGCATATCGGTCTTAAGGTGTAGGGCCAGTGGCCAATACGGTACGATACCGCGCAAATTCCCAGGCCCTGCACCAAAGATGATGCGTACACATGTCAAATGAGAGGAGACAAGGGTATCATTACTACACTACTCCTCCAACAAGTCCATCACCAACTGCGGAATGACCTGTACACCCTCACCCTGTATCGCACTAATCGGCACAGTCTGAACATTGCGCCGCCACGCATGCTTGCGGTTGCTAGGATGGGGTTGCGCGCCCTTGCTCACCTCTTCCAGATACGCGCGAAGAGCCTCAAAGTTGACCTGCGTATCCGGCAAATCGGCCTTTGTCGCGACAACGAACCAGGGCTTCGACGAGATCGGGGTTGTGCTCAGGAAAGGAAGAGGCTTCGGCGAAGGATCCAGATGCGGCGAGTCGAGGAGGTCGGATGCGTCGCTTGGTGGTGCTTTGCCAGCGGGCGTGTATGTGACCATCCTGCGCTCCGTCTCGGCGTTGAGTTCCTTTCCGCGCAGCGTCTCGTATTCGGACACTTCGCGCCAGAGCAGCTTGAGCGCTGCGACGGCGTCACCGGCGGAGAGGTCGATGACGAAGGCGAGGACTGCGGCGCGTTCAATGTGTCGCAGGAAGCCTAGTCCGAGCCCTTTGTCTAGATGCGCATCTTCGATCAGACCCGGCACATCGGCAATGGTAAAGTTCTCGCGCAGCTCTCCATTTGGTCTGCGTGACCTGACAAGCGGTCGCCCCTTGTGGTCGTCGAGGACAACGGTGCCGACATTCGGCTGGAGGGTCGTAAAGGCCCAGTTGCCGACTCGCGCACGGCTGTTGCTCAGGGCCCGGAGGAGCGTACTCTTTCCAGCGTTGGGCAGCCCTACCAGTCCCAGATCTGCGAGAATCTTCAATTCCAGTTGTAGTGATATCTTCAGTCCTTCGTCTCCGCGCGTTGCCATCTTCGGTCTGTTGTTGAACGGCGTCATGAAGTGCGGGTTGCCCAGGCCGCCCATCGCTCCGGCTGCAATCAGCATAGGCGTCTCCATGTGCTTGTCCAAGTCCAGCCACATGGGCGCTTCCGGCTCGAGGGCTGCGAGGTGCGATCTTCGCGGTGGAGGGAGCTTGGGAAACTTGATCCTGCTCAGCTCTGAAGGTATAGTGCCGGGGTAAACCAGCCATCGATCTCTCCTGTAGCTGGGTTGTCCCTCCTCCAGCTCCTCCGCTTCTTCATCTTGCTCCATCTTCCAGTGCTCCTCCTCCATGATTGCCACCGGATCATGTCTTTGTAGCTCGCGCACGATGGTCCCCACAGGCACCGTGATCAAGACGTCGGTCCCCCGCTCGCCACCTTTGACCTTGCCCTGTCCATTGCGCCCTCTGCCCGCCTTAATCTGTCGCCGTCTCGCAAGCTTATGTAACGACGTCTCACCGCGGACTGCTTGGATGTAGACGTTGCCTCCACTGCCACCGTCGCCGCCATTTGCAGGCCCTTCTTCAATGTATTTTTCGCGCAAGAACGAGACGCAGCCGTGACCGCCGCCACCAGCTTCAACGGTAAGAATGCATCGGTCGGCAAAAGGCGTGAGGGAATAGTCGTCCGCCGTGGGATCTAATCGCGAGGACTGCGCGTTCGGGTTCGCATCGGACTGCTCAGCAGCCGTGGAGTTGCATCTGAGCTGTAGCGGGAATCGTTTGCGGAGTGGACATCTGCGCGCTGCCGAGGCAAGTGGCACGTGGAGGAAGGCGGGATACAGAAACGGCGTAAGCGTACCGCTGACACTGTGCGGACGAGCGAACGACATGCGTTGATTGCGACAGTGGCGTCGTTAGGAAGATATGTTCAATCCTGTATATTTCAATCGTCAATATCGCGTCGCGGGACTAGCGAATGGCGGCCCCAGTTCCGATACATGATCTACAACGCTTGTCCAGGCTAGTCCTACGTGCCTCGGTACCCAGCAAACCTCAAGAGTACATATGACTTCTTGGGCATTTACTTCTGCCTTGCACAGGCGTTCAATCGTTTGCCTATCTTTCGCCCTTCTTTGGAAGCCCCCAAACTTCGTATCAGTACCTGCATAGTACCTGCCTCGACCCCATCAGCCCCCATTTTCAATAAACACTTTCGCCCCATCTACCAGCCCCATCATGATCCGATGTGCCTTGCTCACACTGGCAGCCGTGCTGCTCAGAGTCGCCAAACCCGAGTACTTCAGACTTGGTGGGAAACTCGGTCTCTCCAGCAGTCAGCTTGTAACCCTCCATTACTACCTTAAGTGGGCGTTGCCGATATGGGCCCTTGTAGACTTCAACTCGGTGCTCAATCGCTTTGCCGAAAGGCGATGGCTCTGGAGGACCGACAAGTCTATTTGGGATTGGAAGAATGAAGTCGCTGTAGTCACGGGTGGTTCGGCGGGCATCGGAGGCTGTGTGGTGAAGAAGCTCACCTCTCATGGTATCAAGGTCGCGGTGCTCGACGTTAGCCCCCTGTCAGAAATCTTTACTAAAGGTACGTTGCGGCACAGGATCGCCGTGTTTCGAGCTAATGATCTTAGATGAGCTTGCCCTCGTACGATACTACAAATGTGACATTACATCGCGAGACAACATCCATCAGGCGGCGGAAGCCATTCGTTCCGACTTGGGCTCACCATCCATACTGATCAACAATGCCGGCATCGGTAACGCGTGGACTGTCAAAGACATCCCCCAAGCCAACCTCAACAGAATGTTCGAGATCAATCTCCTGAGTCACTGGAGCACCGTCCAAGAATTTCTCCCAGACATGCTCGCTAAGAAGAAAGGCCACATCATGGGCGTCGCAAGTCTTGCTTCCTTCGTCGCTCTCGCAGGTGCCGTGGATTACAGTGCCACCAAGGCGGCGCTTCTAGCTTTCCATGAAGGCCTAACACAAGAAATTAAGCATCGCTACAAGTGTCCAACGATCCAGACCTCCATGGTCCATCCGAACTGGACCAAGTCAGCAATCACCTCACACGAGGCACTTGCGGCGGGGCTGAAAAGCGTGCGCGCGAACATCCTAGAGCCAGAAGACGTAGCCGAGGCCATGGTCAACCAGATAGTCTCAGTCAAGAGTGGGCAACTGATTCTTGGCCCAGCAATTACTCCCATTATCCGAGCACTGCCTCTTTGGATCGGGGAGCTGATTCGAGATAGCCAAGCCAAGGTCGTCACCGGTGATGGCTCCACCGGCGCATGAACGATTCCTTCGACACGGTGATGACAGGGAAGAGCGGCAGTTCCTACGGGCGGTACGGAGCGTACCCGTTCCAACCGCCTGGGGCCAGCAGCGTTAGTGAGAACTGCATGTTCCAACCAGCAACGCCCCGCCGCAATCTCGAGAGGTTCGTTGGAATTTTTCCGCGAAGCCGAATCAGTGGCACAGACGCCGTTGAGTTGGCAGAGGTTGGAGAGGGCTGCGCCACGTCAATATTCGGGGTCGGCAGTCAGCAGCGCTTCTTCTGTCAGTTTAGCGAAGTCAATAGAAGGTATTTTGCGCAGCACATCATGGGTAATGCAACCAAAATGCCCACTTCTGACAACTGTTATAAACGATCGGGCGGCTGATGCAAAATATGCGAACGATCGAGCGCCACAGCCGGGATCCTGAGCTAATCATAGCTGATGCAGTGAGTATTCTCGGGGTTGTAGGCAAGGTGTGTGGACTCAGCCCCAGTTCCTACAGCACCCATGCAAGGTACATTTCGCGCCTAACCCAACTCGGTCCGAACAAAGTGCAACCGTACGAAGGACCACGGCCTTGGGCACGAGGCGCGGAATTCAATAGTTATATGTTGCCTCTTTGTTGTCTGTTTCATCATCTCCGGGTATCTGCCGTGCTGCCTCCGCCTCGTTGTTGTTACTCTGCTTTGCTTTCCTCTAGTCATTCGTTTCAGATCTCGTGAGCATGCAATGGGTTGGTTCGAGCGTGTTCTGTTCGCGTGTTGCACTGCATCTTTGGTAGTTGCAAGTAATGTTGAATCAGGTCCAAAGAGTAAGTGGAGCGTTGGTAAATGGTTACATCGACTCATGTTATACAGCTGCAAGCCTCTCTAATACTCATCTCACGAACGAGAGATCTCCTATAATTCCACGGCGCGATTTGCATTTTCGCAATGATACGAGCACATCAGAGATAATTCCAACAAGCCTAAGCACATCAGCTACATCGACGCTCTACACTTCTACGACAGTGGAGTCTATTACAACGTCGAAGTCCGAGATCAACGCGCCGTCAACAGCCACTATCCAGACTACCAGCTCCTCTCGCCAGCCAAATCCAACGAAACAAGACTCAGATGGAACAACAAGCTCATATGGTAGCGCAAGTAGCAGTGCACCTGCAATATCTTCTGCTGCGGGCGAGTCGGCGGCGATATCCCTTATCATCACAGGAACGCAGCAGCTATTTGCACCATCATCAACCTCTTTGATCGATCAAAAACAAACATCCATATCTATTCAAGCGTCTTCGATTCCAGTAGGAGCTTCTTCTTCTACGCGCGCATCATCCACAGTTCAGGTCCTACCAGTCACTTCGGACGTCAAGTCGACCGCGAGTACATCCACACCGTTTACAACATGGGCGATTGCGGACTCATCACGAGCGTCAAGCATTCCTCTGCCTGCCATTACAAACTCCGTTCCAGTCTCTCCTACGGCTGTATCAAGCCTGGTAATAATTCCTTCGCAGACCTCGCAGTCTCCATCTTCGACCTCCACCGTCGATGTTACTGCGACCACATCAATCAAGTCTATTGCCTCGGCCTCTTCACAAGCAAAGGTCACTAGTGAGCCCACAAAGGCTACAGGACTACTTCATCACTCTGTGTCTAGTCTTAATAGCTGGGTGGCATCAAGCTCCGCTCCCGCTGTCATTGGAAGTGGAAGCAGTAGCCTCGCATCTCCGGCTTCCATCGCAGACGCAGCCACGCCAATCAGTGTCGCATCTCAACCAGCACAACCGTCTGCTTCAACAGGATACGCCAATCTGCAATCGGGTCAGGACAATGCACCACTTGACACGTCGGCACCAACCCCTTCCGCCTCAGCCCATCTCGAAAGCAGCGTGATTGGTCCCTCATCAATTCCGACTCTCTCCAGTAGTTCACTCTCGCGGACGAGCACCCCTTCTACAACAGCGTCATTGGTAGCTTCGATGAGCTCAGTGGTCGCGGGCATGCCATCAAGCTCTGCTCAGCCCAGCGCAACAAAGAACGAGACTTCTGCATCGAATGTAACCGCACCTGTTCAATCTGGCAGCTCTCAGATCGACAGCTCGACCTCGAGCGGCAGCGTCACGGCTTCTGCATCTTCCAATCCCGATGAGACTGCTTCTTCAACCATGACTCGACCGCAGCCTATACCCATTAATCCCATCAACGGTAATATGACAAGGCCAACAAGCACGATTGCGACTACGTCAGCGCAAAAAACTGGGTCGATATCTCTGCCGGCACCAGGAAACGGCACCGTCTCCTTCTCGTTGGCTTTTACAACCACGTACTCGGCAGCAAGCAGCCTCGCAAGCCCTGCTACAATGTCGTCATCTTTTGGCTTATCTGGCTCTTTCACACAAACCTTCATCGTGTCGGAGACTAGTCAGATCTTGAGTACTGCGACATCTAGTCAGGCGGCGGAGATCTCAGATGCACCACTTTGGGGGAGCGATCCAACAACTGCGCAATCAACCCCCGCTTCAGGAATCTCCGCGTCGTCTTCCGTTGACTTGGGACTTTTACCTTTTCCGCTTGAACCTCCGCTTCAAACGGCACCTACTGGGTGGATGAACAGCTCAACTTCAAGCGCAACTGGTCAAACTTCTACTTCTGGCGCTCCATTGATTCCGACTAGTATTGCGAGTAGTTTCCTTGCCAGCAGATCAGGTACCTTGCGCGATATTTTTACACCAATCCTTCTCTCATCCACCGCCACGTCTGCTATTCTCTCTACTCCTACATCGCTCAGCGGCTTCATAACGAAGACGAAGACAGGGACTGAGAGCTCGATTGTCAGCTCGCGCACAAGTTCGACGTCTATAAACACCTACGACACAACCCTCAGGACTCGAACATTGACCAACGCGCCCACCAGCAGTGCTACCGAGACAGAGGCCGCTGCAGCTCCACCCTCGAAGCCACTGACACCAGAGGAGACTGCCGGGGTCGCTATAGGAAGCACAGCTGGAATCCTACTTGCTATAGTCGCTGCGATCTTCGTCGCTCGCCGCTACCACGCCATCCATACAGCAAAGCTTGGAAGCGGTGGCTCGTCCGGTGTCTACCCTGGAGTTGCGTGGCTGTACGATCCTTCACTTGGCGAGAATGGTAGCGGTAGCAGTGGCAGTGGATCGAATGATGCACTCATGTCTGGTGGAGCAAGTGGGTTGCCGTCAACTGGAAGTAGAACACCACCTCGCGTGCCGAAGAACTCTCGCGAGTACGATCCTCGCGGTTGGCTCAACATCAGTGCGCAAAACTACAGCGACCCTGGCAACCCATGGAGAGAAGACCCATTCAGAGATCCCGAAGACCCCTTCAAAGACGCCTTTAGAGACTGGAGAGGTAGCGATGCGATTACCTCGCCGAGTGATCCTGGGTCTGATCTTGTTGCGGAGGTGACAAAGTATGCTGTGGGCCCGCAAAGACCTCTTCCTCCCGTGCCGGCGTCTCTGACACCACTCTTCCGCGACCATGTCATTCCATCACCGACTATAAGTCCAATCACGAATAGCTGCAGCCTGAAGCGTAGTCATTCGGTATCGTCAAGACGAAGCAGTGTCAAGAGCCAAAGGTCTCTAAGGAGCCTTCGTGCCTGTCCTTCGCCAGATTCCGAATCGAGGAACGTCCTACCGATATCTCCTTCCTGGCGTCGAGCGAGTAAGATCCTAGCATCTATTAGGGAGGGACACGCGGACGACCCTCTTCCCGACCCGATCGAACATGACCTTCTTCTGCCAGTCGATGTAAGATCGGAAACACCAGATTCAGTAATGGTACATGTATATGCGCCAGCACCCGTAAGCAGGACGCCATTGCGACCGATGTTGTCTACAATACTGTCAGACGACGAAACGTCACTACCAAGCACAACAGCTGCGAATTCATTAGCAGTTGTACCACCTCGGTCAACTGGTAGCATCCTCTTTCCCACACTCAAAGACGACCGATACGCATACACTTCACTTCCTTCAACCAACGTCCCATCCCCATCACCACCACATTCCGAACGAGCAGATAGCGACAAGACAATAACCCAATCCACCTACTCCGTCCGGCCATCATCTCCAACCCCAACGACCACCTCCGCGCCCCGGAACAAAGGGTGGGAAGAGATAAAGCGCACATCAAACGGCTCATCTAGTCTCATGTCCTCGCGCCCGCCAACACCACCTTTCCACCACTTCGCTTTTCCACCGCGACCCAATCTCACCCCTCCGCCTCCTCTCAAGAAACGCTCTTTGATTCAACTCCGCCGCAAGACACCCTTGGCTGGCCCCGGTCAACTCCTGGTTCCACCTCACAACCATTACTCTTCTCCTTCGTCTTCGCCCTTGACGGTGCAGACGAACTTCATGGTCAACTCGAACAAGAGCTTTGAGGGGCCGAGGATGAGTTTGCTAGCCAAGGTGCACAGCATGAGTGATATGAGAGATGAGACTGCGAGTCCGAAGAAGAAGAAAGGCATTGGACTTGGGATTGGATATCGCGATTCTATTTCGCGGAGGGTAGGACGGGTTTCGAGATGGGGTCCTGAGGATGTGGGGACGAAGTTTTGAGGTTTTTCCTTTGGCTTTAGCCACGGTTTTGCATGCAGTATATCTCCTTGAAGTCTTCAGTGTCTGTCGATGTATTCCAGGCGACACTTATATCCCTTAAGTTTCAGTACAACGGTCTATCATAACGACTCCGCCCAATGTCGAACGAAGCGTTCCACTACGCATCTCTCATGTCTCACCCTTCCAACAGTCTTACAGGGGCGTTCTGCTTGAAGCGTTGTACACATTAGATAGTCCCACTTTATGTTGTTACTTTGTTCACTGCGCTACAGACACACTTCTCTTGTATATAGGATCTGTACAGCTAGTTTCTAATTCTACTTAATAAACATGGAGACCCGTACTTTTTGTCACAGCACTCGTGATTGAACGTTCCCGCGCAGCCACTTCTCAAGTAGCAAATGTATAAGGTAAGTGACAATGTCAGTATAACGAGACCGCCCTCGTTATCTCTGCATAACAGAACAACAATACGATGCTCTTACTCTTCTCGGTCAATGCATCGTACATCACTTTCTTGCGGTGAGAGCCTTATGCAATCTTCCCACCCCCAACCCTCGACATGCACTGCTTCCTTGCAAACACCTACATACATTACCGGTAGTTACCATCTCCGCAGAACAAGTCTGATGCAACCCACCCACGCACTAAACCCACGCGCACCACGCTGCCCAGGATACCCTTCGCCCATCTTCCCCCCTACCAGCACCACGCCCATCGTACGATGCCCATCCGTATTCAAGCTTCGCCAAACCCCCCATTCCCATTCCCATTACCCCAAAGCAGCCATTGGGCATCCATCCTATCTACAAGGTCAGGTCAGGTCAATTCTGCCCGTCACATTCGCTAGCCCCAAACCTTATCCCTACATACACCGGCCGCGCCCGACTACCACGCGTAACTGGCTGCCGGGCGCCGGGGCAACTTTCCGGGCTGCCCAGCGACCTAATACGCTGGCGCCAAAGTCAGGGTAATTGTGCTTGTTCCTCGCAGCGGCACGCGATTATCGGAAGAGGAGCATGGACAAACTAGGCCTTGGGTGGTAAATGCGCGCACCTGCTTTTACCCTGTCTACGTCTGCAGTCTGTGCCTTCGCGCGCGTCTGTGAGCTGCTGCATGTATGCACGATGGTGTTGCGTTTTGTGGGAACGGAATCATGAAAAAATTTGGGCGCTCAGGGATCGCGTGCACCGGTGCATCGTGCATGTATGTATCTTTTGTTTTTCGTATCTCAGCTTCGTATGTACATGCAAGGCTAGCATCGTGCAGTTTAAGCGGCGGTAGCGGTGAACCGCGAAATGGCCTTCGAACCCTCTCGCGATCGAGCCGCAGAATGCAGGCTGGGCTGTGGACGGAGCAAACTCCGGTGCACCATCGTCTTGCTTTTTCTCAGCCTTCTTTGCCCACATCCGAGCCCTGCCGTGGGTAAGAGGGTGTTCAGCCGAGTTCGACCGGGGGCTTCTCCTTCTAGAAAGAAACGACGACCTGCATGTGAGATGAAACGAAAAAGCAAAAACGCAAACGTCATTCGGCTCGGCGATTAACAGCACGAGGAGATTTGCAATCTCGTATGCAGGATGATCTCTCGTTTGATGCTCATGGTTCGCACTGGGGTATAATCTAATAGTGTTTGTACATCGTAATATTGGGACCGTAGAAGATCCGGGGCCCAAGAAATTCCCCCAGCGAACCATTCTGGGATGGTGTGGCCTGGGCTTTCCAGGGCAGCCTGCGGCTTCCTCCGCGCCTCGTGGAAGATGATCCAGAACGTGATAGCCAGAAGTGTATCCTACAGATCGTTCCAGATCGTACTCGCCTTCAATGGACCAAAGTCGAAAGCGAGATTCGCTGCTCCAACACATGCATCGCCAGTATCCTCCTCCACCCTCTGGCCATCAGCTTCGAGCCAAAAACAAAGGCGCTGACAGCCACCACCGACCTTCACCACCATAGTTTGATGAATCACCGATATGCTCGCGAGCAGGCATCAGGCCACATCTGAGCCGCTGCGCTTGTTCCTCCTACGAGCCCAGAGCTCGTGAAGCCACTTGTGAGATGCTTCGACGTCGGTGGGACCGGGGCACAGCGGGAGCCTCTGTCGGTATTCCTTCTCATACCTACGGATCGCCAAGTGAAGCTCGATCTCCTGCGACATGCGCTCCAGTAGCATCTTTGCTTGTTCATGATTCTTGGGGAGAGTGTCCAGAGTTGCTTCAGCCACGGCTTTGGCCTCGTTTGCCGACACTCGAGAAAGGTTGCAGAAAAGCTGACGCTTGTAAAACTCCATGGATGTGTCCAGGAGAGGTGCCAGCCCACCAAGCTCGCGAGTGAAGATGAGCTGAGCCTCCGTATACATCCAAGATCGCGTGGGGTGGAGTGAGCTGCGATGCAGTAGCTGCACGTCAAGCGGGTTTACTTTGGTGGCACCTACACGAACACAGTTCTGCAGCTCCTGCCTCAGCCCATTGGCGTCAAGACATGAGTTGAGAATGGGGTTGTCTGAATTGAGGTTGACGCCCTGAGTCTCAGCCTTATTGATGCGAATCCAGACGAAGAGGGTGTGCACTTGTCCCGGAAACAGTCGACGAATCTCTTTGCTTCCAGACTCAACGAGAATCTCGCAACCTGCCTTGGTCCGAATTTCGACCTTCGAGTCAAGCAGTTCCCCAACGGGTTGCTCAGAGCGGGCATTCTTCAAGATGCGCTTGATGCGACCGGACGTGGATTGGTACTTGGACCAGTTGCTAGCGAAAACGTTCTTGCAGCAGTCTTTAAGACAGATGGTATCCTGAAACTCTGGTTCGCGGCGATACGGGAGGAACGCAGGATTGATGCGGTGAATGTAGATATCCGGGAAGGATTTCGATACCTTGTGCAAGACATGAGCCGCAGGAGACAGTACGATGACATGAGTTCGACCAGCCTTGAGGTGCTCGCCCGCCATTGATCCGGCGATGCCAAGAATGACATCACCCATGGTGGGGTTTGGACGAGGCGGATGCCAGAGTTGTGAGCCAGAATGCGCGATTCTAGACGTCAAATCCCGGAAGATCTCATCGACATCCGCACAGACGGGTCGAATTGGATAAATCACCTCTGGCCTGTTTCCGGTGACATCAAGGTGGGTACAGTGAGTAGTGTACAGCGCCAGTCGATCTTTAGGGCCAAGATGATACTAAAAAAGTGAGCAGATTGCTTCTGAGCAACATCAGCGATGGTGGCTTACCAGGGCTCCATTAACCGCATCTAGTGACCTCTCGAGACAAGCCGAAGTCACATAGTAGCTGTACATTATGTCAGCTAGCATCGTCGATCCCACCACGCAGGCACTTACCCGTTGTCTACCACGAAGATCACATCAATACCGGTGTCGGGCAGAGGCTTTCGGTTGTGCAGTACACCCTCAATTTCGATAGCAACGCCGATGTCTTGGTAATCCTCTGTGAGAAGCTTGACCTCAGGGAACAGTCTAACCGCTGCGCGCAGGGTTGTCGGCAAGTGTGAGGTCAAGTCTGACACCTGTGCCTCCGAAGCCTCATGATCAAAGTCAGTCGGGGAAGGAATGCGCTTCGAGATGCATCCCATGAGGGAGGTGAACTCGTCTCCGCTGGATTCTGTTAGTGGCTGTTGCATAGGTTCGCAGGTAATGACTTACTTGCGGGCGTTGCTCAGCAGGTAGGCCTCGACAGCTTGGTCGTCCGGACGCTTGATTTCTGAGCCTTCTCCAGCCTCATCGTGAGCCGCAAGCGCTGTAGCTGCTGTTGGCGACGTTGCACTCGGCGAACCGCTAATACCAGCGCTAGTCTCTCCAGTGTTGTGACGACGTAAGAGAGGTAGACCACTGGTGAACGATCGAAGCTTTGACGACATGCGCCGCTTCAGGGGTTCGTTGCTACCTTCAGTGTTGCTAATCGCCTTCTCAAGAGCCTGTTGCGCGTTCATGTGTTCAGCGCTATCGGCGACAAAGAGAGGGTGCGCAGGCTCGTTGGACGCCACATCGATCAACGGCCAAGGGGTCAATGCAGTGGTAGGCATAGAACGTACTGGGTCGCCGTTTTCGGGCTCGATATGGCTGTTCTTGCGCGAGAACGCCATCTGATCTCCAAAGCTGGATCCTGAGGCTGAGGACCGGCTGTTTCTGTTCTTGCGTATCGTCAGAGGTTGGTCGCTCGGAGCGCGACTAACAGGCAGAGGTGTTACGGTCCACGCCAAAGGTGCCCTGAGCGGTTGCGCCCAATCAAAGACGGATGAGTTGAAGCTGTAGTCGGGTGGTGACTCCCAGATATCGCTCTTGATCTCGTCGATGATGTCGTCTAGCGGACCAAACACGTACTGATCGTCGCAATAGGTAGGAGTTGACTTACGGAATATTCGCCTTCGAAAAGTAGCTTTTCGCGATTTCTTCTGGATGTGGAGGGGAGATGGGCAGAGAGGCGCGCGGTCGAGAAAGACGCTGCCAGCTGTTGTTGTTGTGATCATTACGGACGCGTCCCAATTAGGCACAAATAAAAGCCCAGTCACCGCGGCGCGCTCTCGTTCACCTTGACTTTCTTGAGAACGCGTGGTCTTGCTATCAACAGTGACGTCAGATGGCAAACGGAATCTGGGAGATAGATAAGAAGAGTAGGCAATGCCCAAGTTGAGATGTAGAGTGGATGTGCGAACGGAGGTTGGAAGTCCAACGGTGAGGTGAGGTTTAAAGGTGGGAGGCACTGCTACAAGCCGGGAAGGTGCCAGGTGGGCACGTCAACAAAGCTACCATACTCCTTCCTACTTCTGAAAAAAGACAATCGTATCAAGAACTTCCACGAAGACGTGTTCGAGTTCATGCTTAGCTTCTGAAGGGCAACGCATAGCTTCTACCAGATATTTGATGCCGACTGTAATCCAACCAGTCCACCGATTATGCCTCGCCCAGTTGTGCGGCAGCTACTTCTAAATGCCTCTTCATCTTCTCGTGCATCTCATCGTCCGCCTCGCGAAAGCGAATCTATCACATGAGTAAGCAGTGGCTTAGTCAGATGTGGCTGTGACCTACAATGTCTTCTCCAGCGCCAGCGCCGAACAGGACTGATTCCGATATACTAGCCTTGACTGCTTTTCTTACACGTTCCTCCCAGACCCCCTCCCAGTTCCACTCTCCAGGTCGGCGATTACGTCCTAATGCAGATGAACCTTCTGACTTGTCCGTTGTGGAAGGGTCGGGACTTGGAGTTGCTCGGTCTGACTGTTGCGATTGCAATATCGGCGCGCGGTGCGCTCGCCACGCATGATACGCGCCTGGGTTCGCAGCAGCCTCTAGCGGAAGTGAGTCCAATATTGACTCCTCACTAAAGGTTGAGCGGATGTACTCTAGCATGCGCACAATGGAGTACTCCGCAGTAGACTGAGAAGCCCCGAGGACGCCAGATACGACGTTGGAGTCGGGTCGCGCGGGAAAAGCATTTGAAGATCCACTGACATCGCGAGAATTCGGTACAGATCTTCGAGCTCTGCCGAACCAGTGCGGGAAGCCGTGCCGGAGACTGAAGCCTCCTGGTGGCAGCCGTTCCTCATCCGTGGCACTGACGGTATCCGTGTCGGCGGAGCCAGTCGTGTAAGTATACGTGGTAAGTGGCGTGAGCAGCGGGTGAAAGACATCGGTAGAAAAGGTCACGAGGGGGGGTATAGTAGGATAGCTGGGTGGGAAGGAGATTTGGAAGCGTAAGACTGCAGGCGCATATGGTCCTGTCAAACGTGAATAACGTCGCAAGGAACGCAACACCGTGGCGTAGCCCTATAAAACAGCCTACCTTTTCGCACGAATATTACACCTACCCACAGTGTTGGGTCGCCGGGCGTGATGCTCAAGAAAACGCCATCCAGCTGTGCATAGCGCAGACGGGTGCTGTGCAGAGTTAGGAAGCGCCGCTGCTAGCCGTGTGCCTCGACTCACAACTCGACGAGAAGATGCTGCTTCCGAAACGACGGGAGAGCCGACGCAGAGACGGACAACGGCATCTCGAGCGCAACGATGATGGTTGTAGGTTGTTCGGCATCTGCAAGCACGGCGCCTGCGACAGAGAGCCGAAGCGCGTTCGACGCTAGTGCTAGCCGATCTGCGTTCTCACCTGCTTGGGTCTAACGCGCTCCCCCGCCTGCCATTCGTTGAGCGTGCAACACCACCAACACCCTTCTGTATCTCACCGGGTCGCGAAAGGAGATGCGCGCATGGTAGCATCGTGTGGGATCTGGGCAGCTCATCAACGTGGCAGTTCGCGAGTGGTGTTTGATGAGGTTGAGCTGATTATTCGGCGGATGCAACGCCCTGTCGAACACCATCCCTACACCACCTTTGGATATATTCGCGGTAACACTGCATGCATCTTCCTCACCCGCCCGATGCCGGGCTGCCGCTCCATCCCCGTCGTCTATCTATGTCAGACATGCTCGGGACGTCATGTGCGGCCCTGGGACAAGGCTCTGTCTGCATGCTGAGACCGAGTATCTGTGCCGGCAGACTCGCAACGGTCCGGCTGAACGCACACCACCGGACTCACGTCAGAATACCATGGAGGGTGCATGACCGCATGCGCCGTTGAGACTGGCGAGTCAGAGCAGAACTGGCTCACACACACCTACATCGTCTCGAAACGCCTGTGTCGGGATGTGAGGTTAGCCATCCCGCTTTGCGCTTGCCGAGCCAGCCTATACACCAGCATCAGGATAATCAACTTTCGCCCTCCTACGCTTATTTCGAGACGCTGTGCCGCAATGGCGATGATTGATGACCACGTCGTACAAGGCTCGGGTCGAAATGCGCTGGCTCCAGTCAGCCCACTATTGGTAGCCTAAGGCGATGGTATTACACGTCGTCGCAACCGAGGGCAAAAGAAGGCAGACAAAGCCTCGCACGTAGAGTCGGCGCCACATCGAGCATCTACCTGATGCAGAATGATCGGGCAGCATCATTCCGATCGACCCACGCTGCCGGTTTCAAGGCTGGCTTTTCGTTTTTGTACACTCGTGCCGACAAGCGCGTGAACACCCCAATCCTCCGAAACCTCTCCAACCCACGCCGCCTGCATCTGCTGTCATCTTCGTCGCGGCACGACGCTATGAGTTATGCTATTGCCTAAGGGCAAAGAAGCATGGTGTCATTCTCGGAGGATTCCAGTAGAGCAATGAGAGGGCCAGGGGGCGTAAACCTAAAGGCGCTAAAAAAGGCGGTGGCTGTCTCAGACGCTTCCATCTCAAAGCGAACCCTGTCCTCGCGTGGAAATCTGCAGGCCAGCCTTACATATCCACACCGCCATGACCGCTTAGGCCAGGTTGCGTCGAAACAGCCGTTGTGCCCTGGACACCTTTGCACCAGCAAGCAGAGATCGCTGGTATACCGCGACAGCTCACTTACAGCACATGACGGAAGCATGTCCGGGGCCCACCGGAAATGGGAGTGCTGGCAAAACCTAATCAAGCGGTCTGAAATGGGCAGCAGTACAGATGCTACGTCGCCGCAGAAGGGCGCAGAGCCTCGTCAGCTGATGGGGGTCCTAGGGTTATGATGCCTTGATGACTGATGAGAATGCAATCACGATGTGTGACCAGCAATGACAGATGCAAGCAGCAAGCCACGTCCTGCGACCCGGTTGGGCCCAATGCGCAGGCGTGGGAAGCTTCGAAACCACGCTGACCGGACAGGGGGGCAGAGAAATGATACCTGGGGCAGCAAATGAAATCGCCGCACGCCTAGTGCCAGGTTGCGATCTGAGGGATACGAAACGCGCTGCGTCGTCCTCCTCGGCCATTCAAGCGCCGCGACTCGTGCCTTGTGGCGCTGACGACCACCCGGATCGCCAGGCATTGCAACAAAGCGACGTTGTCTAATGCGCATTGCCGCGTGACCGGTTGGTGTGCATCTGCCGAATAGGCATGGAGTACACCGCTATTTTTTGGGGGTTTGTCGGAGCAATCAAGCAGCAAGGTATGATGCCATGACAGACGCTCATCATCAATGACAACGAGGGCCCCAGCTGCATGGCCCAAGCTGCTTCTCGAAATTCTGCGGCGAATCTTCTGACTCGCCTCACGTCAAAAGTCTGACCGCGGCTTGGTGTCCTGGTGCCCCTGAACTGGGCGCTGCGAAAATTAGCATCGCCTTGTGTTCTACACCATTGGCGGCACGACGTCCTATTTGCTGGCGGGGCATCGGCCGCTGAGCCGCGATGTCCGTTTAGGGAAGGAAAGCAAGCCGCAAGTCGCCGGCATGTTGCCATGTCGTTCACAGAGCGACAGGGTCTCCCCTGCTGTGGCGCGACTCAGAGCGCTAGTGCCTGTGAATGTCGGTAGAGGCATGCGGGCATCTCTAGCGCCGAGGATTTGGGTCCCGGGGAGTCGGGTTGCTCTGTTGATCCTGTTCCTCTTACGAGCCACGTCCAACGCTCTTGCAACTCTCCCTGGTCCGCCTTACTCGGTTCCTTCTAGCTCGTCCAATGTCGTGGATTCCGTCCAACCCGGACCGGTTTGTTCAATGAGCAGAAAGCTTCCCCAGCCCAGCCCTGGCCCACTTTCAGGGGCCTGCATTCGCTCTCGCATGCTCACACAGAGCCCGTCCGGTGACATGGAGTCACAAAAAACAGAGCTAGGTACAGCTCGGCTGCCAGCACTGCATTTTCCGGTCGCTTATCGACAGACGGTGGGCTGTTTCGTAGCAACGATGGCATCACGGATCCGCTACTCATTTTACATTCGCTGGTCCCTCCGCTGTCCCTATCCGCCCACACTACGTATCCATACCCACTGCCATCACCGCTTGTTCTCCGTTTCTTCCCCGCCGCCACAATCCTTGCTCATCCCAGCGGTCTATCCGTTTTGAGGACGCCACTTAAATCTTGCTGCTCCTTATATACCTTGTGACGCTCGCGTCCTTTGCAAACTGACTCTGACCTCTGAGCCCTGGAGGTACTAATCTGTCGCAAACTCGCACATGTCTTATTTGTCACAGCCGACTCCCACTTCACTTTGACATTCACCATCTGCTGTCATAGTATTTGACATTCTTCTTCGACGACCTCGACCTCTACACCTGCACACCACCTTACATTCGACTTCGATACTATCAACATGGCTCGGTATGGCGTGGCAGCTGCCGCGGGCAGCGATATAACACCTTTCCCAACCCGACAGATGGCCGTACTTGGTGAGCAGCATGCCATGATGTAGCAACACACGACAGTCGCTAACGATGGTAGCGTTGTGCCGGATATGCGAACCAATCGCATTCATGTCGATATTTCCCTACGCATACTTCATGGTCGAATCATTCATGACCGGACATTCCACCGCCCAAATTTCCATGTACACCGGCATGGTCACATCCTCGTTCGCATTCATGGAATGCATCAGCGGCATTTTCTGGGGCCGACTCAGTGATCGGGTAGGACGGAAGAAGGTCCTACTTGGAGGTCTTTTTGGTACGGGGCTGAGCATGTTGCTCTTCGGCTTTTCCCAGAGCCTACCAATGGCGTTGATTGCGCGGGCTCTCGGGGGTTTGCTTAACGGGTGAGGTCATAGTTCGATCTAGCGTCTGAGCCTCGCTAACCGAATATGCAGGAACATCGGCGTTCTCCAGACCACTGTCGCAGAGCTTGTTACGGACGAGCGACATCAGCGTGAGTTTTACCATAACTCTAATTATACGCCGCGCACGACTGACTTTGCATAGCGCGCGCTTATTCCATCATGCCCTTTGTCTGGTGCCTTGGGTAAGATATTTCCCAGCAGCCCGACTCGTCCACAGGCTGACCGCTTTTTGTAGCACCATCATTGGCGGAGCGCTTGGCGGCTTGCTCGCTCGTCCCGCTAACGTAATGCCGTTTTTCCAGGACACCATCTTCGAAACGTACCCGTTCCTTCTTCCAAACTTGGTCTGCACCGGCTTTGTCGTTCTCGGCCTGACTGTCGGTATTTTGTTCTTGGAAGAGACCCACGAGGATCGCAAATACGACCAGGATCGAGGCCGCGAAGCGGGGCAATGGCTTCTCCAGAAGCTGTGGAAGCGCGACGCAGATGCGAGATTTGACGACAAGGATGCTTCGCTTGACGAGATGCGCTCGATGTTGAGCGACCACGACCACGACGTCCAGGCCTACCGCAGCACCGACACTTCGCCTACTCTCTGCAGCACACGAACTTCCATTTCAGAGGTCCCGGAATTTGAGTTGGACAAGCAGTTCGAGCCAGCGCCGACTTTCCGACAAGCATTCACCAAGCAAGTGTGCCTGAATGTAGTGTGCTATGGTGTTCTTGCTTTCCACACCATCTCTCTCGAGCAACTTCTACCTATTCTCATGTCCAAGCATGTGCCAACCGAGGGAAGCCAACATCTTCCCTTCCGCTTTGAGGGTGGTTTCGGATGGTCCACTCAAACGACCGGCGCGTTCCTCGCAGTGCAAGGTTTCCTCCAGATGTTCGCACAGGTCATCCTTTTCCCTTGGGTCAGCAAGAGGCTCGGCAGCCTTCGTACTTTCTGGATCACTCTAGCTTGCTACCCGATCTTGTACCTCCTTGCTCCTTACCTGGCTATCCTTCCCGAAAACTTGCGCATCCCTGGACTTGCGGTTCTGCTCATGGCCAAGGTCACCTTCCAATCGCTCTCCTACCCGTCCCTGGCTATCATCCTCGCAAACTCATCCCCATCGAAGAAGGTTCTCGGCACGTTGAACGGCGTTGCCATGTCTTCTGCCAGTATCTCTCGCGGCTTCGGTCCCACCATCTCGGGTGCCGTCGACAGCCTTGGTACCACGCTCCACATGTCTGGTCTTGCGTGGTGGGCTATCGCCGCCGTTGCTCTCCTTGGATGGCTCCCCGGTTTCGCCCTCACAGAGACCAAGCGATCCAGCTTCGCCGCACAGGACGAGGAGTCTTTCATCGACTCTGACTCTGACGCAGAGTCTGTCATCACTCTTACTCCGGACGACATCGAGATCGTCCTCTCCAAATAGATTCACGCAATCACGACTAAAACAGTAACGACGCCCGTCGACATGCATGATGCGGCGCAAGCCCTCTGCAGGGCGTCGACGCGCTGGTAGCGACCCTTCCTTTCACAGCATAATTTCGGATTATAGAGACATTTTTTATCGCGGCAGAGATGAGGGTTACATCTCCCGCGCGGCGCATCATTATGGGTGCAATTTAGCGACATCATTTACCGGGGCGGCATTTTTTGGGTCAACATTATTAGAAGGGAAAGCTCGATTGTATTGGAGACCAGCAATGGTCATCCCCGAGCCGGCGTTTGTCTCAAGAACAGAATACCCCAGTAGTTATTAGTTTTCTTTGCTACACTGTATGTTAGATTAGCGTGCTCGAGCACCAATTCATGACTTGGATGATTTCTCAAACACCAGACCTTTGTTTTGCCATGTACGTCGTGAAGAGTGCATTAGCTGGATCTGAGTCGGAGCAGGCCTCCAGCGGTGAGTTCAATGCGTCTGTCTTGAAGATTAAGCGGAGGTCGCAAAACAGGTGTAGTGGGGAATCTGCATTGTCGAAGTGGTCCCTTGCACGTTACGGATGCTTCCTTTTGCCTTCTACACGTGCTTGGATCGGTGTGCTTCATGCACGTGGTGGAGCAACGGGGATCGCGAGTCAGTGACCGCCAACATGCGGATATCGGACGCCTTGCATGGCTGCTTCGACCATGAAACGGTATCACGAGGTCATGGACGGCAGATATATGCGCGCGGTGACGAAAGTAACGGCTTCCTTTTGTGGTCCCTTGGTGTTGAAGGATCGCGAAGTCGGCTTGCCGAGGCCGAGGCAGTTTAGTAATGCTACGAGGGCTTGCAATCAGCACGACAGCCATCCATAGATGTCAACCTGTGGACGGATGTGTAACTGGGCGATGACATAATTGTGAGAGGAGGAAGACGGCACTTTGAATAGATTGATGCTGGACGTACCCCATAGCACATGGCAAAGTAGACGTCTGCCCACATGGCGAGCATGACGTGCAGCCGCACCCACACTCCGCCCACGCCTATCTTCCGCTGGAGAGATAAGGCCCGTAGCCGACCAGCTAGCCATCCACTCTCAAGCGACGACTACCGCGTCCCGCTGGGAGAATGGCAGACATCTTCCCCGTGCAATCGCAATCCGCAGCCCTATCCACGCCGCCCGCAGTGGTCGCTGTTGCTGACGTCCTGATCCAGAGTGCGGGGGAGTTCAAGCTCGGAGAATAGACGCCAGACGTGCGCGAGCTTCACTAGCCCGAACCCTGCGGACTTTCTTGCCATGCGCCCTGATGAGCGGCCTCAAGCGCTCCTTGGACGAGGCGTCTCATGACGGCGACCGGCCCTCGCCCTCAGAATCGCCCGCGTCGACGGTGAAGCCTGCCTCGCCCGCCGCGCCTGCCTCGTCGTCGTCGAGCTCCTTCCGCAATGTGAGCGCCTGCAACCGCTGCCGGCTGCGCAAGAACCGCTGCGACCAGCGCCTGCCCTCGTGCGCCTCCTGCGACAAGGCCGGCGTCAAGTGCGTCGGCTACGACCCCATCACCAAGCGAGAGATTCCGCGCAGGTACGCAGTTACGAGGGGAGCTATGGGCAGTCGCCTCGGCTACGACTGACGAGCGCTACAGCTATGTATTCTACTGCGAAACCAGAATCGCCTACCTCGAGTCGCTCCTGCGCGACAACTCGATCCCCTTCCAAGACGCCGACGACTTCAACCCGGCCTTTGCCTCCAATGGCGCCGCCACACCACGACCCATATCCGCCGCGCCGCCGCCGCGCAATGGCAATACCAAACCCTCGGCTGCTCAGGCCAAGGAGGAGAGCGACAAGTACGACCGCGAGAAGCTCACCAAGCTCGTGTCCAACATCGGAATGGTCTCGGTGCAAGGCGCCAGTGACCCGCGATATCTGGGCTCCACATCCGGCATATCCTTCGCCCGCGTCGTGTTTGCTGCCGTCAAGAGCTCAGTATCAGGCTCCTCCTCTGAGCGCGGCAGCAATCGGGGCGCCAAAGTAACGAGCAATGTCGTGGACAGCGGCACCTCGATGCGCGACTCTTTCTTCGGGCTGCAGACCAAACCTACCATACGGCAGGCGCCCTTCCCAGACCGAGAGCTTGGGTCGCGGCTTGTTGAGCTGTACTTTGAGCACGCAAACCCACAAATCCCCATCTTGCATCGGGGCGAGTTTATGGAAATGTTTGAGCGCGTGTACGCTTCCGGTGAACGGCACCGCACATCACGAGAGTCGTACATGCTCAACATCGTGTTTGCCATAGGCGCTGGCATCATCCTAGGCAGTTCCGACTCTGAGGGCTCGCCGACGTCGGATCACGGGCGCTCACCAACAAAATCACGGTCATCACCGCCGAGCAGCAAGAAGCGGCGACTTGCAGGTCATCAGCACCAGCCCGAGGAGTACCACGCATCCGCCATTGTGCACCTAGAGAATTTCCTGGGTTCCTCTCCCGCTGCGGACCGTCCCGACGGCTTCGGCGGTGGCCTGGAGGAGCTGCAAGCTGTGCTACTGCTCGCGGGCTTTGCGCTGCTGAGACCGGTTGCCCCTGGGCTGTGGTACATTGTGGGCGTTGCTGTACGTCTTGGAGTGGACCTAGGGTTGCATTACGAGGATGGCGTGGGCATCGACGGGGCGGGTGCGGAAGACCAGTCTGCTGGAACCGCGGCCTTCAAAACTGAGGGTAACGGGAACACGACGGCTGCCAGCGGCGGGAACCCTTCGAAAATAGATGCAAAGGAGAGGGGCCGCAGACAGTGGGTCAGAGACCTACGGAGACGCTTGTGGTGGTGTGTCTACTCGTTGGACAGACTGGTCAGCACGTGTGTTGGCAGACCTTTCGTAAGTACTTTCCTGGGTCTTCATTTTCGTATGGTACTACCGATCATGTCGGTTATGTCACGATCCCGCATGCATGTGCGGCAGTCTTCACCAGGGGACATGTCGAGGATCGGGATGTTCGACACCGACTTTCCAACATGGTCTCGTGCTCTCAAAATTCGATGCGTGACTAACAGCTGCATAGGGTATCACAGACCAAATTGTGACTACCGAATTCCCTTCGCTCCTCGATGATCGCTACATTACCAAGGAAGGATTCCTGGAACCGCCAGTGCATCAAGAGAAGCCGACGTACAAGATTGTGGCCCACCATTACTTCCGGTTGAGACTACTGCAATCTGAAATTCTGCAAGTCCTACAACATCGGCAGGCACAGCAGGCAAGAGCGAGTGGTGCCAATCAGAGCAATGAGTTCATGCATACCAAGCTGCCTTCGCCATTCCTGATCAATTTTGAGTCGTTCCGCGCGTGGCGCGTAGATATCGACAGGCGGTTACTGGAGTGGAAAGACTCTGCGCCGACACAGCTTGATGCCGGCGTGCAGTTCTCGCCACTGTTTCTAGAGCTCAACTACTGGCAAGCATTGATTATGCTGTACCGACAGAGCCTGGTCGTTCCCTCTGGCCTACAGGAAGAGCTGGGCAATACTGGTTCCGACATGGGAAGTCCTTCCATGAGCAATCTTGAGGAGCGCGAAGACGAAGATCTCGTTTTTCTCAAGGTAGCCGAAGCCGGCCAGAAGGTTTTGAAGTTGTATCGACAGTTGCACCGCGTCCATCTTGTCAATTACACCTTTTTGGCGACACATCATCTCTTCATGGCTGGTAAGCTTCATCATCTTCACCGGTACCCACAGTGCTGACATTTGCAGGTATATCGTTCCTCTACGCAGTGTGGCACAGCGTTCATGTACGCAGTCTATTGGTAAGTCGGTCCGAATTTCCGTGCTACTGTGGATACGTTTTGTTGGTGTAACACACATGTCTAACCAATGCAGTCTCTTGACGACGTCGACTTCACCGTCCTTGCCGCGACATCCGTGCTGGGTGACCTAATCGACAAATGCCCGCCCGCAGAAGCATGCCGCGATGCATTCGATCGGATGAGCAAAGCGACCATTCAGATGTGCATGTCCACCACCGGCTTCGGGCCGCAAGCTCTGCGGTCACTTCCGCAAGCACAGCAGTACCCTACACAAACCTCACCGAATACTGCATACACATCTGCAGCCGATGCAGACGTCAGGTCAGACACCGACATGCAAGGTTACGCACCAAGAAACACAGCCAACTTCTTTGGCCAACAGCAACAACAGCAGCAGCGTCGACCCATGCCACGCTTCGACATGAACCTCAAAGACCTCTTCTCCGACGACGAGACCGACAAACGGTCATTCAGTCGCGTAAGCAACCAAGTCAATGCCATGAGACCCCCTCCCCCACCCATGAAATCCGAGTCTCAAATGCAGCCCTTCACAGCGGATCTAAAGATCTCTCCTCAACTGCGCACACCCCACCTCCAACAGCAGCAGCAACAAAATAACTTCTTCGCCCAAAGTTCAAACATGACTAGTCCGAACCAGCAAAATACCTTTTCTACGTCTCCGCCTACTAATCCATCGATGCCATCGCCTTACCAAATCAGCAATCAAGTCCCCTACAACAATTTCTCACAGAATATCACCTCCAGCTACCCTGATCTGGGGTTCTCTGATCTAGATTTCCTAGATAGCTTTCCTGTGCAGGGCGCAAGCGGTAATGGTGCTGATGCAGGAAGTGGTGGGCTGCAAGATGTAGGCATAGGCTTTGGAATGGGGTTTGGTGATGGGACACATGATTGGAGTGATGTAAGTCTCCCCCCTCACTGTCGCTTCTATTTGCGACGATGCAAGTACACGTGCTGACAGTTACCAATAGGGCAACGGCTTGGATCTTTTCGACGGGTTTTTCTTTGGTCCAGGAGGCACAGGCGGGACTGGGATGTAGAGTTTGGTGTCGGTGTTCCGAGAATCGGCTCTCAGCCTCGATGTAAGAGCCGGGAATAACATTGCCCGTCGGCTTACTGTACTTGATGGTATCGAGTAAAATGATACCGGGTATTGTTCTTACCTGCCTTTCTGTACATCTGCGGCACAGTCGCGGACGTGGGGGCAAGGCTGGATAAGCCGGAAGGCGGCGGTCTCCGATAGGCGCCATGCCGTTACGAGAAGAGTGGCGATGAATGTATGGATGGCTGTATGATAGATGTCTTCAATCCATGAGGAATTTTGTGTTGTCAGCCACTGTGGTCACGTTCATGTTCATGTTAGTATGTACGTAGTGATCTGAGCGTTTTCAAGGTTAAGATGCGCGCACACCAGAGAACCGAAAGACTCACCACACCGGGACATGCGGGTATCACACTTCTACCCTAAGAATACTTGAGAGCCCATCCACGTTACTAAAACCTGCTCTTCTCCCATGATCATCCACGCCCCTGCGACTTCATTCCTGCTGCTCTCCTCCACTCCCGTCCTTCCACACAACACTCCGCACCACCCACCACAACGGCGCTCAATCGGAATCACACCCTCTCCATGAAGATGGTTGCAGCTTTGCAAAACAACCCGCCTATCCGTATCAAAGAAACCTTCTAGTCGGGTCTTTGTTCACTTCCATCCTCCCTTCCTTTCGCATCCCTTGATGTTTCTTCCGCATCCCTTCCATGCCTAGGTACCATCTCCGTTCGCAGTCATGCCACATCATGTCCAGATATCATCTCAGTTACGGGCTCGTAGAGCATCCCAGAGTTTGATGTATGTTGAGCTGAAATGAGGTAGTGTAGGGTCATAACTCATAAGGGCGTGTTTGACTCACACCCCGTTTTACCACGTAGACTTTCATGTGCGCATGAGCATCACTCATTGCCTAGTACCACATGCACGACTTCACTCTATTTGACATTTCTACTACTTCATGATTCCCGTTTACACCGTTTGATTGTCACCATTGCTCAATCGCCACGTCACTAGCAAATCTAAATCCAACCCCATCACGTACAAACACCACATTCACCCCAGTGCAAAAAGCTACCAAAGCTGCTTCACCATCCTCCACAGCTCAACGCGTTTCCCAGAACAAACATGTGTCTCTACATGATCGTCCACTACGGGCCCAATCCCTTCTCACTGGCCCGAGTCCTCTCACGACAAAAAGCTGAGATCGAGCAACGAAGTGCATCAGAATGGCGAGTCGAACGTTTGAGCCTGAATCGTTTACGGGAGCTCTGGCATTTAAAGAGCCGAAGTCAGGAAGATTTGAACAAGGCGGAGAAGGACAACGTGTTTGACATGGGGTACTGAGTCAACGAGCCAAAAGTCATTAGTGGCACGGCATCAACATCGACACATTACAAGCAGATAAAAGTGGAATCGACTTTTTTGGAATGAACTTTTTGAATTCTTCCTTCAGCTGATGTGCAGAAGACTTGTCTAAGCTAACCAGAGCATGTGGCTCGGCCTGCCCTCCATCCTCCGTCGAGGAGTGGGCGACCAGTAGTCGTGATCTTCATGGTATCGTTTTGAAGCTAACCGTTTACTCCACCCATTGAACAAAAAGCACAACAGCCTAGTTCATCTGCCTGACGAGCTGGTTGATGAACTCCTCGCGGTTACCAAGGTCACCACCCTCGATGAAGTGCTTGAACTTGCGGGTACGGAAACCGCCAGTGGGGGAAGAGAGCTTGAAGGGCCAGAGGAAGTTGGAGACGGCCTTGAAGTTGGGGCCGACGGTGTAGATCTCGTGGATGATGTCCTCAATGCAGGTGATACCGAACTTGCCGAGGTTGGCCTCGATGAGCTCGTTGTCGGTGATCGGCAGACGCTGCTTGTTGACCTTTCCGTAACCGCGCTTGTAAACAAGCTCGCGGACAGTCTTCAAGTTGGGGTATCCGTAGGCAACGAAAGGCTCGACGATCTTCAGCATCTCGCTGGTGGCCTTGGTGAGCTTGACGAAGACACCGTTGTTGATCTGGAGAAGACGGAGGAGCTGGAGGGTCTTGCGCTTCTTGGGGTCGATCTTGTTGATACTGCGCGGGTTAGTAAAAGATTTTGCACATGTGGAAAATTGCAACATACCCCTTGATACGGACAACGAAGGCGAGGCGGGACTCGGCAGGAACGAAGAGAGAGTTGTCACGCTTCGCGGCACGCTTGGCCTCGATGACATCGCGCTGGGCCTTTGCGTACTCCTGGGTGTACTTGGCGGCGCGCTCCTTGATGACCTCGCGCTTTTGCTTGCTGGCCTAAGAAATCTTAGCCAACTGTGGAACTCCTATCTGCTTGCGCAGGTTCTGGGAGACTGTTATACCTCACGCTTCTTCTTCAACTCAGCGGCCTGGGAGTCGCTGGTCTTCTGGTGGGCCTTCTGCTTCTTGAGCACCGACTCGGGGACAGCGATGTCATTCTGGGTGGGGACGCTGGATTTGTTAGCTGAGTTGCGGTGAATTGAGCGCGGTATACTCACGATGAGCGGGCCATTTTGCTGGTGGTTAGTATCCTTGTTGTTGTCGGAAGCTGGAGGAAGAAAGTTCGGTAGCCCAGTTCGAAATTCATGTGCGGGCGCTAGTGTGGCCGCCAAGATCGAGTGCAGCGCTAATGCCCCGCTCTATTGGCCCGCCTCTCGAAGCTATCGACATTTTCCTGAGAGCTACCAACTTGCGACAGCTGCGGCAGGTTTGCAGTTTCAGCCTTTTCCATATACCTACTCGCAGCAATGGCACGAGGCGGCGGTCGCGTGAGTAGATACAGTATGCGCCACACATAGATAACGCCCACTGACTTCCATAGGGCGGTGGTCGCAAACCATTTCGCGGCAAGGGTAAAGGTCGCGGCGGCGGCGGCGGTGGTGGAGGACGTGATACTCGCTCAGAGCCATGGTCCACCATTGAGCGCAAGAATGAGCTCTTCGAGAGCTACTATCGCATGGGAGGATTCCTGGAAGAAGCAGAGTTCGAGGAGATGTGGAAGGCTCTCCAGACCGATCTGCCCAACAGTTTCCGCTTCACTGGCACCAAGTCCGATGCCCTCGCAGTGCGCGAAATCTTCAAGCAGCGCTACATCCCGGCGATCGCATCCAAGCAGTTCGAAGGCAAGCCCGTTTCGCCTCCCGAGGCAGTCCAGGCCTTCCCCGATGAGCTCGTATGGCACATGAAGACGCACAAGAAGGTCATTCGACGACATGCGCCCTTTGCCGACTTCCAGAAGTTCCTCGTCGCCGAAGCTGCGTCCGGAAACATCAGCAGACAGGAGGTTGTCAGCATGATACCGCCACACTTTCTCGATGTCAAGCCAGGCATGGTAGTCCTCGACATGTGCGCAGCACCGGGAAGCAAGTCGGCACAATTGGCTGAGATGATTCACGGTGATGAGGAAGAGCGCGTACAGCGGGTAGCAAACGGCGAGTCGGTCGATCTTAGTCAAGACGGTGACTACAGCGACGACGGGCGCTCAACAGGTCTCCTTATCGCGAACGACTCCGACTACAAGCGCGCCGGCATGTTGGTCCACCAGGTCAAGCGCCTCAACTTCCCCAACCTTATCGTAACTCAACACGACGCCTCCATCTTCCCCTCGATCGAGCTACCTAGCGACGGCCAGAGGAAACAATACCTGAAGTACGACAGGATCCTGGCTGATGTGCCTTGCTCCGGTGACGGAACAGCCCGCAAGAACCCGAACGTATGGCAGAAGTGGACGCCTAAGGATGGTCTTGGTCTTCACGGACTCCAGCTGCGCATCCTGTTCCGAGGTCTTCAGATGCTGAAGAAGGGTGGCCGCATGGTGTACTCTACCTGCAGTTTGAACCCCGTGGAGAACGAGGCTGTCGTCGCAGCAGCCATCGAGGCTTGCGGTGGTAACTCGAAGGTCCGACTCGTGGACTGCTCAGACCACCTGCCAAACCTCAAGCGAAAGCCCGGTCTCAACGTGTGGAAGGTGCTCGACACATCGTCAGTCACTGCCGGAGGAGAGAAGACCGCTCACATGTTTACCAACTGGGAGGCATACCAGAAAGCGAGGGCAAAGTACGAGGCCGAAGAGCCCGAACGTCAGTTCTCCACCAAGGTCACTCCCGGATGCTTCCCTCCTGTACCGAAGTCCGAGGAGGAGCGCATCCCTCTTGAAAACTGCATTCGTGTTTACCCACACTTGCAAGATACTGGCGGTTTCTTCATCGCCATCCTTGAGAAGGTGGATGACATCAAGATTGCGCAGGTACAGAACCCAGAGAACTTGGCCAAGGCACAGAGGTCGCACGCCAATGCCGACACAACCACCGACTCATCGATCCCCACTCCTGCTGAGAACGTGATTGAAGCCGACGCCACCAAGACAGAGTCTGCAGATGAGACCTCTGAGACGGCACCCCTGAAGCGCAAGCTGGAGGAGGATGAAGACACCGAAGCCCCAAAGAAGGCCAAGACCGAGGACACAGTCGCTGAGGCAGCTCAAACACCAGACGCAAAGCCCGCCACTAACGGCTCAGCTGCCCGCTTGAAGCCCGAGAACCAGTCGCAAGCCAAGGAGTACTTTGAGTACCTCCCCTCTGACGATGCAACCATCGCCTCCATCATGAACTTCTTTGGCATCGACGATCGCTTCCCACGCGACCGCTTCATGGTCAAGAACAAGGAGGGTCTCTCCCTCAACAAGATCTACTACACTTCCGATCTGGCCAGGACTATCCTCACACTCAACAAAGACCGCGGCATGAAGTTCATACATTGCGGTGTCGTCATGTTCGTCGCGCACAAGATCAAGGACCAGGATCGTACGCAAGCACCATGGAGGTTACAAAACGAGGGTATCCGCATCCTCGAGCCATGGGCAAGGAAGCGCATAGTCAAGCTAGAGAAGAAGGAGACTCTACACCAGCTCATCCGCGAGATGTTCCCTAAGCTACCCAAAGAGGGCGACACCGGCCTCGGCGAAGTCGGCTCGCAGCTCCAACAGATGGACGTGGGCTGCTGCTTCATTCGCGTCGAGAAAGACGACGAGAAGGGCATTCCGTTCCGCATGGTCCTTCCTCTCTGGAGACATCCCGGCAGCGCCAACCTCATGGTCGACAAGGATGACCGCAAGGCCATGCTGCTTAGGTTGTTCAACGAGAAGGATACCGAGATCATCAACCATGTTGCCGACAAGGCCAAGGCGGAGCAGCAAGCTCGTGATGCTAAGGTGAAGGATGAGGGAGATGTTAGTGACGGCGAGCAAGCCACCGAGGCCATGGTCGCTGAAGAGGAAGAGGGCGCTATGAAGGTTGAGGTCGAAGACGACGATGTGAAGATGGAGGGCGATGCCTAGGCGTCGTCATCTCTTCATGACGGAAAAGTCATTATTAGAGCATTCTGGCTTTGGCTCATTATCTGGTTCGCATTTGGGTTGGCGTTTTATCTTTTCCTAGGTATCATCTAGAGCTTAGCTTCTTACTCTATCACGCATATCTATGTATGAATGTCATGATGCAATCATTCAACACCGTCATCAGAGTCTGAGTAGAGTACATGACGTGAAGCTCTTCTTTCCATCATCTCAGTTATCATGTATTACAAGGGGTATACCAATAAAACTACAAGACATACTTTGAACTCCCCATCCCTTCCCTTCCCTATCATAAAGCCGCGCTCAAAAATCGAAACAAGAATAAACCACACAGACTCTCACGCAAATTGATACCTCCCCCTCAAAAAGCCCACCTAAGACTTTTCCTTTTCTTTATCGCCCGCTTTCGTCGCAACACTCTTCCCGCTCTTAACACTCTTCCCACTCTTCATACTCTTCAAGCTCTTCTTACTCGCACTACGCTTCAGCTTCGCTTTGAGTTTACTCCATTTCTCTCTTAGGCCGCCGTCTTCGTCCTCCTCAGTATCCTTTGGCCGCTCGACGCTATCGAAACTGCCGCGCGGGTACTCGAGCTCGCTGCCAATGTCCACGCTGTCGTTGTTTCGGGCGTGTTGCTGGTGTGATTTGCGTGGTGTTTGTTTGGACGGGGTCTGGATGCCAGAGCCGGAGCCGGGGATGTCTTTGTGCCGACCGAGGAGCATGAATTGCAGGGTTTGCCAGGCGGGCATGTTGGCGATTGGGCTGTCTTTTTCGTTGGCTTGGACGTCGGCGTTCTTCCAGGGGCAATGTTCGCGGTGGGACTCCAAGAGATTAAGTCGCAGACTCTCAATCGGCACATCTAGTTTCTTGCTCATTTCTGTGAGGCGCGTGGCGGAGGAGAGCCACAGACCCAGGCGCTGGAAGCAGTGGTTGCATACTGCGAGGGAGATGCGTGATTCGGAGACGCCGGTCCAGCCGAAGAGGGCGAAGATGAAGGCTACGGTGTCGCTGGGGGAGAGCGGGGGTTGGGTGCCGGAGGATGTGAAGAAGGAGGAGGGGATGCGGGAGAGGATTTGTTGGATGGGTGGGTCGGGGTAGGTGATGTGTTCGAGGAGGGGGAGGTCGGTGGCTATGGCTTTGAGGAAGCGGTATCGGTCGAGGAGTTCTGCTGAGCTCTTGGTGCGTGATGCGATGGGGATATGGTAGATGTCTTCTGTTTGGGGTATTAGTCGTGTTACCGCTCCTACTGTGCGTGTCCTCATACCTTGACACCCTCGCTTCCTCCACAGGCAGTCATCCGAATGTCCCTCCACAATGAGGTCCTTGTATCGCTCTATCAGAGCGTCGTCGATGTCGAAAGCCAGATCTTCGCTCATCTCCAGATCTTTCCCGTTCGCATCTTTCCGCTTCGGCCTCAGCTTGACCGCAACACGGTTCTCGCATCCACCCTTGCAGGCTACTGTGTTCCAGATATCGCAACTCCAGCCCCGCTTTGCCCACTCGACCTCGTTGATGGCATCTGGCTTGGTCGTCCACTTCCTCACGTCTGCAAACGTCTTCAGTCGCTCGAGGAAGTGCTCCTGGCTGTATGGCTGGAAGTTGGGTGCTTTGCGCGGCGTCGAGGCTTTTGGTGTGACTACAGTTTTGCCTACGACCTTGATAGTCTTTTCCCTCCGTGGGGTCATAAGCTGTTCCTTGAGCTGCCGTATGCGCTCCTGCCCTTCCGATATGCCTCTCTGGCGCTCCATGCTCAGGTTTGCGCTGCGCGGACGCTTGTTCGGATGTTCAGGGCTGTCTGGTTCCGAAAGCGCGGAGAGGGACGCGGTCGATGCATTTGACTCTTGGAGAGTGCTCGCAAGAGAAGTCGTCGAGTTGCTTGCGGTGAGGTTATCGAGGAGCTTGTGGAACTTGCGCTTCGTGGTCGCAAGCGCAGGCTGCTGCTCTGTTGAAGTCATTCCGCCGGAGTGAAAGAGTTCGCGATGATTTGAGTGAAAAGGCGGATCGTTCGGGTGTGATTATTGGGATGCGCGCGTCGTAGAGTCGTGTGTCGATCTTTGTTTACGTCCACTCGAGAAGAATGCCAGGTCCGTCTATTCACTCAGCATCGATCGGTCACAGTCGAAAAGATATGGTAAAAGCTGCACTTCGCGAGACAAGACCGCAATCTCGAATGTCTGTGCACTAACAGCAGTTGCAAGCCGTTGGGGGAAGTGTTGTTGCCATGGCGGCGACCCGATTCCCCATGCAGTAACCTCCGCCCGCAGCGCCAAGGCCAGCGCCAGCGGGCTGCGTCGCGTCCACCCACCTCCGTGCAGAACCCCACCAAAGCGACAAGGAGGGGCTGAAGATTGTTAGTGTTAGCGTTCAATGCCCACCCAAATTGCGCCATCAAGATTCTTCCTGCTCGCACTCGTCATCCTGGCTATCTCACTTGTCAATCCATCGCTGTTCTCTCGCAGTGTCGCTCGTCTTTCTCAATTGAAACACCACTTCTACCCGTCCGCCGCACTTCATACCCGTCCGCCGCACATATACACGACCTCGAATCGGAGCATACACACCATGGCCTACGAAAAGGAACTGGAGATCGCTCTCCTCGCCGTCCAACGCGCTTCCATCCTCACAAAGTCCGTCTACTCGAGCCATTCCAAAGGCACGCTATCCAAGAGCGACTCCTCGCCCGTCACAATCGGCGACTTCGGCGCACAAGCCCTCATCATCGCATCGATAAAGCACGCCTTCCCCGAAGACGAAGTCGTCGGCGAAGAAGACGCCAATGACCTCCGCAACAACGACTCGCTCCGCGACCTCGTCTGGGACCTCGTACAAGCCGCGAAGCTCTCCGACAGCAGCGCAGAGGAAAAGATCGGCGGACCCATCAAGAGCGCAGACGCCATGCTCGCAGCACTCGACCAAGGAAACAGTGAGGGCGGAAACAAGGGCCGTATCTGGGCTCTCGATCCCATCGACGGCACAAAAGGCTTCTTACGCGGTGGACAATACGCCGTTTGTCTCGGTCTCCTCGTAGACGGCGTCCCCACCGTCGGCGTAATCGGGTGCCCCAACCTCCCCGTCGACGACCAAGCGCCCCTCACCACAACCACTGGGCAAGACGCCGACGACAAAGAGGGCAAGGGCGTTCTGTTCGGCGCTGTCAAGGGACAAGGTGCTACAAGCCGCCCCCTCAGCGCCGGCGCCCTCACACAAGCCAACCCCATACAAATGAAACCCCTCTCCGACGTCACCCAAGCCACCTTCTGCGAATCCGTAGAAGCAGGCCACTCCTCCCAAGGCGACAACGCAGCCATCGCATCCAAGCTCGGCATCACCAAGCCCTCCGTACGCATGGATTCGCAAGCAAAGTACTGCTCCATTGCGCGTGGAGCAGGTGATTTGTACCTCAGGCTGCCGGTGAGCAAGACGTACCAGGAGAAGATTTGGGATCATGCGGCGGGTGTTGTGCTCGTGCAGGAGGCGGGGGGTGAGGTTAGTGATGCGTATGGGAAGCCGCTTAACTTTGGTCTGGGCAGGACGCTTAGGGAGAATAAGGGTGTTGTTGCTGCGCCTAAGGATGCGTTTAAGCAGGTTATTGAGGTGGTTAAGGAGGTGCTGTTGAGTAAGAAGGAGTAGAGATGTGGTTGTTGAATGATATGATATCATGATTATGTGTACTAAGTTATGCTGCTTTGGTTGTGATCTCCTGCGTTTTGACGTCTTGGAAAACTTTGTGTAGGGTGCTGTCATGACGGAGCCAGTATCACGCTTTTTGCTCTCGAAAGACATTGCGAGTGGAACAGTCACAATCAACCAACCAAGCGCATACACCCATTCTAACAGAAAACCCACGTCCGAACTCTCATTGAACTACCCCAATACTCTAGTTGTTAAAAAAAAGAAAACGCCAAAATGCGGAACCATACAGATACCCACAAGATAATCCCTCCCTTCCCATACCAACCCAACTTACTCCTACTCCAGTTCCAGTCCCAGTTACAATCCCAATCCCAATATACCAGTAAAATACCCTCCCATATCTCCACCAGCAAAAGCCCTAGTAAAGCGTAACTAAACTTGCCCATTTTCGAACCGTATTTCCTTCCCATTGGGTATCACCTGCTTTAGATCCTCCATCGTTTCTTGCTCCGTGGAGACAAGTTTGTTTCCTTAGCCTTTGTTTACTCCGTTAAAGTGCAATTTGGTATTTCTTTTTCTCCGTGTGGATGATGTTGGAGATGACGTTGCTGCTGTGTTGTTGAAGTGAGCGATACGGTGCGTTCGCATTTTGAGATAGACTGTCAAAGTTGTTGAGTGACGACTCATGCCGTAAGTGTGGTGGTTGGTGTGAGGATACCACCACCGAGGGTATCGTCGCCGGACTCATCGACAAAGGTGCTTTCGGCACCTGCGTCAAGTTCATCGGTATCTATATCCGCCTCTGCACCGGTGTCGTTGACTTCCTCAGTCTGTTCTTGCTCGTTGTCATGTTGGACATGTTCAGCCTCGACGTCTACCGGTAGATGCAGTATATGGGCACTCATTCCTGGCACAGGAGTAAGGTGCATCTGCGCTAGTCCTTGTTGAAGTGCCTCCACCTCCTCATTCACGTCTTCGGTCATCTCGACGTTGTTCTCTTCATCGTCAGAATGGTCGTAGGCAGCGTGGTACGGCGAAGGCCCCGACGCACTGATGGTGGTCAAGTTTGCGGGTTCCTCCATGACGCCGAATTCTGTTGTCACGGTGATAGAGTCCGGGCTCGGGATGGGTAGCTCGTGTGCATATGATGAGGGGCCATCCATGGTCGGGTTGACAGTGCTCTCATCATAGACTGTTGTGAAGAACTCGAACATCTGTCCAGCCAGCTCATCTGCTTGCCCGCGCTCTTCTTTGTCTTTCCTCTGCTTGGCGATGGCACGAAGTTGCTCTTCTTTCTTTTGTTTGATCTCCGCCTCAAGCCGGCATTTGGCACGAACATTGGGTTTGTGTGTGCATGTCGGGCAGTGGTAGTTGACAGTGCAGAATGTGCACGTGCAAGTTGGATTCGATGATGCGCATTGCTAAAGACATGTTAGAGATCTGTCATAACCAGGGATTGGTACTAAACTTACATCGCAAACAAGAACCGCACACTCCGAGCACTCCTTGAGAATTGCTGGACACTGTGGTCGGACATCTCCTGCGGGTCTCGGGTACTGGCAAAAGTATGCACCACAACCACTCCATTGGACTGGATGGCGTGGGTTACACGGCAAGGGAAGAGGATTCGTGACTGGGTGATTAATAGGAACGCGTTGCGAATTCGGCGGCCAAGCACTGGTGGGTCGACCGCGGACGCCAGACACACTGAAGGAACGCGGACGACCAGAGCTGATGGGAACAAACGATAGCGAGGTGGCAAGTTGGAAAGGCTCGGGATTTGAAATGGAATTGAAGGATGTGGTGGTCGACATATCGATTGACGAGTGTTGGGGAGCAACCATGATCTGCGATTGAGACATGGGTGTCTCGGAGGATTCAGACTCATTGTCACCTGTGGAGTAGAAGTCTAGATGCGATGACGACGCTGTGGGTGTGCGTTCAGGATCCGGTGTACTGGCCCTATTTGGGTTGAACTCGGGTATGACGAGGCGTTGTGGCGGCTCGTTGTGTGACCGCACATGGTCCCGCTCTGTATGTAGGTCCCGATAGCCACACTTGCGGACCTTGAGCGCCCTGAAGTCATGCTCCTTGCATATGGGGTTTTTGCAAGCCCGACATGACACTTTCCACCGGAAGCTTCGATAGCAGTCGTTACATAGCCCTCTCGGACATGTTTGTTGTTGCAGGTCGAGCGAATCCTGCTTCAGGTACGAAAGGATATCAACGTCTTCCCCAAGCACATATTCGTACAGGCCGTTATTCTTCAGCTCCCGGACGTAGTCCACGGGTCGAAGTGTGTTGCTGAAGTCCGGATCCTCATACTCCTTCGTGCGAGGTAAGGGCGCTGCGCGTATCTTATCCGCTCCTCGGCCACCCAGTCCGGTACCCAGAACAGCAATACCGCCACCGCCAGAGAAGATGGGCTCAAGACAGCACCAATGCATGTTCAATTTTGGAGGCTCGCGGTTCGCAGGTGGTACAGGCATACCGTTGTTCCCGTCTTCGGAATCCGAGTCGTCATCATCCTGTGCACCCTCGTTCATGAGGTTCGGTGATCGGCTCGCACCTGGGGCCCACCAGAAGCGGTTTTGGTCGGCCTTTTCCTCTTGACTCCGGTCTTCCAGTGGTCCAGAAGACCCTGACGCGTGACCGAGTGTGCCGCCCAATGTGCTACTGTTGCCAAAAGCCAGGTTTGCAAAGTGCCGTGTCTTAACCCGTTTCCTGGGTATCGGCCTGTTGAAGGCGCAGCTCGCACAGAGCGTCTTCCTGCAGCCCATGCAGTGCATGCGGACACTGCACGACTCGCATCGCTCCAGGATGGGATCGTTGCATTGGGCGCATTTGACCTCTTCAACAAAGGCAGTGTGGCTCCTCCGCTCGTGCACCGGGACATGTTTGCCTTCTCCGGCGGAGTTCCCGTCTTCGGGACCGAGTGGCTCGCCGTCCTCTCCTGTCTCGGCAATCTCCCATAATCTGCCATCGTGTTCGCCCAGCTTTGTCGTGCCTTCTACCGGGCCAATGCGGTTGCTCGATCGCCATAACCGGTCAAAGGGTACCCAGACTTCCATGTTCTGGGGTCCTGCTCTTCCGGCGTGGTAGTCCTTCCTCCGATTGCACCTGCCGCCCGGTGTCGGACACCACGCTGTATCTGTCCATATCCCCAACTGATGGCATATCTCGATGAGCTGGTGGGTAGGGTCGGAATCGGAGTCTCGCCGGATGAGGGAGGAGGGCAGATAGGGCCGCCGGCGGTGGTGTCGACAGCGGTAGGTGTACAGGCTCTTCAGAGCGAGGTCCTTCTTTATCCAGGGTGCGTCCTTGAGTGTGTAGGGTTCGAGGAAGGGCACGATGTGGTACTTGATGGAGACGTTCTTGCAGCCGCGTACCGACAGATGCTGGAGGGTGTCTTTGCGCGGGCCAACTACGTCGCCGATGAGCGAGACGCCAGCCACGGCCGTGTTGCAGAGGTCCAGGCTGGTCAATCGTGACCCGTTCGGCAGTATGGTCTGTATGAGCAGGGCGTTCAGCGAGTAGGCCTTGGACTGGCGTTCCCGGTTCTCAGGCGTCTCGTTGCCGGGCGAGCCCACTGCGACGGCGGGCTGGGGCAGGCGGAAGGAGAGCGTCTTCCATGCGAGGGGGTACTGCTGCAGGAAGTGGCGCAAGTGACGTGATGTGTGGTAGAGTTCGAGGAGGGTGACGGTGGAGATCTGGGCGAGGAGCGACTCCAGGACGGGCGGGTACGAGGTGATGATGGACTCGAACAGGCTGAGGGCGGCGCCTGGTGCGGCGGCGTGGCTCACTGCTATCGTCTCGGTGTGCGTCGTCGCGGCTTTGTCGCCATGGCGGGTGGTGCAGGCCCCGAAGTCGCCGTGGCCGCCGTGGAGTATCGTGCTCATGCTGCGTGGGTGGTGGGTGAGGGTGTCTACACAATCACGCCCGGGGAGGAGAGAGCAGCGACATGCACGGGTGGAGCGCGTTGAGTCGTGTCGCGCAAGCGAAGATGGTCGTGTGAGATGGCTTGGCCAGCCGTCGGTCGCAGGCCAGGGTTCTTAGGCCAAGATGAAGGCGATCCGTTTGCCGTCGCCGGGCGATCTTTGTGCCTCACCGATAGCCAGGTGCGACTAGCAGTACCATCATCACTGTTACTCGGCTCACGCTGCCGGCGACCACCTCAAAGACGCGAAACTTGACGTGCCAAGCTGAGACTTTGATAGATATGCATTCGGCCCTCCTCACCCTCATACCGGCGCCAACCAGCCTATCAGCCAGCGGCACATTGCAGTCCCTCAGCCTTGCCGCGACAGCCCTCTGCCAGCTCAACACGGTGCATCACCTGGCGACACTAGTGCGCGTTGCTTTTGCCTGTTGGCAGACACGACACTTCAATTCCATTCGCCTGTGCGCGTCCATAATCACATCATCCGCGCTTGCTGTGCGACTGCTACTGAAACCCCTTTACCCCGCTGCGCTGTGCCAATTCGCCACCCTCAGCATATCATGGCAGGAGAAACAACACCAAACTAAAAATATTACATAGGCTACGCTAAGAGGATATCAAACAAAGTACGCCAGGTAGGCCCTTGAGCAAAAAGTTATTGGCCATACGCTCGTGCCCACAACATGTTCCAACAAAAACAAAGACAAAACGCCGCAGGGACCTTTTGCGCTACTGAGTGCATACGCAGGGCAGCATGCGAAGAGCAAAGAGCATGCAGCAAAGTTGTGTCCCTGTCCTGATCATCTGCAGACTAAATATCCCAAGTACCATAATCAGAACACCCAATTGCCCTGCGTATCCCGATCTTCAAGCCCATCAAACAGAACTATATCCCATTGGTCCTCATCCTCACCAGCCGGCGGCCACAGCGAATTATCAATGAACGAAAACACTGGAAGGTGCTGACCCGTAGCCGTAGCATTCATCAACTTGCCCGCATCAGAATCAATATCGAAGACCGGGCGTATGGGCAGCTTCATAAACTCCAATTCCACTGTCCCGAAGAAAGGTATCGTATGGCGGACTTTGCCACTAGGCTGTTTGCTCGGGTCCAGTGAGGAGAGGATCTTCTTGAGTACTATAGCGCTGCGTGCTGCGATTCTTTCGCGTGGGCTGGCGCCGGCGAGTTTTTCCATTTCGCCGATGAGACGACATATCATAGCGAAGTCTGTTCCTTTGGTCTTCTTTACTTCGACTTTGTCTTTTGTGCCTAGCTCGATGACGATATCGAGGGTGAGTGTGACGGCGGCGATGAAGACTGAAAGCTCGGCGAATCGACAACAGGCTTGCGTGATGCTTGCGTTGCGGAGCGCGAACCATCTCATCAAGATGTTGCGACAGGCCTGTAACGCGGTGACCTTGGAGTACTCGTATCGATTGTCGAGATGTGCTCTGAGTAGGTAAGGCAGGTGGATGAATAGCTTCATCTCAAAGTGCCAGACTTGCACCATCAGTCGCTCCAGTGTGGCGAAAGACTCTGGCGACCTTGCTGTCGACGGTATATTTGGTACTTCCCAGAAGTCCTTGGGCATCTCCTTCATGGAAAATTCCAGCTGCTCGTCCAATGCCAGCGCTGCCGAATATGCCTGTGGCGAGACATCGCGATCAAGCTCCGCCACTTGTCTTGTCAGGTAGTTGAGTTTCGACCGATGAACCAGATGTGGGCTGGCGTCTGCTGGAAGTGGATAGTCGTCCGCGCCGAACGGGAGGCGGAGATGCAGTCCTAAATACCGATCAATGTCAACGAAGTGGCGCCATATCGACTTGGCGTCCGAAATCGCTGGGATCGGGGGATTAAGGTCGTCCTGCGCAATGATGCGCTGAAATCCCATAAGATGTGCCAGGCTTAGACCGCGCCGCACAACAAGCCATGACTGCCGTAACGAAGCACTGTTTAGATGGTAGAGAGCTAGGAGCAAAAGCACCTCAAGTCCATGCAACGTCATCATCTGCTCGTCCGAGGAGGTTACCAACGATGTCACCGTCGATACATAGTTTTGCATCGTCACCTCCATGTTCCAGATGCTCGAGAGGCGCGAATGGTCGAAATCGGGTGGGAGCGAGTTGATACAGATGGCCAGATGCAGTAATGTGCGAGCGATGATGATAGGCCGCTCTTGTGCCACAGCCTGCATACACAGAGCGTACGACTGCAAGTCGTTGTTAACATATATCTCTTTCGACGCCCGGTAGATGCCTTCTAAGATCATCCACCCGTTAGACGATTCGAAAATGATATCTGCATCGTGCTGTGATGGCAACAAGGCGGCTAGGGTTCGGTGAATATTGTCGTAGTCTGAGGGCTGCCCCTTGCTATCTGACTTGTTGACCGAAGTACGAAGAGAGGGCGCTGAAGTCCATGTTTGCGCCCCAAGCTGACAACGTTAGTGTGGGCGGTAGGACGAATAGACTCGACTTACGATCCCATCGGCCAGTGAGGAAGTGCTATACGCATCGCTTCGCTGTTCCGATACATCCGGTTTGATGTCTTTCTCGATAGAGCCTGAGGCAGTGAGGGCAGGGCTGTGCGGCACAGTAGTGGCGGCGCCTGCGGTGGCATTTTTACGGCACACAAATCTTTCAAAGAGTTGTTCCAGTTTGCATAGCCTTTCTTGGATGTGGTTTGAGCATGGATTCCCGTCATCTATCCGATCCGATCCGGTGTTGTCCATGATGGCGGAAGAGTTGAGGGTAGTTTGGCTCGCATTCCCGTGAACCTTGCGCTTCTTGCCTGTAGCATCTTTAGTAAGTAGTCCAGATAATGTGTAAACGGATCCTAGTCTTACACTCCCAGCATGCCCGGCGTAGACTTTTCGAAGGTCGTTTCTTAGAAGTATTACTCGCGTTACTCAATGATTCCATGATAGTCTTGGCGACAACAAACGATGAAGATGGTATGATTTACGGAGATCTGGTATTCCTGTCACAGGCCTATACCTGATAGGGGCGGCCATGTTACTTTCATAGCGGGGTGAAGGTGTTGCGATGGCAATGCTGATGTGGAGCTGACCTGTCGGACCGCCGGCCGGGTTTCGTCCGCAACGGATGCCGAGAATTCCTCTACTTTAGTGATCATACAGCTCCGGCGCTTGGTAACGGCAAGGGAGGCTCGCCCGAGGATATGGCCACCTTAATAAGCGTGTCTCTGAACGGGTACGGTAGAATATACTCGTGTTTGATGCTTTTAGTGTGCTTTTATCCGCAGTCCTCGATTTCATAGGTACTTTGGTGTTGAGAAGTTCGCAATTTTGGATTATCGACATGTCGGCTCCAGGGATGCTCCGACGGATGATTGCACAACGCGACCAGTGCTTATGCGGCCTATCTCCGCCGTGTTCGAACGCACTTAGAAAAGCCACGCGCATTGTTGACAAAGTCTGGAAAACTTGCCTCTCGGATACGGATATCCTATTACCAACATGTCGCTCAAGATCGTAGTTTCTGGTGTCACCGGTCGCATTGGCGCGCATGTGCTGCACCATGCGCTACAAAACCCGCTCGTATCGAGGGTCATCGCAATATCACGGCGGCCCCCACCCGGGATAGAAATGCACGCTAAGCTGGAGGTAGTGTTGCTTGAGGACTTTACAAAATACCCCGACGATGTGCTTGCGAAACTATCCGGGGCAGACGGATGCATCTGGTACCGAGGCACCTGCGTCATACTCCCCAACAACTGCTGACGTTCAAGGTGTATGACAACAACGGCTGGTGATCCCATGTTAGAGTTAGAATATCCCAGGGCGTTTGCTGAGGCGTTTGCATCGACCATGCCTGTCGACTCAAAGCGCTTTCGGTATTTGCACTTGTCAGGCGGTATGGTGGAACGCGATCAGGAGAAGTCATTATGGATGAAAGGCTCGATGCGCAAGATCAAGGTAGGCGATTATTGTTCTTTTGTGATACCATGTGCGCAAATTGCAGTTAGAAAGACCCGGGGCAAGCTGCCAAACGTGCTGACTCTGCATAGGGCCGAGGAGAAGTTCAAATGCTTGAATTCGCCAAGATGAATGAAAGCTGGAGAACGGTCATAGCTCGGCCAGGCATGGTCGTACAAAGAGGTAGTATTGTTGGTGAGGCTTCCATGATGATGGCTGGCTCTTCTGGCTCCTTCATCCGATTTGATGAGCTTGCGCTTGCACTCGTAGATGCGGTCGTACATGGCAGTGAGGAGCTGTTGCTACCTTCTATGCTCGTACAACGGGGCCAACAATTGGCAAGGGAGGCCACCGAATGACCTGTTCAGTTAGAAATGAGGACGGTTATGGAGTTGGAGATATGTTGGATTCCATTTGATCCATGAGTTGGAAGCGAAGGCCGGCGCCAAACTACCGCTTAATTTCCTACCCGCAGAGTGTCTCCGCAGTTGATCACTGTCAATACCGGGGAGGTTCCGCATGTGCGCATGACGATCGAGATCATCTATGTTCATCCGCTATCTGCTGGTATTCCCAAACTCCGACGCAACGTAACGCAGAGTGAGACCTTTCAGGCGTACATATCATCGTAGTCTTCTTCGTCGTCATCCGCAGGCGGTGGCGGCGGTTGTTTCTTTTTCAACAGTTCTTTGCGGTCAAGAGGGCATGTGGAGTTCAGCTTGAGCCAAGGTCCTATGCAGTCCAGGTCGAAGCGATGATCGTCGTGACAGGGCAGCTGGACTACGAGTGGGTACTTGTCTATGCAGTTACCATCAGCCAAGCTCTCCATTGGGTCTTTGAGACGTGCGACGTACCTTCAAGGAATGGGTTCACGCAAATGGGGCAGGTGTCTGAAGGCTTCAGCGCTTTCTTTGGCACCCGCTCCAATTCATCCAGGAAGCTGTTTGGAACTCCCTTCAGTTCTGTGGGCGGATCGTCGGCATTCTCGCGGAGCATCTCGATCATACTCGCTAACAGATCCCCGTGTTCGTTGCTCTCGTCCGCCGGTCGTCCGCGCATGGTCTCGAAAGCATTGGCAAGCAAGCGGAAGGCCGCCGCCATGTTTTCGGGCTGCGGTAAAGCATTGGCATTTGTGTGCGCGCTGGGGTCCGACGTGTCCACGAGTTCAAGCTGCGAGAAGAAGGTCGAGAGGTCTGGTCGGCGCGAGGGTTGCTGCGACTTGTCGTCTTCGGTGGAGATATTGTGTTCAACTGTCTGGGTTAGCTGTTGTGTCGCGCACACAGTCGCTCCTGCCTACCTTCGTAGCCCGACATGGTGGCGGTATTCCAGATGTCGCAAGTCCGGATTAGGGTTTGTGGTTTTGGCGGATGTCCTTGCCAGCTGAAATTATGAAGCTACGCGGAGTAGACGCGTCACAGCAGCAGCCTGAGACCCTGCAGTCTGGAAGGTGCGACCCCTCAGTTGTGGCGCAGGTGGCGCTCATCAGCCACATCATGACCCACACTGCATGACAATTCCACCTTCCGCTGGCTCATCCCAGTTCTGCTCGCCATCGGCTTTCACTTTGGCCGCCGTCATTCTGCGACTGTCACATCGACGTGTGGCGCAGCCCAAGCCGCCACCCTCATTGGCGCTCGCACAGTCCGAAGACAAGCTAACACTAGGGGAAGCTTGTCCATGTGGTATGCCATTCTTGCGACACGCGACACTGACGCGTTCGTTGGTAGTAACTAGTGAGGCCGCGTCTGTCGTTCAAGGTTAATGTGCAGTGTGGAGGAGTTCCCTGTCAGCGCTGTCCCCAGTCTAGCGACGCTACAGGCACCTTGCACCACCTGCGCGAGGTTGGGCGCTGCATGCATATCTTGTCGATATCTGGGGAAACAAGCAACTGATGCCCAGGCACAGATCTCGGCAAAGATGCGACTCCATTGGAAACCGCTGGCGTGCACTCGAAGCAAATAATTGGGGCCTTGTGGAGCCGGTGATCCAGATCATGCACAGCCTCCTAGTGTCCGCAACCAAGTCGTCACGCACACTTTTCCTTGACAGACAACACAACATGCCGTAAAGGGGCGCAGCCATCGCAGCGGCAACTGATAGAGTCAGATACAAGAGGCAAAGCAGCCTCTGTGACACACTCGAGGTCTGAAGCTTCACATTGCCAGTAGGAGTCTTACAGTGCACAACACTCACCGCTTGGACCATCGCCGCCGACGACTACCACTTCACTACTTCACTACTACATCTAAATCTCCACCTCCGCTCAATGTCGCTGCTCGTCATGTCAACAGACCCACCTTCTGCTTTTGAGCGATTATCGCCCTCCTGGATTCGCCGTCCCATGTCTCGAAGATCGACATCACCGCAAAAAGAGTCGCGGCCTACAACAGCAAACGGCCTACTTGCACCAGAACCAACATCAACATTCAGCAATAGCGATGGCACACGATCACCACGGTCAAGCTCATCTAGCCGCCGCGGGTCGATAATAGAGTTTGTCACCAGGTTCCGCTCTTCGTCCAACGCCAGTATCGCAAGCAACAAGTCGCAAGACCCAACAGACTTCAGTGAAATCGAGAACTGGTTCTACGGATTCCGGAGATACAACCAACTAGTCAGCACCACCTCATCAACAAACAAAGCAGACCAACCGCAAGACCTCTCGAAACCTTTCAAGAAGCTGACGAAGAAGTGCGGGGGTCAATTTCTGCACGGGCTACCAGAAGCAGTCTTTGACTTCTCACTCCTCTGGTGTCCCGCAGGCCACCTGACCAGGAAAGACAACAACGAACCATCCTGGAGCTGGACCGCCTACGAAGGTCCAATTAACTTCCCATTCGACCCAACAACCTGCCCCGATGTGTACAAACTGCCACGCAGCGAGGGCGAATGGTTCCAATCCGAGATCTTACACTTCCACGTCGGTCCTGAGTCGGCGCAATACACCGTCCGGCGGGAAAAAGAAAACTCCCTGCGTATCAAATACCCGCCTTATTTCCACGCGCCGCGCGGCTCAGACCACACCAACGAGTCCAACACCCTGCGCTTTACGGCGGCGACTATTAGCGCGGATGCGTTTACCGCAGAGCCCAACACATACGAAGGCAACGAAACCCCATCCTCACAGCTCATCAACTCAGACGGCAAAACCTGCGGCGCAATCATGGACTACGAATCTGAACTCTCAAAGCCCTCTTCCACCGGTCCTTTCGAGTTCGTGCTGCTGTCCAGGAACCTGTGGCGCGAACCAAATCCCGATAATAGCAAGCCGGGGTCGAATACTATGCATCCGACTGGCACGCCGATCTGGAATGGACAGCGTTTTATATGGGATGAGAGAGTTGTTGACCATGATGAGTGCTTTGAGATGGGGCCGTGGAAGATGCTGAATGTTATGCTCATTAAGTGGGTGGGTGAGTATGCGGAGAGGGTGGCGGTTGCGAGGATACATGAGGATGAGTGGAAGAAGCATAGTCCGAGTAAGCAGGATATTGTGCTGAGATGAGATGGATCTTTCCTTTGGTCATGATTAGAGCGATGAGATGGGTATGATGGTAGATATGCCGTTCAATAATGCTATTTTGAGCATACGGATAGCCGAATACGACTCGAGTTTATACGTCAGATCTGATTTTCATGAAATTGTTTGCTGACTACAAAAATTATCTCATGATCTCATTTCATGCCGCTACATGAATGTATGAGTCTAGCAGTCAGATACCCTTGGTACTCGAGACTCGGAGAGTCCACGTAGCCTCCACGACTACTCATGAACCTCCCTCGAGAAAAGCTAAAGTCATCGCATACCTCAAGCCCTCTCCAGCTTCTCCTTTTCCAGCTTCTTCTTCTCCCACTTCGCCACCTCCTCATCAATGCACTTGAAGCTCCAGTTTTGGTAGAAAGGCGGGTACAGGAAAGGCCTCAAGTCGAATCGGTTATCATCTGGCGAATATGCCTCCGCATGGTAGGAAGGCGTCATTGTCGTCATCTTGTGGCGGTTGATGGCATAGTAGTGGAAGAACCGTTTCACCTTGACTGCGACCTCGGTGGGAGTATACTTGTCGGACCATTCGTGTGCTAGGCGAACCCATGTTCCGTATGGACCAAGTTTAAGCTCTTTGCGGCATTTGCCAAAGACTCCGAGTTCTGCGTATGTCATGCCCATATCGACCTCGTCGCTCTGGACATAGTCTTCTGTGAGTGGTTCGAGTTCGGCCGTTGGGGTTGCGTCGATGAACTCGCCGAGAATGGGCAGGTCAAATTCGTGCTGAGCATAAAAAATGAAGCTCTTGAGGTCGCTTTTGGAGATGCTGCCAATGGGGTTGAGGTCGGCGCTGCTACAGTCGTACTTGGTGAGGTACCCACGCAGACACTCGTCGACGTTTCCTGAGGCAAGGACCAGAAGACTACCTCCATTAGGTCTACCCCTAGTTAATGGGAGCATTTGAGCGAAGTAGTACGCTTGCACTAGACGTGTGCGGGCCTGTATATTCTGCAATGCCAGATTCTCAGCAGGCGAGCCTCCATGAGCCTTGAATCGCGGCGTGAAGCCAGACGCCTTGGTCAAGTTATTCTTTGTGGCGAAAAAAATGTCGTCGATATCGGCCTCAACATGGTAGCATCCAATGTCTTCGGCTAACCTCTTGGCCCGACTCCTGGTCTCTTTGCTTGATTGCTGAGACATGCCCATGTATACGGTATGAAGAATGCCGTTGCATATTTGCTCTGGGCTTGTAGGTACCCAGTCTTCGCCGTGATAGGGGCCTACGATGCGGCGGACATCCTTGAGAACTTGCTTGTTGCCGTCCTGCACAGCCTTGTACACGAGGCGGCACATGGAGAATACCAGAGTTGCGGTGGCGCAGCTATCGATCCCTCCGCTGAGGGGCAGCATGAAGCCAGCCTGACCGGATCGACGGAGGTAGTCCCAAAGCCAGCATGCAGGTCCCAGAGCAATCTCTTCTTCGGGTCGATGGTAGCGGAGCGGCTGTACTGGAGTGGGGCGGATGTTGGGATCAAAGTCTCCGTCAGATGACAGGCGGAAATCCGCCCTGAAACGCTCATATCGAGGAGCTGATGCAGCTTGTAGGCCCCGCGAGGGATTTGTCCTGTATGACCAAATTTCTTCCTATCAGTTGTTAGCACGAACAATAAGACGTCGAACAGCTTTGCCAGCTGCGCAGCTAAAGCTTAGCATAAGAGAAACATACTAGTAAGAAGTTAGTAAGATACCTTTAAAGCTATTTGTAGCGGCTACTATACCTAAGTCGATAGTTGCTGTGATAACCGCAACGTCTTCCAAGGAAAATTGAGATGCCTGTGCTCTCACGGTTCCGTTCACGAGGACCATGCTGGAGCCATCGTAGTACAGACGATCACCATCGCATCCCCTTTGATTGCTATAAAGATACGCGCCACCGCACTGCAGTAGTCAGTCTCACAAGCAGTTAGTATAGCTAGATCGAAAATACCTTGGATGTCGCAGTTCTGTAAAGGTAGAGACATGATGTCAGTGTAAGTCTCACGTGAACTTCGAACATTTCAAGACTTACCGGATCAGATCGAGCCTCGTGTCGAGCTTACGGAGCTCATCTAGCACGCGATGTTAGCGTACTTTCCTTGCTGTATATATGAGGTACTCACGGTGAGAACCTGACGAATTGATGATGATGTCGACGCCCGCTAAGCTCAAGTCGATATGTGGTGCCCGAGGTGTGAATAGCTCTTCGCAGGTCTCGTAGCCTATTGAGCAGTCGAGAGCAGAGATGATGGCGTCTCCGATCGGAACGAAAGCTGAATCTTGAAGAGAGCGCGCAGCAGCGGGAAGCTCATGTAGTTCGTATTGCTCGACGCGTTGGGGTGGAGACCAGGGTATGAAGTATCGGCCTTCTCGATAATTCCCGGCCATCGCGAGGCTCATCTTAGGTCTAATCAACAATATCTTGCCGTCAAGCACAACAATTCTCGCGTTGAAAAGGCTCCCGGAGTGCCGAACTGGCATGCCGACGTCATAGCATATGCCGTCGAGTTCGCGATCCACGAGCAAGGATGCAAGCATTTGCCAGCTGTGTGTGACTGTGTCTTGTTCAAGAAAATGGTCGAGACACCCATATCCAGGAATCGACAGTTCTGGCGTGGTGACATAGCGAGATCCATTCGCCTTGCTGAGCTTTATCGTTTCTCTGATTCTGCCTGTGTTGCCTTCGTAGTCCAGAGCCCAGTTATTGAGATTAGATGTAGAGACTGTGACAAGCCTTCTCATGTTGAGTAACTTGAACGTTCCGGTTGTGGTGGGGTGTAGGTTGGTTGAAGTCGAATTGATGGAGTGGGAGAAGAGTACAAAAAGAAAGGAAAGCCTGGAGGAAATGACTCAAGTAGAAATTTGGGGAAGGTCCTCAGGAGTTTTATTTTCAGTTTCTTGTGACTTGCAAAAGGTAAGTGGTAGTGTAAGCAGACTGAACCACTGACTGGCGGGGTTAACATGCCAAGGCGCTAGGGAATCTAGAGTCTAGTCTGAATTCAAGCGCCACCAGGGACCTAGCCGCAAACCCTTGAAGCCCGTATCGCAATCTTGCCAGTCAGGTACCAGTGATTCTTTCTTGTGACACTCTCTCTTTAATTCTTGCGGTTCGCGGGTCAGCATCTTGCATGACGTCCGCCATTTGCAAGGCTCGCTGCTCACCCGATTGCCGACGACATACGCGTATCGGCTAGTAGCCATTTGCTTTCCCTGCGTCGGTTGTGCCCAAGCGGGAGTTGTGGTTGGCTGCCACTAGAACTGCCCGACGCCAATCCCTAGGTAGTGGCTTTTGAAGGTGGGTAAACACATAGCGGTAGACCCTTTCTCCGCACGTCTCTTCAAATACATCAATGTCGGATTCAATCGACCATGCGATTGCACGCACGCAGGCCAGGCGACGGCGTCGCATAGACCATGCGGATCTAGCGAGGGAGCGGGAGAAGACGTTCTATCGGTAGGCTTATCTCCTTTGGCATGCGCCACCTGGAGAGCTACACTCACCAATGTCACCATCTAGGTACTACCCTCGTCCAGGCTCTCACCTTCCCCAGACAGATGGCCCTGCAAGCCGTCACTCGTCGCCAGGACCGGCTCCCAAGTCGCAGACGCCCCCGACTACCCCGCCGCCCTCTCTAGACTACGCCCCGCGAGCGTCGGACGACAAGGCCCTGACGGCGTTTGCGCAGTTGGGAGCGCTGCGCCTGAATGCGCGGAGATGTCTCATATCCTTCTTCGACAGGACCGACTGCTTCCTCCTCGCTGAAGCTACGCGCACTCTGTCGTTGCAGACTGGCGAGCCCGAATTCGAAGACGACCGTTTGTGCTTCGGCACCACCATCTTCCCCAAAGAACAGAGCCTCTGTAACTACACCGTCAACCTCGCTCCGAAGTACAGCACGCTCCCTCTCGACGATCCGAGCGACCTTCCTTCCCTCGTCGTCAACGATCTCAGCAAAGACAAACGCTTCTGCAACTTTCCCTTTGTCCAGGGCCCACCATACTCGCGTTTCTATGCCGGAGTACCAATCCGCAGCCCAAGCGGCCACAGCATCGGCACATACTGCGTTCTGGACGAGAACCCGCGGGACGGCTTGTCGCCGCACCAACTCGCTTTCTTGAAGAGCATGGCAGGCACAGTAATGCGGCACTTGGAAAGGACCAGGGCAGCTGAAGATCATCGCCGGGCCAAGATCATGGTCAAGAGTCTGGGATCTTTTGCTGAAGGGAAGAGTGGCTTGGAGAACTGGACGGTCGATCCTTGGGATCAGGAGACAGGGCAGTCGTCAGGTCTACCAGATGCGATCATACCCCAGCGCCAACGTCCTTCTGCCAATTCCGACGCTGCGCAAGATCCAGTTGTGCTTAATGGAAACATTGATCCGGCTATGAGAATCCCGAAGGACACTCCACCTGCAACCGGTGCGCCGCCGAGCTTAGTCAACGGAGAGACAGCTGATAGTATGCGTCCGGAGATGACTACTACGACGTCGTCCACTTCCACGAAAGGCTTCACCAAGACTGATCAAAAGGATAGAGTGGCCCCAGAACTGAGGGCTCACTTCACACGGGCAGCGAACATGATCGTCGACTCAACCGAGGCAGAAGGCGTGGCATTCTTTGACGCAAAAATCAGTACCTTTGGAGGTCTTGTCGACGATGACTTTGATCCCGATCAGCTACCTGAGCCGGACAAACCTTGCGATATATTAGGGGCGGCGCTTTGCAGAACCGATCGCGACACAAAGCCGCTACCCAACACCGGAGAATGCATCTCAGAAAGTGTTCTGAGACACCTCCTGCGACTCTATCCACATGGCCAGATTTTCCATCTCGACGACGATCCTGCAACTCCTTCGGTCGCCTCGCCATCGACAGCTGGCGTGGACGAAGTCGAGTCAGCCGACGGGTTTCCGTTCAGTACACCGCGCAAAACAGAATCTACCAGGAGCTTAGACGACGAAGCTTACTTGAGGAGGGTTTTTCCGACCGCTCGGAGTTTGATACTTTATCCATTGTGGGATCCTCATCGCGAACGCTGGTTTGCCACGGCTGTCATCTGGAGCTCGGAACCGAAGAGAATCTTCACAACCGAGCAAGAGCTCAGCTATCTGGCAGCGTTCAGCAACTTTGTCATGGCTGAGGTCGCTCGTCTAGACACAAAGCTAGCTGATGCGGCAAAGGCCGATTTCATCTCGTCGATCAGCCACGAGCTGCGGTCTCCACTGGTATGTACACAAAAACGAACCATCCGAAGCGCATGCACTGACCTTAACTAGCACGGCATTCTGGGAATGACAGATCTGTTGAAGGATTCCCCACTGGATGGCCAGCAGGTATCACACGTAGCAACAATCGAGACATGTGGAAAGACTCTACTGGAAACTATCAATCACGTAAGTTGTTGCAGGCTGCATCAGATACTGCCACTAACTTTATAGGTTCTTGACTTTGCCAAAATCAACAATCTGACCCGGGGAGTTTCGAAGCGCCAGAAGAAGCGGACACAGAGCGCGAAGCACATGATCAGCCCAGGCCAAGCTCATACCAATGACATCATGACACTAATCAACGACGTCGATATGAGCATACTGACAGAAGATGTGGTCGAGAGTGTCTTCGCAGGCTACACCTACGCGAAGACGTCTGCTCAAACATACGAGTTAACCGCCTCTAAAGTAAACAAGCCGCCGATATCTATCATTCTCGATATCAACCAGAGCGACAACTACGTCTTTCGCACGCAGCCTGGCGCATGGCGGCGAGTCATCATGAACCTGTTCGGCAACAGCCTGAAGTATACACCGGGTGGGTACATCAAGGTGAAGCTTGAGGTGAAGCGGAAGCCTGAAGACGAGGACGAGACCTGTGAGTTTCGATTCTCGGTGACCGACTCTGGTATTGGAATGTCAGAGGACTATATCAACAACAGGCTCTTCCACTCCTTTGCGCAGGAGAATCCTTTAAGCCAGGGCACAGGCCTAGGTCTTTCGATCGTCAAACAGATTGTGGAATCTCTGGGAGGTGAGGTAGAAGTGCGTAGTGAGAAAGACCGCGGCACCAAGTTTACAGTCACATGTCCATTGAAAGAGTCACGAATGTCTCCCAACTTCTGTGCAACCGGTCCAGAAGGAGAGAAAGATCTGCAGCTACAACAGGTCACTAAGCGCACCAAGGGTCTGAAAGTGAGATTCGACGGTTTCAATGAGGAAGAGGAGTACCACGTTAGAGACTTGAAAAACAAGACAGCGTCGAAGCTATCGTTAAAGGCGCTCGACAGCCTTTGTGCTGAGTGGTTCGGCATCGAAAGATGCGAGGAGGGCGACAATGCGGCCGAACCAGACCTGATCATCGCTACCGAAACCTGCGCCAAAGCGTTACGGACTACGTACAGCCAATCTCCCGGTCGAGTGTCTCCAACCCCTGTTATAGTCGTGTGCCAGGGCGCCGCATCAGCACAATCTACAACAGCCATTACGGTGCCGGGGATAATCTTCGAATGTATCGGCCAACCTGTCGGACCCCACAAGATGTCGAAGGCCCTAGCCTCATGTCTCGATCGACACGCAAGACGCGCAGAGACACAGAAACTGGACGTCAAGTCCATGATTTCACGGATAACAGAGCTCAGTCTAAAAGAGGAAACAACTCCCCGTCGCACCGACCACCTGCATGTCGTAGAGCCATCCCGACCACAGCTCACCAGCATAAGTAGTGCCCCCGAGATACGCTCAATCAACAGCAGCCCACCCAGAACATCCAAATACCTAAAACCGTCGCGCGCACTGCGATGTCTCTGCGTCGACGACAACCCCATCAACCTCCGCCTCCTACGTACCTTCGTCGACAAACTCGGTCACCAACACGTGCTCGCCGCCGACGGTCTCGAAGCACTTGAAGCCTACAAAGCCGCCAGCGACGAAGAGTCGCGCATCGACGTCGTCCTCATGGACATCAACATGCCCATCATGGACGGCCTCGAAGCCACTCGCCAAATCCGCGCCCACGAAATCCGTTCCAACCTCCCCAAAGTCACCATCATCGCCCTCACCGGCGTCGCCGACACAGACATCCAACAAGAAGCCAACTCCAGCGGCATCAACCTCTTCCTCATCAAGCCCGTCCGCCTTGCTGATCTCGAAGTCATCCTCAAAGGCGTGGTTACCGGCCAAGACAAAGCGAACCTAGAGCTTGAAGCAGAGAAAGAGCGGATTAAACAGGCGGAAGCGAACGCTATCCTCAAAGTCGAAAGCGTGGATGAGAAAACACGCAGTATCAACGTGGGTGTGGCTGTCGTCAAGGGCGAGGACGATATACAGAAGGCGGTTAAGGTGTTCGAGCACAAGAAGAGTGCGTCGGTGATATGACAGCGCATAACGAGTATGCATCAGCCTTTCTTGATGCATGTGCTAAACAAATCGCGGTAGGGCGCTCATACGCATCATCGGATGACCCGTATTCCCCCCGTAAAACTTCCGCGCATATTTCCTCGTTGATCACGAAGTTGGGCATGGACAGGAGGAGTGAATGAATGAACAGGGAAGGGAAAAGCATTCACCTACGCATTTTGGCGTATACTGCATTTGCTCATTCCCATTTTCCCACTTTCCGGCGCGCAAAGGAAAAGAGAAAAGTTGTTGTCAAGAGCGAGCTTGACGAACGGCAGAATGCATGCATGGGGTTGGCAGGCATGTTTAGGCGATTATACCCTTTTCTGTCTTGCGGTTTTACTGTTTCTGCGAGTTCTTGTCCTTTTTTTGTTTTCCAGCTATGGTGTTTAGAGAATTGGCGGATGCGTTCAAGGCGATGGTTGGCGTTTTTTGTTAGGATCTGATCATTTGACTGGTCTGGTAGCATAGCGTGGCGTTTTCGCTTTTATGGGTTGACTAGACACTGGTGGGTCGATTGATGGATGGATGTATCATGATTAGGGTATTGCGGTATGGAGAAATAAACATCAAAGTTAAAAACACACTGTGTGATTGTTGATGTGTTGTGTGCTGTCGGGGTTTCGACTGACATGCAGTTAGAGATACATCAAGTGCTGGCGTAGATGGAATCTGATCTGGAATCTGACAAGTTACGAAATAATGATTCAAAGAGAGTGTGAGTAACTTGTATATAGCTAATGTGGTTATCGAACCCTTATCATGATAATAATAATAACAACACCTGATCCAATCCCATCCTATCCAAATCCAAGCAAAGATCAATCTCCGATCCAAAAGCGACTTCAGAAACTCGTAGGAACTCGAGCTGATTAGCTAGTCTAAGCACCGAGCAAGTCATTGAGCATAGAGTTGTCCTCCTCCCTCAACATGACCATGAACTTACCGACAGCCGGGCCCATGATAACAAAGACCTCAGCAGCCAGAACGTGGGCAAGAACAATGAACATGCCAACGATGATGAAGAAGTTCTTGAAGAACAACTTGATGAGACGGCGGCGAGCCTCCCAGTTGAAAGACCTCCATGCATCCAAGAAGCCAACGACACCGGTTCCACCCATCATCTTGCTAACAACCTTGCCGCCAAAGGTGCGGTCGAAGGGGACGATGGTGTCCTGGTCCTCAGGGAGAATGGAAGCTTCGATGCGGATAAGGGTGACCATGGCGGGGAGGCAGAGGAAAAGAGTGCAGACGATGACAAAGACGAAGAGGGTGAGGATGCGGACGGCGAGACCAGTCCACGCAGCGCAGGAGCTGATCTTCTCCTGCTCGAGCTTGTGAAGACCCATGAGCATGGCTACGCCGAAAGAGAGGTACAGGCTGATGTATGGCATAACGGAAGCGATGGTGGCGGGGACAGCGAGAGTCTTCCAGTGGCTCTTCGAGGGCATGCGCTGCCAGAGGCTCTGCTCGGTCGGCATGCCGACAACCTTGTGTGTCCAGACTGCGTGTACGTTGGCGAGAACGGCACCGGTGATACCAGCGACGATGATGGGCTGGCCGGGAAGCATGGGTAGAGCGCCGTTGAAGAAGGTGGATACGATGCCGGCGAGGAACGAGTACAGAATGTGGACGCGGAAACCGCGGAAGCGTGCGAAGCGGCCGGCGTTGGCGACGAGGTGACGGAGCGTAGCGCGGATAGACGAGGTGATGGGCTTCTGGTTCACGAGGGTGATGGTAGGGCCGGTCTCGAGGAGCGTCTCCTTCTCGTCTTCCTTGTCGGAGGCCTCGTAGGTCGTTGGCGAGACGGTGATGGCGACCATGGGGGACTCGACCATGCAGAGGGTGGTGACGACTTCATTGAGCATGTAGGAGATCTGTTGGTGTCTTGTTAGTACGGGTTCCGGAGATGCCAACGAGACATGGGGTACTTACGAGGCTGATAGCCACACTCGCAATGAAGATGCTAATGTAGATGACAACGACGCCCCAGATCGGGACGTCTTCTGGCTTCAGTTGGGTAGACTCTCCATTGCGCACAGGAGCTCCATTGTGCAAGGCGCGCTTGACAAACGTCGCCGTGTGAGGGTGCGACACAGCGCGACGAGCGAGTTCGACGAGGACCGTCATCTTGTCTGAGATGCGTAATCCGTAAACTCTCAAGTCGAAGTAAGAAGTCGTATATCCTGCAAAGTCGCAGTAGTATGAAAGTTGAGAAAGTGAGAACAGAAGAAACAGAAAAGGCAGACGGAAGTAAAAGGGTTGACAGGTGTATTGAAGTTGGCGCCGTCACAGCGCGGCACGGCGTGAGAGACAAGGAGGCGAAGTTCAGGCCAAGGCTATGCTGGCCCCCATTGACGCAACACGACGGCTGCCTGCTGTGCACGGACCACGTGCCGGTTAGCCGCCGATCTATAATTGGTCTCGTCCCAAGTCGATGCGGAGAATCGAATGTGCTGGAGTCGATTCACTGCATCTATGTTCCGACGTATGCGGTGCTCCACGACAATGTGATGGCCGTTTCTTTCATCGCGGAGGACACATGTGCTCTACTGACTGAGTTTCAATCCTGCATGTTGGCTACTGTATATGAGACATGTTCAGCGCCGCACCTGAGGCACAGTGATGGGCGAGCACGTAATCCAATACCTTCAGGCAACCTGTTGACAATTGGGGCCGATCTTGGGCGCCTCGTTCCACCCACTAATATCAATGTTTCACAATACGCGTTCAAGTGAACAGTTGTAAGAAGACAATATTTCATTATACCTCCCATCACACAGATGACGAGAAAGACAACTCCCATACCGTGATTATGTACCGGAACCCCACCCATGACAGACAGACAGGACTATTTCCAAACGCTGAGTGTAGAGAATACATGAATGCGCTAGACTAGAGATCAAGTAAAGGCTTTTAAAGAAAAGGGATACACAACGCTGACTCCGATTGCAATTTCAGGCTTGAGGACTACACACAGAAACCGAGCGTAAGTCGTTATACGTGAGCACCGTGAGAAGGGTACGTGTCAGAGATGGATTGTGGCGTATTTGAGTGTAGGAGCATGGAGGAGCCTAGCTACTCCAGATGAACTGGTTGGCGGAACAGCTTATAGAGCAGGCTGCGCGACGGGCTTCTCATCCTCGAGCTCCTCGTCGGAGGACTCCTCAGTAGCGGGTGCGTGGGTTGGGGCAGAAGGGAAAGCCTCCTTCTTGACCTCTGGGGAAGTGGAACGCCCGCGGTACTGGTTGACGGTCTCCTGGGCCTTGGCCGTGGCCTGCTGGGTGTATCCTTGGACAGTCTTCATGGCATTTCCAGCGTGCTGGTTAGCAAGACCCTTGACCTGCTGGGCCTGTTGGTTGGCGACGTTGTAACCCTTCTCCAACTGAGCATCAATGACCTCCTTGTTCTGGATGTAGATGAGGGGACCGAGGAAGGTAATAAATGTCGAGATCAAAGCCAAGCCCCAGAGGGGGACGAACTTGATGAGGAAGTAGGAGATGAAGGAAGCGAAGAACATCTAAGGGAGCGAGAGATCAGCCATCTTGTGCGGTGTGTGAAGAGGGATTATACGTACAGCAACAGTGACGTAGACGTTCTCGGCGAACATGATACGTTGAGACTCAATAACGAAGAAGTTAATGAGCTGCTCGAAGTCGTCGGTCATGCGCTCAAGCGAAGCCTTGGGAATGGTGTAGTACTGGCGGGGCCTGAACTGCGAAGTAAGACCACGTCCGAGAGCCATCTTTCCGACAACCTCAGCGGCTGCCGTAAGTCCGAGCACCATGTAGGACATCTTGAACATGTAGCGGATCAGGTTCAGGTATCGGGCGGCGAAGATGAAGAGGACAGTCGCACCGAACGCTATTCCGGTAGCGCGGGGGTTCTTCCAGCTCAACAGGCGGTAGAACATGCTGTGGTAGTCTGGTGCATGTTAGCTACGTGGTCGACTAGGGGGTTGAGTATAGCTTACGAGTGAGATTCTGGCCAGTCGCTGCCTTGTGCTCGGGAATCGTCTTGGAGTTGGCGAGATCAGCAAACTCGTTGCGCGTCTTTGCGCCCTCAGCCTTGACATTCTGTGCAACGGGACCTGTAGAGTTTAGCATTGGTCGTGTGCGCATTAGGCTGACGTGTGTGCTGCAAAACCACCGTTAGCTATGGTCCAAAGCGTGTATAGACGATCGTGTGCACATACCCTACCGTTCATAACTGTCTGCTTGGCGTTCTGGACGCTGGGGTGGTTGTTTGCGGCGTTCATGGCGTTTGAAGCTGCTTTGTGGGTGTGAGTTCAGGAAATCAGGTGTTGTGCGGGCGGCCGATAAGACTGCCATGTATCGCGTTAGCTTGCGTCTCGGTAAGGGTCAAAGGCGTTTTGTCCCACTCACCTTACTCTCTAGAATTCCATTCTTTGCCTTGATTGCGCTGTTTTGCAGGTCCTTGTTGGCGTTGCCGTTGGTCTGCGGGGCAGAAGAGCCGTCCATTTCCGATAGGAAGTCTGGAGTGCCGTTGGGGGTTTGCTGGAGGTCGAAATCGGTATCCGTGTTGGGGAGCTCAACGCGGGGAGCACCTGACATTGCTCGGAGATACAGTGGAGAAGAGGGGAATCACAAGTGGATTGAGAGGCAGAAGTGTGCGAGTGTAATAAGGAGCTGGGGTGTGTGAGAGTGTGGGAGGTAGAGGTGCTGCGGTGGATTTGTTCAGGCGCTGTCGTGTGCGCATTGTTGGGTATTCACCAAAAGCGGACGTCATGGCCCCACCCTGATCTAGCCATGATTTGTTTTCCACTGCCACTCACGACGCGCCTCTGCACATAAGGTAACAGGTTTCACGGCAAACGATGTCATGGGGATACATATGCATCATTCCAGCAATGCCTGAAACCGCATTGCTGCGTGTCGACTTGCTGTCTCCGCGGACGATTCTTCATGGGGCAGGCCCAAGCTCGACCGGTTTCACATGTGAAAGATGGCCAGGTGGTCTTGATTCCCCTCATGACGCAACCCTGATCTGGCATTTCAAGACAGTCTTGCACGTCTCACGATACGTCTCCCCAATCGTACACGTACCAGATACTCCTGTTTGCCTTGTGCATATTGTTGATCATAATGGATCCACATTTGTCTATGCCAGGTCCCGGACAAACTCCCCTGTGTCGATCTTCCTTTTATCCAATGTCCGACTTTCTTTACCATAGAACAAGATGGAGTTTGCTCTTGCTGCATCACCCAACATCGTAAACTGCGCGAAACTCTTTTCACGATTTTCTCCTCCGGTAGTGCGCAATGCACGCCAACGTCATAGGAAACATGTATCCCCACTTTACTCACGCTGTTAGTGCTGGTGGACGAGCTAATATCGCGCTGAACGATGCTGTGGGCTCTGCTCTCCGTCTGTGCAACGTCTCCCTCTTAAGCCAGTAAAAGGGGTCGAAAAACTGAATTGGAGTCCAGCTCATGGACACCGATGAGCCCCGTAGTGGTTCGTATCGTTTTATTGCTGCTGGGCAATGGGCCGAAGTGAGTTGATTAATCGGGTATCTGAACATGTGGAACCAGGAGGACCGATCACGCGAGCCTAAGCCTTGCGGCCATGTTCACGATGGAAGCCACGGATAAGGACTTTGGCGATGCGCACATGAAGATCATGGCTATGCATGAGCCTCGGAAAGCAAGAACAGCGATTGCGAACCTCGCAATCTCGGGGTGGTATATCTCTTCGGAAGTAGCGCGTGTGATAATCTGGTCGCAGCGCCTTTGATGGGAACTAAATGTCGTCTGAACTTTGTAGTAGCAGGGCGAGGTCGTAGTGTTCGAGGGTGTCTTGTCGTATGTACGCATTGTACATAGGAATAGAACAGTACACTATTCATGGGTGCAAGGACGATAGTCAGATATGTACAGATCACTAGGGCGGATGAAGGATTGTGGACGGGATGTCGTTATCGGTCATTTCGCTGCGTTCGCGGGGCAGCAGCGACACTGTTGGTAATATGGCCGTTCGCGGAGGTTTCAACGTCAGCATTCAGCAAGGACCATGTCCTCGAAGATTGCGCTCTTGTCTGTCTGGGCATCACCATGATATAGCTCAGCCTTTGTGGTAATGTATGAATCGCTATTGTTATCGTAACAGGGAGCACCTTCGCAAGGCAGGTGCGAAACGGGATGGCGGGGGTCAGGGTCTCACGAGGCAGGCGCAGACGCACAGGGCACTCTACCACGCGACAGTCGGGAGGTGGGGGTCTGCGAAATGGCGCATCTCCAAGACCAACACTATAGCCGGGCGAAGAGTCACGATAATTGTGCGGCAATGCGCACACTTGTGCAGCGACTAGTGAGGTTGTTGGACGCCATGCCCACCGGCCTCAACCCCGGGATTCGGGTCTGTTTCCACGCCTAATCCAGCGATAATCAGTGTCATCGATCAGTTGGTGGCCATCTCCGTTGGCCTGCCGGAGCTGATTATCCTGAGGCTTGGGTGTGAGGTGCCAATGCCCCAGGAGCCTCCCAGCGGTCAGCAACCGCTGCATTCAGGTCTGAGGGGCGTTTGACCTCCCGCCTTTGCGCCGACAGGCCCCAATCGCTTTGTTTGGAGATAGATAGAGCTACAAGCGCCATAGCGGACGCGCAGCACCATTGGAATTATGCAGGTGGCCTCAGCAGGGATGCATCCGACAGCCAGCAACAGGTCCTCCCGTCGCGATGCTCGGCTTTGGACTCGAGCCGTGATTGCCAATGTCGAGCCCATTGCCCTTTGTTGTGGCCAGGACGTGTCACGGCAGTGTCAGCCAACGCCTATCAGCGAGGACCAGGAGTTGGAACCAGGAATGCTGGGGTTGGCAGGCCATGGCACCAGGCAGCCCGCGCGCCTTTGGCGATCGAGGCGGGCTCCAGCGAATATGTGGCGTACCTCCGAAGTCCTGGCCAAGGTCCAGTCTGCCGTTGCGATAAGACCCACTCACACGCGCAGCAGCTTCCGTTTATCACGCCTCTCGCAGCCGGTGACTTGTCTCGCTCTTCAACTTCACTTTCACCGCGCTTTCGCACCGCTTGCAAACGCGCGTTGAGGCTACAAACTTAGCTTGACAGCATACCCACTCTGCCATCCCAGATCCTCGGTACGCCAGCAACGTCAGCCAGAAAGAGCGACATGGTCAAAGCGCACACATCGCCATCCCCAACTCGTCACCGCTATCGCTGCCACGCAAATTCGGCACTGAGCACGCGACTACCAAACAGCTCACCCTCTGCGGAGGCGAGAGTCTGTGGGGACTTCTCAACAGCAGCATGATAATATCTCGCGACCTGTACAATGCCTCTCCACCGCTGCGCCGAACCCGCATGGCCAACAACCCGACTCTCTTGTATTCGTGGTGGTGCACCGTTTTCTCTGCCGTCATCATAGGCGTCCGACTGTCTGGCCGCTACATCCGCAATGAACGACTCTTCCGCGAGGACAAGATCATGGCGCTCAGCATCATCCCACTGTTTGCGCGTATGGGCTTTGTGCACGTGGTCCTCATCTGGGGCACCAACAATGTCAATGTTTCGACTTTGACAGACCCGCTCATCATCCGCCATCGCGAGATCGGTTCTCAGATGGTCCTCGCCTCGAGGATCTTCTATGCGTTGTTGTACGTGCAGTCATCAACTTTGTTAGAGTGCGACTAACCCCATGCCAGCATCTGGATGGCCAAGTTCACCGTTTCCGAGTTTCTAAAGCGTTTGACAGAACGTTTCTGGAAGAAAGGGTACGATTGGGGACTGCGTGGCATACGCATCTTCCTTGTCGTTACTTTCTTCATGGTCCTCATTGCCACACTGGCAGAGTGCCACCCCACCTCCCACTACTGGCAAGTCGTGCCGGATCCAGGACCGCAATGCCGACAGGGTTACGCGCAGCTGCTGACCATGGGAATCACCGACATCGTCACCGATATATTTCTGATCGCCTTTCCGATTCCGATCATCGTGCGTTCGAGCATGCCATTAAAGCGAAAGATCTCTCTCACTGTGCTCTTCTCCTTGTCAGTCGTCCTGATCGTCGTAACTGGGACGCGAATGCCTCTGGTCATCCAACGACAAGGCCTACAACAGTTCCGCACTGTATTCGCTTCTTCGGAGATCTTGGCTGCAACCATAGTTTCAAACGCCATCATCCTAGGATCGTTCCTTCGCGACCGAGGTGTCAAGAAAGCCAAGTTCAAAGCACCATCAACTACAGACAGCATGGAACGCAGAGGGTCTGCAAGACGCTTCACGGACCAAACATGCAGTAGCGACGAAGACCTCGCACGATCGCTAGGGTACCGGACAAAACCCGAACTACTCGAGAAGCAGACAAGCGTTCCTAGACCAGCTCCTGTGGCTGATCTTGACCTTCTGTCGTCTTCTAGACAACCAGGCCCTTTTGTCAACAACAACTGGAGATTCCCCGACGAAGAGGCTGGCATGATTCAGAGCAGCGACCGATCCAGCGTGACAGTCGAAGATATACGGGATCCGATGCCTAGTCCTCGTGCAAGAAGAGTGTCGTGGTTCGACGTTGGAGGCCTGCTTGAGAATCAAACTGTAGCTCCCTCGCCCACCGATTCAGTCATCGCGCACGACTTCGCAACCCAGCCACGGCGGGGGTCCAGAGCCTCGAACACAATCATACCAAATGCGCGTGCATTTTTGCCTCAAGCACGGCGCAACTCTCGACTTTCGCAACAGTCTGAGGACTACGAGATGTCGTCTGTCCGGCCCGCCCACCAGTTGCAGGACCTCGGCGGCTTGCTTTCCGAAGATCGCGAACAAGAAGAAGCTCTCTCAACCCCCTCTCCACACTCGGGCTCCTCAGCCGGTCCTCCTCGCAATGAGCGATACGCGCCCATACAACGCACGTCAACGCGCTCAACACAAGCAAGCTACGATGCTCTGTCTCTACGAGATCCTGGAGGCTTGCTTTCTTCCGCACCCCCTCCCACGTCTCATCGACGCAACCCTACCCAACATAGCCGCAACGTGCCGTCCTTACAGGATGCTGGCGGCCTTCTTGGTTGACGACTCCCTTACTACTTTACATACCCCCTGCGTGATACCCCGGCCTCCATGGCCTCTTTGCATATGCATAGCCTGCCTAATGCTTCCCATGTTATTTTTTCCTTTTCTTTTGTATAGTACGCGAATCGTCCCCACGTGGCGGTCGCGATGGGTTGATGACTGATGGGTTACGACATTTCCGGATGCGATACCCATGGGCCATCAGAGATCTAAGATGTATGTCGGAGATTACGATCTAGAGTCAGGACTTGTGTATAATAGCAATATACCCAACGCGTGGCGTTGTTGAGGCGTACGTCACGGCAGTAGATTGCCGACCCATAAATGAAGTCAATATGCACTCTCGGCTCCTTGATCCTACATCCGGGTGGCACACGTGTGAAGGCACAGGGTTTACGCTAAAAGGAAGTCGAAAAAGCGATTACCGAGCGCATGGTTCAGCATCCAACGCTCCAGCCGTGTGGAACGAATAGCGTTCGGGTATTATTCACGATGTCTTGGCTGTCAACGGCGCGGGAAAGAGCTGCAGGGCGTCGGTCAAAGCTCGCACTATTACCAACAGCAACCACCGTGCCACTCTAGCACCCTTTGCGGTAGCCATTCAACACCATCGCGAAAGTGGTGCTGTCAGATATGAGCAATGACGCGCCGACGCTTGGAGAGATTACCCAACTAACCCGTCAAGAACTTACTACGAGGCAGAAGACCGATCCTATTCGCGAATGCGGACGCGCCGCGCTCTCGCTCCTTCCCAACGACTTCGAGCTTGGCCTCAAGCTTGCGTATCAGAAACTACACGATGTGCCGTATAGGGAGGTGAAGACGTGCTGGCGCAGGCTGTACACGGATGCGAGCTTGTGGAAGGTGTTGAAGCTGGTAGGCGACGAGCGTGATGAGCACCTGTGCGAGACCCTCCCGGAGGCTGGGGGCGACAAAGAAGAAGTCGATTCAAAGAGTGACTGGGTCGACGAAGTGGTGCGGATACTGGATATGACGCTCATACTGACAGGCGCACCTGAGAGGGAGGAGCTCGTAGAGCTATGGTTTGCAGCGCTGAAGGCTGTTCTAACTCCTCCAGGGTCTCATCTTCATATCGACGATCCAGAACGGCCGCGTAAGAGAAGACGACTATCATCTGAGTGTAAAACTTCGCGCATACCAGCAAGCTTCGCAAGAATGCTTCCCGATCCTCCACCCACCCTTCGGCACGCGATCCCACGAACGAACGAGCTCAGTCTGAAGGCTTTCCAGAAGAGAGTCGGCGACGCAAATACACATGAGCCACTCGTAATCGAGGGTGCGATTCAGCATTGGCCCGCTCTCGATGAGAGGCCGTGGAACGACCCAGCATATCTGCTAGAGCAGACGCTTGGTGGTAGACGGCTTATACCGATAGAAGTTGGAAAGAGCTATACCGATGAAGGTTGGGGCCAGCGCATTACCACCTTCCGTGACTTCATGGAGACTTACATGCTTGAGAGAAATGGAGAAGTTGCTTCGGCTGCAGACCACATGGACACGACCCAGAGTCCTGAACTCGACGAGGCGGACAGCAGCACGAAACCCACACCCACCGGCTACCTAGCCCAACACGACCTCTTCGCCCAAATCCCCTCCCTCCGCGCCGACATCAGCATACCTGATTACTGCTACTGCGAGCCCGCTCCATCTCCCCACCTCTCACACATAAAACCCGTCGCGAAGCTTGAAGAACCTCTTCTCAACGCTTGGTTTGGCCCCGCAGGCACTATATCACCCCTTCACACCGATCCCTACCATAACATCCTCGCGCAAGTCGTAGGCTACAAATACGTGCGCCTATACGCACCTGCAGAAACGCAGCGTCTGCATCCGAGGAGTACGGATGAGAGTGGTGTGGATATGAGTAATACGAGTCAGGTTGATATGGATGAAGCTATGGCTTTGTATCCTGCAATATCTTGTTGGGGGACTGAGGAAGGCTGTGAGACTGGCGAAGATGAGGCTCTGTGTGAAAGGAGACGGGAGTTCGAAGAAGACTACCATGGGTTCAAAGACGCACAGTACATCGAAGGTATCCTAGCACCCGGCGAGTGTCTCTACCTACCCATGGGTTGGTGGCATTACATACGTAGTCTCACGCCTAGTTTCAGCGTAAGCTTTTGGTTCAACTAGACAATCCTCGTATTTCTCTTCTTCCATATATCACACATTCAATCCATACACATATCCATCTCTCTCTCCCACCCACCAGTCTTCCCACATCCTACATCTTACTACCACCCCTCCTTCTTCCTAGTAACCCCCCAAACACCCACCAACACCCCCCGCACCCACACGCTTTCCACATCCTACATCTTACCACCACCCCTTCTCCCTCCCAGCTATCCGCTTAGGCACGCTGCGCACGGTCTGGACACCGACCACACACACCCTTCAACGCCCCGCGATGCACTGTATCCGGCACTCCGCTTCCACAGACTCCATCGCGCTCGTTCCAGTATGCACATCGCCGGTAAAGATCTGTGTAGACACAATAGCAGCCTTCGTAGGTGGTTTCGTCCCATTCGCACATGGTTGTGTTGGTATTTGGGGTGGTTGAGAGGATGGTTGAGAGGCTGGAGGGAGGTGCCTTGGTGAGGGATGTGAGGGATGTGAGGGGTGTAGGATTGAAGATGGTTGGGTGTACGTGAGTGCTGAAGGTGGTTTGAGGGTGGTTTAAGGTATTTCAGGTATGTGCTGTGCTTGGGTAAAGTGTATGATTTGGGTTGTGGAAGAGAGTATGGGCGTCAGCAAGGAGGAAGGAGGAAGAGACAGAATGCTTTTATACGGTGTATGTGGTTTGAAGTCGCGGGGTTGAACCTCATTCCTCGTATGAAGATATCAAATATGTCACCATCACTACGACTATTAGTGTCTGCTCTTCCATCAGCGTCGTGATGTTTCTCGTACCATGATCTGCATCTCTCTGACTGATATACATAAACTCCCCTGTTGGAAAGAGACCAAATCAGTGCTTCCATGTTGTTCGCAACCGTGAACATGGAAACGACACAGAGTACATTACCTCACCCCACGTCGCTTGTAAAAGTTACGGTATGTCTCAGACTATCATTGCACTCCGGCACCCCCATTGCCCCACTCCCTCCCCTCTCTCCTCCACCCCTATACTACCCAAAAGCCGGAGCCAACGCATACCCCACAACCAACTCCTCGCCCTGCCTAAAGCAGCTCCACAGATTCCCGACTCCCTCATCCAACGCAGGACTAAACACATTGCCCACATAGCAAAACACGCTTTCATGCTCCTTCACACCCAGTCTCTTCCGCAGAAAACGTACTATTGTTGCGAAAGTCTGGTTGGTGGACAGCTTGAAGATGCGTTGGGTTAGGTGGGGGGCTGAGCCTATGGGTTGGAGGCGTATTGTTACTATGGTGGGAGGTTAGCGGGAAGTGAGAGAGGGGAGGTTGACTGGGACGGGATGGTAGGAAGTAGATGGGGGATGTCAAGTGTTTTCGTTGATGATGGGTTGGAACATGGGTAGATGAAAGCGGACGGGGATACCTTTCTGAACAGCGAGATTTCCTGCTGTTTCCAACGCTTTCGAGGCGTCTTTGGGGAGATTGGTTAACACGACTGAGGCTGCCATGGTGAGAGGCGCTTCTGTTGTGTCATCTTCCTCAGGCATCCTCTCTTTTGGTGATTCGGACATGGTGAGGGTGGATGTGTACTGATGCGAAGCGAAGAGTGAAGTGTGGATACAGCAGCTATTTTGGGGTGACGGTCAAAGGTCCAAGAAGAGGAATGCGGACTGATTTGAGAAAAGCGAATGTTTGTGGGTTAGTGTTCGTTCGAGGCAAGAACGGTGGTCACGATGGAAGGTGTAAACGTCGGCATAGCCAATCAGCGCCCCACTACCCCAACATCACTTCTCGAATGCGCAAGACCGTTCATCAACCATGTCATCTTTCGCATTGATATCTAGTGTTTTCTACATATCTGATACGATAATGATATATAACATAGCCTCCAGTATGGCGTCGTCCGCGTTCGTCGCCAAGTAACCTCCTCAGTATGACAATGTTCTACAAACCTCAATAGTAGTACTAACCCTCGTTTACTGAAAACACACGCGTGCACACCACCAGCCAGCCGGTTTGCAAAGCGCAACAACCAGCAAAGATGACCCGAAGGTCATGACGCAATAGCTATATACAAAGGGGATGCATGCATCGTTAAGCCACCAGGGATCAGTGATCATGGGCCTATACAGGGTAAGGAAATGGAGCAAGTCAAGCTGTGTCGCCAATAAGGGGAAAGGTAGAAGCTGCGCCTCGAAAATGCTATGGAAACGGGTATTCGCTCGCAGAGTAATGCCATGCGCCCGGGGGCGAGAAGTGAACAACAGGTGCGATAGGAAATTATGTCGTGGGTATTAGTGAGGTCGTGCATTACGCCGTAAGGAATGCAATGTGTGGCCGTGTAGTCTGCATGAGCCGCAAGGCTCATCGACGATCAAGTTGGGCGAGTAGCTGATCAAGCTCAACCCAGTTGTCCGTGGTGACTGCGAACTTGCGGTGCTTGCGGGAAACGACGTGCTGTATGTTGTCAGTATGCTGTTTGTAAAGGAATCCTCGTAGTGCGTACCTCGTCAAAGTCATTGAACTTCTCCCTGCAGTTCTCGCAGTAACCAGGCTTCAGCTCCTTCTCAGCAGTCTTGCGCCTGCGGAGGGCAGCTGCTTTACGAGCTTGTCTTTCTTCGTCTCCATCATCGTGTGTGTGACCCATATTCTCCTGGGCCTTGCGCTTTGCCGCGCGCATGGGTTGAGAATGCTCATAGCTGAGCGCAGCCCTGACATCGTTTGTAACGGACGAATGGCCACTGTTCGTATTCGCCGACGGTACGCTGTTCTTCTCGAGGACCTTTCGTTTCAGCTGGTTGACTTCCTTGCTGTTTCCAGCACGAGGGGCAGCAGCAGTCGAGGAGATCATTTGCGAGCGGATAGCGGACGTGATGTTCGATTGGTGTAGACCAGACGCGACCGGCTCACCAGCGATGAAACGGGGCATGGCTCGGATGCTAGCCTGAGCACTGCCAAACATGGGTGGTGGGCCGTCTGCCGTGTTGCATCGCTTGGGGGGAAGGGCCTTCGGAGGATCTAACGGTTTCGCATCTCCATCCTGTTCTTCTTTGACGATGGCAGCAGGAGCGCTGGGACGCCTTGCCAGGTTGTTGTTCTCTCCCAAAGCATTCTTCTCTTCCATAGCTGAAGCAGCACGCGTCCGTGGCGCTTGGGCAGCCTGCCTTCGGCGTGCTTCCTGCTCTTCTTGCTGTCGGCGGCCGAAATGGGGATCCTCCACGAATGGGCACTTGCCGTTACCGGAGGCACGGAACTGCGGCCATTTGCCCTTCTCTTTCTCAACCTTCTGGTATTCTCGGATCATGACGGGTCGGGTAACCTCGTCCATATCGTGCACGTAGACGTAGTATCCACGGAGCGGAATCATGTCCTGCGAGGCCATGACGTAGTCGCGGTCCAACTTCTCATTTTGTAGCAGCCTTTGCAGATCGGCAGGACGACCCTTGTGCTGCGTAGCCACCGCCTGACGTGTCGAATGGGTAGACGCGTCCTCCCCAGTTTCCTTGTTGAACATGGTATCCACCATGCGCTGCAACTTCTCGACGGACCATATCTTCATACCCAAGCTCTTAGCCTTGTACAGGATATCACCACGGTCGGACTTCTCGAGGGCGGCATCGAAGATGGACTTCTTGTTCTCCAGCTGGGCCGGATTGACGGTACCTTTGTGGGAGGATGAACTGCCATCGAGGTCGGCGGGGATGGAACGCGTCGTGATGACATGGGTGACTTCCCGAGAGAAGAACTTGACTTCTCGCTGGTGACTGTTAGCACGACGGATGTAGGGAAGGGTATGCCAGACGTACGGAACCTAGGACGCGTGCCCTGTTCAAAAGTTTGTCTTTCTGGGGTTCTGAGACGCTGTCAAAGTAGAACGCAAACTGGGGAAACAGCTTGCGGTAGTGACGCTGCCATTGTCGAATCGTTTCTAGGTCGTGTGATGCACGCTGTGCGGCCTGCTTTGACGGGGCCTTGGTCTCTCTTGCTGCTTCCAGCTTGCGAGTCAAAGCCGTGGGCTGGGCCCCACTCCGACGAATAAGGCCGTGACGGCGAGCTTCAGCATCATCGACCTCGATGAGCTGTTTTTTGGGTGGTGGCTGGCCATAGGGGACATCGCGTTGCTCGCTGGCGTGGGAGCGTTGGCGCTTTCCTCCTATGGCAGTCGCGCGTAACGGGGAGTTGGTAGCGTTTTGCAGGTTGGCGAGGGGGACGCGCCGGTTCGACATGACTGAAGGAACCTGGGGCGACGGAGGAACAGCCACAGCTGCCATACGTAGGATAGCGGCTGAGGGTGCTTCGAGGTGTAATAGATGGGCGTGGTGGGAGGGGCACGTGTGCGTGTAGCTCACGACGCGACGGTACAGGCACGTCGAGGTTTTCTAGCAACGCGTAGCAGCCATGTCGATGCGAGGGAGCTTCAGAGACCGAGTAAGATGTTGACGACACAGCAATTGAGCGAAGGTGAAGCGCGTTGCAGACGTCGATCTGCTTTCATCGACCAAGGAAAGAGTGTCTTTGTTTGGTCCGGAGGCTGGGTACAGTATGATGCAGGTGCAGGCTAGAGCGACTGTGGTTAGCCTGAAAATCTCGCGCGAACCATCCACAACATCATTTGCCTAGACAACGACCTGGGCAAACAATACACCCTTGCCGACAACACCGTCAGTGCGCCCTGCACGACATCTCGCGTCTGCGAATCTCCCACCGTATTGCTGGCTCACGATTCAGCGTATCAGGGGAAGATTTGCAGCTTCTGCATGCGGCGCGCCTTTGCTGCTTGCACTGACGCCGACCCCACTTCTCCTGTCTCCTGTCCTGGGAGTAATTCGACGGCGAGCGCTGCACCATTGGGCCCGTCTCATTTCGCGTCCTTAGGCCAACACTGGCTGGTGGAAAGCTCCCGCGTCTTCCATTTCCATGGGACCGTGACAGCTTCAAACTTATCAAGGGTCTGGATGATGGAGGCTTTTGTGGGTAGCCGGAAGTGTCACCCACCTTGGCCGCGACTTTGTTCTATGGGCCGCAAAACACCGGAAGCGTCAGGAACAGTGCATACGGAAATAGACAAAACACACACATACAAAGACGTCATGTCGGTGATGTACGTTCTGGGTGCTGCCATGTATTCAACAGGTATTGGCAAGACGCAGGTTTTCAGCAGAGTATGCTTTGAGATGACATGGATTTTGCATATACGGTCGTAGTTGGTCCTGAACACAGTAGGTCCGCTGTTGTACATACGTTTCTACACGCTTCTTCCATGTCTTTCAATACGTTCTCGCACTCTCCTTCGTTCTCGTGGCTATCAAATTCTCGATTTTCAGCGCTGGCTCGTCTGGAGCTTTGCTACCTTGCCACCCTGTACCATATCCCGTCGATGTTACTTCATCTCCTGTTACTTTCATTATCGTATAGAATATGTGGAAGCCAGAACTCTGCGAATATAAACAAGTGTGATATCAGACTTGTACATCAAGACCATGATCGTAACACCAGGTCGTCTATTTTTCCTCTACGTCTTGCTCAGTAAAAGGTTCACGCATACAGATAGTAACCTAATCATGATTGTAATACCAGGTCGTCCATCTTTCCTCTACGTCTTGCTTAGTGAAAGGTTCACGCATACGGATGGTGACCTGGTCATTCACTTTGACTTGGGCCAAACGCAAACAGAGACCGCCTATAAATTCTCTGGACTGCGTGTTTCTCGCACCTCCACTCTCCTAACTCGACTATATACCGGATCGTAATCATGACCGATTCCTATCGTCCGCCGTACAATTCCGACCGACAATGGACACCAGCGTCTGCACCTTCTGAGGCTGCGCTCAACTACGACGACGCGGATGTGAACCGTATTCCGATCAATCCTCGCCGTTCCAACGCCGCAGTTCCAGCTCAATCATCACGGCTATGGGATGAAGACCTGAACTCCCTTATGCACCGCACTATCCGCGCCTACGATCTCGTCGTGAACTACGACCGCGATTCCTACGGCGGTACCCGCTGGTCACGCGAGGACATCGCTCGCATTCGAGACGTCGGCGCTTATCTTCATGGCGACGTCCGCGATTTGAAGCACTGGAGTGAAGTGGTAGCAAAGGAGGGAGAGCAAGATGCGTACACTATGGACAAGATCCGCGATGACGTCGAGAATCTGCGGAAATACTGCGACCAGATTCAAGCCATCATCAGGGATACCGAACGTGTTCCTCTGCGCCAACGTATGAAACGAGAGGATGGAGTGCAGGCTGGTCAGAATGTGGATGATGACCATGGTTTTGGTGGTGGTAAGAACAACTTCCCTAGAGGTGGCACCCTAGGTACTGACTTCTCGCTGCCTCCAGACACCAACCAGCTCGTCGAGAGCACTCAAGAAGGCGAGGATATGGACGTCGAGATGAGTACCGACCTGGAGGAGAAGCTTGAAGTGGTCGATCCGACACTTAACCCACGGCAGGCAGACTGGGCGACTGCACCTTCAAAGCGATTTGCTTGGTGAACGGTCGTACATATTGGTAGCCTTCTGAAACGTGCATTCTTGCAACAGACACTGTATAACGAGTACTAGACTAGTTCACATAGCACGTTGGCGTCGTGTGTGACGAAGCAAAGATATCCAAATGTTCATACACGTTTTCCACGTTCCAGCTGATTGGTGCTCGGTGCTCGGCTATCTCAGGACCCCTGCGCAACGGCCTGCACCTGTGGTGTGAGCGACTCAACGCTTTCACATGCTTGCTACTCACAACTCTCGAAAATAGCACGGATTCGGAATAATGCCGTCTGCGCCAAACGAGGATAGCCGCTATGCGGCGGCTGTCGCAGCTCTAGGCTTATCTCGTATATTTCTTCATCTTCGATCTCGACCCATTTCCATTCGGCTGCTTCCTATTCGTGTGCGCTTGCGGAAGAGTCTGGGTGAAGCCGCCGCTGGGATCTACGACCGCACAGCTTGGTGGATACGCCCGGGAGATAAGCCGAAAGTATGCTGAGGGTTGAACGCGCTGAAATCTGCACGTCGACTCTTGACACGCCGTCTCTGATGGAAGGAGAGGAGACCAGCTTCCGACCCAGTATGCTCTACAGCGTCCTGCCCACCGTCGTATCGAACCATCTTCCGACGATACCTTCTCTCAGACAATCTCTCAACGACGTACGAAACCGCGGATCACATAATAAATCAGCCTCAGTCGACGAACTACCACAGCCCGAGACTCCTCCTCCAGGTTATTCGTCGATACCCCCCAGTGGCTCTGTCACACCACATAGATTGTCAGTTGCGTTGGGGGAGGCAGACGTCGACTTCGTAGATGATGGACTGGACAGACCTGGCTCTTCACGAAGCGCACTTCCACAGCCACATGGTGCCCATGAGGGCGGCTGTGGCATTAGATGGAAGTATGCTACTTTAGGTATAGAATGTCGCTCGCGAATGTGGGCATTGCATGCTCATACCTTACAGGAACAAGCCTTGTGGCTCAAGCATCTCGAGAATCAAGCGAATCGATCAGTAGCCCCGACGAGACATCCGCGACGCTGACCCGACAACTCTACATACACGGCATAACGTACCTACTGCGAGGGCTACCAGCGAAGCTCACCCCAGAAGAGACGTTGAGCATACAAGCGGCTCTTCCACAAGACGTGGTCGACACAACGAACGACGTGAATGCGCACGCGTTACTCCCAGTCTCGCAACGCAGCCCTAGTACTCAGAGAGCGCCTCCACGAGACCCCACGATCCTGCACCGTCTGACTGCCACCCTCGTCCTCCAGTCCTTCATCCTCATACAGTTCCTTCTACCATACATCAAGCTATTCCTATCACACACCTACCAGTTCGAGAGGAAGCATCAGATCACCAAACGGCTCGTCAATACAGGCGTCGCGACTGTCGACGATATCGGACGGAAGACGCTGCGGCTGTCGCAAACCGTGTGCCAGATGAATGATGGCATGGTAGGACAGGCGATCAACGAGATGACCATCTGGTGGGTTCGAGGTGTCACTGGAGGCGTTCAACAGGGTCTCGCAGAGGGATTACAAGCTATGAGGATAGCGGAGAGCCAGCGGGATGAGGAGAGTATGGGACGGATCAATTGAGTAATTGGACTGCATTAGCTATGGCGTCAGGCATTTGCATAACTTCATAGACTGACGAATTAATGATGTGCATCGACTGTTCCGCTCGAGCTGCTGGACCCTGATCATGTTCTACACGTGATCTGCCTCTTATCGTTATCGGGCGGACTTCCTAGCGCGTTGTCGACGCACGTCCCTTGGAAAAGTGCAATGGCAAAGTTTCTAGCGGTAACATTCTAACGAGTACACGCCATTCTTTTCTCCTCATTCGCCGTCTTCTTTCCAGGCGCACACGTCGAGTACTCTAGTTGCTCATTCTAATCGTTCAATATACCCTCTGTTACGAACGAGTGTGTACCGTTACCCGCACATCATGTTCGGCGCAGTGAGAAGATGTCCCGCGACCATCGCGAGGAATCTTGCCTCAATTTCCACCAGGACCCTCCGCACACCCTTCCCTAATACCTCGAGCGCTCTGAGAATACCATTACAATCGGCGCGCCTCGGAAATGCCTCGTTCGCCGGTTTCCACAACAGTGCCGCAAAGTGGCAACAGGAGGCCCAACAGAGCATTGAGGAAGATGGTCCCGTCACAGAGTTCCAGGACCTGGCCACACGCGGCCTGGTTCATCCCAACCTAATCAACACCATCACGAAGCAAATGAAGCTCACGACCATGACGGACGTGCAGTCCAGGACCATCAACGAGGCCCTGAGTGGGGTTGACATGTAAGATCTTTTTTCGATCGCAAGATCAATTCGCTAACATCCGGCAGCATCGCACAAGCAAAGACCGGTACCGGTAAAACACTCGGTTTCCTCATCCCTATCATCCAACGAATCATCGCGAACGACCCCCAGCTCGGCGAGAAGGTCAGAGGATACAAGCGCGCCAGACCAGACGACATCCGCGGCATTGTTATTTCGCCAACCCGTGAACTGGCAGAGCAGATCGCTGTCGAGGCGAAGAAAGTGACCGCCGGCACGGGCATCATCGTGCAGGTTGCTGTCGGAGGCACACAGAAGAGGGCTATGCTTCAAAAGACTCAGCGCGAGGGGTGCCATCTCATGATTGCTACTCCCGGACGACTAATGGACATCCTCTCAGACCCTTACTCCGGTATCAAGGCACCAAAGCTCAGAGCATTGGTCATGGACGAGGCGGATCGCCTCATGGACGACGGTTTCCAGAAGGAGATTGAAGAGATCAAGAACTTCCTTCCCGACCCAGCCGAGGTCGAACGCCAGAACCTCATGTTCTCCGCTACTATTCCCCGCGATGTCGTCAACCTAGTTCGCCAGATCATGCGTCCCGGCTTCCACTTCGCCAAGTGCGTCGATGAGAACGAGGAGCCAACACACCAGCGTATCCCGCAAAGACTCGTCCATCTGAACGGTTTCGAGAACGTCATGCCCACACTTTACGATCTGATCCTCCAGTCACAACAAAAGGCACAGGCTGGTGAAACCCGACCCTTCAAGGCCATCGTCTACTTCAACAGCACCGCTGAGGTCACCCTCGCAGCATCAGTCTTCTACAAGCTCAATGGTGGCTTCAAGCGCAACACTCCTCTGTCTGGCACCCGATGCTACGAAATTCACGCCAAACTTACTCAACAGCAACGTTCGAGGGCTGCAGATGATTTCCGTCTCGCAAAGTCCGGCATCCTCTTCTCCTCGGATGTAACAGCCCGTGGAATGGATTTCCCCGAAGTCACCCACGTCATCCAGATTGGTCTCCCCCGTGAGCGCGACTCCTACATCCATCGTCTCGGTCGTACTGGACGTGCCGGTAAGGAGGGTGAGGGCTGGTTGCTCATCTCTCCCTTTGAGAAGCAAGAAGTCCGCCGTCGTCTTCGCGACCTGCCTCTTGTCGACGCCACCGATATGCTCGAGACTGCCACCGTTGACATGAGCGAACCGGCCGAGCTCCCTGAGAACGTCGCAAAGATTCTCTCTGATACCGTCGAGGCACACAAGAAGGTCTACCCCGACCAACTCGACGCCGCATTCCGTGGTCTGTTCGGAAGCTACCAGTGGTACGGCGACAAGCAGGGTCTGCTAGAAGGCGCCAACCGTCTGGCTGAGTTTGGCTGGGGCATGCCATCCCCACCCCCACCACCTGCTAGCCTCTTCTCCGGAGGCCGCGGACGTGGCGGCGGTGGCCGTGGAGGCTTTGGTGGAGGACGTGGCGGCGGCGGCGGTGGCTTTGGTGGCCGAAGCGGAGGCTTTGGCGGTGACCGCGGCGGCCGCAGTGGAGGTTTCGGAGGTGACCGTGAAGGCCGCAGCGGAGGCTTTGGTGGTGACCGAGGTGGTCGACCCGGAGGATTTGGTGGTGACCGTGAAGGCCGGAGCGGAGGCTTCGGTGGTGACAGGAGAGGAGGCGGCGGTTTCGGCGGTGACCGGAGAGGAGGAGGAGGTGGCGGCGACAGGAGAGGAGGCGGTGGCTTCGGTGGTGGTGACAGGCGTGGAGGCGGCGGTGGCTTCGGTGGTGACCGACCAAGGAGAGAGGCCCGCGAGTTCTAAGCAGCTTTCCAGCTGTTGAAAGGAACTCTAGCCTCTTTCTTCTCCTCGCCCCATGTCCTTGAGATGTGAGTCTGCCACACCTTCCGTCTCGCCTTTTTTCCTTCTCTTTCTTGTATTATATACCTGTATACCCCCCACAGCAAGCTTGGAAACGAGGGATGATGACGGAGACATGTCATTGTATCGATACACACTGGTTGCATTGGGCGGCGTTTACAGGATCATGTCCCGCTCCAAAAAAGCAGCAGCAGCGCATGTTGTTGTCGCCGCAGCGATCTTTTTGGTTATGGTTGGTAACGATAACGTATAAACAATCTCCATTCATACTTCTGGAGTCGGGTTGTTCATGTAGAGGTAGTTAGTTGGTTTAGGTTGAAGGAAAAGTTTTAGTTATCTGAGAAGAGAGTGTTTTGGGTTGATGGATCTGTGATCAAAAAGATGTGGGTATGTTGTTGATGGTTTATCTTTCAAAGGCATGCTGGGCATTTGATGGAGGTAGTAGTAATTACTACGTTGAAGATCGGAAGAACTATGCTTTTGGTTTATCGAATCCAAAGCTACATATGCAACACCTTCCTCTGTCAATCACCCAAACATCCTCCATCCTCTCAGTCTCTATTGTAGTCACAATACCAACACGCGTCAGTAACGCAAGATGCTCTGTAATGCAAAGTCGGCCCGGAAACCCAGGCACACATACCACGACAGACCCCGAGGATCCAGGCTATGAGCTAATAGAATTCCGTTCTTCCTCCCCCCACCAGTTTCCCATCCATTGGTCAGGCAACACCGTCTCTACGTCTTCAACAACAAGATTCTATATCCCATAATCTCAAAAATACCGAACGATTGCACCCGCGCATGACCACACGGAATCCAAGCACAATGTGCGAACAGGCATGTACATGGCGTGTGCCCACAAAGGTGTGATAACTACTAAGATTACCACACCTTTGCGGCCACACGCTTTATGCAGACCTTCCGCCTATTGTGCTTGTGATTGAAATCTGCTATGTGTGTTGCTATCGTTTTTTGTTATAAGTTTTTGGCTGTATTTGTACGGCTGTTTTTGGTAGCGACCGAGCGAGCGGTATGCAGCGGGAGGAAGCCCTAGGTTCGGTTCGAGATGGGGGATGGTTGGTATTTTTGGGATGGGACGGCATGGTCTGAGGGTTTTGGTCTTTGGAATTGTGTATGGAATGTATAACTTACTAGGTGTGAAGGTAGATAGCTCGTTGGATTGTGAGTTTCGTGTTTAATGTTTGCGCCTTTTCGTTACTTGTTAAGATGATAACACACGTGAGTAAGTAGAAGAATCATGATGTACGCAAATCGTATTTCAGGCACAATGTATCTATCCTCTACAGTATGCAGACTAAGCTTCGTCTGTTACATAATTCCAAAGAAGGGCAAGTGGCCACCTACAAGAACAAGAAACTCACTACCAACACTCCATCACAACAAATCCGACTTCTCCTTCTCCTCATCAACCACCGTTCTAAATTCCTCAAATGCCTTCTTGTCCATAGGATATGTATGTTCCGTGGCCGGGTACTCCCTACTCTTAACCTCATCTCTATACTGGCTAATGGCCCTATGTGCCTCTTCCCACACATTCCCATACTGCTTGACAAACTTGGGCAAGAACCGTCCAGGTGGGAAGTTTCCTAGCATATCAACCTGCACGAGCACCTGACCCGAACAGCCATTACCCGCTCCAATACCAATTGTCGGTATACGCAGTTCCCTAGTAACCACGGCAGCGACTTCGGCGGGTACGGCCTCGAGGACTACAGCAAAGGCACCGGCTTCCTGAACGGCGAGCGCATCGTCAAGGAGTTTCAAGGCAGAGTATGTGGATTTGCCTTGGACGCGGAAACCACCAAGCGCGTTTTGGCGTTGGGGTGTGAGGCCAATGTGCGCGAGGACGGGGATGCCAGCAGACGTTATCTTAGCTATTGTAGAAGCCATTTCCTTGCCGCCTTCCAGTTTGACAGATTTGACGCGCCCAATCTTGACCATGCGGATAGCGGATTCGAGGGCTTGGGCAGGGGAGATCTCGTAGGTTCCCATGGGGAGGTCGCCGACCTAGGGGACTGTTAGTGGGTTGAGATGGTTGAGTTCGAGTGGAGGGGAACGTACTGTGAAAGCGCCTTTTGTTGCGCGCGCAACGGATTTGCAGTGGAGGAGCATCTCTTCCATCAGCACTTCGCTGGTGTCTTCCATGCCTAGTGCTACCATGGCCAGACTGTCTCCGACGAGTATCATGTCCATGCCGGCGTGATCGGCGACGTGTGCGCTGGGAAAGTCGTGCGCGGTTATCATGGTGATGGGCTCGTTCTTGCGGTATAGACTCTGCAGCGTGTTGAGAGTGACGGGTTTACGGGTGTTTGCTGGCGCAGAGCCCAGTGGAGAATGTGAACTCCATCGGATTTGTGCGGAAGGCAATATAGCTCGCGATATCGATGGCAGCGGCGAGTATGCACGTGGTGTTGTCTGAATATGTCGCGAAGACGTTCGCAGCACGTTCATGAGGGCACGCGACATGGCGGCGGTGTCGCAGGTGTGGTTGTGGTGGGTATTTTGGGCGGTAGAAAATTTGTCAGAGCCCCTGAGGACGGTGTGGAGGTTTGTTCGTAAGCCATGGTCCTAGGGCGGGATGGGTGTTGCTTTTAAGCAACATGTGCAGAGAGCTGCGCTGAAGATTGTATACCTAACCTTGGAGTTTTGGAAGAACCGAGGGTCAGCCTGCGCCCAGACGCCAGGGGTCTGGATGTGCCCTGATTGCTTCGGCGGGTCGATTCTTCGGTACGCCCCGCCTTTTGACTATGACTATGTGTATTGTAGCGTGTCTCTTCTATCTGTCCTTGTATTCTTACACTTCCAGCGCTGTGCCTCGAATTGCAGAGAGCGTCGTTCGGACCGGCGGTGAAGGCCCCAGGCGAGGATCTCGGGGAAGCTGCGGCATTGCTCCTCAGTGATTGGATGTCGGTCCCAGCAGCCTCAGTCTGCATTGCACTTATACTGTCTTCAGCTGTGCGGTCGGCATAAGCTTCAAACAAATGTTGGTTTATTCAGACGCAATTGAAGATTGCTTCGTTCCATCTACGCTGAAGTGTCAAGTCAGATCAGGTAGCCGTCGGGAACCAGCCAGTCTGCGTTTGGTAAGAGACGTCCCGCTTCATGCACGGCGAGTGCATCTCAGTCCTTCTGTTGTTCTTGTGCATCACTGCCGATAATTTCAGGACGCTTTGTTATACTTGGTAGATTCAGGTGCTGGGTTTGGATGGCTAGGTACGCGTGGCACACGGTGACGTAGCCTTTGGAGTCATCCTACCTAGATATCCACACAGCTTGCGAATCGACATGTAAGCACCTGGGTAGAGTCAGTGATAGTAGAAGTATGTATTATGATGACTGGAGAGCGGCGTCGTTATGAATGCACGAGAGACACGCGGTCGCGCCGTGGTCTCGGCGATGACTTGCCCGGCGAGACGTGCGCAAGCGTGACATGCCGGTATCGAGCTCGTGATCGCGACTACCGCGACCATCATTCCCGCCTCACTGTTCCTGCCCTTTGACACGTCCGACCCAAAGACGCGACAACAACACACATTCACCGATCGACATCCTTACCAGGGTTCAAACAACCACGATCTGCCAGCAAAGCACACACCACTTGCCAACGAACGCGCCCCTCATCCGCTATCGATAGCCCCGCCGCCTACCTCACGAGAGCTCTCACTGCGAGCTGCGCACTGCCGTATACAACTTAAAGACGAGTGGAAGACTAGGGAAGAGCAAAGTTCTTTACAGGTCGCGATATCAGGAACGCCAATATGAGTTCGCCAAAGAGACGTATTGAGACGGATGTATGTGGAGACCTTCACCCCGGTGGTTGCTGAGCAAAGGACAAGAGCTAACCGAGGCCTCTTTCCAACTATACAGGTCATGAAGTATGTTGCGCATGTTTCCTGCTGTAAGATAGAATGCTAACACGCCATCAGGATGTATGTCGACCAATTTACCGCCTTCTTCGCGCCACGCGCCTGGCAACCATGGTGAATCCTGATAGCTGATACAAGGCAGGCTTATGAGCGACTACGAGGTGACTCTGGTCAACGACAATAGTGAGTAACATGACACCCATTCCTATCGGATACACAGCTAACATCCCGTAGTGTCAGTCCTTCCTACCATCCGAATCCGCATTCGCCGAAACGACGCTGACACACCACAGGCAGGAGTTCTACGTTAGGTTTAAGGGCCCAGTAGAAAGTAAGTCGCGCACGCGCCATGCGCATCATCATGCGCTAATGAAGGACAGCGCCATTCGAGGGCGGGCTTTGGAAGATCCATGTCGAGTTGCCTGATCAGTATCCGTATAAGAGCCCTAGCATCGGCTTCGTGAACAGGATATTCCACCCCAATATCGACGAACTGTACGAACTATACCCCTATTTGGCTTCATTGGAGAATACCCGCTTACTTGTACAGCTCTGGCTCCGTCTGCCTCGACGTTATCAACCAGACATGGTCACCAATGTACGACATGATCAACATCTTCGAGGTCTTCCTTCCTCAGCTCCTGCGTTACCCAAACCCGACCGATCCTTTGAACGGCGAGGCCGCAGCCCTCCTTATGCGCGAACCTAAGAGCTACGAGGCCAAGGTGAAGGGTATGTATACAAGGGTGAGTCGTGTGAGCCAGGCTAATGTACATCTAGAATACGTCCATAAGTACGCCAACAAGGACACTGCCGAAGACTCTGACAAAGACGATGGCGATGACGACGAGATGAGCTCTGTCGGCAGCTACGAGTCAGGCGATGAAGATGAAGCGGCGGGTAATATGGAAGACATCTGAGGCAACCCTTCTTCGGGTGCTATCAGTCTCCTTTGTATTGTCCACGACCTTTCTTCTTCACTCTACTTCCATGGCTGGACGTTCACGGCGCTGATATGGCGCATATAAAGGCCACATTGCTACATATTCCCCTGACATGTGGCTGCTTTACGGTTTGGTTCTGGGATTGGATCTCTCTGTTGGCGTTTGTGTCTTGCTTTTGAACTCCATAGTAGGCTTGTGACTAGGATCATTTCCTTCGTCACTCTTGTGTAGGATTGGTCGGATGACCTTTTCGATCTTATAAGTTGAGGCCGATGTTAGAGGTACTGTATGCTATTACCTGACATTTCCTCTCACTACTCGCTTTGCTCAACTCTTATATCAGTCCTTCTCCCATGTCTTTTCGTCTTTCTTACAACTCTATGAACTCACTCTCTCTACTTGTTCGTTGCTGTTTCCGTCAATTCGTACAGCACATGCAATAAGTATCGCACTCACCTGCTGTACCTGGCACATGAACGGATGCCTTCCTGTGGGACAGGTTCCTGTCCATTGCAGCGAGCTACCATCGCTCTTTATTGGCTATTACTCTCCCTTCCTACCGTATCTCAGGATATATACATGCTATTTGGCCGCCCACCGGCTCCTCACCGCTCCACGCTACCAGCCAACCGCCGCTCCTCACAGTGAAGGCGAATCACGTCCGCATCAAGCTCTACCGCTTTCTTCCCCGCTCCTCGTCTTCTTCACCTCGAAACACTTTTCGCTATGCGGGGGTGCAAAGTTCTCGTCGCCCGGCCCGAGCGCGTCCGCGTCCGTTTGTATATAAACACCCAATCGAGCCATCACAACAACACCTCGACGCGAACAACAATTTTCCACAGCGCACAACACTTTTACTGAGAGCATCAGCTATATCCCAGGTCAGAGTACGGAGTTCCCCTTGCATACCCGGGATCTTCGTGGTTTGTGTGCTAAATTGATAGAGTCAGGTCAAGGTCAAGATGGCACGCCGCAATGCGAGGGCGCGCCGCAACACTCACCATGCAGGTGATCACCCGATCCTCAACGGCAACACTGGAGCTCCAAGCACCTCAAGGCGCTCGACTGGCTACCACGGCCGTAACGGTCGCCATGCCCCAACCGTGCCACGCACTCCAGCTGGAGGTTCCAACGTTCATGGTAAACAAATCGGATCCCATGTTCTGCTGCTACTAGCTACTAACATGAGTACCGGTGCCGTCAACAACGAGACCAGGACTGAGCCGGTCAACAGCCCGTTCTCCACGCCTGTTCACCGTCGCATGATCAACTCTAGTCCAGGTCCGTCGCCCATTCCATTCAGTGGCTCGCGATTGTCTCAGGTCGTACCTGAAGCCCAACGCCGCCCTTCCCCGATGACACCATCTGGTCACGAGTCTTCCGGCTCCTTCACGACGTCGCCCACCCCGATTCGCATGGTGAACATTCCCAAGCGCAACAGTGTCGAGGAGCAATACGTTCTGCCGAGCCTAGTCAAGTCCAAGCCCACCGTCGCCAAGCGTGCCACTCCCAGGAAGCGCTCAAACAATTGGGGTAGTGATGACATCGCTGTCTTGCGCCGCGTGTCCAACCCTAGGCTCCGTGCCGTCCTCACCAGCAGCCGTCTTCCGAGGCCTCGTCAGAAGGCAGCCGGGGAGCTACCTATCCTCAGAATGAGCCGCTCCAAGGAATCCAAGCGCATGTAAAGAGCTATCCTAAGGGGAAAGAATGACGGGAGTCTCAACTGGACAAGAGCTGTGTGCTGGATCGCTGTTCGCTGGTTTTCGAGATGCGACGCGACCATTCACAGTAAGTATTTCTTCCTCAATGTCTTTCTTCAGCGTTCTGCCAGTCATTTTTCTACGCATGCGCTTTTCGTCGCTTTGTTCAGTTCTATTCTGGGAGGTGAGCGGGAGTCGGTTGTATGTGCTGGTTATGGCGATGGTGGGATATGGATCAGTTCTGTTGCTTGTGGTTTGCGCTTCTCTTCGGTCAAACGGACGCAATACGGGGATGTTGATGACGGATTATGGGTCTGGATCTGGCTTTCGTGCTTGGATCCCTTACGACTTTTACGACGGCGTTACGGATGGAGGACTGAGATGGATGATACCCTTTGCCTTTTACTGGAGGAGCACTGGTGGATTTCCTAGGTTCGGATTTGAGAGGTTCGGTCATAGGTAGGCTACTTCTTGTAGCGATCTACTTGAGCCGAGGGCTCTGAGTAGTATCAATCGAGACTTGAATCTCAAATCTTCTTCGTGGGTGTGATGTATGTGAGAGCGCCTTCCTTACATGGGCTGCCAAGGCACTAATCCACGTGTTACTTACGCAACTTCCGTCTTCCTCTTTCCTATCTCCTTCACTCATCTCAAAACATCGATACACAGTATCCCCCAAGAGATGCAAGGCCGACAGCAAGGCTCGCAGCGACGCTCCTATCACCAGGGCTGTGCCATGCACTCAATCCACGATTCGGCGGATGAACCACGCCCAACACATTCATGCCGCTCCCCCACACGTCCATCGATAGGCAATAACGCCTATCAGATGCAACAACCACTGTTATACCCGGTGTGGTGAGTCTGCCTCAAGTGCGCAGGCAGAGAGGCGAGGTCGTTACCCCGCCTGCCCTGCATGCGAAGGCCAAAGTGGTGAGTGCCATTAGCCGCTGGTTGGTAGAGTCGTGCATGCTCAATAAAGCCATCAGTTCACCGGTCAATATGCACGTTCGGAATGGTTCTGTTTACTTCTTCCCCCTTCTGTGCTGCCGAGTCGTCGCTGCGCCCTCTAAAAGACTGTGTCGTGTTTGAGCATACCGGCGTGTCCTTCAGGTTTTCAATCTCTAACTTTCTTGCTTCCAGCGAAGTTTCTCAATACAGTCTCTCTGAACTAATCTTCACTCAAATTATGGCGGAGATCTTTGGTACTATAGCAGCAGCAGTCACTCTGGGGCCAGTCATACTCAAACTCGGCCGCGAACTCCGTGACGGAGCCAGATCAGTCAAATTTGCGCGACGCGAACTCGAAGAATTGGTTAACGAGATGAGCATATTTACAGCTCTTACTTACGAATTTTACAATGCCTGCTCTACCAAAAAGAAACAGACAGAACTGGTCCTGTCAGCTCAAGAACGTTTAGCCGACTGGACTGAAGCAGCTATACAAGATTTTGAGCAATTGTCATACACTGTCGACGCACTGTCTACAGATCCTATCTACCAGCATACCGCTTATCAAGTAGCCCGCGCCCATTACGATTGGTACCGTAGCAAGAGCTATCTAGAATACCTACGCGCCTCCCTTAGCGTAGCGAGACAAAGCATGAACGGGTTTACGAATGTCTGCAATATGGAATTGCTAGACGAACAACTTGTGTACCTCAAGTCAGTACTCACAACTCAACAAAGAAAGGAGATAGAACAGGAATTTGGCATGCCGGTGGAGAAGCGCATCAAGGTCATACAAAGCATCAGGTATAGTTGAAGGCCGCATCGGAGAGCCAATGATGCTGACTCTAAACAGAGACGGACGCGAATTCCAGCAGATCGAACTACTTGAAAACCTTAGAGAAGCTTCGATTAAGGTCTCAACATTCGAAAAGCAGAACCAACGTACTAAGCCGGCTGAGCAGACCACACAAATACTGGCATTCTCGGAGTCAGTGACCCAATACGTTGATCGAATCTTACCTCTAGACAAAGATGGCAACAGGCCACCTCGTTCATCACCGCGTTCTAGGAAGGGATCAAGGTCACCCCGTCACGACTCATCGCAGACGTCTCAATCCACTGCTACTATTCGAACACAATCCACGCAGCCTTTGTACCAGGGTGCGTCAGCGGCAATATCTCCTCCAACATCTCCTGAGCCCCAGAACAGCCCGCAAGGATATGTTCCTTCGGAATGGGGGTCGCATTTGGATCTACCCATACCGGCTGAAATAATGCATCTCGAGCGGTTCAAGCCGCTCAGGCTCAAAGAGCCGCTCAAGCCCATCAATAATAGAACGAAAGGGAGAGCGGGTCCCGGTCCAGTCACACAGCAGACACGGCTAAGCAGCCAACCTCCGAAGTCTCCATCAATCCCACACTACAAGATAGATAAACGCGATACAGCAGAGCCCAGTACTCAACCTACAAAGGAAGCCAATACAAGAGCCCGTGTTGAGCCTGTTATCCAGGAAGAGTTCGTAGACGACGCAGAAGATGGAACTTCTGAAGAAGAAGGCCCACCCATGGAGCAGACTAGGAAGGCGGGACCGAGTATATGGCAGGCTACTGGTGCGTTTGGGGGAGATATGCCAAGGGGTTTGCGTATACGGCGGCAAAGGAGTCAGTCACCTTAGGGCTTTTGGTAGGAGATTTTACACCCCACGGGTGTTCGCACACATACGAGGATGTCGGTCGGGGCGAGGATTAAGTGAAGGAAGACCGAGTGAAAAGAGGCAGTTGTGGATGTAAGAACACGTGAATGTTTCAATGAAGATGTATGAGACGATGTATTCCATTCTTCATATCCAGACTATTCCGGATGATCCATTGTTGACCCTGTGACCCGTTCTTGAAGCTTCCAATGCCCGAGCAAATGAATCTACATCCATGTCCCTATTCTTCCAGCGAGACCAACTCAAACCCAAAGAGAGGGTGAGTCGAGGTCTCAAGCCGAAAGAACCGAGACATGAATACCGAGCCAGATGCCGAGCGACTGGCAGTCTACAAGAAGAGCCGCAATGCCAACGAACGAAGAAGAAGAGTACCCAAGAAGGTAAGGAAAAGAAAGAATCCAACCGCCATCCGCATACTCAAAACAGAGAAGAAAGGAACGCCGATACCCAATGCCCTTAACAATGCAAGTCCCCAATTTCCCGATATCCAAAGAAAACACCCTAATGCAACACCCAACCCTACTTTTCATCGAACAGAATACTTAAGACAATTTTCCTCTCACACAAACTTAATGCACACTCGCCCTCCACCCCTCCAGCGCATTAAAACTAACATCCCCCTCCATACTCTCCTCACCAAACCCCTCCCAAGGAAGCTCATGCGTCTCATCACCACTCTCCTCCGCCCCGTGATCCTGTTGCGCCGCACTACGCCTCAGCTCCACACTCTCATCCTCATCCTCATCGACAAAGCTGCGGATCGTAACTTTCTTCGCCTTCTTCTTTCCACCAGTAGTTACCGATTTCTCCGTGTTTCCGTCTTGCTCTTGCTCTTGTTCAGACTGTTGAACAAGGACTTCTTGGGTGAGGTCTTCGAATTCCGCTTCAGTTAACTCATCGGCTTTTTGGCCTTCGAGCACGTCGTGCAAGCGGTAGATCTGCATGTCGAGCCATTCGAGACGGCGGTGCAGGTCTTGGATCGAGGCGTTGAGGGCGTCGCGGCGGCGCTTACCCAGACTAGGGTCGTGCTGCTCGAGGAGGGCGGCTTGGACGGCGAGCTCGGCCCAGAGGTGGACGCGTTCGTCTTTTAGGCCTTTGACGACGAGGGCGAGGGCTTCGCGCGGGGATTGTGCGGGACGGAGGGTGGCATCGGGTTCGTCGGCTGTGGGGGAAGAAGCTGAGACGAGTTTGGGGACGCGGAGGGGGCCGGTGGCTGTGGTGTAGCCTTCGCGGCGGCAGACGGTGCAGTTGTCGTTGTCGTGGTCTTTGGTGATGGGTTTGCGTGAAGCGTTGGTTTGGTTTGTGGAGCTGAGCTTGATGTCGGGGAGGATGAATGCGGATGTCATTTCGGTGGGAGCGCTGCGGCGTCTGCGGCTGGTGTTGCTGAGCATAGACGCGTCAATGGCTGACTGCTTTGTTTGGGTGGCTTCAGCGTCGGCGTCTAAGTTCGACATGTTGCCAGTGTCTTCCTCGAAATTAGTGTTGGTGGTGCGCTGTGTGGTGTCCTTGAGTGACGATTTGCGCACAAGAGAGGGTCGTCGTTCGCTCTTAGCAGAAGCGACTGACCTGACGGTATCTTCCCGAGTCTGGCGCTGCGAGCGAACGGTATCCTCGCGGACTGGCTCTTCAGTCCTGGCAGATGAAGCACCATGGCGCTCGGCAGCTCGCTGTTCTTCCAGAGATCGTCGAAGCCTAGCAATCTCTTCCTGAGGGAAGAAGCTCAACTCTGTCAGACTCAGGTCGGCAGGAGGCTGAACGGTCGTGGTCTGTCTCGTAGAAGTGGGGTTCCGTGAGATGCGAAGAGTTGCGCGAGGTGCAAGAGACAGATCGGTTGTCGACTCCACATCACTCTCGGCGCGAGCGTGCTTGTCCGCGGGAACAGGTGCTGACACACTGCGGGTTGAGAATCGCGAATGTCCGGTAAACGACTTCCGCGGGCTCTCTTGGTTTGGTACTCCAGCGACCTTGCTGTTGCGGACTTCTTGCTGAACACGGTTCCTGATGCGTGTGCGTGTGTCCTCGCGGCGGTAGCTAGGCTTGCGTTGTAGAGTGTCTTCGAAGATGTGCTCCGTATCCCTAGTTCTCGAAACAGGGCCGGTGGTATCGTCGAAGTGCTGTTCGCTGTCCCTAGCCTTGCGAGCATTCTCACGCTGGCGAATCTTTCGCTGCAACTCCGCCTCTTTCCTGGCCCACTCCTCATTTTCCTCATCTTGCTGGGCTTGCAGTTCGCGAAGCTCATTTCGGAGGTTCTCATTGTCCAAACGCATGGCTTCGTTGGTACGTTCTTGTGTCATATCCTCGAAGTGTCGGATGGTGTCGTCACGTCGGCCAACCTGAGCTCGCAACGAAGCTTCCTGACGAGACCAGCGCTGAGCCTCCTCTTCGCGCTTTGCCTTGAATTCTGCCAATTGAGCCTTGAGCGACTCGTGGTCGGACTTCAAACGGGCATACTCAGCATGCTCTTGACGCGCCTTTCGCAGTTCCATATCCCTACGAGTCAACTGCTGGGTGTTCTCGTCCTGTTGAGCGCGTACGCGAGCCAACTCGGCATGTAGGTTGGCGTTCTCCCTCTGGGTCGCATTCGCGGCTTGGTCGAACTGCTGACGGAGCTGAGTTGTCTCTTCGCGGTGGTGTGACTGGTCTTGCTCGAGTTGTTCGCGAAGGTTGTCAATCTCCTGGCGGAGCTGCTCGTTCTCGTGGCTCAATGCGTTCTTCTCGGTCTTAAGTTCTTCGCAGGTCTGGAATGCGACCCCAAGCTGGTTCGCCATGTTGTCGCGCTCGGTGCTTAGGCGTTTCTTCTCAATTTCGAGTACGGCGAATTTGCGGTCGGCGCGATCAAGCTTGGTTCGGAGGGTCTGTACTGTCGCGTCAAGACCTAGCCATTGTCAGTAAAGTCATACATGTTCCATCTTCTGTAGCAACTTACGCGTCTTCTCGACCTTCCAGCCGCTCTTTCCGCCAGCATCAGAGTCCTGCGCGCTGTCGCTTCGTCGCAACTTCTCTTGAGCTTGTGTAGTCGCTCTCAGCTCGATCAGCTCCAGTTCCTGCTCATCCATCTTCTTGTCCTTCTCCTCACGCTCACGCTCCATGTCTGCAATCTTCTCCTGTAGTTGCTGGAGGGCAGCGAAGATGGCCTTCTCTTCATCAGGAATGGGCGCGCCGTCGATGGGAATATGCGATGGTCGGCGACCACCGTATGGAGGAGCAGCGAAGCGTGATCTTGAGGGTGCGGTCTTGGAAAAGACTGGTGTGCCATCGTCGAAGACGCCAGAGACAAGCTCGGTAAGGTTGGGGATGTCGGGCAGAATAAACGACTGCGCAGTCGCGTTCTGTGCTGTGGCCGGTCTGGAGCGAGATGTGCCTTTTGATTGCGGCGGGTCGACGTTGCCGTCAGTTTGGAGGGAGGTCTGTCGGCTCCTGTTGCCCCAGCGCGTGTTCTTGGCCGACTCCATGGTCAGTGTTGGTGGTCGGTGCTCCATAAACGATGACTCGTCCTCCGATAGCTTCGCGTGCAGCTGTGCGAGAGAAGTACGCTTGCGGTCTTCCTTGGTAGAGAGGGCGGGGGAGTTGCGCTTGCTTGCAGGACGCGGCGATGCAGTATCAAGGTCGTTGCGTGAGGCGCGTCGGATTGCCGCGTCGCGTCGAAGGCTACCAGTCTCTGCCTGGTATGACTTGCGCGACCGGTTGGTGGGGGGTGTGATGTCGTAAAGGCTGTTAAACTGAGAGCTCATCTTGCTGGGAGTACCGCGGTTGCTGCGGTTACCTCGTGCCTGTTCTACGGCCATGCTTTCCTCGTCTGATATGCTGTGGTCAAAGTCGCCGAACTCCTTGTTTACCATGGATGTATCCGGCTGGACCTGCTGGGAGCGGAACGGTGCCCAAGTGTTCATCTTCTTGGCTGTTGACCGAATGTGCGGGTATGCTGGGAGTGTGTTGGTATCTTCGCCAATGTTGTGCTGTGTGGACATGAGAATGTCCGGGTCGTCAAAGAACTGAGACGTGTTGGTGCCGAAGCCCGAGCGCTGCGTGGGATTCGAGTCGCTTGGTGGTGGTGATGGCGAGGTGATATTCCTGGGGCTGTGGCTGAGGCTGCGTGATAGTTCTCGAATAGCGCGCGCTTTCCCGTCACTTGTAGGAGGAGACGACTGCATGTCGAAATTGCGAGGCTGCGGCGGGCAGCTTGTGGTGGGTCGCGTCGCGTGGTAAACACGTGAATAGGGTATGAGAAAGATACTTCGTAAAGACTACTGAAGTTATATCATTACCTCCAAGAATAGTTCCAGCCCAAGTATGATGGGGTGTCTTGGGGCGCGTTGTAGTGGAAAGTGCGATGAGTGTTGAAGACGAAGCGGGTCAGCGTGTTTACTCCAAAACAAAGCTAACGAACCCAGGCCCCACCCAGCCACCGACGCCCGTCATAACGTGCGCGGCGCGTCGAACAACTCGAATTGAAAGGCACTGCACCCAACTGCGACGTTCAGAAGTATTATTATGATGGTTTTGTTGCTTCGTGTTAATGCTATAGAGGTATCATAAATCAGATCTGTCACAACCATACTCCGCTCCCAAACATCCGTTACATGCCATCCCAAGCAACACTTCGACCTGCGCAAAGTCGATTCCATCTCCACAGAACACCCACAACCACCATGTGTGCCAGGAGAAGTATTACTGAGCGTCCTAACCCACCCACATCGACTGGCCTTCCCCTGATAGATATGCCGGCATGCAAGAAGTCGAGTGATGCTATGCACAACAACGGGTACAGGACGCGCGGATCCGCCGCAAAGGGCTGGCAGGGCGAGAGCAAACTATACGCCTTTGCGCAGAACAGCAAAGTCTTGGTAGTGCTAATGGCAGCGGGATTCCTTGACAGTCTGTACAGTCTTGATGATGCACTCGCAGGTGGCGGTGGAGGGAGCATGAGACGCTGTGGTGATGGCGTTCTCCCTCCAGAAGGGGGCGGCGGAAACTCCAATTTCCTCCTTAGGATCACCGCCCCATCCTCAGATGACTGCCTCCTCATCGGCTGCGGACGTGGCGGACTAGGCGAGCGGTCCATGACAGTTGCGCTGAGATGCGATCGACCTGGCCGTGTGTAGTTGATCGAAGCACGCTTTTTGTTACCTTGGTTAGGTGAAGGGCTGGGCGTGTCGGCTCGCGATATGCGAGGACTAAACTCGTCTAGACCCGATGGGCCTGCATATGCATTGTACTCGTCGAATACCAGTGGTGATTTCAGGACATTCAGGATTTCCTCTGCACCTGGGCGTTCATCGGGGTTGATGGCGAGGAGCGTCTTCAGCGATCTGTATAGCTTTTCAGGCAAGTCTGAGCGAACCCGCTGTTCGTCGTCGATACCAGCCCAAGTCGAGATCTCAGCCCTCAACTGATCTAGGTCCTCGTTGTCCTCATCGATACCATCCGCGTTCCGGTATGGCAGTCGTGCAAAACACATGAAGTAGACGATCATACCGAGCGAAAAGATGTCAGACTTGGTTGTGAAGTTGCCAAAAGCACCTCCAGGTCGCTCTTGACGAAGCACTTCGGGGGCGCAGTATGAGATGGTTCCAGTTGCTCCTGTCGAATTCCTCGCTGTGTTCGCGGACTGCACTTCGCCGAAATCGCTGACTAGAACTTTGATCTTGCGGCCAGTACGATGGAGCAAGCAGTTGCTAGGCTTCAGGTCTCGATGTATGTAGCCGTTGGCATGAAGGTGACTTAAGCCGGACGTGATGTCCTTGAAGAAGGATATGATCTCTTCAAAGTGCATGCGACGCGGTCCATGCACGTCCTCTGGATCTTCCAGCTGGCCCTTGGACCTCCTCCTGAGTCGCTCCTTCATCTGCTCCTTGGTTACAGATGTCTTCATAGAGTCTAGAATATAGTCGTGGAGATCGCCAGCGTTGCAGTACTGTTGCAGTATGAACGCGCACGGTACGCTTGGGCCAAAGCTAGATATCTGGTAGTCCTCCAGCCATACATGCCGGTATGATACCAGATTCTCGTGCGACAGGGTCTGCAGTAGTTGCACTTCGATCAAGACCTTCTCCAGCCATTCGTGATCGTCGCCGACTGGCACGCGCTTGCATGCGAACTTGCCCAGGTGCACGCCGTCGAGGATATGCTGCACCAGCAAGACCACACCCTTGCCTCCTCTGCCCAGCTCGCGCTCTTCTATGAAGAAGTCCTTGAAGTAGTTGGGACTGAAGGCTCTGGCAGATATACCCTGGCTTCGAGCGGGCTGGATCGGTGTGCTTCCCACAAACTCAGAACCCTCAGGCGGCTCGAAGCTACCCATGCGCAAAGGGGCAGGCGCTAGTTGTTTATGTGGTGATGAGGGTCGCGATCCCTCTGTTGATCCTGGCTGACTCCGGCGCAGCATTTGGAAGTATGCGGGATTGACGAAGCCATTTTCGGTGGGTATGCCAGGCGCAGTATGTTCCTCCGCGTCGCTGTCGTGTTCGTCATGGGGTGATGGTTCGCGGTAGGATCGGTGACAGTACGGACATGACGTAGAGCCGATATCAGTCGCGTGGGAGGCATCGCGGAGGGAGAGTTGTTTTGAGCGCTGGTCGTACACGACAACAGCAGAACCATGACGCCTGTGATGTTCGTTAGCACCATGTCATTGTTGTCGCATGGTATATCCTCATAGGAACCTACAGCACAATCTCCCGCGACTCAGCTGGGGCGTAGGGAATCAGCGACATGTTTTGGTGCGACTTGCGCCCGTCGGCCCTGTCGTAGGGGTGTCGGCTTGGGAAGGGCGCGCAACGTCTTTGACAGCGGTCTACAGCGTGTCGCCCACGTAAACAATCGAGCTGACGTAACTGCCTTCAATATGGAAAATGTGAATGTGATATGTGCGGTCGTACCACCTCGTGCGGTGCGGGGAAGCTACAAAGGCCGGTATAGGCAGGGACCTTAGTCGATAGCCCACAGCGGATAGCAGAAGGGGTAGCGAAAGGCCTCGCGACTGTCTTGTAGAAGTGGCATGACCGTGTTCCTCAGGTAGCGCTGACTGTTGTCATGGTGTCGTGTGTTGTTTGGACGGCGCGCAGGTTTTGGTGGGGAGAGTGGAACGGCAAGGGCGTCCCAGCTGGCAAGGGTCTGTCACCGTCTCATAGCAAGTGCATACCAACAATGACTGGCCAGACTCATCATTATTTTCAGGTGCTCTACCTAGGCAGTCCCCAGGCTATCAGTAAACCGGATCCATGCACAGTTTCATCCCCCTCCCGCCTCATACAAGAAAAACCTGAACAGGTCTGCAGACTACATCAAGACAAAAACTTGCAAAGTAGGTGACCCAACGTCAACGTAGACTCCAGGCTGTTCAGGGTTTTCCTAAGTTGGCGTGCTCTTGTCTCCTACAAGTGGCTCTTGACCAACATACCACCCTCCCAGACCTCGCCCTTCTCCAGCCTCTGCCAGCCGTCCACGGCACCGATCTCGACGCAGACCATGTTCTTGTAGCCGTCGTCTGGTGAGAAGTCGCCCATGGCCTTTGCCTTCTCGATCCACGGGTTCCACGTCACGGTGTCCTTGACGTTGTCGCGGATGACGTCAAAGCGAGGCTTGCCGTCTTCGGTGATCGATGTGGTGTCCTGCTTGATGTCCTTGTAGACGCGATCTGTCTCGCCGGTGATCTTGAGCTGGTTGTCGCTCTGGGTGTGGGTAGAGGCGTTGAGGACCTTGTCGACGTACTCGGTGCCAGACAGGCCGGTGATGGCGATCTTGGACACGTCCTGAATCCTGAAGTAGGTGTGGAGCAGGAACTGGAACTCGAAGCTCTCCTCGCCCTCGTTGCGGACAGTGAGAACGGCCTGTAGGCTGTCCTTGCTCAGTGTGACGCTGTATACGAGGCCGAAGTCCAGCGGCCACGCCTTGCGCGACTCTTCGCTGAGCGACTGGCGGTCGAGGCCAAAGTCGAGCTTGACCGAGTTGGAGTCGAGAGCATCCTCCGCAGTCGACTTGCCCATGTACTCCCAGCGCGATCCACGCGCGAAACCGTGTTGTGGAAGCGACGAAGTGGCGTGTCCCTCCTTGGGAGGAGGACCGAAGACGGGGAATACGACGGGGATACCACCGCGTACAGGCTTCTTGCCAGTCAGATCGGCCGCATCGCTCAACCAGAGGTTCTCAGTCTTTCCGCCGCTGCTCTTCCAGCTAGTAACTGTGGCTCCAAAGAGCAGCACCTCGACGCTCTCACCGGACGGCAGTCTCGCGACGACCTTCTGGCTGCCGCCCTCTCCGACAATGTCGACCTGGGGGCCGGGTGCGGACGCGGTAGGCGCGTTCAGCGCTGATGGGCGGTTCGCACGGTCGACCATGATGACGATGTGTTGTTGCTGTAGCTCGAGGTGATGGTGGGGTATCTATTGTATAACTCGAAGCGGCTTGTTTGCGGGTTTGATTGATTGCTCGGACTGCAATTGGGAATTAGATGGTGGAATGGCAGGAAATCAATTGGGGACAGCTCACACTAATGACAACAGGCGGTATGGAGCTACTTGTTCTAGAAGGGAGGTACTCGCAACGAGAGCCCTGGGGTGAGGGGCAACAGCTCATTGCCCCACCAACACCTCCTGCCAGCATCCACGCATCACCCACCAGCACTGAAACACATAGCTTGTTTCATCTCGACTCTCTTACAGCCCGCTTAGCTGCTCCGTCTGAACATTATTGGGTCTTCCGCCCTCTCGGTGCATATACTTCCATGCCGGCGATGCAGATCCAACAGAAAGGTGCATCTTCGCCTGCATATCTGGCGAACAACGGCCCGCGGTGCTCGGTTTGCCGGTAAAAGCTGGTGAACATTATGGCCTTGCTCCTTCACCTGTACATCCGAATATAGCCTGAAGACATCTAAGTTCTCACCTGACGGCAAGAAAAGACTGCCCAGTCCCAACATGTACCCCGTTTCAGGTGAACTTGTAGTGTCCAAGGTTCCTTTTAGGCTCATTCCGGTCGATCATGAGATGGATATACGATACTCCGCTTGGCTCATTGGCAGCGGCGTCAAGCTGTATCGACGGTATGACAAGTATTCGGGATTCTCCTGTCGTTCGTGTCGATACCGTCACAACAAGTCAGCGTATCCTTGATACGTCTGAACTCAATGTTCATTTGATTGACTTCATCAAATCAAAGGCAAAAAACTACCTTGTGTTACCTATGGCCGGCAGAGGTTCAGGGTAGCTCAACAGTCATCATGCACGGGACCGCCATTAGTGATGTGCAGCCAAAAGAACGAAAGCTCCCCGTTTTCTGATCTGCTGAACCCGGACTTTTTCTATAACTACAAAAATAGTCGTCAATGAGCTACCAGCTCTACAAGGTTGGCGTCGGCCCGAGTAGCGTGCCATGGCTGCTGGGCCTAATTGGTGCGCCCAGCGGCTTCCCCCACTTCAACACCACAGCTAAGCCACCGCTAACGACCCGTAGAGTCTAGACAGAGCTGAAAACGCGTGGCTGACGGATCGCCCGCTGTCGTGCTATATGAGATGATGCCCCGCTTCCCTAGCTCAAAATGCTGCACATCTCTGATCCCCCCGGCATAGACCCGCTAAGGTTGGGACTGATCTAGTGCGAACGATACATTTACGAGACTGTTTGAAAGAGAAGAACAGGAGTTGGAAATGCCTTCCAAGGGTGTAAGATGTTTCACCTACATCGCGGTGGATGGAGTCGAGGTTGAGTACACGGTACCAAGGGGCAATGTCAAAAGAGGCGACCAACACCAGTTCCTCCACGATCATCTCGAAGTAGAGTCATCCAACTTGCCCCATTTCAAGTTCACCGGCAACTTCGAATTCATCGTTCGCCAGGATGGCCGCGAGCTCACAAAACAATGGGTTGCAATCAACAGCATGACAGGCAAGTTAGAAGACGGATCAATGGTCAACATGGAACAAACACCCAGCATCTTCGCCAATGACCTTGTCATTTCTTACGGATTCTACGACGCCGGACCAGGTCTCGCCGAGCTACCAAAGCAACACCAATGCTACGTGACCGTCACAAAGAACTACGAGAACTGGATGCGCGACATCATACCCCAAGGCTCAGACAAGTCCAACCGCCCCTTCCACAAAATGGTCCTCCCCTCCGCCCACGACATCGGTATGAACAACATGTCGAGCAGTCTCTCCCTCCTCAAAAACGCCGGCACAGGCATCATCAAAGAAGTCCTCGGCCGCAGTCTTCCCCACGCCCTCACCATCATCAACAAAGTCGGCGACGGCGCCATAAACCGGATCGCACCAGACATCATCCGCGCACTAGCCATAACCCAGAAAGACACGCTCGACACTATCCTCAAGATCGGGGCGCGCTACTTCGAGTTCCGCCCCGCGAAATGCCACCGTCAGATGCAAAAAGTCAGTCCCTTGGATGATACCTGGTATTTCCAACATGGCGCCATACCAGGGATGCCGTATCGCGTGCTACTCGATCACATCACGCGGTTTCTAGTCGACCATAAAGACGAAATCATTGTTGTGCACAACCGATGGGATGGCGTGCCAGGCGACTGTCCCCGGCCTAACGACGACGAACTACGAGATGCGCTCAACGATATCCTGCGCGATAAAGATCTTAAAGCGGGGAACCAGGACGACATGATGCACAAAACCATCCACGACCTCCGCGAGTCAAATACCCGCCTTATCATCCTGAAAGACTGCGGCCAAGCTTCAAACTACGACGACGCTGCAAATGCTACTCTGACTGGTGACTCCATGGTCGAGAAACTGTCTTCCATGTGTGAAGATCCGCCTAGAGGCCACCCTATTACGTTATTGCAGTGCCAGGCCACGGCAACGAACATTAGGGATGTGATTATTGCTAGTGTGCTTGATTCGGATGTTAGTACCAGTCCGATATTAGCCACGAAACCGGTGTGTGATCATAAGATCTTACCGTTGTTGAAGGGGGATGTGGGGAGGAAGTTGATGAGGGAGGAGGGGGTGGTGGTGATTCTTAATGATTTCTTTGATGGGGCGACGGCGGATGTGGCGGTGGGGTTGTGTAGGGAGAGGTTGGGGTAGATGGTGTGGAAAAGACAGGCAGCGAGTGGGAGATGATGTGGAAGGAAGATCGATACATGTATTACATTATTACGTGGTAAACTACGAGACAACATCTGCGTCACACTATACCATCAAGCACATCTCCATGACCTAAGCACCCCCATGTTCCCCCGGCGTAAAATCCGTCGTCCCCAAATCCCTATTCCCCCGCACAACGAAATCATGATCCTTCGTCAACCCATCCAAAAACCCATCCCCCACATTCAAATGATCCTTAACAATCTGCCTCGGCGTAATCCCCAACCACTGATTAACACTAATATCACTATACTGACTACTCTGCAACACCTCCAGATAAACCAGCGTCTCGTTCCCTGTATTCTCAAGATAATGCGCATTAGGCACAGGCACGTACCCGACATCCCCAGCCGTAAAGTCGAACGTGCGAGATGCGGCGGGTGCTTCGTAGACTGTTAAGCGAGCGGAGCCGGCGATGAAGTAGGACCATTCGTCTGAGGTGGTGTGCCAGTGGAGTTCGCGCATGGCGCCGGGTTCGACGGTGATGAGAGCCGCGGAGAAGGTGGATGCGATGGGGAAGGTGGAGGGATCGAGGATCTTGATGGTGCCGCCGGGGACGCGGGCGGGTTCTTGCTGGCTCCAGTGGTAGGAGTATGCGCCTTCTTTTGGTATCACGCCCGCTGGGCCCGTTACATTTTGCTCTGAGATATCCTTTGGCGCGGGTGTACCGGGGAAGATCCAAAGTTGTTCTTGAGGCATGTTCTGCACTGTTTTGACGGATGTGCGAAAGTTCTTGGCTACCACGGACTCCGGGTTCCGCAACATGAGTTCGGAGAGGAGGAAGGTGTTTTCTTCACTAAAGGAACCATCGTTGAAGATGAGAAGGAATTCGCAGCCGTTTTCGAAGGCTTGGATGGAATGAGGGATTCCTGGGGGGAAGAACCAGACGTCGCCTTCTTGGACGTCGTCGACGAAGGTTTGGCCCGCTTCGTTCATGGAGGCGATACGCACGCTACCGTTTAACCTGGGGATATTTGGTTAGCTTTGTTGGGTGAGCGGCGAGTGGGAGGGATATACATGTATGCCCATTCTCCTTGCTTGTGCCAGTGGAGCTCGCGGTAGGCATGGGGACTTAGCCGCATGTTTGTCCCCGCCATGGCGACGGAAGATGGTAGTTGATCGGTGTTTTGCGATCGTGCCCATCCTGCGCCTGCGAGACCGTGGCGATTGTGGCTGAGACCGAATGGCCATTTCGCATTGCTTACTTCGCCCATATCGGAGCCGGGTGGGGCGTAAATGTCGCTATTCAGACGATCATACGCTGGAGTACTGCAGTGAGGTATCAGCCAAGACACAGACTTTGGACATGACCATGAACTTACCGTGGACCAGGTTCAGTCGGTCCTGTATTACCTCCACGGATCGGCTGTGGGTTCTTCACATTCGCGAGATCGATATACAATCCCAAATCTTCATCTTCTGACTGCCCTGGTGCGAGCTCAAAGTCCTCAGGTGGGATAACTGTAGACGTCATGTCGACTGGGTTTGAAGGGTTGTACCCTTGTAAGTCATCGGAACCGCGCAACGAGCCTGATGCCGAGGGAGGTAGTGGCATGTTCAGGACTTGCGAGGGATCGACAGGGCCTGGCACGGATGAGCCACCAGAAACTCCTGACGCCTGAGGTGCTGGTGCAGGTAGGCCATTGGCAAGACCTGCCAGGGAGTAGAGGAACGCGGCGGATGAGGAATAGAGCATTTTGGAAAGGAATTGCTCGTTGCACTGCTAACTCACCGTGCAACTGCAGAGTAGATGGACGGCTTACCCACCTTTTTATACACAACCGGGCGACAGTAATATCGTCCCACCCCAATGCCTTCACCACTAACTCCACCAGGCATACGTCACCCGAAGCGACATCATGACTATTGAGAGTAGTAAAGTGACGGGTACGCAGCCCTGGCGTGCATGCGGCGATGAACGGTAACGTGCATGGGATGTTCGATCAAGCTTGCCCATTCTGGCTATATTGTCTTGTCTATAGCTGGGGTTGTGGCTTTTCCGGGGGATGTCCACCAACTGCCGAAGGCCTAGTGGTTCGAGGTTGACTGAAGATTGGCTGCGGAGCATGAGGCTGACCACGAGTTCGCGACAGGGGTCTGATTTGCTCGGATCTTGAATTACTCCCATCTTGTTGATCGTGACGATGGTGACCGCGTAATGCTCTCAGTCTTGCATCATTGTCTTTCTTCGGAGACAGACTCGGTACCTACCTAGGCATTGTGGTTTCTGGGTTTGAAACAAATCGAAGTGAGCGCTTTCTTTGCTCTTCGAACTTGAATCTTTGAGCAATGGTAACTTTGCAGCCACCGGCGAGCTTCTGAGCTGACTGCGTTAGCTTACTCACAGTTCATCCTCAGTAGTCTGATTTGTTATTCCCGAAGCGCTCTTATGCACACCGCGCGTTTTCGGTGTAGTACCGGAACGAGCCGGGACCAGAGTCCATCGCGGGAGGCAACAAGAACTGTGCTGAGACCTCAATATTGACCAACAGTATAGCTGAAGATGGAGGCAGGTGCGGCAGTAGGACTTGACTCTGCATTTCCCAACACAGGGCGGCTGCGCATATCTGATGGACCCCATTACAGAGAGGGCGCGAAAGCAGACGAATGATGAATGGATACCGGCAATCACACCCGTACTGTGTGGAGACGAGATGGCGTGTCAAGCTTTGCGGAGAAGGCTTGATTTGTGGCTACGGGTAAGCAGCAGAATCACGCTACGTCATCACGTGGCTCATTTCGGCTAGCGCGGCGCTCAGCTCTCGTCCCAAACCTCAGTCACGACAACTCTGTCTTCACTCCGGTCCGCATGCAAATGCACTCACAACAGCAAAACAAGGAGAGAAGAAAGCCACGACTCCCTCAGCAATACTAAATCTCGTATTGGATTGCCTAGCATGTCCGAGACTTCGCGATTTCCAGCCAACGCGTCGGGATCGCGTCGTCCATCATGCTGTCACACCTCCAATCCCTTCCATCTCACCAGACGCTCGCATGTATAGCGGCATATGACATGTCTTGTGATGCCGAATCTTGCTCGAAGCAGAGCTTAGCCCTTCTCCGAACCTCCAGCTGTGGATCCTGCGCGTCGCACGCTCAGCGCCGAAAGCGCGAACACGCCAGCACCTCTACCTTTCGGCCAGGCCTCCCGCAGTCTTCATCAAACATACGCTGTATAACGAAAGGGCATTTGCTTGGGTCGGTGCTAGCGGATACTCTTCATTCCCTTCGAGGGCGATGTATGGAGTCAGCCTTGCTGACAGGTAGATGCAGTAAATCCATCAACCGGTTCTCCGCATCATTTCTCGGCCGGGTCAGAGCGATACCATCCCGAACAGTGACCTGCTGTTCGCGATTTTGTTCACGGCTCATCTCGGGGTTCGATGAGCGTACCCAGACGCGTCCCTGGATGGGGACAGGACCGGGTGCATTGTGTTGCATCAAGTTACAGGGCATGCCTGATTCTTGATCACGAAGTTCATCCTCAACTGCCGAATAGTCGGCGAGAATGCCAGGCGGAACTTGGATGCTGGATTTAACAACACCTCCAAAGGCCTTCTTCTCTAAGAATGCCCTGAGAAATTTTGAAGAAGGTGCATTGCGATTCTTCTTCTTTTCCAGGAACGCCTTAAGGAAATTTGGAGAAGGCGCATTAGCCACCGCGTCAGCCGGATCGGTTTCCTCATCATCGCGAACCTTCAGGATATGCTCCATGAGTCCGCCTGACGTGCGAGCTGTAGAGTTCAATACAGAAGCGCTGTGATTGACAAGCGGAGGAGCCGCGGGAATCTTGCCGGGTGCACAATTGAAACCAGCATTTAGGCCAACGGGACCAGTGATGCTATCTAGCTGAACACCCGAATCGCTGCGTTTCCGCTGCAGCGCAGCCATGGTAGGAACACGGCGCCCCGCAAGTAGTGGGCGTGCAAACTCTTCTGGCTCTTCGTGCGCTTCGCAGCCCGGTTCGCGGCTGTCTTGGTACTCCACGAGCGCATCGTAGGGCTCGCGACACTCCTCGTCGAAGTCGTCGTGTTGGACGATGTTGGTAACTGAGACACGCCACACCCGAATCCAGCGTTCAGACTTTGCCTTCCAATCCACTGGGCTGTCATGAAGCTCGTTGTAGATTCGATATTCTTGAGGAACCTCCACGGGTTTAGCACGCGATGCTGGGTATTCTGGCGAATTGCGATTCAGAGTGGCATCGTCTTCCTCGGTCAAAAAGTATGCAGCTCGGTTGGGGCGTCGTCGTGAACGAATATGTTTCATGTGATACCGGACAATAGCTTCAGTGCCGCGGATGCCCATCTTCTGCTCCCACCACAGTTGCTTCGCCTTCATGTACTCTGGGTTGTCGCCAAAGTCATCTTCGGGATCGAGCAGCCCCTGTTCGCGTAGTGCCTCGGTGTCACACTCCTCTTGATGGTATAAGTTGTTCCAGAGTCCAGCGATCATGCTCTCTTCGAGACCTTTTCGATCTCCAAGGATACTGCCGGCCGCATACTCGTGTGAATCATTTGCGACTAATCGATCGTACTTCTCGGGTTCAGCGCGTAGCTTCTCCAGTCTATCCAGGATGCCTTGGACGAATCCATCGTTTTCGCCTGGAAGATCGTAAAGATGGTCCCACTCTGCTGTTGGTACGTCGTCTAGTGGTAATCCTCCCTCAAAACAAGGCCGGTCGCAGTCAGGGATTGGTGTAGCTCGGCGAATCTGCTCATCGTCGTTCTGATATTCTGCGAGCGCGCGGGCTGCTTCAAAGCCTTTTTGACAAGATGAAAATACTATTGGATCGGCTGGCATATCCTTGCGAACTTTCATCGTCTCGTACGTGGTCGTGCGTTGGGTACCGGAGCGACTTAGCCCGATAACCACAAGTTCTTCTCCAAGAGGCAACGGAATCTCGTCAAAGTCTTCATTCCACACTGCTGGAAACTGCCGAGGATGCTCAAAACAACCAATGTTCAGGCGAGGCTCTTCTTCATCCACAATAGCTGCGTCCTTCTTGAGGAGAAGCAAATGTGGCATGTGCTTGGACACATCGCATGCTAGGTCCAAGACGTTCTGTAGAACCTCGTCGCCGACTTTGTTACCCTGGAAAGCTGGATATCCTGTCTGGTGTTTCGCATATGCATCATACAGCTTTGCCATGATCATCTTGCTGCCATCTGGCATCTCTGCACGGAAGTAAGAGTGAATGTATGGGAGATCAGCGAGCGCTTCGCATTCGCCGCCCATCTCCAAGAGAATCCTTTGGATATGCTTGTAGTCTTTGAGCTCACCCTCGTAGTCGAAATTGGAGCTCAGAGAGGACGAAGCCATGTGGTTCAGCAAGCCAAAGCCATCGTCGCCTGCTTTTGGATGAGTGACCAACTCCTCGACTCCGCGGAACTTAGGACCGAGCGACTTAATATAAGCAGGACACTCGCAGTCTTCGTCATCGTCGTCTTCAATCATCTCAACATGGAGCTTCGAAGTCGCGGAGGTACGCAGTACGCTTCCGACGTTTGGAGATGTTGAGGGCGTATCCGCGGCAGACGACGATGATGTGACCATTATAATGGGCGGGAAGAGCTTGTTGAGTGACTGCATGATTTGACTGCAGTGATTTAGCATTTGGTCTGCACTGAACGCATCAGATGAAACTAACCTGGCAATGCCTGATATCCTGGCGATCTGCACAATGGGGTCTTCTTTTGTCGCAGCCGGTGTAAAGGTAGGCAGACGGTTGAGAAATCTGTGGGTGCACTTCGCCTGGGCCAGCGCTTGCGGCGATAGTATAAGGGGGCGGTTGAGACTGATGCCGGCGGAGCGGATAGCCCACCGACGCGGCTGAGGCCCTTTTGGTGTGAAGGCAGTAAGTTTCAGGCGAGTGTACTTGGTGCTGTGAGTCGATGTGGGTTGAAATAAAGGGTGTGGTGTAGTGGTAATGAGGTAAACTCTGCAGCTCGAGCGTGGACATATATACCGAGCGAGAGTTGAGTCGCAAAGGCGCAACCAGGAGCCACGCTAGGGCCAGCTCCGGGAGCAGCACAGACTATGGTGAATGAACAACTCGGGGCATCCAGATTGGTACTGCTGTTGGCGGAGGTCCAACATTATCGTGCGGTGAATTTGAATTTCCAGATGGCCCAGACATAGTTGCGAAGTGAAACGCAATGTTCACAACGATGGCGCATTATTGGGCATATAAATAAATTGAAGCTGATAACACTGATGACTTGTAAGTCGGATATAGGCATTATATGGTCAACATAAGCAAACAAGGATGGCCTTCTTAGGACACCAAACCGGGTATCAAACGCTAAACAAATCAACATGAATGAGTACATTCAAAATCCTCTACGATCTCGGTCAAAACAGCGAGTAAAGAAAGGAAAGAGCGAGAACAGTACTTAGGTACAAACTTGCTCTCAAGAGGTATAACAAGCTCGAACGGCTCATTGCCAGTTTGCGCGCTGCATCGCAGCCTCGAAATCTGAGTTGATAGGGAAGTCGGGATCCTGCTGCCGAACTGGAGGTCTGGGGTCAGTTGGAGATCTAGCATTTACATGAAAAAGGGCATACCGGGTGGGTGAAGAGTAGCGCGCGCAGTGCCAGCGATCAAGGATTTTGCCCGCCTAGACTGCACATTCTGTGCCAAGTCGTGGCCCTGGTGTTGCTCTTGAGCAAAGTCTACCGTCGGATGATATGCGGTATCGAGCTGCTCCCACATGCCGTGCGGCGCAGCCAGAGCATTGCAATGCTGTAGACACTCCTGGCATCGAGTAACAATGTGGCCATGCGGAAAGCACTGTGTACAGCCGATCTGACTCGCGTTCATCATCCTGCTCGCCATCGTCTGAGGCGTGAACTCAAACTGATGCAAGCGACCGTGCTCACACCGAGGGGGAAGCAGACGGTAAGGAATCTCCGAGAAACCGATGGTAGTCTGGAAACCAGGAGGGTAGAACGAGGATGTAATGCCTGGCGCCGGAAGTAAACCACCAGGATGGCTGATGCGCTCGTTAATGTCCTCGGCTGATGTGTCGACTAGAACAAAGATGTTCTCGGTGGTCGTCTTATGCAGCTCACAGTTCTGTACGATCTCCTGGGAACGAGGCGGTGTCGCATGCTCGGAATACTGAGGAAGCAAGACTAGGTCGGCCATGGCGTCATGGAGCTCGCTACCGTCGAGGACTTCGATCGGAAAGAACGATTCGAAGCCTTTCATCTCCTTGTAGTTGTGCTTCTTTTCGTCGTGGTAGCTATCGAGCGTTGACATCGCGACCTGTCCGCATGGACACTCGTGGAAAGCATTTGGATCAAGTAGGTCGCCTTGGTCAATGTCTTCCATCCAGTCGGGAATTCGCTCGTAGCTTTCGAGCAAGGCGTGCTCTGGCTTGCCCCTTGTAAGTTCACGAACGAAGGAGGGTTCGAAATCGATGTTCCAGTTACGCGTGTTGTAGTCTGCGATGCCTTCGTTGATCGCCATCTCTTCTTGTTGAAGGAGATACGGTCGGCAAGGGTGATCTAGTCCCACATAATGGCGTACATCAAAGTGACATGCAGGGGTGAATTTCCTCCGATTCCCTTCGATGATGTTCTTGATGTCTTGCAACGTCTTAATGGGTGAACCGGGCGCGACGATAGTACCGGGACAGATGAGAAGCCATTGCATTTCGAGCTCCTGGAGGAGGACGTTCTTGCCATTCTGTGATCGCGTCTTGATAAGGGTATCCAAAGTCTGGGCTCCAATCGCTGCTTTCAGGTCTTCCGGAAGATGTGGTTCCAAAACGTGGAGAAGGAAGGCGATGTCCTGCGCGTCTGCTTGGGTCGGGCGTCCAAACCATGCGTCGACATCCTCGTACGACTGACCATCGCTACCAATGAAGATTGGCTCGAGGTGATTGGCCATGCGTTGGTTGTAAATTCGACCACCCGGGGCCCACTGATCAGTGTCGTTGAAGACAAGCTTGCCATGCTGACGCTGAAGCGCTGCTATCTGGTTACTGCTGGAGCAAGCAGCTTCGGCAGCGTTTTCGTCTCCGACGATTTCGCACTGGGGTTCGGTAGTATGGGATATCCCCGTAGGATCTTGAGCACTTGGTGCGATAGCGGTAACGAGAGGCAGATTCTCTTCGTTTCCAAGAGACGACATCCACTGGTCGCTGCCTGCAGACATATCCCGAAAGCTGGCTAACCACTGTGGCACTTTCGACTCTTCATGAGCGGTCTGTCGGTCGAGGATCATTGCCTCAATTAAGGGCACGATGTCTCCAGTCGTACAAACACCGCAAGACGTGTCATCGTCTATGATCGGCGCCAGTTGAGCTGACTGCTGTTGCTGCTCAAGTATCTGGAATCCACCGAACACCAACCATACCAGGCCGGCAAAGGGAACAAGAGTAACGATGCTCTCAGCGGCAGATCGTACTATCCATAGTGCAAAGAACGTGCAGACCACGAAGATAGCGAACTTCTCAACAAGCGATGGTTGGCCAGTAGCGTTAACGGTGGTGAAGCATCCATCGACCTTGGCCCGCTGCTGGAGCCCCCGAGGGCCCTTGGTGGTGGAATGTTTGTCATCGGACTCTAGCCCGGATAACTTAGGCTGTAAGGTATGGGGGCCGCGCGACTGGAAGTCGTCGAGAGCTCGCAGTATGGGCGCATCGGACGCAGTGAATGAGCGGCGCGACATACTCGGCGCCCGTGTGCTTGGGGCGACAGATGTGTACGTGGTAGCGGACCAGTACGTCATGGAGGTTTGGATAGCCTGGCGTGCATACTGTACGCGCTCACTGGGAAGAGTCAGGGGATATATCATGTAGTTGGAGAAGGCAATCACTGACCTTGGATGAGCGGATGATGCGCGACCGTCGCTCGTGACCGCAGCAGCGGGCGCCATAGCGACTGTTGGTACCTTTTCGGCGTGGATACAGGCTCCGTATACCATACAGATAGCCTGTATGTCGATAGTGGAGATGGAACCGGCGCGCTTGTTAGCTGTGCAAAGCTGCAGTTACTGGGTGGAGTAAATGCGAGCTTGCGAGAAGTGGTGGTGGCCCATCGTTCGGAGGCCGAAAGTACGCCTGGGTTAAGTAGAGGGTAGTGTCAGCTGTAGCGCTGACTACACTAGCTCCACACTAGTCGTAGCTGCGAGTGAATGCACGTGAATGGGCTTGTGCGACCATCACGTACAGGCTTGGCGAAGCTCCTCACGCTTGCGATTCCTTCTCTTAATGACGCAAGGTATATACCGCGAAGATTCTGGGAAGCTGTAGTGTAGGTAATATAGGTAGATGATGACCCCAGCGTAGTACTGCGCAGCGATATATGTATATCAACGTGCTCAGCGAGGTGTTTGTTGCTTGTACGACTTACACTCAACGATATTGACCAAACACCTAGCATCTGGGTGAAAGGGAAGTCAGCGCAACAGTCCAGAAGCTTCGATTAGATAAGTACGCTTCTTTTCCTGAAGTCACTGGCTTGGTTCGGGTGGTTTGCCGACAAGGAAACATGATTGGATGGGCGAAAGATGTCGTGGGAAGAACGTAGGAAATAAATCATGGTTCTGATAGGGGTGGCGAGAACAGGGACTTCTGGTCATGATTGAAAGCAGAGAGAAGAGGGACAGTTGAGCTGGACAGCATCTTTCTGACCAGGACTGAAGTTCCGGGACGTAGCAATTGAGGGGTGAGAAGGTGACGCTCACGCGCACAATCGTGAGAATAGTGGGATAATTACAAAGATATAAGAATGAGGGCATTACAAGAGTCGGATTACTCTCTATTAATAGTAGGTAGGTCATGGGGTATCGTGATAAAGTGAGGTCAAAGTGTGTGGACTGAACAAAAGAAAAGTCTCGGATCTACCTCGACACACGCGCATTTTCATCTACCAGCATCTCAGTGCTGTTTTCCCTTTGTGTTTCCTTGCGGGATATATCGTCCGCCCAGGTGGCCTGAGAAGCGGGCGTTCTCCAGCCACTCAGCCTCCTCCCATCGGCACCATCCACCTCTACGTGGATGTCCGTAACGACTTGAATGTCTCTCGCGTCCTCGCTCGAACCATTAGAACGCTTCGTTACGTCTAGAACGTAGTCGTCTTTTGTGCGCAGCGCCTTGCTGCCACCCCTGCTCCCGTAGGTACGAGCGCCTTGTGGGCGAGAGTGGGAATATGCGCTGCGGTGTCTTGAAGGGAATGCCCTTGGAAGCCAATGTGTGATCAAAGGCCTGAGCAACGGCAGACAGGCGCAAATAATGCCGACGTTGGTCTCAACGGAGCTCCATGTCGCCGCAGGCGGGTTGTCGTAACTAGGATCAGCCGAGTTCGAGATGGCGACGAGAGATTGTAGACGGAGAATTGAGACTAGGCAGACACTGCAGGATCGCGCGTTAGTGTGACTTCTTTGTAACAGTTGATGGTAGGGGTATGCCCGCTGAGTAACTCATCACGAGAAGAGCCGGTGGTACAGTGATGCACCGTGCGAAAATCGAGTGAGCTTTGTGTTACACCTTGTAACAGACATCAGGCGCTCGCAGGACGGCCCGAATGGACAAAACAAGGTAACAGCAGGGAGGAATACTCACAATCCGCCAACTGCGAAGATGGATATGAGTCCAATCTTCTGCCTCTTCCCGAGATTTAACTTCTGGATGACCGGAATAGGAAGAAGAATGATCGCGAAATCGGTAAGGATGTTGATGGCGGCGTTCGTGAACCAGACGGCGAATTGGTTAAGACAAGTAGACTTCTCGTGAGTCCAGAAAGCTCGTACAGGTGTGCAGGTGAAGATACTGGAGAAGACTGTCCAGACGGTGTAGGCGACGACCACGGCCATCGTAAGCCAGTTCGCGATTTGGAACTTCTTGGTCGGGAAGATGCGTCGATATTGGAGAAGCATGGATCCTTTGGTCAAACCGAGCGACAGGTAGTATACGATGAGACTGGACCAAAATGTCTGTCGCTTTATGTTAGCAGAGCCTTAAAGTACACGTTGAGAGTGTCGCACCCTCAAAAACTTGACCATATGGTCGTCTGGTATTGTGTTGATGTGTCTGCCCATACCATATTCGGCCTCTGCATCTGGTCAGCTTCTGTAAGATAACGTAGTTAGGCGTATACTAACGGATACCAATGGCGATTGTCAGGCCAATGGAGCAGAGCTGGCAGAAGGTTAGCATGAGTATACATAACATGACGTAGTAATAAACTTACCATTGCGAGAGCGATGCCGGCATCTTCGATACCCACGCAGCGAATGATAAAGAAGCGCGTATACAGTCGAAGGGCGACGGTGATGAGAGCCAGACCAGTGAAGACGGACGATATCTCGACCGCTTGCCTGCCCCTCGGGTTATCAGATAATGATCCAGCCATGGTGTGATAGCGTAGGTCTCAAGACGACCAGATAAGGTGAATCAGGCTGCTTTTGTGGGAAACATGGAGTATTTCACAGCCTGCTCAGATCCCTGAACGAGATGGGTGGTATGGGCATTGGTCGGTGGCTTTACCTTTAACCACACTTATGCACGTACCCACCTTCCGTACGCCCATCGAACAGTGACATTCGCCAATTACTCCGCGGGTGCCAGGGTCTGCAGCCCTGTCAGAAAACCTTCGGCATGGCCACGAGTCGAAAACGCGAGAGCAACGAAGTGTGTGAGATCGGTCTCAACACGTCCCGTGCGACGTTCCGGTTTTCCCGGGATCTACAGAACGCAGAGAACCCAGTCCCTGCACAATGGTGAGCTGTTCGGCTGTCACGAAAAGTTGGAGAAGTAGCTCCAACTTCAAGCGGCACGCGTGTGCAAAAGTTGTGTATGGTTCGACCTCGAGCAGTTCGTGTTCATTCGTTTTGTGATGGTGGCTATGGTGTCACCAACCATGTTCGCCGGATGTAGTGTTTCAGCCCGATGCATAGGGCTCCTTCGGCCGCCAGCATCCTGGGAAGTGAGATCGTGATATTACACACGGGCTAAGGAGTCGTGGATGCGATTCCATCTTGAGCGTCGTACCGAGCCAGAGCGGTAAAGGATGCCACTGAGAACTCGGGAGGATCAGTCGAAAAAGCGGAGTGTACACACATGCAGGAACGTGGCACGGCTTGCGTGATGTCGTACAGGAGACGGTAAACTCTCATTCGCGGACTTCGTAAGCGAGGACTAAAAACTTTGTGTAGGCAAAACCATGATCATCCTTCGCGTTCGCAGGCTGCAGCTAGAGACGCACGGGGCGGACCTAGAGACGAACTTGCGCACGCAATGCGCTTTTTCATTTCTACCTCGCCAAAGTACGAAGCTTTAGAAATTGACGGCACGAACACCATCGCGAGCCGTCTGGAAAGGAGCTTTCATGTGCTGAGTTTGAATTGGTTGAGGCCCGGGCCGGAACCCTAGTGTCAACCCCATGAATTTGACAGGACGCTATATCCTCCGTCGCAGTCAGCAAGACGGCTCTGCCACTTGACATGCTTGGTTCCTACTCCGTAGACTTGATGGTCGCGCAGCTGCGTTGCTAGAAAGCGAGCAGAAGCAGTATGGCCCTGAAAATCTGCAGATCAGTCATCATCAACGCATGCAGCTGCTCAAGACCGTTAGAAGTCGCCGAGGCAAGTCGAATACAGGTGGAGACCTCAGAAATTGGACAAGATCAACTTCCACTAAACGTTTGGTGAGCAGAATAACTGTGGCTCCAGGAGATGTGCGGGTAGCTTTTAGACCGGATCTTTAGCTGTACGCGAGCCGCGATGACCCGGCGGCGGCCTTTTCTCGCTGAGACCTGCTGTGGAGATTGCCAACGGGTCGTAGCTGACTATGCGCACGGGATGAGCTCTCCATCTGTCTGTGGCTTCCTCACATAAATGAAGCTCCATATAGGCTGTACAGCGATGCCGTTGACACATTGTTGTTTCTGAGATTCTCCTTGCTTTTCTTTCCCCGCGGAAACAGGGTTGAGTCGGTCCTTCTGCCCGGCAAAGATCTGAGCCTGAGGATGCGTCCGACAGTGAGGGCCTTAGCCTGGGCGCGCGCTGTGACATGAGGATCGTCGACAGCGTAGTGTTACAAAAGGGCATGGTGTCGTGGGAACAGAGCGGACCCCTTCTCCACAAGTCGCGATTCGAAGGTGTCCCCAGCGGCTGGGCACCACGCGACGCCAAGGCGCTAGTGCGATTCGGCATCAGCCGGGTGTTCGACAACTCTCAACTTGTCTATCTTCATGTCAATCACGTTGAAAGAGGACTCGTGCGCAGCCCTACACACCGTTCAGGCGAGCGACATCATAGGTGTTATCTGACTGCCAATCATAAGTGGGTGCAGTCCACGCGAGAAGAGCTGCACACCTGGGCATGTGCCGAGTCGAGAGAGGCCCGCGCGTAAGCACCAGGTTGTCTGCTCGCCCATTGGAGCTTCCCCTTTCCTACCAGACATCTTCGATGGCGGTTGAAACTGTTTGCATATCGCTAAGACTCCGATACCCGCTACGTTTCTGTCCACGTAACAGGAAGATGCCGTTTTGCAGCTGATACCCAACGCTCCAGCTTGGCGCTTACTGTGACGAATTCGTCCAACTTACGTACAACGACATGCAACCATTATTGCTTTTTCGCAGCGAAGGGGTGCCATTATGTCAGTATGTTGCGCGGACCCTCTTTTCGCGCTTGCTTCCGCGCTTGTTGTGGAGGGCGTACTTTGGCAGCCGGGCTACGTTGTTCGCTGCCGCTGTTCCAGAAAAGCGAGGCGACGCCGCACCCGCAGACCCTTCGTTGGCTCACAGTGGCGCAATGCTGCACGCCGCTGATTCTAAGTCCATTGGGTGTTTGCTTTTCAGGGCGATGTCCTGCTAGCCTCCGAGGACCGAAAGCTACCGAGTACCATTGAACACGTACCGTGCTTCATGTTCTCGCTCGGCGCTATTGTGACTCCAACGAGGCCAGCTCAACGGAGCAAATTTCGGAGTCTCAGCACCCGATCCCAAGAGAGGAATTGGGAACTGTCAAAACGGGTCAGCATCGTGGAGTTGACCCAAATCGTAGGGTTTGGGTCAGCCTGTTCGGTAGATCAACGGTTGATCTATCGAAAAACCTAACCTTTACCGTGGTGTCTTTACGGTACCCATGATAACTACTGGAGGAGTCCAGGAAAATTCCCGCACATTATCGTCAGGCTCATTTCCTCCATCCCCCAACGGCTACTTGCTTACGACGACACCCCTCTTATCGCAGCACTGCCACTTCCCGCGATGTAAGCAGTATCCAGGTACCGCCGCATGTCCAGGTAACCCCTCTTCACAGGCGTGTTACGTACCTTTCCCTGAAGACGGATTACCATCGTTGGCCAGGGTAGCCCTGTAGGCAACATTGAAACTGTACCACTGGAGTATGAGTATCACCAGCTGGGACGGATCAGAGCCTTGTGCTTGAGGATGAAGTTAATGCGCGTAGTGAGGGTTGTGAGCAATAGCCGCGAGATTTCGCCGTTGGAGATGATTGTGGGATGGAAGTATGTTACCGACAGTCTAATGATTGTAGTAATGCGCTACCAATGCGAGAACGGGAGTGCACAACGACGGTCCATCCTTGCCTTCGAAGGCACTACTACCCGGCGGCAACGTCACAATGCGACATAGGCTCTCGACTTCCATCTCCTACAGCCTTACCCCAGCCTTCCAATTATGCGATGAACGGCATTCACATGGTCCTACCGTGTCTCCACATCCAAACCCATGTCCTCTGGAATCGCCTCGACGAGTATCACGGCCGGACTCATGAGTACGCCGTTGTGCAAAGCCTTCAACTGATCCGAGACATCAGCAAAGGGGCCTCTTACTTCCAGTAGTACAAGCTTTTAGTCCTGCGCCTCCTCAGATGAGGTGGGGTCTTGCGGCCATGCGGTGTCTTCGATACCCGATACGAGCGCTGGGGTCACGCAGAGACAGACACGATACCGGGCGTCCTCAGATACTGAGGTCATTTGCTTCGGGTCAACGCTGTTCCCGGGTGTACACACTCGATCCGATGATGATCTTGCAAATCGAGAAGCTCCAGCTTTGATCGCATGAGTTCGCACGGCCAGGTCTCGGGCTCGAATTTGTCCCGCACTTCATTCAAAAAGAGATGTCTCGCGAACTCTCCGTGGAAGACAGCGGATTATTTTTCTCGCTAAGGCAAGGACCTGGGAGTTTCTAAGATGGCTATTCTCGATTCTTTTGATGGTCGCTGGCGTGTCTAGGCGTTTCACTGTGTGAAGGTCACCTTAGCTATGGTTAGCTTCTTCATCTCCAATCCAGCGATGTATTTGGAAACTTCCAGTAATTGGTACGTCGTCAATTTGTACTTGCAGTAGATTGTCTAGCTTGCATCAAGTACAGATATTCACTTCTCTTTCAACTGTGCTTTGGCGGTTTGGGCTGAGCACGAGCAACATCATTGTGAAGTGCATGGAGTGAACAAAGCCGTACGAATAACTGGAGGCCCTTTGTTGACTATCGTGGCTGTGTTCATAGCCATTGCTCTACGTTGTCGCTTATAGACATTGTGAGCGCATACTGATACCCATATGTTGTACACAATGTCTTGTGTAGGGCCATGCCCGTTGAGACAACCTTCGCTGGAGAGAAATGCGAGTCTCACTACTAGTGTCTCGTATGTGCACCGATACTTTTCATTTCCATGCGGCTCTTGTAGTCCCCTTTCACGATAACGTCACTGTTTTGATAGCTTTTGAATGAATGCTCACTGGATACAAGCAGGAAGGGGATAGGGACCAGCTGAGGCCGGTTGCGCATGTGATTCACCAGCTGCCAAGTTCGCCTTCTCGCTCTCTGCTTACGGCCTTTGCTTCGTCTCAAAGAATGTAAAGTCCGACCAAACCCAGGTGTAAAGCCTTCACAGCATCAGCTCAACCATGTTCCATCGACTAGACCATCTGCCACCCCAACGCGGCCTAGATAGCTCCTTCTATAGCTACACGACACTCGATGGCCTGCCTCACCGATCCTACGCCCTCTACCTCCTGCGACGATGTGCCTACATCGTCGGACCTATCATGCGTCGGCATGGCTGGACTGTCCCAATGCTGCATGAGCTCTCGCAGTACTCTTCCTGCCATGGCAAGTCCCTGACTCAAAAGCAATACGGCATAGATCGTTATGGGAAAACCACAACCGAGATCATCCCGTTGAACATACAGTTACGTTTACGTGACGATCGCGATCCACGCCGTTTCGTCCATATGAACGACTTGGTAAGGACAATGCTGCATGAGCTTGCGCATTTTGCGCATGCGCGGCATTTCGTGGGGTTTTACAAGTTGAATGCTGCATTATTAAACGAACTAGTCAAAGACGTCGAGACTGGGGAGCTCCGTCGGCGTGTAGACTGGCGCGATGTCCCCATACGCATTGCACGATTGGAAGAGATCGTGTACACTATGACTAGAGACCTGAAGACGACCTTTGCGGAGGTGATTGGCGTTGAGAGGAAAGATCGGTACAGATATAGGGTGTGAGAGCCGCGTATGAGAGCATCACGTTCAAGATAGAGCTGAGTAGAGCAGAAAGACACGGGTTGTATTGGTCGAGCGGTTAGAGACCAGCGTTTGGGTGTGGTTTAAGCATTCAGCTACGACTTGCTGAACTAGATGATAGCTCAATCAGTCGGTTTCACAGAGAGTACGTCCTCGAGGCGGATATCATCATCAGCCTCAAGTCGCTTGATCGTGACAACCGATGACTCAACAACCCTATAGCTGATGTGCGTGTGAACTGTCGTCGGCGCCCAACCCAGCATCTGCCATCCTAGTAGCTCCCAGACTGTTCCCTCAAACCAGTCCTTGAGAAAAGCGTTCTCACTGATGCCCATTATACATGTCTGCCCATCTTTGAAACCGGCGAACTTCAACGACCTCACCCACGATTCTCCTGGATCCGTTTTCTCGCGTCCGCTTGTACTTAGAGGTGTAAAGCCGGTGTGAATGACATGTTGTTTCCCTGGATACAGTGTAACGTATTGGCTTCTAGTCGTCCATGAAAACCTCTCGCTAGAGAAATAGCAAAGATTCAAGGTGCTGCGTGGCACGCGTTCGCCAGTCTCGACATCGGTGAACGTGAGCCCGCCATCATGAAGTATCTTGCCGTCGAAGAGGCTCGTTTCACGTTTGTACAATGTAATCGGTTTGTCGTGACGAAGCGTGAGACTGAGGCGGATGTTCAGATCGGTGGATCCGTCGATGTCGAAAACGTCGGGCGAAGAAGTGATGGCGACGTCGATAGATGGTGAACTAGCCATTACGACTGACAAAAATACAGCATCTAATCTGGAAAAGTAAAGGTGTGAGAGCAGTAACTATACTCATGGGTAATGCAAAGACAAATGCAAAGCTGCTGCCTTGACGCGTCGCGTCCTGCATGCGCCATTGTCAATTTTACAGAACTTCGGTCCGCATCGCTACTCGGGCATTGTCCCAGGCAATCATCTGGAACCATTGCGGGCTTTGCGATCGCATTGTTTCTAAGGATGTGAACGCTGACAGCCACGTCGACAGGGTGAGCAGATGCGTTCATGGGTGCTAGAGCTGCCAAACGAGATATCCGATGGATAATGTCATCAGCCACGCTAACCACATCCAGCACTAGCGTGCACACGAGCCATCAGCATATCCATGGATATCGTCACGTACGAGCTGCGCCCACTACACCACCTTACTCTATTCATACGGAATTGCGCGACTCATTTAAAAAGAGTGATCTGAAGAGGTATGGACGCGATACGGCAAGGAACGCTATGCGTCCTGGCTGGCAAAAACTACAATGTTCGCACCATCCACACCAAGGGGAACGCCGCGACCAAGTGAAGGTGAAAGGGTCTGATGGGAGCAAGACCCCGGAACAAGAGGCAGCACCAAGAGCTATCATGACCGAAACAATGAGTCTCATGAACGCCCGATCACAATGGAGGAGTCCAGTATTGATGTGCTGAGAAAGCCATATTTGGCTATCAGATGGCTCTCTGACGTCTGGAACTATCGCAGGTCACCTCAACTTGTCCCGTCTTAACCGCTTCTCAGCACAATCCTATTGTTCCGCGAAGTGAACGCGCTCAAAATGGGTCGTTCTTGCGTCTTCACTACGACTCGCATTAGGAATTACCAGTCTTCACCACCCGATTGGGACAAGACGGCAGAAATTTGTGCAGCTCACCTCGAGACAATAGCAGCTTAATGAGAAACAGTCGCAGCCGTCGACAGTAGTCCTCATACTTAAACTGCCCTCCTCCTTGGCAGAATCTATCGTCAGACTGCCCAGCTTCTTCTATCTTCTCATTACGACTTTCTCAGTTTACCGCACGTTACCATACATTCTTCAGCACTCAGCTTCTTACTTCCATCTTTCGATCTTTACGATACCCATTACTCTTTACGATACCTTTCCATTATCATGTCTTCCTCTACTCTGCCCTCGGTCGAGCTGGTCTCACCCGGCATGCTTGAAGCTGCCACCATCTTGGCTGGACTTCGTCACACTCGTCCCAGAGATCCCTTTACGACTCCCACAAGGTCACCTTCCGTCATCCTCCCTTCGGTTGAGCAGGCCTCACCGATCGATGTACCCATGGGAGCTGCTCGTGCTGGCCACACCTTCGGCACTCGCTCCACCGGCGCTCCTTCTCCGTCTGCTTCTTACAGCTCTGGCAAACCTCGTCTGCTCAAGCTCAAGCTCAGGCGCCCCAAGAACACCACCGCGATCGACTCCACTCCCATCCCCGTGAGCCAGGCTGTCGGCCCCCCCAACGCAGAGTCTGGTCGCTCAGGTCTCAAGCTCAAACTACGTTGCATCCAATCCGCCCTTCATCCTTCTTCACCCACCCCCATTGCTGGCGCTGGCCATAAGCGCAAGATCGATCAACTCGTCACTCAGTCTGAGGATGACAACGACTCCGAGGCCGACATCATGCCGCCCAAACGTCGCATGAAGCAGACCGCCCAACCTCCTCTGCCCATCTCCGCGCCCACCATGAAGCGCAACAAGCGCATCCTGGACCCGAAGAGGGCTGACCACGCAGCACTCATCGCCACTGCCGCCAAGGCCGGCAACGAGTACTACGACTCGGACGTGGGCGACGTCGCTGGCGACGTCAAAGACACCACCAAGCCAGAATTGTTCCGCAACGTCACCTGGGGCGCCTACGCCACCGACTACGCCGACGACGACAACTTCAAGGCCAATCCTGAGTTCACTCAGTTCGTCCCCGGCCGGTTCGAGCTTCTCGCTGACGGCACCGCGTTCGACCAGAAGCACAAGCTGGTCGTCAAGCTCCTCGACAAGAACGGCAAGAAGCGCATCTTCGCCAACCCGCCCCCGCGCAACTGGGCTTCGCAGGAGGCCATCACGGCGCTGAACAAGCGCACTGTTCAGCAAATCCGGCGCAACACCAGCGTCCGGTTCCGTGAGGTCGTGCAGGCCTACGTGGCGGAGGAGCGCAAGTGGATCCTCGCCAACCTCACCGCCGGCAAGCCCACCAAGGGGTGGAAGGCCTTCGTTGAGGCGTTCAACCAGACCTTCGGCGGCAAGATTCTCGCGGGTACGGCCGGCGCTCGGCCTTTGAGGAGTCACTCAAGTCTCACCAAGGAGGTGGAGAGATTTGGAGCTGACTTCTACATGAAGGGTCGGGTGCCGGTGACAGCCAAGAAGGTGGTCAAGAAGGAGTGAGTGGTTGTGGCGGCGGAGATGTGGTGTGGTGGTGTCTGGTCTGTGGGTGCTGGTGGTGAGCTGGGCGCTGGTCGTCCGTAAGTCTCACCTTGATGATCATTAGCTAGTTGTGAGCTGGGGCTGGTCCCTTGTAAGTCTCGACAATTCATATATACACTCTTTGAACACTCGCACAATGTATTCGTGATGATCAATGCTGACTGAAAAAATGATTTGTGTGCCTCCAGGCCATGCATGCCAGATATACTTGATGAACTGCAATGTGTATATCGTCTTCCCGCTGCTATAACCTGATGCATTTTAACCATTGGCACGTGTATGTTATCTCTGGTCTTCACCCTTCGCACCCTAAAGCTGAGTCAGAACTCCATTGCATCCGTCGCCATGGTATCCACCCCCATTGATGCAAGCACCGCCGCAACATCGTCGACTGCCTGCTCGATCTTCTGATGCTCTTGGTGCACCATCTCCACACACCGCATGACCTGAGATCGCGCGGTATGCGCCTCAGCTGGTCGCGTTCCTTCCGTACCCGCGAACTGATCTACGACATCAAACAGCAGGTGCCCGTAGCTATCATCTGCGCTCGCAGAATAGCGCGAAGAGTTCGCGCCATTCTTCTCGTCCTCAAATTCCGGAAGGTTATATTTTTCTATCGCAGTCTTCGTCATGACTGCAATCTCGTTGTGGAGGAAGATCGCATCTGAGTTGGGGTTGAGCATGCGAAACAGTGCTGGTGAAGAGCCGGACCCGCTGATGTTGCATCGGAAGACTCGGGTGATGATGCTGCCGTACAGTAAGAAGTCGTTGAGACCAATGATCTCCTTGAGTCTTTGGAGGATACTGTTGGTGTAACAGGACGTGTGTGTGTTCATTGTCTCAACCAGTGTTACCGTTGAAATCGATTGTGTGTGTTTTCGGTGCGGTTGGCTGTTGAATGTGACGTTCTGTTGAAAGCTTCTGATAGTGGTTAAAGTGGTAGAAGGTAAAGGGCCGTTTATAAGGGGTCTATAGGCTCTGAACTCAAGAGTGAAATTGGTTGAGTAGAACAAGAGTCAGATCGTGAACCGTTCTCGGTCGATATAAGCGGCGAAGAAGGCTCTCATTCACATCGCCAAGGTAGGGCCACAATGATCGAATCGGTGAATTGAGTGAGCTTCTCAAGGGTCGTGACTCCCGCGGAGCGACTGCGGAGGTCTCAAAGCAAGATGTCGCAAACTTCATCTTCTTGTAAGGCAAGGAGTGTGACGGGTCGGTAGTGACGAACAAAAGCAGCACCTGACTGATTAGCCAAGTAGCAAGAGATTTAAATGCAATATATATATATAAGTATAGAAGGAATTTGCGAAGCAAAAGAGAAGGTAATTCGCCAGTCCGTTAAATACTTGCACTTACCTTGTGATGAGTTGACTATTGCTTGTTCGGCCTCATTGTCTAACCTCATTCTATTGTTCTATACGAGCAAAACATCAAAGGTAGTTAATGATTGCGCACGCAGTTGTGCCAAAGTTTGTCGTACAACAGGACTACGCTGCCAAGTGAGTGTAGGATGGAGTGACCTCTACTGCAAGCTGAGCCAAACTGCGCGCAAGACCCTTCAGCCATGATACCTGCTGAACAGGCGCTACAGTTGCAGCAAACCCAGGTTCGGGCGTGACGGGTAGATCAAAGGGCGATTGCAACGACAACACAGCTAAGAGAGCGGCAAGATCGAGAACACCAATTTGACCGGCAGCAGGCACATCTTTCCCGATACTACCAAAGCGGAGACAAGAAGCCTCGAAAGCTCGTCGGGCCTGCTCGCGCTGCTGCACAGCCACACCCTGCTCTTCCAGCACTTTCCTGGTCTGCGCATCTTTCGCCAGCTCAGCTGCCTTCTGCGCCTTGTCCAAGCGCCTGTAGATGAAGTCAATTACCACGCATCGCGCAACGAAGACATACCCTCTCGTCATCAACGAGAATCTCTGCGTGCAATACTCGCGAAATCTCTGTATCAAGGGATGCAAGAGATTCGTACCTTCCAGTACCGACGGTAGATTTGGTTCGTCCTCGTCGTACATCTCGGAGAGCAAAGCTTCGTGCCACATCTGGATGTGTGGACGAGCGCGCAGAAAGGAGATGAGGTGGGCTTTGGCTATATGGGCCGAGTCAGACTTGCATAGTATGTGCGAGATAAAGGTCAGATAGTAGAACCACTCCACTGCCGAAGTGTACGACTGAATCGTGGAAAAGATCGCTGGGATGGTGTACCAGCTGGGCCGGAAGACTTTCGGCTGTTGAGTGTATTCCATTTCGGTGAAACCGCGCAACGTCAAGCTGATCATTTGGACACGCTTTGCTTAGTCTTCGCTGGGTTGTGGTAGCTGAAAGAAGCTCGTGGAATCGCGCATGCTCATGGAATGACCTCGATTGACGGCGTTGTGAAGGGTGATGTCGAGAAACAGTGTCTGTTTGCTGGTGGTCGATAGCGCAAGCGATGAATAAGTCACACCATTAGACGGGACTGTATCCGGGGGTGATGCGAGTATGAAGTGCGAAGCGCTCATGACCCCTGGGACTCCAGGTACCGATGTTGCTAGTTCCTGAACAGATCGTCAAGTGCTCTACGACCCAAAAAAGTGTGCAGGGTACTCAATGAAAGACGCAAACCACCTTACACTTGACGGTGCGAGAGCAATCTCTCCACCACCCCACCATACATTGGAGCACTGGCCCCCATGTAGTCCAAAGACCACTATCAATTCTTACCACTCGTTCGTGCAGCCATCTTTGCTCTACGCTGCCCGTACAACAGTAACCATGTCCACTCAGGAGGTTCCGGTAGAAACGCCTTTCCTCGACATGAACATTGACAAGCAACATGGCCCTGTGCACGTTCACAGTGCGACCGCTACAATCACCAGGATCGCTAAGAGCCCACCGTCCAAGGGTTTCACCACGAAGGTCATCAGGGTCGTGATGTCATGCACCGGCAACATTGACACCGACACCATTCTCATCGAGAACTCCGATATCCTTCGCATGTTTGTTGAGAAGGACGGAAAAATAGTCATCAGTTTCACGCAGCTTCCCATGATGATACCGATCTGGAAGTTGGAACCTGCTGGCCCAATGCCGGACAACATGGGTGAAGAGGACACCGACGAGGACCTCCAGATGCGAAGGAATGCTTGGAAAACCTGTCGACTTGTATGGGGGCGCCATGCGGGACTTGAAGAGCTGAACAGGCGAGCAGCTGTGACTATGCGTGCGATGCAGAAGCAGGACGAGCTTGCTGCTCAAGCTGATAATGGTAAGCAATTGCGTTCTTTACTATTTGGTCGTTTGCGCATCGCCCCTGAAGTCAGTCCCCTCGTGATAGCAATCACTGGCCTCTAATAAGCTGAACGCCTTAGACGTCTAGCAACAACGCCAAAGAACCCGATTTCTGGACGTCAACGAGCAGTATACGTACCGCCGCCATCGACGACGCCAACGACTCTACAACCATCGACGACCCCACAGGGCACCCCACCGAGGCATCAGTTCGTACTCCCTGGCGCACCAGCTTCCAAGAATTCCCGTCGCGTTCCAAACCAGGCATTTCTGTCCGCCCCGACAACGATGACACGTCCTATGCGTATCGGTGGTCATACACTACTACAGCCAGAGGACGTCGAAGGGCATTGGAGCGATGCAGAGGAAGAGGTTGCGGGCCAGACTGCTGGCGACTCTACATCGACCGGAACACGCAAGCCCGGGTCTGAAGACCTTGCAGCCTTGGTCCGGCGTCGCCAGGCCGAGATCGAGGCTGCTCAGGCCACGGAGGCGGGCCCATCGGATTTCTTGGGCTCATCCCGTTTGGAGGATGATAATGAAGGAGATGGAGATCCTGAGCTCTTTGGTCTCTCGGGTATAGATGACGAGGGAGGTATAGAGGGACAAGTCGAGAACCGGTCGGAAAAAGAGCCTGAAGAGGACAGCGAAGACTTCGAAGACAGCAGCGAAGAGGCCGACGATGACAAAGAAGACGGAGACTTTGGGGAGTCTCTCCCTGTGAAGGGCAAGCGCTCGCAAGGTACCCTGAAGAAAGTCTCACGACCGTCTCAGAAGCAGCTTGGAAAGCGACCTGCCAAGCCCACTCCAGTTGAAGCCAATACCCAGCCCCCCAAGTCAAAGCTTCGAAAGACTGGGGTTCCGATCTGGCCGACGACTATCATCACCACTGGTACCGCCGGACCGAGTCTACGACAGGTTATGGAAGAGATGGGCCAGATCCTGACGACAGACGCTGAGCGTCAAGAGTATATGCATCTCGTGTGGACGCGTCGTCGAGCCGCCGAGGAAGACAAGGATGCTACCGCCGAACAAGCAGTACTTCATGACCTAGAGACCTTTGTGCGTAATCACGGCATCGTGGACTTGCACAACCGGTGGGCACGATGGATGGAGTCTGGCGTCAAGACTGCCATGCCCATGTATAAACCGGCAGGAACTGGTGTGATGGATGCGGAGGAGCGGAAGACGATGTTCGAGAGGAAGAAAAGGGTGCGTCGGGGCTAGGAAGGCTTGGTGGGTTCGAGACGGAATGAGACGGTTCGGCGCGAGTCCATGGTGTTGAGACTTGATAGGGAGTCAAGAAAGCTTTGCGTATGACACTGGTTGTTAGCTGGAGGGTAGAACGTCTTCGTTGAAGAGGACAAATTAAAATGTAATGAATCCTCGATATACTAAGCACTGCGGGCCGATATGACGTCGTGTGTGATCGCTTGTGTAGACCTTGGGCGTGCAACTATGCTTCACAGGTAACCACGTGCGGCAAAGGATATTGATGAAAGTGAGGTAAATGTTGGACAGATTCTGGAGATGGCAACCATACCTAGGTAGCCTTCTTCGGATATCGTGAAGTTTGGTGGTTCAGGGTCCAAGCACGCGTGTCGCGTACGCGACATCGGCGCTAATTTCGGTGATGATGACGTCATCATTCTTCACAACACCACTGCAACCACAACCGCGCATCTCAAGTTACCTTCGGGGATATACTTCCAAGACCGCGCATCTGACAACTACATTGAGGCCTCAGGATGCTCGTCATAAGCGGGTGTCGTTGCCTCCTTCCCAGCGAAGCGTGGACTTCGAAGACGCCTGACAGCGACGAAGACCGCTTACAATGCTCACGACATCTTGCGATGCATGAGATGAATCCAATATTGTTACGGCCCGCATCGGCTGTGCAGAAAATTTTCTGCACGCAAATTCACTATTTCGTTGTTGAGCCGCTATGACCAAAGGTTCTTGGAACTCATCGACATTGCTCGCCATCTTATCTGAACCACCAGTCTTCCAGTACGCACCTGTGTACTGATCATAACCTCTCTGCCTCTCGTAAGCGCAACAAACTCCGAAATTGAGACGTTCAGGTTGGAAGTCACGGTGCATGAAAGCTCGTCGCAAAGGAAACCAACGGTAGAGCACCCCGCCGATCACTTTCTCAACCAGCCGCCATCAATCCCAGCTCTTCGACTGGGAAGCCTCGCACTCCTGCATCGGAACTTGCTATTACCGATAGGAAATTTATTGATATGGGAAATGAGAGCAGCGTCCCGGCAGCTAGGTCTTGTGACAAAGCACCGGAGCAAGCAGCTAAGAAGCATGAGCCCGGCAACAGTGAAACAAATTTGCCTGTTACAAACTTCAGCGAACCCAAATCGAAACGACACAAGACTATCAGGGCCAAGACAGTCATAAAACCTCCCACTAAGCGCGTACCGAATTCCGTGAACAGTCGTGCGCCACAAGGTCAAGGCACTGAACAAACTGTCGATCACCTCCGGGATAAACACTTCCAGCCCCAAATACGTGAGAAGGGAGGACGCAATGGAAAGAAGGACAGTACATCCGAGACTCCAACAAGACGTTCGCATCGGAAGAAGGCTGGTCGACCGGAAGCTGGACCCACTACTCCTCTGGTAAAGAGTGTAAACAAATACGGCTTTGAGGTATGGGTCCCGGCTACCGGATCGAACAGCCTTACGGCGAGTCACAATGCGAAAGAGGAGAGCGCAGAACCTCTTTCTCTTCAAGAAGACGACATCTCCGATGACGTTTCGGTCGGACACACCCCCGATTCCGCGGTAGCTGATCCAGGCAAAGAGACCACCGGAGAAGCAATACCTCAAGGGCACGCCGGTGACAACAGAAAGCACGAACCGGTCAATGATGTCGTTAGGAGCGGCGGGGAAGGGGACCTAGTGGCGATGGAGGACGTTGTCGACACCAGCTTCATTCTAGAACGGCTCAAGACTTATGATAGACGAGTGTCGACCGAAAAGGACACGGATGCGCACGATGCTGGTGACCGGGAAAAGCAGCCAGTATCCGACCAAGACGTTCAAATGATGGATGTCGATGACTCGCAAGCTAGTGTCACTGCTTCTGGGTTTGGTCATGACGACGCCAATCCCCAAGTCAATCACCATGCTTCACCAGGCTTGATACCAGAAGAGGAAGGTATCGCTGCTGAGATCAATAGCCCCCTGGCAGTTGACCTCACAGTTGGAAGAACAACACCTGGCCCCTTGTACTGGCGTGCAGCCGACAAACGAACGGAAACTGGTGTCCACTTCTTCAACATGCCTTTCGAGGACTTGCGTGAGATGACACGACTCCAAGCTCTCGAACGAGCACGTCCACAGTCATCCGATGAACTTCGTGCTCTGCTGATCTCCGCGACTACCAGTAGCGAATCCAGTCCCGAAGAGTACGCCCTCGCTGAAGCCAGGGTCAAGCTCCAAGCATGTCGCAATGCGTTGTATGGCGTTCGACTAAGGGAGCGCATGGCTACAATGCGGATGGCAGCCGCTCGCGCAACGCAACAGCCGCGTAATCTTGTTGCACAACTTGAGGTCATCACCGATGATGCACGGAAGGAGCTTCGTGATGCTCAAGATGCGTTTGATGAGGACTTTCGGAATGTTGCTGTCGCCAAGCAAGCCCTCAAGAATGTCACGGGTAAGCCCGTGCCAGATATTCAGGACCCAGAGACGGAAGCGGATGCTTTGAGAAGGGAGAAGATGGTTAATGAGATCAATGGGGCTATTGCAGAGTATGAAGCGCAGGTGAAAGCGCAGCACGGTATCAGTTGAGGCGCACTTTGGGTAAGGTGTTTGGCAAAAGGAGTTGGATGACGGGGCCTGTATGTTAATGTGTAGTGGAGGCATATGGCGGAGACGTGTAATGTATGAATCGACTTCTACGGAGGCGACAAGCGACCCGAATTCATGTGATGTGAAATGCGATAACGATGTCGCTATTTTGACTTCTACAGTGTTGCCTGAATGTTCGTGGGTATATCACTTATCGATTGTATCAGTTGCTCGAGTTGGATCAATAAGTAGTGCTGTGTATAGTCCTTTCAATGTTTTCTCTCGTTTTGGAGGTCGCGAGTGAGAGCGCAAGCGAAAGTGAGACAAAACAAAACAGCCCTGCGCGCAAACGACCACCACGCGAATTTCAATAACATCACATCTCAACGATTTTTCCAATAAACCTCGGATCATTGATATACAAAGGCCAGTATGCGCAGCGAAGGCTCCAAAATGCAAAGCGACACGCCAGACCCCCAGCAATTCTTCACACCCGCGCCTACCCCACCGGTCAACACCACTGCGCCTGAGACAAATGCGATGCAGACTCCCAAGACATACAGACGGAAGAGGCCACCCACGACGTCGCGCAGTCTTACCGTCTTTGAGCCTCGGCTCTTCGCTGTCATGCCCGAAGCCGCGGCCAGCGAGCTCATCAACACTATGCGCTTGATTCTCACGAGAGGCGGCCAGAAGAAGCACTTGCTGGAATTGTGGTCGCAGAGAATCAAAGATATTCTCCAGAGGCTGGACAACCGCGAGGTAGTTAGGGTGTATAACGAGTTTGCGACTGCGCATGATCATCGGGAAGAGAGGTTGACGTACAAGCTGCCGGTGGTCCAAGAATTGGAAGAGGAGAAAGAAGAGGCGGAGAAGGTCGATGAAGCGCACGACGATATCGGGACCCATGGCAGGCTTAAAAGGTCTGTGGGAGAAGATGCTGCTGCCGACAACGCACTGCAAAAGAAAGTCAGATTCGAAGTCGCACAAGACCCTGATGTCGCCATGGGAGGCATACCTTCACCGAGAATCTTGATTCCTTCTGCGATTGAACATGCCGAGCCAAAGACAGCGATGTCGCCTTCACCCACATCGCCGGTACCACCACCTTCTCCATCCGTTTCCGCAGGCGTCGCATGCGAAAGACACCCTCACGGCACCTGCACGGTCGTACGAGTCCATGGTTTCGAAGCCTTTCCCGTCTTGAATATCCAGGAAATCCAAGCCGACTATTATGGGAGCGCCAGCATCGTTGCCATGTGCGTGCACCGCAGAAACAACAACCACGTCACCCAAGTAGCAGCAAGTATGGATAATGGGCCAGTCGACTTCCTTCTCATCAACGACCCGCGCATCATTGAGTTCCTCGGTTTCCGTGAGCCACCATACAACACCCTCTGCATCCAACCCAACCCTCGTCTAGATGAGACATACCAGATACATGTCCAGCCAGGCCGTGCATCGCGCGACCCAAACTCTTGGCTTGTTGGCGAGTTGGTATCGGCGCGCCATGCGTATCTATACTGGTTGGACAGCAGGCAGGCCGCAGACCCGAAAGCTCCACCTACTATCGCGGAAGCTAAGATCCTGGCCCCCAAGATAGGTCGCCGAGCTAAAGATGTATGGGAAGAGATTGAGAAGTGTTGGAAGCTTGAGCAGGGTAGTAATGGGAAGCGTTACAGAGAGAACAGGATGGAGTACTTAGGGGAGGATCCAAGGTATCTCGAGAGAGGAGATTGCAGATTGGGGAGGAGTATGTGGGTGTAGGTGGAGGAGCTGTGCTTGTATCTTCGATTCATTCGGACTGCGATGAAAGCTTCAGGAAGCACTCTAACTGCTTGACATTCCAGACATGTCCTGAGCTATGCGTATTCGCTAAGGCCACCTCAATGCGGTGAGCGTGATGGTCGACTGTTTGTCGCGCGCGTAGTATATGCGCACATCGACATCACTCTCTTGTAGTAATACATCTTTCGAACACATCGATACTTAATGAATCCATGAGTGTACAGTGGCAAATCTGGTTCCTGGTGTTAAGGTCCATAAAAAACAAGTGCGACTTACTCTGCCACGGGTCATTAATGGGTGCATTGAACCCTAACATCACACTATGTTATCGTGTAATTCAGCTAAATTGCTCGAATTTCGGTTGATTATCCGGACATACTGTCGATGTCCTTGATGCTGGGAGGCTGTGTGAGGGGAGGGATGGGGTTTCGCTGAAAAGCTTGAGCTATGACGCAGATTGATTACTAAGCACAAATCCGGCCTCAAACCGCGACTGCAAACTTCAGTGCTACACGTCGGCCAACAAACGTCAACGATTGCCCGATGCCACAATCCTGCGAGCTTCGATGTCTTACCGAATACCTCGCGATATGGATACATTTTTCCCAGTCCTCTCCTTCCATGATAGCGAGACCATGCCACCTAGATAACGCGAAGACGACGCGTCCCCTCCGCGCACCGACGAACGAAATCCAGCAAGGCTCCCTCACCCGATCAAACTTCATGACGCTTCACCCGATACCTGCTACAATCAACGAATAATCATGGATAAAGACCGACATCTACGTACATATGGTTGAACCGGTATACGGTGGTGTTGTGTCTACAGATCTTCGGCACCATCATCCATTTGGTCGTCCTCTGTAGGCACAGCAGCTTCTGGTGGGGCAACAATTGCTGGAGCTGTTTCATCCGGGGCGGCAGTCCCTGAGGCTTCCGTTGGCGGTGGTACGGGTGCTGGCAGGCCACCTGGAAAGGAGCCTGTCACGTAGGATTCATGGAAAAGATCACCGTCATCGTCCGATTCCGCATCCGAGCCTGAGCCTGAGTCATTTTCATCAGGCTCTTCTTCAGGATCTGCCCACGGCCGTTGCGCTTCCTCGATAATTGGCACCGCCATCGACCGGACCTCATGGACACCTCTTAAATGCGCATCAGGAGCCAGAATCTTGCCTATCTCTCCTTGGCTGGATGATTCCGGAACTTCCACGAGCTCTGCAGATTTTGATGCCTCCGGCTCCATCTCACCCTTGCCCCCATCTTCTCTGCACAGACGAAGGTCTTCGAACGTCATGGGTTCATACGGCACTCGTATTCCAATCCTAGGCCATATGGGCCGCGCTGGGACCTCGTCCTTGGGTGTGCTCTGGAACATCAGTCCGTAGTGGTCGTATAGCCTAGAGCGGTAAACAGGCATACCGAGTGCCGGCACGTATCCATCCGGACCCCCTTCGGTCACGTCTTTGGGTGCATCTATCCCCTGGATGGGCCACTTCACAGGTTCTTCAGGTCGCGTCGGTTGCTCTGAGTATGGTATCCAGCACTCGTTTAACGAGTGGGGCCAGAATGCCCGGCATCTATTGGGATTCAGAAGACAGATTTTCCTGCGAGATCTTGGCTCTAGAGCGACAGCTCGCGTATCCGTCTCGGGGAAGCCCATGGGTATGGTCGCATCTGAAATTTCCTCTAACACTGGAGATTGAGGGGGCGAGTTGACAGGTGAGGCATGCTGTAGCTTTCGGTATGTGTGTCGTTCGCGGCGACCGGTCGTTTCCTCCGCCCACTCGGTGGTGACGAACTTGCGTTCGCCCAATCTGAATGGTTTCGAATCTCTCCAGAACTCCCGGGCTGGGTATGGGTAACCGATGGTCGCTTTGCCAGCTTTTCGGCTTTCGCCTACTGGCTTCTCGAGTACGGTCTCGTTATTCGTAGGCTCATCTCCGGAAGCCTGTGGTGCGTCAACTTGGCTGTCACGATCACTTTCGCTGTCAAGATCATCTGCTTCTATCCAGTCTTCCGGATCATCCCTAACGGCGCTGGTCTCAGGATACCAACCAGTTTTCACCGGCCCGAGGCAATCATACGAGGTCAGCCAATCCCAAGAGCTCTCACGTGCAGAGATGAACAGGCCCTGTTTCGTCTGAATTTGACCCCACCTGTCTTGGACGATACTCCTACCGGAAACCGTTGCTTCTCGGACATTCGAAGTATTAGGTCTGCTGTTCTTGTAGGTTTCGATCTCGTCTCGGCGTCTTGCATCATGGGAACTGTACACAAGATTCTTCGTCTCGCGATCGATCTTCTTCTCCGTTTTCATCCGCTCGGCCTCGACCGCCGCCTCATCCAGCTGAAAGCGATGCGGCTCGATCTCGTCCGAATCATCACTGTCAGTGTCGTCTTCCTCTGGGCGACGCAAGCCAACAAGTCGACGCCTGTATCTTGGTGTCCACAGGTGAAGCTCGCCCGGCCCTACAAGAGGCAGAGTGGCCTTTTGCCTCGTCCTTTTCGGGATCTGATTCCCGAGATGGTTTTCCAAGCCTTGTTTGTAATTTCGGCCACCAATGTCTCTTGAGTCATATAGTTCCATCAACGAATGCAGCCAGTCATAATGGCCATTATCGGTGCCTGAGTTCTCGAGCTTATATTGAAGCCTACGACGCAACCGTTTTGCTTCAGCTTCTTTCCTCTTATCAGGGTCCAAGTAGATCAGCCTTCTCCGCCGCCTGGAGGCATCCTGGTAGAAGAGCCAGTCTTCGACCATCTGTTGAGCGCGCGTCATCCCTTCATGGTCTCTCTGACGTTTTGCTTTGTCAAACCTCTTGTCATCTCTGTATTTTTTAGCCTGCCTGTAGTTATCCCTTGCTATTAGCATCTCTCTCTTGGCTGCTTTCGTATCCGGATCCCTTCCACTCCGCCCATTATTTTCGAGCTCATCTCGATAAGCTTGATTCTTCGCTGTATAGTCCGCTTCGATCGCCTCGAAGTTGTAGTCAGCAGCGTGATCCTTCTCAATGTCTTCATCCTTCTTCTGGTCTTTCTGCCAGAGCTCCAGGTCTTTGGTTATCTTATCCCATGTGTCGCGCAGAGTGTTTACTCGAGAGCCTCTGGTTGCCCCTGGCTCCGTGGTGACAAGTATCAGTTTTGGAATATACTTATTCTTGGGGGCTACATCCTCAGACCTATTACGAGCTGTGTTGTCCTCTCTTCCCTTTTCCTTCCTCGAATTGCCATCTTTGCTGTTCTTCTGTTGGTTCTCGTTGGTCATCTTGTCGCGACAAGTTTGAGCTTAACGCAGCAAACGTGGGGTGGCTTGTTTCAGGACTGAATTCAATTATGCTAAATCGTGGGGAACTGAACGCCGTCGTTGCATCAAGTTCAGGGTAAATATCATGCTAACATACTGGCCGAGCAGCTGCTACAAACAAAGAGCTATCTACCATTTCCGGCGAGCATTTCACACTACCATGGAACAAAGACATGCTCGCTAGGTACAGACGTCCGGAACGAGCACATGCTGGCACGGCATCCTTCAAACAAAGAGATCACTTCCCCTCTCTAAACGCACCCGTCGTCACTTCCGCCTAGAGGCTTTGCCAAGTTGACCATTCGAGGCCCTTACTACACATCAGCCCAGCGTTTCCGCTTGGGCTTGACCACTTTTTTCGGAGCCGGCTTTCCCGCCATGAGTGCATCCTGCCTTTCCCACTCTTTCTTCTGCACTTTGTAGAGCACCAACTGTGCGGAATCCAGAGTGTCGGGATTCATCTGCTTCGCCCAATAGAGCAGAGGGATATGCATATAACCGTCGACCCTGTGTGTACCCTTGAAGCCAATAACGAGGTTAGGATCACGGCTAGAACCTAGATTGCCACTATTCTCTGCGACTATAGTCCGCGCCGCTACCTCATCGTATGGCGATATCGAGTTGTCATCATAGTCAATCCACTCTTCCTCAGGTAGCATCGGCCCTGTATGACCAGGCGTGTCTTCGGTGTTCTCTGCCGATGCAGCGTCGGATGCAGCATCCCCTTCGGACAATCGTTCGTTTTCATCGGATGTGTCATCGGCAGCGGCGTCTTCACTCACGCCTGGCGCTTTCGCCATCTTCCTGGTGGTACATTGCGGATGGTGTCGGGTCGGGAGCTTTTCGGGTGCGTTGGTGGGAGGAACGGTGCCGGATACATCGCCCACTCCTTGAGCGCCTGTATCGCCAGGGTTGTTCTTGCTGCCTTCCATGGGGTTTGCGAGCTCAAGAGGAGATGCTACGCCATGCTGTAGCCTCGAACCTGGCTTCTTAAGGGTGCGTCGGGTGTTTGCTGTGCGCATGTCCCCAGCAGCTTGTCTCGAACGCTTACGAGCACCAAGACCCTGAGCATTGTCGTTAGCAAGAGCCAGGATCTTGTCGCACTCGGTCTCACTTACTTGTGTCGCAGTCTGCATGCCGCCAGTCGCAACTCCGTCCTTAGTCCGCAACTTCAACTTCACGATTAACGATGTCTTCGGTCGGTCGGTACGTGCCCGCTTGGTGTCAGATGGACTCACTGTGGCAGGACGCTTGCGCTTGCCCCCGCCGTCGACGGGACTAGAGACCGCCTCCGCCGTCGGATCGACCAACGGTACTGCCTCTGCCGCATCCCCATCTCCCGCCATACGCACATCTCCGTCTTGATCTCGATCCGCTGCTTCGCCGTCGATCGGGGTAGCTTCATCTTCTTGAGCGTTGGCCTTAGTCTCCGCATGCCTCACCGTGGTCGTCTCTGTCTTCTGTCCTTCTTCAAACTTTGCTGCTGCGTTCCCGCTACGCTTCTTCTCTTGCTCTGCCTTCTTTTGCTCTTCTTTTGCTCTTCTTATTTAGCTTCGCAATCTCCTTTTGCCTGATCACCTCTTGTCTCAACTCAGCCTTCTGTGCGTCGTTCACCTTCTTTCTATCATCAGGGTCGCTCAGAGACAGAGGATGGTATCGCTTATCAAAGTCGAGAAACATTTCCACAAGAGCCTCCTTGGGTACGTCGTTGAAATTCGCGATCCCAAGATCGAAGAGGACCGGTCGAAGGGATCGCTTATTTACAGAGTTCACCGGCCAGTTCTCGTAATCATTCGCCATCGTGTGCGGTGTCGTGCGCTACCGCTTTGATTTCGTCTAGTCGCTGTCTTCGTGGGTTGGGAGCGGGCGCGCGGAGTAAGATGGGCTGCGGAGGTGTGCGCCAAGGATCGTGACTGGGGTCGCGTCGTGTGCGGAACGGCACGCGAGTCGCGCCAATGATACGCTTGCGATGGAAGTTGCCGAACCTGTATCTCCAGGGTGAGTGACCATGCTGCGAGCAAACCCTGGAGGTGAAGCGTCCCTCACGTGCGACGTCCCGCTCTGACCCTACACAGCGCAACCCTAACCGGATTGGGGGTACGTCATCAATCAATGTTCGACAACAGTATGAGCCACGAAAGCGTATGCTTTGTATAAGCTTCAAAACGAGCAGCAGCGTCGCGGAACACTGTGGCAGTCAGATACAACAGGACTTGAGCTTTACTCGGCTCTTGGCGTAATCCGTGTCTCGAACTGATTGCTCAAAGAAGAGCGCGTACTGTGAAGAAGCACAACGTGCTGACATTATGAAAACTATACTACGTTTGATCTATTCTAGCAGAACTGCGGGATCGAGTGCGAGAAGAGTATTGCAGCCATCCCCGTGCTATGCACCGGCTGTTACCTCAGTCCAAGTTTACATCTACACGCCCACGCCACTTCTTGTCGTCCTTTTCCCCACAAGATTGAAGAGATAAGTGAGATGGTCTACTTCTTGCCTCCTCGTTTTGACCGCGTCTTCTTCTTCTTAGATGTAGATGCCTTCTTGGATTTGCTCTTCCGAGTTGGCGCGGGAGAGTTCTCTCCGGATATGTCAATATCTACTTGTTCGCCAGTCTGATCTATTCCCACATCGTCTCCGTTCACCTCCTCAGAATCGGCCTCTTGCTGCTGCACGGTTCTTCCGGCCTTCTTATTCTGGTTATCGAGTTTTTGTTTATAGGTAGCCGACCAAGTATTACCCAGTTTAGTAATATCATTTTGAAGACCATTTGCGACTGTCTTATCCTTGAGGATATAGTGATGAAAAGCACCAGGTTTGTTCGGGTTGTCGTCGTATTCCGCAGCACGCTTGTGAAGTTCCTCAGTAAGCTTAGCACTCTGTGTTTCGTTGCAAAATTTCATAGCTGTACGTAGTTGTACGCGGGTGTATTGCGTGTAGTCATGTTTTTCCGCTTTCTTGCCTGCCGCCTTGGGTCGAGGTTTGGACCCAGTTGGTGGCCCACCAGCAGGGTTGCTTGGTGCTACTGGATCACTGTTGTCTTTCTTTTTACTCTTGTCACCATCGTCGTCATCATCACTACTATCATGCCCACCATCATCACCGCCACCGCCACTACCACTGCCTCGGGGACAACCTGCCAAACCACTACATTCGCGGTAACTGATTGCAAACAAGTCGTTCTCGTCGTCACTAGAGTCGCTGTCATCATCTGGCATCTCCTCCTCGATCAGTTCGTCGTAAAGCCCATCCGGTGCTTCGCGTTCGTGCAAGGTCTTCCAGTCGTCCCATGTTTCGCCCGCTGAGATAAACAAGCCAGTCTCCAGTCGCGTTCTGCGAAGATCTCTGGATGTTGATAAAGTGTCATTGGCATGACCGTCTGTCGGTAGTCCTTCCGAGAGCCCTGTCTCGCGTGCCCGTCGTTCGGAGTGAGATTCGCTCATCTTTGGATCTTTGTTCTGGTCTTCCACCTCCTTTCTTTTCTTCTCGATGGCGTCGGTGTCGAGTAATAAGTTGTAAGGTTCGATTGGCACCCCTCCAAGCTGCTCTCCTAGTCCCACCGGGAATTTTTCCGCTCTTGGAATACGCATACGTAACTGATCGGGCGGCATGCTTCGCCAATCTAGATTATCGAGCAAACCTACTCCGTTCTTTTCGAAGTCCTTGAGGACGCTCCTTAGTTTGCTGTCGTAAGTTTCGTCATCCCCCAATTTTGCAGGGGCATGGCCTTTGGCAAAAGCTAGTCCTGCCCTCTTCTTTACGGCGGCATCGATATCTTCACGGTATTGCTTCCTGTACTCTGGTGTTTGATAGTAAAGATAGTCTTCATACAATGCGGTGGCAACACGACGCTTTTGGTGTGCCTGTGAGCGTTTCTTTGCATCGTCCTGTTGGTCCTTATCCTCTGCATCCTCCCTTGCCTTCTGAAGTTTGTCTTGAAGAGAGTCTTGCTTTTTCTCAATTTTCTTTTGTATTTTATTGATTGGTGCTGCAGTACTTCCTGCCTCAGCTCCGCCATTGTTCTGCTCGACCACATTGGATGCTGTGGGCCTGTTGCTTGGAGACGAGGGTTGGGTGGTATCGTCGTTGCGGGCTGTCGTTTTCAACTTGGATCGGTCTCGTAAGCCTGACCGTCTCTCATTAGTTGAATCTTGCGAATTATCATCGGCATCATTTGCACGGCGTTCCGGCGGCATCACTAGAGCTGATTGTCGGCTTGCACGAGAAGATGCGTTTGTGGCAAGAGACGTGATGTTCGCAATCAATTGTGTATGAAGACGCAATCCATTGCTGATACAGCCGCCGAACATAAGAAAGGTTTCTTAACCCTTTGTCCCGGAATCTGGAACTCGGCGACAAAGAGAGGGTCAGTACATCGAAAGAAGTGCATGGCTTTTCGCGGCGCCCTATATACTTTTAGACAAACAAAGAAATCCCAAGCCGCAATGTTCGAGAACATCTTCTCGATGTTCTTTTTATGATGAGTGAGGTGGTGATGCTCCTCCAGCCATCCACACCTCTACTTCGCGTCCTTTCTCCTAGCCTCATCGAGGAGCCTCTCCCTTAACTCCCGCATACCCAGCTGATCAGTCGGCACTGGTTCAACTCCTTCCTGCATCTTGCCATGCATCGGAACCAGGACCGTCTTGTGCAGGACGCGGAAGGTCTCAGCGACTACAGGGTCGGAGTAGCGACCGAGCCGCCGTGCATTATGCATCTTTCGCTCTTCCTCCTCTGCGATCTGCTCCTCAGTCTTCTTCTTGCTGCCCTTGCCGCGCCCACTCGCTCGCCCTCTAGTACTATGTCGCTCTGAAGCTGGCACTTGCACCTCTCCAGCCTCAGTCTCGAGCCTCTTGTCGTCTCCTTCGCGGTTGTGGGTCAATGCATCGTCCGTACTATTGCCCTTGTCTTCGCCAAACTCCCTCAGCGACAGTGCAGCCATGCCCCTGTCTGCTTCGAGGTGCGTCTCGGTAGCATGTGGTTGGCCATCTCGAGGCCTACGGGAACGCGTTCGCATCCGGGCGAGTGTTCGAGTCGATGTGCTGCCCTCGATAGCAGTTTGTGGGAGGGAATCGCCGCCATCTGGTTCGTTTCGGTCCTCCATTTCGACATCGTGGTCCCCTGGAGAAGCATTGCCATCGTTCCGGGGCTTCTTCGCCGCTGTGACTTTAGTTGGCACAGCCTTGCGTTTCTTCGACTCCGTTGGCTCCGTTTCGGCTTTCTTTCGCATTGAAACGACCTGTTTAGGGACGACGGGCTTAGTGGCCTTGTCCGAGCGCGGTAGCAGAGCCGCCATAAGCGGGACGTTTTGTAGATCCCAGTCTGTCAGTAGTCCAACTAGTTTGCCTTTCTTTATTCCTTCTTGATGGAGGTTGTGCATGCCAGCTGCGTTAGCCATTGGCCGCAAGTGGTCGTTGATCGCGTATTTGGCGTAATCAATTGGCTTGAGGCCTTTAGCATCCGCTTTCGCTGTTGACGGGTCGTGCTGATCCAGGATCTGAATGGCGCGTTCAACGTCGTCTGGTAGGATCCTTGGAGGTACCACCATTTTATGCCGCTGAAAGACGACGTGGGCTCTCAGCGCAGAGGTCTGCTCAGTCGTCGCCCAAGGGGGGTGGTTCTTGCTGCTGGCTGGGGCCATGGCGTCTGTGAAGTTTTGTTCAGCGCATGCAACGGGTGTCTTTGGATGCGGATGCGGTGCTCGGAGGTGCGTACAAGCGAAGTGTGAGCGCACAGCGTAGGGGGCGCTGTGCAGCGGTCGTGTTCGGACGCGTCGAGAAGATGTCGAGATTAAGACTAAGCACGAGCAGCGGCATTTAAACAGTGCCAAGCTGGTGGGTGACCTCTACACCGGTGCTGTCAACGGGTAGCTCCGATGCATGTCCAGAACCCTGTATGAGCTCGGCTTGCTGACATAAACTGCAAAGGAGTGTCCACCGCGTTCTACTCGCATAGAGCATGACCTACCAGAGTATCTGTTCACCATCACCCCAGCCGCAACCCCCCTAAATCACTGAACTTCACAGTCGTTGCAACTCGGACTGCCCATTACTCCGACCGCAAACCACACCACCAGCGCAACTGCTCCACCCCAACCACAATCGCAACCTACACCATGAGCCAGACACCAACCGCAAATCTTGACGTGGATCCGCCGTCGTCTCCACCCCATACCGGGATTCGCGCCTCTGCGGGAGACCTTCAAAAGGAGATCACTGAGCCCGAAGGATACAGCGCGACCAGTAGCCTCGTTGACGCTTTTAGCCACACCGATAATACCACTAAGAGTCCTACACGCTCATCGCATACGGCTAAAATCGACCGCAATCGTCCACTCCCGCGCTCTACACGCCGCCTCTCCGATATCCAAGACCTCGACGCCACGGAAACCGCTGAGCAGGAGAAGGCGGGGCCGTTTCAGATGGACGACCACCATGATACAGTGGACGAAGAGGAAGACCTGGCGGAACTGGAGGCGCTGATATTACCGCAGGAGATGCAGTCGTCCCCTCGGCAGCTCGAGGCGTCTCCTACATCAGAATGGCAACCCATCGACAAGTCTTTGTGGGACCCTGCCGGGTTTCCGACCAAGTCCGGATGGCGCTCCATCAACGACCCAGCGTTCGGCGAGAACCTCAGCCAGGAGATATCCATAGATAAGCCCTCATGGGATACCGCCGGTTTCCAGACAGACTCGGGATGGCGGTCAAGCAACGATCCAGACTTCGACGAAGACTTTATCGAAGAGACGCCCACAGACGAGCCATCAACGGCGCACGCAGGCGAAGTACCCGAGGAAGGCGATGAAGACTCGGTGGCGGATTTCCCATCTGATCCTGCTGACGATGCGAAACCTTTGAGAGAGCCGGATGATACCGACAATGTACTGGACGAAAAGTACTTCAAGCACAACGGCTACCTGAACTACATCAACAACGTCGAGGACGGAGATGAATCTGACTCTGCGACGGAGGACAAGAAGAAAGGTGTTCAAACCAAGCTCAAGACAACGAAGAAGAAGGAACTCAAAGTTGTCTTCGGCTCCTCGCCTGGCAAGTCCGCGGTGCCTGGAAAGTCTTTGCCATCGCCAAAGAAGTCTACCAAGACATCCACCCAGCCGCCGGCCACAGGAGACACATTGACAAAAGGCACCGGCCGCGATAACCTCAAGGTCGACGCTAAAGCTGAGCGAAGCTCCAGTCCTGCTTCCTCTTCGGATGAAGCTAGCGGATGGGAGGTGGTAGACGGCAACATCGACGCCCCACGGACGGGCAACAAGTCTGTCCACAAGCTCACGATCAAACTCCATAACAACGTGACCGGTGAGTCCAAGACCGTCACGTACACCGACGTCGAGCAAGATGACATCGACTGGAAGTCCAAGCCCCAGATCGTCGCGATAACACAATGGCGCACCGACGTTTTCAAGCAACATGGAATCGGCACCAAGAAGGCTGCGTACCCGTACACTCCACTGGAGGACGCCTGGATGACGCTCTTCCACAGAAAGCTGCGCGCAACTATCGATGCGGGTCACGTCATCAAACTCCCTGGTCCAGTCTCAGTGATGGAAGCGTTCAACGCCTTTTTCGAAGGCAAGGTGCTCAAAGACGCGAACGGTGCTGATGCACCCTCTAGACCACAGCGCGACGTGTCATCCATCCGTGGAAAGCTTGATGGCAGGGTTAGCAAAGTTGCTACAGAGAGGAAGAACATGAGAGGACTTCTAGAAGGGAAGACAGGCGGTGTTTTGTTTGTTCCGAATGTGACAGAGGACGAGCTGAGGCAGTTTCAGGTGGATGAGTCGGTTGCGGTTGACGACCCGACTGAGGTTGGTAAGAACGCGGCCTTGGATGTTGAGGGGAAGAAGAGCAGGCGGCCGTCACCGAAGAGGAAGCGGGATGAGAACGATGCGGGGGATATGTTGGCGAAGAAGACGAAGCGAGTTAGCTGAGGTGATCAGGATTAGTATCGGATACGGAGATGTTTAAGCCGGTACCTTTGGCCCCAGTACGAATGTCGCCGACGGTGTTGCACGTCGAAAAAGAGGTCTCGTTGTACGTATGACTCGCACATTGCAGTAGTCAACCCGAAATTCATTTGTCTCAAATTTGTCGACCCAATCGCAGTCGCGCTCAACCCGTTTTGTCTTCCCAGATTTTCAAGAACAGCTTCCACAAGATGGAGAACAGAATGCCCTGCAGACCGTTGGCGATGATTCTCGTCTTCAATCCGCGTCCAAATAGACCCAATCTTCCGTCTTGACGGATAACCTGCTTGGCAGCCTCAGTATAGGATATTCTCGTATCGTTGACCTGTCGATAGGTCTTCACAACGCGCAACGAATTCGATATGGTGTCCGAAGCGACCGAAGCGCAGAAACCGATGAAAGCCGCCCGTAGTAACCACCATCCGATCTGTTGTCTTGATGGCTCTGTAATGGTTTCGGAAAGGAAGTTGTATACGGCGAACCAGGGATAGTGTCCAACGAAGGTCGCTGCTGCGGTTGCGAAAGCACCCCACCACAGAGAGCCGATGCCGTCGGTCCTAATGCGCTGTCGGAGGAGACCCCAGCCACTAGCTCCCTGGGCCTGTAAGGTAGTTTTCAAGGTATCGATTGGTGTTAGTAGCATTCTGAAAGCTGCAGCGCACGCTGATGCAAAGATCGTCTGAATGGGCGAAGGAAGCTGCTTCAGGAAGCCGTTTGACTGCAGCAAGGCCAGGATACCAGCGTTGGCGGCTGTGTCTCCGAATCGAGCGATGGGCCCCTGAAAGAGCGCAGCACCCATACCTTGGTAGTATCGACCTATACCACCGTCGGCATACAGAGTCTTAGTTGCGACAGTCGTCGATGTGCCATGGCGATATTGGTAGTTCATGATCGTGCGGATAGGCATCAATAGCAACACTTGCAGTATCATCGCCGCAGCACCACTCAAGCCCCCACCTAATGCACGCTTCAGTGCGCCTTTGAGATCGAACTACGCATGCTGTGAGCTTTTGGAGATTATATGTGCCGCGACAGTGCAGAGGAACATACATCGACGTCATCGGCCTCTATCCAGCCTTTGATGAAGACGGCAACGACCAGTATCGCGAAAACGGCAAGGATGCCTCTCCAAACATAATACCAGGTCTTGGATGCTGCCTTTTCCGGTTGGTCGATGATTTCGTCGCTTTCCGATGGTGTGGGCGTGTGCTGACGCGCGGCATCATGCGAGAGCAAGGGCGCGCGCTCGTCTGGCACGCTACCGCCTTCTAAGTCGCGTTGAGAAGGCATCGTGGTAGGTATGTGGTGTTGAAGTGTGACGTTACACAGTATATCGCCTCCATTCGACGCGTGTTGAGATGGATTACCAATCCGGCGCGATGACGCGCACTCGGCGATACCTTCAAGCCGAACGACGAGGACCCACTTGTGCGCTCACGTGACACTTCGTTCTGGTGGGCGTCCACGGGTGCCATCTACCAAATCTCAACGATAAGGCTACCCATCAACTTCTCAAATATCACACCGTTACTATTCCACATTTTTCGCTTCTCAGTGTCATGTTAGACCTTTTTCACGGACGACAACAGGAACGTCCTCACGTCCATCTCCATCATGAAGTGCTCACTGCTGCGAGCGAGTGCGACTTTTATCACTAATCAGCTCGCTGTTGGATGTCAAAGACTCACCGACCCGACTTCTCTGCGCTGTTGCGATTGCACGACATCTCTCGAATCGTGATAGGGTTCACAGCGTGGTAGAAAGAGGCGCATTCACAAGTCGACGAAAAGGTCATCACCAAGAGTCGTGTCGCCCCGTCGAACTTAGCAGAGTGTCGCTGCAATGCTTTGGGTCGACTTCACACGAGACGATCTTTCCACAGCCCCCTACGAGTCTTGGCTCGTAAGGCAAGCGGTCTTGGTATTCCACACCGATCAGAGGCCTTACAACGGGTTAGGTCGTCAAGTCGCTGAATCACATTGCTAACACAACGGATGACCTCTGCCGTTTATCCATCCGAGTTCCACCTATTACGCCCGGATCATACATCCGTGACAGCCAGGCACAGCCGCAACTGCATCGCTAAGCTGGCCAATTTCCATGAAACGCTTACGAGACCCGAGTTACCTACGGACTTAGGCTCTGTTGTAAACAAGGCCACCAGCGCCAATATGTGGTAAACCAACACAGCAGGTTTTCCGCCACATTCCAGTCATTTGAGCAGAACGCCAACTCATTGAGATGATAGCCGCTGTAACCGTCCAAGCCAAGATGCTGCGCCCTGGGCTTGGCTTACCGGTGAGTATCCCCAGCGACAATCCCACGATGCTTAAAGGAACGTGAAGACCTCGTGGAAAAACGTTGGTGTTGTGCACATCACAAACCATCTTCCACTACACCTGAATCCACCACCACCACAATGGCATCCCTCCTCTCAACCATGCTGTTCGCAGCCAGCGCATCAGCCCAAGTCACAACCTCCTTCTGGATGCCCTCCAACGGCCTCGGAACAGACAACATCGGCTTCGTCGGCTCCGTCATCAACGCCAATGAAACCCACACCACCGTCGCCGTCGAATACGACGAAGGAACCGATCTAGACGCTCTCAGCATCGGTGTCAACGGTCCCATGACCATGACCATAGGTCCCGAATACTACGGCACCACAGTCGACGTTGGCATCGCCGGTTCCGGCGACGACGATGAGGACGACACCTACGCACTCGACTGCACCTGGCCGACCCCCGAGGAAGCAGGGTCAAACCGCACATGCACAGTATCTTACCCCCCGGGCCTCGCTAGTCTCCTCTGCCAGAACACGGCTTACATCTCGACAACCGAGGAGATTTGGACGAGAACACACACGTATCCTGCACGCGGCTCCGAACCTGCAGGTACAGAGACAGTCAGGCAAACTTTTAGCTATGGCTATGGCTCTGCTGTTTCGTCCGTCTCACAGCCAGCTTACTGCAGTGAGAGTGGTGCGCCTGATGAACCTTATGTTTCTGAGGTGGAGATCGAGGCGACGCAATTCGGAACTTACTACCTGGTCATCACCGCCGGAACGGAGAAGTTGGAGGCTACTGCTGCCGCTACAGCGACGATGTCGAGTGCCATGTCTACGGGTGCTCCTACAAACGCGACAGGTGCTTCTGGAACTGCGCCTGTGCCTGAGGTGACGGAGGCTGGTGCGCCGATGGTCAGGGGTGCGCCGCTGTTGGCTGGACTTGGCGCTGCTGCTGCTGCATTCTTTGTCTAGTCTGTTAGCTTGATGGATGAGGCAGGATGACATGGAGCACTCGTTTGGTAACTTGTAACGCAGCTCCCAGCACTATTTAGTATGAAACACTAAGAAAGAATACCCGTTGGTTTACCTATCTTTACATGCGGATCTTGCATTGCACCATTAACCTCACCCACTTTTCGAGCACAACCCTCGGGGCTTATTCTAGATCAATTTTGATATCGCCACGCTTCTTTACTTTCATGCGTTGCTACAAGTATCTGACATCAATATCGTGTTTTGCGGCCGATGTAGTACACAATCTTATTGACTTGACGATCTTGAATAAAACAACAAGGCCTGAGATTTGGTACTGGCAACCACGTGCAGGATACACGCACCAACTATTATACCTACCAAGTACCGCTCAGAACACCCAGCCATGCCACTATCCCGAAACCTTCGTACCAGAACCACAATGTATCAACCAACCAGCTCTACTAAAAACCGAAAGCATCCAACAAACTATTCGCATCCGGCTCATTGAACTGAGTCGGCGGCGGTTTCTTCTTCGACTCCTCCTTAGTCTTCTCGTCATTCTTCTTATCCTTTTCATCCTCTTGCTCTTCCTCTTCTTCACCATCCTCTTCACCACTCTCCCTACCTTCTTCCAGCGTGCCCTTACTTTCCGCCAAATCGTTATGAGCATGCTCTCGCACGGGCAGATCGGCGATAACGAGCGAACTTCTCCTGCGCAGCAGCTTCCTGGGATCGAAGTCAAAGTCCGTCGCAGATTGATTCCTTCCCTGCGATTGATAGCTTTGACGCGGCATCGAGGGGCTCAGCGGCGGACGACCGGATGTTGCCTTTGTCGGTGGTGGTGGGAGTAAGAATTCCCATGTCTTGACTAGATCGAGGGCGAGGACATCGCAGCCCATGCGGTCGTATAGGCCAGCTGTATGTAGCACAAAGTCCCACTCTTCGCGCATGCCTATCATTGTGGCTCCGCGTAATGTTTGGAGTGACTTCTCGCGGAGTTGCTTGTACAGGACTACCAAGGCCGGGTCGTCGGTGAGGTACGATTTAGCGGCTGAACTGGGGGGTTCGGAAGTCTCAAGTAGAGTTGTCAGCGGTGTGACCAGCGAGCGAACGGCCATGTCCTTCTTGTTCAATAGCCAGTATGCCCATGTTGCAAGCCATCGATTGCCCTCTCTAGCAGCTTGGGGCAAAATCTTATCTCTCAAGAAGTCCAGCAAGATGGGCGAGTCATCACCACCGTAGACGCGGGCGACTGCTATGGCGAGCTGGGTATCACCAAGCTGATTATGGAGAACGCTGACAGCATCTTGTAGATGATCTGCAAGTAGGAAGAACGACGCAGCATACTCGAATCTTCTCCTGCCCATCAATGCGTATGCGTTCTTGAGGGCGGCGGTCTTCCAACGGTCTTCGTTGAAGTTGTTCGATAGCAGTCGATGGGTGGCGCCCTGTTCTCTCGACCAAGTAGCCATTCGCCAAAGACCGACTAGGACTGGTTTCTTCCGGAGAGCCATGTAGTATAGGGCGCAGTCGACGGGGTTCTTTTCATCGGTCTTTGTGTACTCGTTCCGAGCGATCACCTCAAATTGGGCGCGCTGTAGATGTCATTAGTATTTTCTACCGACAAGGAAGAGTGTACCGTACCAATGCGTTGATGTCGGACATCCACATGAACACTCCACACTCCTTTGCGTGCTGCCACATCATCTTCCCGCTGAAGTGTCTGCTGACAAGGTCGACAAGAATATCCTGACTTCCTGAGTGGAACGCCCAGATGATCTCGCGCCACGAGATGGGTCCTTTATGCGTCTCACTCAGTACATGTTGTCGGAAGAACAGCAAGAAGCGACCAGCGTTATCATCAATGGATCGACGATGCTTCTCTACCATACCAATACACTCGATGATGTCGGCCAGGCGAAACTGTTCGCGACTGGTCAAGAGCGGTATCCGCTTAGTGGTCAGGAGCTCTTTGAGACTAGAGGCGACTTCTTCGGTTACTGCCTCAGGCTCGCTATCGTCAGAGAAATCGGCGTAGGATGAATGCACCTCTTTTCGAGATGCGGTCATTTGTGTCTGCAAAGGTTAGCTACATCTAGAAAGAGCTGTTCATGTACGTACCTCAGCTTCTGAGAAGTCTTCAGGTGCGAATCCCAACGAGCTGTCAAGCTCTTCACCTTCGATCCAAAACTTGAGTGTAGTGTAAAGCCTAATCAAGATGCGCTGCACCAGTAGCAGCTTGCCGGCCAAGACGCATTGTGAAAGTAACTGGGGATGGTACGCGGGTAGGGGACCGTTGAGTCTGCTAACTGCATCGAATATGTCGATAGATGCCGTCTTCCGTGAGATGGTACGCAAGCTGGGGAATAGCCCTTCGGACACCTGGACATGCTCATCTTGAATGAAGAGCTGGTTGCCTGCGCCAATGATCAGATTACCACTGCTTAGCCATACCGAATCGCCGATCGGATGTGGCGTGATGTCGCGAATGCGCACGTCACTGATCTGTACCCAGGATGGACCGGCGTTGAGGTAATCGTATCGCAGCTGGGCGTAGATGACAACACGGTGGGGGAAGCCGACAGCAAGTATGAACTGGTTGTCGGGAGTAGAAGACCAGTCGAGATCCTGGATGATTCCGCTGCCTTCGAATGTCTCTTCATGTTCCAACTGAGCGCTTCGGGTGTTCCATATAGTGAGCGTAGTTCGATCAGCATCGGCTAACGCAGCCTTGCGTATCGACGTGCCACTAGCAAGTGATGGGTTCTTGACACCAGTCTCGACCTCCGAAGTCAACAGCCAGTCCAGTTTTCGGTCTTCGATGTTAACACGCGCAGTCCAGGACTTGATGACTCCGAATTTCGTGTATGAGATGGCTATGTCTCGCGCAAAGGTGTCAAGGAAACCCGAGATGACGGGTGCTGTGCCAGCGGGGTCTACAGGCAGTACAAAGGCAAGGTCGTCGCCAGATCCAAGGTTGAACGTGGAGAACTCCTTGAGCGCGATCTCTGAATGACCGTTGGTATAGCCATTGGTGTGCGCGATGGCAGGCTGTCCCTCACCCGCAAGTGCATCTCGCTCCGGTTTTGGCAGTGTGACCTCCCAGCAGATGCCGTTCATCTCAGAACTGATGGTGGCGATGTGTATGCGCTGTCCGCCAACTTCGACCTCTGGTATCACTAGCAGACACAGAGGTTTGCCCTGAAGCTTGTATGCGAGTCGTGTCATCTCAACGGCTTCATGGCCACGGGTATCCCAAAGCGAGATCTCGTCATGATGTAGGAAAACAATGAAGTTACCCTCTTGTAAGAGAGCAGTACGATGGATGTGCTCCGTCACTTTGACGCTGCAGTGTCGATGTAACGTCATGCCCTGATCGCTCTGCCGCTGTAGCCATACAATGCATTCATCTGTCGTGGTCCGCGATACCAATGCTCTTCCGCTAGCTGTGCGGTTGACCTTCTTGATGGCATGCGAGTGTCCCGTCCACATAGCCTTGCGCTGAATGCGCTGTGGTTGTGAGGAAGGATCGAACAGGTAGTCGATGCGCGACTCTAGCCACTCGATTCGCCCGTCAAAGTGATGCGATAGTAGGGTCAACTCGGATTCGGGTTTGTCGCCGATAAATGCGTAGAATTGTACGTTGTCCTCGATGGGCTTCGGTTTCTTTGCGAAATGTAGATGAAGTCCATCGACATGCGCAATGTTGAAGACGTCGGTGACCTTCTTCTGTTTTGCCCCTACGTTCTCAAAACCCCACGCAGACATGTTGCCTCTATCATCCAGTACAACACATATCTCCGGGTTGCGATTCGCGACTTCTATTAGGTGGTGCAGCGCGATGCCGTGGTCTTTCTCTTCTGCCGAAGCCTGCTGCATCGCTCTCTCCGTCGCATGTGTAAAGTGCTTGCCGTCGATGAAGAAGGCATATCGCTTCTTCGACTGCTGCTCCAGTGGCACATGTCGTGACATTATAGACTCGACGAGGTCCACCTCAGCCCACATATGCATGCCATCTACGCCGTGATGCTCTCCTGGTACCCAGACTCGCACCTTCTGGTCCGCGCATATTGTGTACAGTACGTTGTCCGTGGATTGGTCTTTGTGGTACGGGTGCCGCCAATGCAAGCCTGTGATGGCCTTGGGGTGTGGGAGGTAGAAGTAGTCGAAGCTCTGATCCGCCGAGCCGAAGGATGTGCGTCGCCATATCTTGAGGAGGCGGTCGTACCTGCCTGTCGAAGCTATCAACTCGGCATCGGGCGAGAAGTGGGCGAACTTGACAGGGTTCGCTAGCTGCTTTGTCCAAATCCGTTCGATGTCGCTGTGGGTGTTGAAAAGGGTGAGGGATGCGCTGCCGACGAGCAATTCGTCTGGCATGCCCCATGAAAGGGTCGTTATCGTGTCATCGGCGTCAGGCAGGGACGTGCTGCCCTGTTGCGACCACTGCGCATATCAGCAGTCATTCCTAGCTGCCCCTCCTTATGTGCCCACCTTGATCGCGCCTTCATCTTGCCCGTATGGCCGGTATATGTATATGTGTCGCGTCGAACATGCCGCGAGCTTGCCGGTGCCCTCGTCGATCGCGACTGCCTCAAGCTCGAATTCCTCGTCGATGTAGATGGTTTGGAGGACGTGGTTGGGTCGATCGAGGATGATCAGCGCGTTACCGGAGATGTAGACCTACACGAAGCGCAAGTCAGTCTTTGTGCGCGTCGCAAAGGTGTAGTCATACGATTATCTGGAGGCCTTCCCACAGGCCATGAGCGACAGCTTGGAGCTTAGCCTGGGGTCGCCCAGGGAGGATACCGCGCATAGAAGTTATCGAGCTCGGCTACCGTTGATTGCGCATTATTAGGCAGTCACTGGATGTCAGGTAGCGTCCAGTCGGCAGTAGTACGTGTGGGCGTATATTAAGCTTCCGGTGTCTCGCGGTACGAGATGCGACACCTAGGGTTCCTAGAATGTTGAAGCTCACGCGCACGATCCACGTGGTATGTCGTCACCTCGGACATCGGCAATCGTGGAGAAGAGATGCGGCACAGCTGTTGCTGCAAGCGAATCGAACGGGTGGGGAAGTATACAAATCGCCCTATCGCAGCAGATGGGGTGTTGCGCGGAGTGAAGATGCATTGTCGACGCCTCGGGGTTCCTGCCAGCCTTCCGCGTGCAGTTCGGAATCGGAACACTAGCGCGAAATCAGAAATGTCGGCCCGGCATCGACGTGTCGCGCTTAGGCTACATAGACGCGTCTTTGTGGTATCTGGTGTCTACTCTAGTCTCGTTCATACTCGCGCATGGCTTAGGCCATCGTTCTCTGTACCTTTCCTTCAACTTCCCCCTGCTCGCCCTTACCCTTCCATTCCACCGTCACGGTAATACCGCGATCATCGCCCTTCTCCTTCGCATACGTCAGGCTACCCTCCAACACTGTGCCCTTCTTGTAGGCCTGCTTCTCTGCGACCTCTTGGTCGAGGAGCAGTACTGCCTGATGCCAATGTGTAGGCGTGTTGTTCGGACCCGTCGAGAAACCCAGCCCCGGAATACCGTTCTTGCCCCAATCAACGTTGTCAAGCGTCTTGACATCCTGTGAGCTGCCAGGGTGGATGAAGATCGTGTCAAACCATATCGCAATGGCCCGAAGAGATGTGATGTCGCGGTCGAGTGTCATGCGAAGAGGCACCTTGAAGCTCAGATCTTGCACGGATACAGTCTTCATCTCTAGCAGATGGCTCGTCGCAGTGCCGCAGAGCGCCTTCTCAGGCACGTCAAAGACACCGATTTCGTGAGTGTTGAGTAAACCGCCTGGGATCATGGGTGAAAAGTCGAATCCATAGATGTCTTTCCAGAACTTCTCACTCGTGCTGTCTGCTATCCAGTCGGCATCTGAGATTGGTGCAAGACGGATGTTGCAGTGGGATGGCACCATGATACCATCAGGCTTGAGGTACATGTCCCGTGCGCGCAGGACCGAATCCAACATGCCTTCGAAGAGGAGACCGTAGCCCATCCATTCCGAGATGATGATGTCGACCTTCTCTTTGCCAATCAACCGCTGGGTGTTGAAGTCTTCAGCGCGGCCTTGAATCAGTTCTATGCGGTCTTGGTAGCCGTTCTTCGCAATGATCTCCTTCGCGCGGACAGCGATGCCAGAGTTGTCGACTGCGAACACCTTCTTCGCGCCTGCACGGGCGCAGAAGAGGGATAAGATACCAGTGCCGCATCCGACGTCAAGCACGGTCTTTCCAGCAAATACCTCAGCATTCTTCTCGATGAAGTCCCGGTACCCTTCTGTTCGTACGCGATCCTCAATCATCTCACGATGAATGCTGTTGCCCTTGTACGACTCAAAGTAGTCCTGGTCCCGATCATTGGTGAGCTTGATCTTGGAGAAGTCTTCTTGCATGTCCTTGTGCATCTTCGCTTCATACTCGTCGTAGTCGATGGCCTTGCTGTCATCGTCTGGCATTAGATCTCCAAGTTCAAAGAGTAAGGCGTCATCTTCCAATACTGGCTGTAGATACTTGTCGCTTGTGAGATCATCTAGGGTTACTTTGATACTCTTGGGATCTGTGCCTTTCTGTGCTTCTGACCGGAGGTAGTTGATCAGCTTGATGATGGTAATCTCGTCCGCGTCTAGTGCAGACAGTCAGTAGTCATCCGAAAAGGGTAAGGCGTATAACGTGTAGATGAGCGTTCAACATTGTCAGACGTACCTGGTCCAAGTCCTTTGATCGTTGCGGGCAGATCAAATCCATTCTCAGCTTTGTTGTGCTCTACCATGTCCGACACACGAGTCCATTGTCGATCCGAAAATAGATCTTTGAAAGTAGTCGTATCCGGCTCGCTTGCGTCTTCGACGATGCTGCCGACCGAGCTCGCGGTGTCCGATTCAGTGTCTGACATGTTTTCTGGTGTGCCTTTTGCTCTTTTGGCGAACGCAGATATTTCAAATTACGCAAAAATTGCAATGAGTCGTGGTGTCGCGTCAAGTTTCCTTTGGTGGGGGAAGGCTCTGCGGTTAGTGTGCTTTTGTGGGCGATGCTGCGGGGTAGGTTCGTCGCGCCTGCCGTATCTTCTTTGCACCTCCTTTCATTCTCACCTATCCTTGCGCATGCCATCAACATTCATCATCTTCATCCGTGCCATCGAGTATACTGATAACCCCCGAGGAAACCGACTACAGCACGTTGAACAGCATTGCGAATTCCTTATTCTCTGCCTTCGTGGTGCAACACAACTGATCGCGCCTTCCATTATGCGACGCAGCGCCATGCCATCGTCATATACGTTATCCTCGTCAGTCCCGACTCCGTATCATTCTTCATCTTGCGCAATCGACCTTCGATCCAACTATCCGTAAATTATCGTGTCTCTCACCTTCAGAAGCTGAATCTAACTCCAGCGGCATGGGTAGTCACGCACAGGGGTCACGCCAGGTTCTGTTCTCATCCATTCTACGTCTACATCATGCTATTCATACGTAAATACGTTGCCAAATGTCGCTATTGGACAAGCCGGTTTGTTGCTCTGCGCAGATTCAATGATTGATAACGTCGTTCGTACCTTTCCCTAGTCTCAACGCCCACATCAAACTTTTACCGCGCTTTCGCTGCACCAGCCTCGGCCCGTTATCCTGATCTCGGCCGTGACAGCTGTATCTGACAGCTACTCATCAGAATCGTCCTCGAGCAGCCGGCGGGCGAGCTCAATGGCGTGGTCGGTCACACGTGGCTTCTTGGCGGGCGGAAGGGCGTCGACCTCCACGTCTGCTGCGCCCAAGACCTCGGCCTTCACGTCCTCGGGTTCCTTGTCCTCGACCTCCACATCCTCAGCTTTCACGTTCTCGGGCTCCTCCAAATCCTCTACTCCCTTCATGTGCTCGGGCTCATCACCGTTTTCCCCCTCCTCGTCCGAAGTCTCGCCAGCGTCGCTTCCGTAGCCATGCTCGACCTCCTCTTCGTCACTCTCGTCAGCAGCAAGCTCGGTCTGATCCTCGACTTCGTCGCTGTCGGAAGCCGGCGCGTCGCGCTTGCGTTTCTTGGAAATTTTGCTTGCAGTCGAAGTAACGCCGGCACCGTCGTAGTCTTCGTGAACCACAATGTCATCGCCAGTCTGTGTGTTCACAGATCGGAACTTGGGCTTGTATGTCTTGGGCTTACCGGTGCCTTTTCGGTGATTGGCGCGCTTCTCAACTGGAAACTCTGACAGAGGGATCATGTGTTTAGGGTACCGCTCCTCATTGCTCACCACGCCGCCACCTTCAACCAGCAGTCGAAAGTCTCGGGCGTGCTCACGAAGATACGCCATCGTCTTGTTCTTCGTCTCATGAGCAGACGTGATCTGTCCTCGGAGAGCGTCCAAACCACGATTCTTCCCACCAGCCTTGTTGATGGCTTCAACGATCTTGGACAAGTCGGCGGTGGTAATGGTGTCGTACGCGTCCAAACCCTTGGTGTGGACGAAGTCGTTGATGCCAGCGTACATGGCGCAGATCTCTGGGACGATCCAGTGATCACGGTTCTTCTTCTTCTCGTAGGCGGCGTTGGACCGGCGCGAGATCTGATCAATCCACTTGTTGTATGCGTCTTTCCATTTCTTGTCGTTGGGATCGATGTTGGTGAGTTTCGACTGGCCAACGTGGACGTGTTCGTATGCGCGGGTACGGGCGTTGAAGCGGCGGAGTGCGATGCTCGGGGTGAAGACCTCATTGATGCCCTTGAAGGTCCGCTCCCAACGGTTCTCGCTGACCTTGTTCCATTCTACCACGGGATTGTTCTTCTTCTCCTTGTCCTTCTTGGGAACCTTGCAGCTCTCGAGGTCAGGGAAGAAGATGCTGTCATCGGCTTCGTACAAGTCACGGTCGGCGGATTCGCGCTTCTCTGGGATTATGTTCTTCTGTATGAACCAGCTCTTGCCGTCGGGCATTTGGATCTTGAAAGTCGCCTCGATCTTGGTGGGGTCGGTATCGTGGGGCGCGAACGTCTCTTTCGGTGTAAGCTCCTTGTTGACTAGCTCCCGACCGGCGTAGGGTGCAGGGTCGTCCGACAATTCGCCATCGCTATCTTCATCAACTGCGACGGAATCGGTATTCGAAACATGTTCCGGCGGGCTGCTGGCGGGCACCTTGACCTTGGCCTTGCTCTGGGGTGTTGGCATCTCATTCGCGCTGGGAACCCCGCGGGCCAGGCTACCGATCAGGTGGGGCGACATCTTCCTGCGCCTTTGTCCTCTTGTGTAGGTTTATCGGGTGCGTACAAGGTATGTATTGGGATGCGTGGGGGTATGCGCTGAATGAGCAGAGTCGTGGCGAATGGTGGAGAAACCCTTCAGAGAAATCGTTAGTTAACGAGATTCAAACGTCGAGTTGGATAGACGAGATGGTTAAAAGGGTTGCAGCGCTGTCATCGCGTCCAGAAGTCGACAGCGTTGAAACTTACGGCGCGATGTCGACTATGTTTGCGGGGTATAATCGCGGAGTCAGATGCGCAGATATCACGCGTTACAGTCCTGAGCGCGCGCCAGATCGAAAGGTTTGCTGTGACCAAGTCCTTCCAATTTTCAGAGTAGAGGTTTCAAGGTGTGGTGACGGTGGCGCGGCTGGTCGCGGACTGAATTGAGCAAGATATACGCCAAGGAAGGGGAAAACTCAAGACTTCATAACAAGGCTTAACAAGTTGGGACTGTGCGCGCGTCACTGCCTGGCAGAAAAAGCCTCAAAAGGCTCATTCACTTCAGATGCTTCGCGTCCGAGGAACTGCATAGTCACTGGCGTATCAGGGCGATTCTGATTCTGCGCCTGGAACGCGACCCTGCGCGTGTTGTCGACGCGCTCAATAGCCATGAGGATACGCAATGTTGGAACACGATCTGACATTTGTTTAGGTGATCCACGCTGCATTGTATAATTGCGCGAATGAGTAGAGTGAGTGGATGGGAGATATCTTGGCATGTATACATTCACTGTCGACGGGTCTAGCTACCGTACGTAGAGACGCTGGAATACCTCGTCGAATCGATACTTCCAACTTTTTCTGGTCTCGTACTCTCGAGAATCGACGTCCCAAAGTCAAAGCGCACCTTATAGCAACGCCTTCTCGAGATATCAGCGTTCAAATCGAGTACAAATAAGCACAGCAAGCTGACACGGCAAAGACTCACGAGGCGAGGGCTTATTGCGTGCTTACTTTCAACGTCTTGCGATGACGCAGAGCGATTATAGAAAAAACGCATGATTTGCTAGGTCCACTGTCTCTCATTCCCAAACCACTTAGCCTACGCATGCGCCGACGAGCAAATCCTACACGTAAACCCCCCAGTCCACGGCACACACATCTCCCGTTCCAACTTCCCATCTGCGAAGCAGTTCCCCCTACACTCCTCCACAGTCGGCCAGCTCCCCTTCTCACTACACACCGTCTCCACAGGCTTCATCGGCTTCACCGGCGTCTGTCGAACCGGCGCCTCAAAGGGTACCGTCTTCGTAGGCGTTGTACGTACCGTCGTTGTTATAGTCGTTAGTTCTTGCGTTGTGTGGGCTGGTGTGGATGTAAGAGTAGGTGTCTGATAGACTGGGGCTGGCGCGTGTGGACATCTCGAGAGGCCGATGTTGATGCCGCCAAGTAGGGCGGCGATGAGTAGGGCTATGATGAGTATCGTGAAGGTGGGGATGAGGAATCTCTTCTTGGTGAAAAAAGAGTGTCTTTTGTAGAATGGGCGTGGAGGCAGTTGAGCTTCGTCGTCATGAGGGAAGTAGGGGTGGTTGGGATCGATGTGGTCTGCGGGGACGCCTGTGCGTTGGGGCGCGATGCCGGAAAGCTCGATGTTGGGTCGTTGAGACATGTTCATTGGTACTTCTGCGCTGTTATAGGTTGCTGGGTCGCTGTATGTTGATGTTGGTCTTTAGTATGCAGCGGTCAATAGGTTGCATAATGAGGAGGAAAGTGGCAGAGGACGTTATGTAACCGCTTTGACTAAAGTGAAAGAAAGGTAGCCAGCAAACCATTATGATCACAGCGCAAGCACACCGCTCCAAAACTGCACAATGGAAGTCTAGGTCAAAGTACAGCAAGACGTACAATATCGCTGTCATATTTATGCGTAGAGCTGACACTTCACTCATGGGTGTCGCAATGCCCAGCTCTTGATCAGAACGTGAATAGATTTGTAGCCCATTAAAAAGCGACGATGGCCTTCTAAAGACGTGTCCGGCTTGCTATTGCAAGATGAGCATGCACGCACAGTTACGACGTCTCATCTGCATGATCTCGAGGAACATACTTTTCCCAGTCCTCTTCCAACAGTCGTTTCGTCTCATCTGCATGATCTCGAGGAAAATACTTTTCCCAGTCCTCTTCCAACAGTCGTTTCGTCTCACCTGCCATTGTCACTTCATGTACGCAGTAAATGAAATGTCTTCTCCCTTGAAAGTCAAACCAAAACCGATCTACCTCACAACCAGTCATTGCGGCCTCTTCAAAGCCTATTGCGGTGATCGGACAAGCATGACCACGAAAGCGTCCCAGTTTGTCACTACAACATATTTTAGAAATGTGGCAATTAAAGGTGTACTGATCGGCCCATGCGAAGTCCATCACAATAGCAGCTGTGACACATACCCCCTCAACTCCATTCTCGGGTGATTCTTCTGCTGATTCGTCGAGACATTGGCTTTGAAGCATAGCTAGAACCAGGTCCAAGTAGAGTTGATCATTCGACTTTTCATAATCGACAGTAACGCGTTGGTCAACACGAACAAGACCGAGTAAGCCGTAGATATTGTCGCGCGGATCTGCGCAACTATTCAGCGCATACATGTCCAGTGCGGCAAACATGTCGAGATGTATGAAACCACCGATTCTTCGCAAAGAACTCTTGCAGATGATGCTATACGAGGTGTTAGGTATGGAGCGCTGGAGATGGTGATCCAGGGTTTCAAATCGACACTCCCATCCACGTGTGTCATTCACCAGCCAGACGCCTTTCACAAGGACCCTGATCTGCCTCGCTAGTATGAATTCTTGTACAATCCAAAGTCTTTCGAAGTATTCATTGTGAAGGATGTAAGCCAACGCCGCTTGTTCTCCAACATCCTTCCATGCACATGCAGCATCGTACATGTTTTCGAACTTATCGCATCCGCGTTTGGCGAGCCATTCGGGCGACGCGCAGGCTTTCTCAGATCCGCCGCCTAACCAAGCAACAACTGACGTAGCTTTGCTGTAGATGTCGCTCATCATCTGCACTTGGTGATTGCGCTCATCCGTATTCGACTGATCAATGCACAGCTGGTCAATCCAAAGATATTGGTCTGAGGGTGTCTTGTCGCTGCATTTCCGGAACTCAGTGAGAAATTTGAAAAGGTTGTCTCGTATCTCCAGCCTTCCGTTAGCGATGTAGATGTCATTGCTTGATGGTGGGCCCCAAACATAAGACAAGGCTGTGTATGGCGGGGCTTCTGAGATCTCGAAGACGCTGATATCGAGACGTATAGCGTCATCGTTCTCCAGCGGATCCAGAAGCGTGACAAGTCGTATTTGCTGTGTTGCATGGTCTAGTGACTGGTATTGGTAGTCGTCAAACGCGGGGTTGGCTGCGGAAGACATGTTCGCTCCACGGCTGCCTTGCGCCTCGACCTATCATGTCAGTACGTGTCATGTATGCGGCAATCACCCACATCACCTACCAAGGCACCATGCAGCAGACGAAGTAGACTCGGCGTACGATCAGACCTTGGGGGGACTTGTGGACTATGTGAGGTTTGTGATGATCGCGATAAGGAATTAATACAGCATATTAAATGTAAGCGGGGAAGATGCGCGTTCCAACGTGTTGCTGACTGCGTGGGCTGTGCAGACGTCTGTGGCTTGCTCGATAGAGAGTCTGGCCAATGAACAATGAAGCGCTATAGAAAGCGCTAGGCCTTACCAAGCTAGTGTCTAAGATAGACCCCACCATACATTGAACGCATAGCAGCGCTGTGACTTAATGAACTATAAGTATGAAGCCGTGTACGTAAGCCTACAGCTTCTGTTTCCTTACCGCTTTGTTGTTGGTCGAAGCGCATGTCCGAGCTCGGCAATCTGGATTCAGTGTCGAGTGAGAGATGTATACACTAACAGGTGATGACAGCCTATGTCTTCATCGTACTACCAGACTGTTGATACTTTGCTGACAAAACCGTACACTTGGACAAGGCGCCAGGATTGGGACGACAGTGTTATCATGAAAGACTCTTTTAAAGATTCGCAAACGCTAGAAACGTTAAGGAAAGCCCAACAACAAGGGTCTCCGTAACTCTTTAATTATATTGCTTCCGTAAAAGATACTTTTGCTTCTTAGAATTTCCTAGTCCTCATTATGGGAGCGCAATACTGCGAATCATGAGAGAATAATGTGGAAAAACATACAATGACCACACCGACGACATGAAAATGACGGGTATATAGCGCCTCACGAGAATATCGATTCAATCTCTCAAACCCTGGATGCGGGAACGCCGGCCCGAATGAGAAGTTCACGTATCCTCCTGATTCACGTGTGACTTAGCGCTGCAAGATATCATAGTACGCTGTAGACTTCAGCCTTGCCACTAGTCTTCATTGTCGTGTTCGTTGGTATAACTGTTGCGACGCTTGCGGGTCTCAGGTACTTGGTCGGGAAGTGCAGGTTCGCGCACGCGATCGTCGGTGGTCCGCGGACGGTTTCCTGGAAGTTGTCTGCCGAGGGGCCAACGGCGCTGCGGTGGTGGTGGCGGCATATTCTGGGGGGCAGTGAAGCTTCCGCCATTGCTGCCTGGGCCTTTGTCGCGTCGAGCCACTGGAATTCGGCTGGGTGGACCCTGAATTGGCGGACCGCGCATGTTGTTGGGCCACTCAGTGGTTGTGACTCCCCGGAAGTCTGCATGAAGGATAGAGGCAGGGGTGCGCATGCTGACGTCCGTCGACGTCCTAGCTCGCTTCGTGTCATACGTCTTCATGGTTGTATCACTCCGGACGGCCTGGCGTTTGGAGCCTGCTTTTGTATTGCGCTCATCGAGGGCTTGTGGCTATCAATCTGTCAGCGTTCATCTCATAGCGATAAAACTTCCGTCAAGCATACCTGAGCTTGTCCAGTCTTTGCATGTTGATGGGGTTGGTCTTTGGGACGCTGCCTCCGCTTCGTCTGCTCGCTGCTGATTCTATCTTTCTGCATTTGAAGGGCTTCCTTGTCATTGTCGAGACGTTTCTGAACTACCTCAATCCACATTTCCGGTGGCATAGTCAAGGTTAACTTCTGGAGAAGTCGCCGCGCTCGCTTTTGAAGAATGGAGTTCAGAACCTGTTCATCGATCGTTCCGTGTACCTGAATGCGAGAATCGCGCGGAAGCCTAATGGAGTCTAGTATGTTGCCAAATGAGCCGGTTACGGGCTGGTACGGACAATATTTGGCTATGTCATAGACCCCCTTTCCCGGAGTGACAGCGACGTTCCTCTTCAAGTCTTCGTCCCAGCAGTAGTATTCGTCGTCTCCCTCCTTTTTCAGTCCGAAGCAATCTACCCGGATAGCCGTAGACTTTGCCAATGGGCCGCTTCCGCCTGCGGTGCCTAACTGCAGGACCTCGAGCTCGTTCTCGTTCTCGTAACAATGGCGTACCTCGTCTTGAAACATACTGCCCCAAACTGCGTCTGTACAGCGTTGGGATCGTTTGCCTGGCAGATGTTCATAGATGGATAGTTGATGATCATGCCCTTTACGAATGCATTCTTCTGGACCAGATCGTAAAAGTGCCATCGGCGCTGTCGAGACGTCATCTGGGCGACAGGCGTACATGGCGATTCTCTTGAGCATGTAACCCTACCGCAAGGATGGAACACATCAGAGGTTGCCCGCTGGAGGGGAGCGGTCCGTTCGGATTCGGCAATGTCTCGGGTCGACGACATTGTCAGCGTTGTTGACTGCCAATAGGCCAGCGCAGAGGCGCCTGTCTGGAAAGGAAGTTGGGCCGAAGGGCGAGTTATTGTGGCGACCACGCAGGGTGTCGTAAATATGGATTGCACGGTCGTGAAACTCGCGCTCCTGCGGTAGGGGAATTGCGTGTTCTTTCTCCGCAGCGTAGCGCTGATAGTCTGTATATACGGAGGGCATCGCAGGGAGTCGAAGCCGCTCTGGCCATGTGGCGCTATACTGTTTCAGGAAAGAGAGATGGCTCAGATGTAAGTAAAATATTGGTGTTACTTAGTGAATGGACGACGGAGCGGAGCCCTACTTATACCGCGGTCACCTAGCTGATCAAGCTTTTTGCGCACTCGATTGCCCGCCCTCTCCGCAATCGTACACCCTGTAGCAATCTACTTTTTTCGCCGTGATCCTCGACAAGACCAAGACACTTAAACCTGGTTATTTCCACGACCGGGCAATCGACGCTTCAGGCAAGATTAGGCTTGCATTACACAACAACTTTCCTAACATGTCTACCACTGAGAGTGTTTTGAAGACCGCTATCAGCCTGTACAGGGCGGTAGCGGGCTATGTTCCCCTCTTCCGTCGCTGCGAAGGCCAGATCCACCGAGACAATGGACGCACTGGTAGTGGCGCTGAAGAGCGTCCAATTCCATCAAACGTCGAAATGTCGTCATTGCCTACTCAGCTTATGATCACCTCCGTCCAGTCTGGAAAAGTCAGATACGAAACGATGTTACAACTCCGATCCCAGGCGGACTCTATCAAAGCGGACATTGCGATGGTGAAGGCGAACGAAATCGACGCTCAGTCGACAGTCCAGTGCAAAAAGGCGGCTGTTGAGAGCTTAACCCGTCAACTGCAACGTCGGGGTGGCAGCGGAGTAACGAAAGCTCAGCAACGTTGCCTGAAGGTCTTAGTTCGCGAGCGCGACGCAGCAACGAAGACCAAACGAGAAATGCAAAGACTGGTAAAGTCTCTTACGAAAGAATACGATGGGAATCTCCGCTCCTTTGCTGAAGTCGTGATGGAGCTCCAGGATACGTTCCTTTTACCAAACGAGAAGGACAATGATGTCATAGCAGAGCAGCATGAGGACGGATTCGTGCAGGGAGAAGTGGGAGGTTTGGTACAGGAGGACGAGCAAGCTCGGACACAGGAAGACGGTGGTGTCCTCGAGGTGAACAGGGTCCAGCCGAACGATTCGCCAGGCACCGCCCAAGAAATCGAGAGTAGCAAATCTCTCGCCCGTAACCAGCCTGTAGAGGCTTCGCAACCCGACATTCATAGCATCGTGGTTACTGCTGCCTGTCTTAACCAGCAAGCCGAGGCCCAGTCTATCGACATCGCTGTTAACGACAATGAAACAACGTTGAACCCGCCAGTAGAAGACAAGGATGGCTCGCCATCCAGCAGAACAGATTATTCTGCTACCCACTTCGAAGACCCGCAAGATGTGCAGAACATGGCTAGATCAGAAAATGATGGCGATTTTGATGGTCGGACAGCCCATGAAGTGCAAGAAGTCAGGATCGGACAGGAGACCGGGGAAGCACTTCCCCACGATGATCCGTATATCAAAAGTTCCAAAGAAGAGTGGGATAGGATTGAGCAGGCCATAAAAAAGCTCGAGCGATGTGAGAAGACTTATTGGGAGAAGAAAGAAAAGTTCGAACAGCACTACAAAACGTTTGATGAAAAGCTGGATAAGTTCTGCTCAATCAACCCACGCTTGAGTAGAGCGGATGCAGAAAAGAAATTCGGTCGACATTTCCTCCAGGTAGGGGGTAATTTCCGTTGTTCTTTGGGTGTAGCAGAGACGTCGCTCAAGAAAGCCCGGATTGAGGCGAAAGAAGCAGGAGTCCACGATTGCAACTCATGGGACCAGGAGTCTGGCTTCCTTTCAGTGGCGGGTGAAGGTCCGGATCCAGAAGACACCGGATACCTGAGCGATAGTCGTGATCACGAAGTGGTGATGGAGTGGCTGCAGATGCCCCACCGCCCAGAAAGGATGCAGCCTTCTGAGTTCAAGTTCGCGACATCGAACGTGAGGGTCGACCCTTGGGAGAGCCATTCTACAAGGGGAGACTCAAGCAAACGGAAGAAGATAGACGAAAATGTCGACACTTGGGAAGTCCAGTCCTCCAAAGCGTACTCAAGCAAGCGGAGGAGGATTGAAGGGGATGTTCCTTGGGTGGCACCCAACGACAGCAATGACAGCGCATATGGCACTGCCAAGGAGGACAAGGGAGACCAGAAGCAATCGGAAGGTCCAAGGAAGAGGCCTCGCGCCAGGTCAGAGGTAGCCCACAAGCGACGTGCCCGATCATTCGACGCGCTTCCGGGTCACAAGGTTGTCAAAGAGATGTTTTCCGATCTGCCTGTAGAGGATCACAGCGTGAGTGTTGACCCCTCCGTAATAGTCGATACCAAGTACTGACATTTCCACAGGTTTGGATGAAGCGAGATTACCGAGAAGACGTCATCATGATTGATGACGAAACGATCGACGACGAGACCTGAGAGACCAGGTAGCAAACGGATGCATTGCGAACATCGAAGTCGGTGGAGTGGGAGGTGGTAAACCAGCCGCTGAAGCAGCTACGTGCTGTTGCCGGATGTAGCAAGTCGAGACCGGAGGCGTTGCGGAAATGATCCCAGAGGGAAGCGACCCATCGCGCGATCAATATAGGCAGCGTCGCAATCTTACAGAGCAGCAAAAACTGTTCCGGTGGCATATGCAAGACTCGTAGGCCACTGCGTCGAACGCGTCGTCGATGCAGAGAGATCAACCGGCGGAAAGGCAGAGCAGATGAAGTCGATGCAAAGACATCAACAGATACACCAAACAACAGCGCCAGACAAATCGGGAGGCCACTGGACCTGGTTCAGGGCGTTTGGTACGCATGCAAAGACATGCCGCCGATGCAAAGATATCGGGGAAGAACTTGGTGCAAAGACATCGGAGACAAGTCCGACGCCAAGACATCGGATGACACAACAGCCGAGAGGTCTGTGCACAAACTCCATAACCCTCGTGCCACACTACAGAAGACACACAGCACAAAGACTAGAGCGCGTATTTGACTCAGACTACGGACTGATCCTGATTCGCGCTGAGCTTCCACACACACAATCACGGTACTGCGGTGACACACCGGGCACTCCAGCGAACAACATTAAAACCCTGGAGCTGTCGCGATCATAGCATGTACCAAACGGGTTGGAATAGACGCAGTAGTAGTACTACCTTATACCAAAGAAGACATATAGCGCGCTCTCGTATGAATCTTTACACAAACCAGGTACAAATTCGGCCCACCTCCCTAACGCACATCCCCCTGCCCTCCATCCTACTCCCCGTATCTCCCAATCAAATCCTTCATAATCCCATAAGATCTGTGACCCATCAAGTCAGCAACAAGCCCTCACACCCATCCCTCCAACACAAACTTACTTCTCCCTAAACCTGTCTCCCCCATGACAAGCACTCGCATGCAAGTTCATATAAGCACAGTAAAGCCTGCCTCTATCCTCAAACCCCTCGACCGGCTCACTCTTACCCATAATCTCCACATACGCATCTGTGTACTCCTGCCGACCCAAAATTCTACTAGGATCCCCGCGCCAGATCGCAATCTCCATCTCGTGGTGCGCGTAGTATGCACAGGCGTCGAAGGCGTAGATTTCGCCTGTCGCGGTGTCGGTGCCGATGTTGCCGTCCCAGAGGTCGCCGTGGATTAAGGTGGGTTTTATTACGCGGCCGTTGGATGTGAGGGGGTTGAGGAGGGCTGGTACGACGTGCGTGATTACGCGATCAGTGCATTCCTGCAGGTCTTTCCATGGTCCGTTGATGTCGCGGTTGAGTTTCATAGCGCCGGTGAGGAGCTGGATGAAGAAGTCTTTCCAAGTGTCTTGCCAGGCTGTTTGCTGGGGTAGGTTGCCTTGACAGGTGTTCATGTGGAAACCGAATTGTCCGGTTGGTGACGCGCTGGAGAGGTGGAGTGTAGTGAGTTTCTTGCATAATTGTTCTGGGTCGGGGGGTTGGGTGGTATCCATGTCTAGGAAGGCGCAGAGGAAGAAGTAGGAGTCTGGGTTTGAGACGTTGAGTAGGCCGTATGCAAGGGGCTCGGGAACGAAGGTGGGTGCGACTTTGTAGAGGGCACACATCGAGTGGTATTCGCCTTCGAGCATGGCTTTGCCTTGGTCGCCATCTGCGCACTTTGTTCGCGTTAGCTGCGTCGTTGTCGATGGAAGAGTAGCATCTACCTTCAAGAAGTACGATTCTGGTTCGCCGTCTACGCGTGTGGTGTCTATTCTTGCGGTGACTGTCCAATCTGATGCGCCGTGTCGGTTGCAGCTGTGGACTTGAGTACCAAGAGGTAGTTCTGCTCTACGATTAGTAGCTTTACTACGGCGTGAGATGTATGATACATACTGTCTATTACGACCTGATCGAGTGGGAAATCGCCTTGGATGGGTTCACCACAGCTTGTTCCCCGAGTCACCGAAGGAACTCTGCCTAGTGACTCGGTGGGCGGCTGCCACTGCTCTACTACTTCTGGTGTGGTAGACATGATCAATCCAAGTCGTTTTGCTTGTTAATCCTTTGAGAACACCGAGTTGTGCTTGGGAAGTCCTACGTGTTTCTGTGCTACAACGGTCTGTGAAGGCTGACACTAGGTGTTCGCCCTTATGACCCATGACTACGTCGTCATGATTGGAATTCATTCACAACAACAGGGGCGCCCTTGAAGGTTTCAGGTATGTATCTTGTGGTTGAATGAGTCATGTGCATAGGCTTGTTGTCGGCTCGCGCTTTGTTCAGCATGGGCTGTACTACATTCAATACCTGCAGTCACCGAGCTAGCGATAGTTTACATAGTCGAACAACGACCTGGGTATCTCCCATACGAATAGAAACAACGCGTGTACCCTGTCCAGAAAATGCTTTTAGGAATGCAAACCGTCCATCACGCCCAAATACGCCATGCTATGCCTTGTGCTACGAAGCAGGAACAGTTTGCTAGAAAGTGTAGTTGTTATTACCACCATACTCCATCCCCGCATCATCGCCCAAATGATCAACATGCATAAACTCGTCGATAGAAAAGGGGTCTGCCATATTACCGCCACCCATACTAATATCCATTCCATCATGCGACTGCTGTTGTTGACCCATAGGCTGGCTCGGAGGATCCAGACCCTCGACAACGCGCGTGCCCTTGGGCACAGAAGCTCCAAAGGCACCGATACGGTCAGGTTGCGCCACACTGGCTCCTTTGCCCTTGCCCGTTGCATCGCCACGCGAGTTCATCCAGATACCGTTTCCGCCCTCGCCGTTCTTGACTGCTTTGGCAAAAGGCTCTTGGAAGACAAGACTTGTCTCGTACCAACGGCCTTTGATGTCGTCGATGTCTATCTTGTAGGCTGGCTGGATGAGCTTCCACCAGGCTGCGGTGCGGGTGAGGGGGACGAGCATGCGGTTTCGCCAGACCATGTCGTGGACCATGCGCGATGGAATGTTGTTGTTCTGTTGGGGTGGTTTGGGGGGAAGGTTTGCGTCTGGAGCATCCAACGTAGCGTAGCTGTAAACGTCGCCTATAGCAATTACTTTGGTGGTGGGCGGGTTGACAAGGACTTGCTCGATAATGTCAGTCACGACCATGAGATCGGTTCCAGTGGCCCCTATGCGCAGACGGACAGCCTCGCCTCTCCAGATCTTCTCGGCGCCCAGATACATGCCGTTATACTGTCGCACTTCGTTTCCCTTGTCGTCCTTGTTCGTCTTGAGGCACTCGAAGAGTGTATACGTGGTATCGATGGCTTTTGCAGCTAATATAGACGCGTCGACAGACGCTATGCCCTCGCCTCCCTGTCCGCTAATGAGTGCTCTCCAATCCGTGTTGTGGTATTCGAACTGAGGGTTCTGCTGTAGGAAGGGAAACGTGCAGCTGGGTGCAGACCAGGCGAGCCAGGGTTTGACATGGTCATCTGTTTGCACGAGTTCTTGTGGAGGCGATTCGAAAGGATGCGACAGAGGCTGAATCAAGTATGCCCTGCTCATAGGCACCTCTTTGGTAGCCCATCTTCGCACCACCAGTCCCAGACCCCAGGCTGACGTCTTGGGGCGGAAGAACCACACCACCTCGCCGCTCCGGCAGAGGAATTTGTTGTATGACAAGTCGGCTTGTTGTTCGATGGATCGTGACTGGGGGAGAGGTGTTGACTGCAATGTTGGGGGAGCTCTGATCTGTGCAGCGGCGGGTGTCGGGGCAGGCCTGGGACCGGCAACGGGCGTAGAGGGCTTGACGATGGGACTTGGGATAGGCGCACCGGTCGATGACCTTCGGGCAGGGATTTGCACTATGGGGTTGCGCCCTGTGACGTTTGTGTTTGGTATAGCGCCACTGGAGCTGTTTTCGCGCTTGATGGGTGCAGGCTGTTCTTGCTTGACTTCGACCTTGACCTGGGGCTTCTCGACGTCTCCGGCGGGCGAGCACATCTTGCACGTGCAGTTAGCCATGTCGCTGTTCTCGTCTGTGCACAGCCACAGGAGATGGGGAAAGAACTCGACAGGGCTCCTGAAGCGCTTCTTGGGGCCTTTGGGGTATCCATAGAGATAGGCGTCTTGTCTGTCGTGGCCGCCGCCTGAGTGGTTCTTGACTGTCTTCAGCTGGCCGTCTGCCTTGGTCTTGATGTGCTCGTATAGGACGTAGTTCTCGGGCAGCTCCCACAGAATGCATTGCTGCCACCGATCTGTCACATGTCAGTGCGCTGCAGCGAATGCGCCTCGCATAGCCATACCTTCGAACTGCTTCCCTCCGATCTCGCGCAGGAGCATGCCGCCCAGTTTCTTGCGCCAGTCCTGGTGCTTGGGGTCTTCCTTCTCGATGAGGCGGTAGAAGTCGCGCTGGCCCTGGTCGTTGGGCGACGTGTTGAGCTGTTCCTCGGTCGGCCCATTTCTGAGCGGCCGGCCTTTGAGGTTGACGATGTGCTGCCCATCCGATTTGGAGGCGAAGATGGGGAAGAAGGGCGTCATGGGCTGTTGCGCCATGGTGGTCGAGGGTGGTGCGCCAGATGCGCGGGCGTGGGGACTTGGTTCGCGAAATGTCGACGTGTGGAGGTCGCGGCGTTGGATAGACTTGATAGCTCGGAACGGTTCCGGAAGGAACGCCTGCAAGTCGCGCTAGGACGCGTCGGCCGCAATCGACGTATCGCCTCCGCGCCTGGCGATGCGGCGACGCTTCACTTCACTTCACCGTGAAGACGCCCAGTCGTCTTATCACGCTCCTTTGGGCACGCTGCGTCGTTTCATTTCATCCTCACCGTCACCGGCCTTGTCTAAGACTTTTCTTGCTGTGCTTTGTCCTTCTTTGCCCTGCGACAACACTTCTCTGTCAATTCCGTTGTACTGTACACCCCTGGCCAATTTACATTCACTGCGCAACATTTGCCTACAAGATACCCCACATTCGTCGCCATGGCGGGACATCCGGTCATCACCCTGGGTTCGCCCCAGCCCATCACTCCGAAGAAACGAGGTGGCATCTACGAAGACCTCCTGGCGCAGTTTGGCTCCGAGAGCTCAGCCCAATCGGCCACCAAGAGACGACGCATCTCTTCGCAGCAGGCGGCCAAGCAAGACGAGACTAGCGACAACAAACGCAGCCTGCGCGCGCAGCCAACGCCAAACTACGTCGCCTCCGACTCATCCGCAAACGAAGCCTCGCCATCCACGCCTGACCACAAGCCCAGGACCGTCGCCGACAAGTACCCTCGCGCCTCCACAAGACGAGCTGGCGCCAACGCGGGAACCAGCGAAGACGAACTCGCCCCATCAGCTCGCCCGAACCGCAAGACAAGCGCCAGAATCTCGGCCTACACCGAGGAACTGAAGATGGAGAAGCGTAAGAAGGAGCGCCAACAGTCCGGTGGACTTCGCCGGAGCACGCGCGACAGGAAGAGCACCATCCTGGAGTCCGACACCATGCCCACCCCGTCACCACCTCGTCGCAAGTCAGCCCGGCCGCCGCCCAACCTCGACACCGCTCGTGCTCGTCTCCGCGATGACATTGCTAAGAAGACCAAAGCGAGAGCGAACAGCTTCCTCGTCGCCAACAAAGACCTTTTCCTCCCACTTCTGCCTAAGAACAACCAGGTCGCGAAGCTTGTCGCTCAGGGCGATGCGCAGCCCATTGTCAAGTACGAAGAGCTCTCGGAGCAACCCAAAGGCGTCACCGCTGTAATGAAGCCATACCAACTATCTGGTCTGTCATACTTGGTCCATCTCTACAACAACGGTTTCTCTGGTATACTCGGCGACGAGATGGGTCTCGGAAAGACGCTACAGACATTATCGCTGTTCCAGTATCTTGAAGAGCTGGACGAGAAGAACGGTGTCACGTCAGAAGAGCTTCGGCCTTATCTCGTCATATGCCCCCTCAGTGTGCTCAACTCGTGGGTCACCGAGGCCCAGCGATGGGTACCACAACTCAAGGTCATGCGCTTCCACGGCGCCGTCACCGAGCGAACCCGCTTGAAGCGCGTCATAGCTGGCATGGAGGACATGAAGGGCAATGAAACCTCGCGTGCGAAAGATCGGAAAGCCTCGCGCAAGGCTGGCCGAAAGGCGGCCAAGCTCACCTCCAACGATCAGCAATCCGACAACTACAAGATTGTCGTCACGACATACGAGACTTTCCAAGCTGAGCAATCATGGTTCAAGCACAGCTTCGCCTGGCGCTATGTCGTCTTGGATGAAGGACACAAGATCAAGAGCAGTGTCACCCAGATCTCCACAGCCCTCAAGAGCATCAGTGCCGAGTATCGTCTCATCCTGACTGGAACACCACTTCAGAACAACTTGGTCGAGATGTGGTCGCTTCTGACATGGCTGTACCCTAACGTCTTCGATGACAAGACCGAGACACTTTTCAAGGAGTCTTTCGATCTCAGCAAGGGCAAAGCGAACAAGCAAACCATGACAGACGCTCGCCGCTTGCTCGAACTCATCATGTTGCGACGTATGAAGGACTCTCCTTCAGTCAACCTCGGCCTACCGCCCAAGGAAGAAATCTTGCTATATGTTCCTCTGACTCCCATGCAGAAGTTCTGGTACACCCGTCTGCTGACACGTATGGACGATGGTATGCTCGACGAGCTCTTTGCTGATGGCAAATCCAAAGAGAAGGCCGCTATCGAGCAAGACATCGAAGAGAACAAGCTATTGGCAAAGATGGAGAAAGTGGACAAGGTGGTCAGCGCTGGCGGTGCCGAAGCTGATTGGGAGGAAACCACCAAAATCTTGCAAGAAGCCGTCGCCAAGGAGCAGACCGACACCGACACCAACAAGGGCGCCTGGAAGAAGCTGATGAACCTTGTCATGCAGTTACGCAAGTGCTGCTCGCATCCGTACTTACTCCCCGGTGTCTCGCCCGATCCCTACTACCTCAGCGACCACATCATTCGCGCATCCGGCAAGTTCATCCTTTTGGAGAAGCTTCTCAAGCACACGGTTTTCAACGAAGGCAAGAAGGTCCTTATATTCTCTGGCTTCACTCGCACGCTCGACTATTGTGAAGATCTCTTGTCTCTCATCAGCAACCACGGAGAGCGCTTCAAGTCTCTTCGTCTGGACGGTAGCACAGCTCGAGCTCGGCGTAACTTGGATATCCGCCTTTTCAACCAAAAAGACTCCAATTACAAGGTCATGCTACTCTCGACCCGCGCTGGCGGCCTGGGTATCAACCTTACGAGCGCTCAGGATGTCATCTTCCTTGACGAAGACTGGAATCCGCAGATCACACTCCAGGCCGAGGCCCGAGCTCATCGCATTGGGCAAACCAAGAAGGTGACTATCTACAAGCTCTGTACCCAGGGTACTGTCGAAGAGCAAATGATGGGTCGCATTCGTAAGAAGCTTTACCTCTCGGCAAAGATCACAGAGTCGATGCAGAGCGTGCATGGCAAGCAGATGGCCGATACGAAGAAGGCCGGACGTCCGTCTCTAAGTGACGACTTGCCGCAGATGGATGCCACGCAGCTCAAGACGCTTGTACGACGAGGTGCCCAGGCACTATCGCATCCGGAAATCGATGTCAAAGAGATGGTGTCTTGGGATCTAGAGACTATGATGGCCAAGTGTCGCGATGCCCCTGCCGATTTGACCGACTCAGCGACACACTCTGAAGTCGATGAGGACAAATGGCTTTCTACCATGGAGAGAGTTGAATGCGCCGTGTTCGAAGGCAAGCGTCATCAACGCCAGCTTGACACCACCTGGAAGGCCAACACATCCGCCGCAAACATCCTTCCAGACAACATCACTCGCGAGGATCGCCGCAAGGGAAAGAACACTACCGTCATGGTTGACGGCTTCGCTATCAACAAAGAGTCCATGAACTGCGGTGACTGGGAAGCCGTGCCGACATTCGCAGGCAAAGATCCCCGCCTCGCTGAACCAGTCCGCGAGAAGCGCCGCGAGATCACCCATGAAGATCATTGTTTAGGCTGCTTCGAAGACGCAGATGCTGGACACCTGGTTGAATGCAAGAGCTGCCCCCGTGCTTACCATTACGACTGTCTCGATTCCCAGTACAAAGCCAAAGTGAAGGGCTTCGCCGGCTTCTACTGTCCCCAGCACAACTGCACCGACTGCGGCAAAACCACCAACGATGCCGGCGGTCTGATCTTCCGTTGCCGCTGGTGTCCACAAGGCTTCTGCGAGGACTGTCTCGACTGGAACGAAACCGAGTTGATCGGCGACACCCTCCCGGAATTCGAGCTCATGGGCGAGCAGCACACAACCGGTGGCTTCTACATCAAGTGTCCCACGTGCGTCGAGTCGGGCGAGGAGAGCGCGGAACAGAAAGAGTGGGTCGCGAATATGGAGAAGCAGTACAAAGACCAGCATGATATCTGGTCGCAGGAGCGCGAAGAGGCGCAGCGCCAGCTGAACGAGATCGACGCTGATGATGAGGTTACTTCCCCGCCTGCTCTTACGGATACTTCGCTGCCTACTCCTGCGGTTGGCGGCTCTCGCCTTGGCACTCCCATGTCCATGGAGCCTGTTCAGAATATCAAGAAGGGTGGCAAGAGGGCTGAGGCATTTGGTGAGTCGCGCGAAGAGAAGCGGGCGAGGCTTGATGCTCAGACTTGGACTGTTGATGAGGACCCGCTCATGCAAGGTCTTGCGGTGTCAAAGGGACGGAAGGGTTAGGTGGCGCAGAGTTTGGCTTGTTCAAAAGTTACACCCTGAAATGATGGGATTCCTTGAACACCCAATAGGGGAGCGATGATTCTGGTTGTATTCCAGAGATGTGTTCTGGGCGTTTAGGAGCTTGACATGGCATGCATGGATATACCCCCTCGATGTTCAACGCTTTTCATGGTAGTCGTTGAGAACTAGTTGATACGTTTAGTCGTACTAGCGATGGTTGAAAGGATTGAGCGAATAGCGGATGAGCATAGTAGCGCACTAGCGCGGCATGCAGCGATAATAATGAAGTCTTTGGTTAATCTTGTTGTTGAGGTGGTGATGCACTGCTCGACTCTTTGGCATTGATATCGCTGATCAGTTAGTTAGCCTTGGTGCTCTGACCCCCACAATCATCATACATGCCGTATGCATTGCCCAAGCGCATAGGCTTCACCTTCGTTGTTGCCCGCGGTCAAGCAGGAGCAGGACTCGGATCGTAGAAGCACTTGAAGACACGCGAAAGATGAGCAGGAAAAGTGATCGTAGTGTGCTACCGTTCACACTTCAGCGGACTCTGTGTTATATTGATATATTGATACAACAGTAGAATAAAAGAACTAAGAGGCGTACATCCGCCTCACCCAGAACGCCATTGCTGCCTCAAACCAGGCCGATCAAGCCTACGTAAACCCCCCTTCCCCTTCAATCTTCCCAAACTTTTCCCTACTTCCCATACCACCTAGCCACGCCCCGTCGAACCGTCACCTAACGATCCCGTATCCAGTCCTTCAAGCTAGCAATACTCGATCTTCTCCTCCTCCTCGACCCACCCCCCTCCATCCCAATATCCATACTCCGCCTCCCACTATCTATACTCCTCCTCCCCTTACTCTCCGTATCCAGCACAACAACAAGCACAGTACAATTATCCGCGCCCTTCATCTGCCCCTCCCTCGACGTCAACTCCTCCGCAATCTCCTTGGCCTCTTTCCCAGATTGCCACGCATCCACCGCCAGCCGTGTGCATTCCTCCGCCTCCTTCGCCGAACCGACGCCGTCAGACGCGAGGAGGATGAGCGACTGGCCGTGCAGGGTGCGCGTGGTGAAATGCGCTTTGTTGGAGACGAGGTCGTGGACTGCGGTTTTGCCTGGTGCGAGACCGGTTTCTACGCCGATGAGGTCGGAGAGGTCGTGGCCTGCTAGACGGTTCACGCGAGGCTTCTTGTAGTCCAGATCGCCGAGGGCGCGCGACATGCTCACGCCGCCGATGCGGGCGATGCCGGAGCGGTAGTTGATCTCGCCGCCGGCATTTTCTACGCGCCGTTTCTCCAGTGGGCTGTCGGGTGCGTGCTCTTCGCTGAGGGCTTCGACGTTCCAGCCGCTGGAGCTGACGCCGGAGTCGACGCGTGTGGGGGACTGCGGCGATAGCGATTGTGGGGATTGGGGCTCGTGGTCTGCGAAGAAGACGTGGCTGTCTCCTAGGTTCGCTTGTATGAGCAAGCTCTGCTTTGTGTCGATGAGAACGAGAGAAACGGTTGAGCCTCCGTCTAGGTTGGCGTGGTCTAGATCGCGGTCCACAGCCAGCAGAGCTCCTTGTATCGCGTGCTTATACTCGGCTACATTGGACGGCTTTTGGATGGCGATGTGCTGTTCCAGGTGTGTGTGCAGATGCTCTGCAACATGGTTTACTGTTTCTGTACCCCCACTGCGACCCAGTCGTTAGCTTACAAGCCACAACATTTGGGATTTTGTGTGACGCTGCTTACTGTCCATCATACACGGCAAAGACAGCGAGTTCTTTCCGTGACTTGATCGAACCCGGCGTCAAAGTAACATAACGGTCTTCCTGATCTTCTCTCGCACCCAAAATCTGTGGGGAAGAACGTTAGTAGGTGTAAAGAGGGATCTCGGTCTCAGCTCGGAAGAACCGGCATCTAGAAGAGCGGGAAGAAGCATGCAAGGAACACACAACGCACCCTGCTGACACCAACGTCAATAATGTTAACGCTCATACTTGATTTTTGCGTAATGAATGGAGTTTTTCGCGTGGGATGTAGTAGCAGCAGCGACAGAACGGGGCTCCCTATGTTTGTTTTTCACACGCATTATACATCGTCATAGGCCAAGCCTTGCCCAGCAACAGCTGCTTGCGTTGATAAGCGGCGGCACACGCGACCCTCACAAACAAGACGTCATCTACCCTTCCTACCTGCATACGCTGGAACCAATCAGGAAGCCGCCCGCGCCACAGTTTATTGGCTTATGTACTCAGCCTCAATAGCCTAGACCGTGGAGATGCACAAGTGTGTAGCTGCTTCTGGGTCTAGAGCACGGAGAACGTGGAGAAATCAAGGGTCATCATGTGGGGCACGTGACGTCGTGATCTGTACTGCGCGAACGGCGGGCCCCAGAATTATATATGAGCAAACGGACCTCGCGCTGAGGATGCTTGTTGCCGGTGTATGCACATGCACGCCCTTACTTGGTGTTGAGCGAGGCTACACTTGAAAGACGGGGGCTGTGTGCGCGATATTTCTCAATCGGCGGGGCAGTTTACCCCTCGTGATGCGTGGTTTTTAACATTTGGTATGTCGATCTACCATTGCTTGGCTGTTGAGCGAGCTTCCTCGTGAAGCTTGATGTACTACTGAGTATACTCGAGAGAGACTGAAGTGGTTCAAAGAAAATGCCTCATCAGCTTGCACTGCCTCGTGAGCCAAGAGCTCCTAGATACGAGCTGCTCGTTCGGCCCTTTCCGATATCCACGAGATCCGCATGCCTTCGTCCGAGCCCACAGTATTGTGTTTCTTGTTGAGCAGGAGTCCGAAAGTCCGGAGAGTACCAGAGGACTCCCGGCGACATCCAGAGGAAGGGTGGTCGTCCTCCTCAAGCCTTCCGGGTAACACCGCTGTTCATCCAGTCATCTCGTAGCTGTTTCCAAATTCCATTTCCCCTAAATCCCCAAGCCCGTTTCTCCTTCTCCAGATTCGCAAGTTTGTCCTTCAGTATCTGGTCGTCTTGCTCTCCCTCATTCCGTCCAAGCTCAACCATCAGCTCCTCGCAGGCGATCTCCTCGCTCATACACGCGCTGATGGCGCTCAGACACTCTTCGAGGTCCATGTCGTACCCGTACAGCAACTCTCTTACCGTCTCCATAGCCCGCCGATTGGTCTTCAAATGATCGAGTAGCTCGCGAGGTACTGAGGGCGACTTGACACCTTCGATCTTGACACGGCAGCATGGGCATGTGCGATGTGGGTATTTCGCTTCATCGATCTTCGGTGTTCGCATCCACTGCTCTAGACATGACTTTCCAATGATATGACCACACTGCTTGATTCGCACTGGATAGTCACCCAACAGTTGTAGGATAGAGGAATCTTGGAATGAGGTGTATGAGAGTTGGCAGATCGGGCAGCAGCCGGCGTTGTCATCGACCACAGAAGTATTGTCTGCTGTGACGGCGAGTAGTGAAAGCGGAATGGCGCACGCGAAATGGTCGACGTTGGTAAAGTCAGTCCTGGCGAGTATACTTTCGCGTGTCTCATCTATCCCGGCGTCCATATCGAATGCACGTTTCAGGCGCTCGTCCAGTTTTTGGGCGACCTCACTAACATCTCGCCGGCGTTGCGGGTAGTCAAAGTGAAGGACGGTCACGAACGCTGCCTGCAATCGCTCCTGTGGCGATGCGAGATTGCTGTTTGCGAGTGCCATGTACAGTCGTTCCAGATCTGTCCAGTCCTTTTCTCGTTCTTCCATCTGCTTCTCCATGGCGAATCTAAACATTCTGATCTCGTGTTCCCGGGTCATTGTTCTGTCATGGCAGTCGAGCATACCCAGTAGCCACCGCCGCGCGGCATCGGCTTGTTGTTCAGTCTCTTCATCGCTTATGCCGGTGAGACGAGAGATATTTGCTGGACTTGGAAAATGCTGTTGCTCTAGCTTCCGCAGTTCCGCGGGTGTCATGGAAAGTACGTCCTTGGGATTCTTGTGCCTGTACCCGAACTTGCGCAGGTCTCGTATGCTACGTAAGTGTGTACGCACACTTCGATATACTGCCATCGTTAGCAGAGGATCTCAAGATGAAGAGGTACGGCGTAAATAAATTTCAGGGTCGATGCAGGGCATGTAGGTGAGTTACGTACCTGCGGCGCTCGCCGACGCCTGATTTATTGGCGGTACCAAATCTTGAGCTTCGGCGGACATGATTGCGCAAGCTTGCAGAGAGTGCTATGGAATTTCCACGGTCGTGATAACTCGAGAGCGGGATGGAGTGGGGGGGTTCGGAAGTGGAAGGTACCAGCCTCACGTGTTTGCTCTACCACGAGGACGGAGCGACCTGAGTGGGGCAGCCCTTTCACACCCCGCACGTGACTGGTGCCTGTCGCGGAGTGAAAGAATAACCCGACTACAGGTGCAGATAATTAAGTCAGGAAAGGACCATGAATCATGCTGACTATGTAGCCATCATGGTATGCTGAGGTGATCGGTGGCAGCTGATCACCTGGACAGTTTTGCCGAACGTGCCTCTTATCCTTCACCTCGCAAAGTCCAGATGCATCTTATGTTGTACGAGAAGTCACTTCTACAGTCGATATATTAAAATCACAGCCGATTACCTAGTTATGCGCCACAGGTCCCGCGAGTGAAGCTATCTTTTCCCCAAACTACCCGAAGCAATGAGTGCGCCTATCTTTCGAAGCCACTGTAAGTCCAACTTCTTCGTCTCTGAGCTCTCATACCGCCTCTGCATCGCCAGCTCACCCCCAAACCAATCCGCCGACTTCTGTATCCAAGAGAGCCAGTACATCTGGTCCTCAAAGTCGTCAAGCTGTTGCTCGTAGTTACGAAAACGTTCCTCATCCTTGGGCCGATACTCCGGTTCGGGAAACAACTCTGTACGACAGTAGGGGCAAAGATGGCTAGCACCTTGCCCAGCATGAATCCAGAGTTCCAGACACTCCTTGTGATAGGCATGTTGGCAAGGAACAGTCAGTACCCCGGAGGAGGGGCAGATGTCAGACCAGCAAACTACGCAATCTATACCTTCCGGGTTGTCTATCTCTGAGGATATATCGGTGACGGAAATCATCGGGCCTACCCATTCCATTTGTAGCGCTTCCGAAGAAGCTTCTTCGAGCCTGTAGTGTTGCTGGTTATATGCCATCTCGATCAGCTGCAGTTCTTCGGTGAGATCGAATTCCATTGGTATACCAAATTTCTCCCGTATCTGACGCATGCTAGCTTCGTAATCGTCTAGCGACTTTCCGTAAAGACGACACTCGTTGAATATAAGTCGCTGGATGAAGGCGTAATCGTTGCATCGACCGAGGCGGCCATCAAGCGCGTCGTCGTATGGGTAATCAGTCCAGACAATTCCCTTGACATTGTGGAAGGCTTCAAGAAGTGCAGTGAATGCTTCCACTGTAGCTCTAATATCCTCAGACCAATATGACTAAGGAGTGATTGCAGCTGCGTCCAGAAGAGTCAGGGTGTGAGCCTTCCCCATTGAACGCTTGACGTGGTCATTCCAGTTGGCGTACACTGGGCTGTCTTTTCCATAAAGCTGATCAAAAAGCTCCTCTATGCTGTCACGTAGAAATATCGCGTTCCAATCATCGTCATCTGTCCAGGTAGCGCCTTCCACGTCATCGATTTCCCGGTCGACCCATGTATCATATACTCCGGTTTGAGATGGTATAGGCTGAGACGGAAAGCCCAGTCGTTTCAATGGGACACGAAACACGGCGGTCAGAAATTCTTGCTCCTCCGTTGGGCCTCGTGGAAAAGCATATAGTCTTGTTGTGAGAACGAGATTGAAAATGCTGGAAATCGGGTTTTCGCTCATCTTGTTTCGGTATCTTCGTGTGGCTCGAATGAAGCGGCCTGGAACTTGTTTGCTATGGGATCGATCGAACCCGTGGAGATTTTTTTCGCCATTTCATTGCCTGCTCTGACAATCTGTCAGATTACAACGTGCGCCGTAGTGTCGGAGGCCCATTGTGAGAAAGGTCTGCTAGCATGCGCAACGTGAGAAGACATTGCCGAATAGGTAATACAGAGTGAATGACAGTATAGGGGATGTCCATATGGTTTTCCAGTTGGTATCCCCAATCATCCTCTTGAAGTAGTCGGGACTTTGAAGAAAATCGTGTAGCAGCCAGGTCGACGAAGCGGTGGAAGCTTTCGCTCATACAATGGTCAAAGTTTCCACACTCTCCGCCTCTTCATCCCAACTGTCCAGTGTCCCTTTACCAACCCTTCTAAACACACCGTTCCCGGTATCGACTGCCGCCAAGACCAAAACCTCGACGTAGGAGGGTTGCACACAATTCTCAGCGCATCCCTTGATGATAGTGAGTTCCTCCGGAACATATGTAAACCTCTCCGGCACCGGGGGTTTCCTAAGGCTGTTGTAGGAAGCATGAGATGTGGTACTCTCCATCGGAAATCGGCACGTCAATCTGGAGTCCAACTCTTCTTCCGAAGGGGAAAGACCAAGAGGCGGGCCAGGTAGAACACCATGCTTTCGGTCGTCGTAGCGCCAGTAACCAGCCGAAGTACCGTCAAGACTATCCGAACAGGAGAAAGGTAATATGGCTTCACCTAGTGGAGGTCCTGGTGTGGTTCTAAAGCATCTCACCAAACGGAATTTCGCACATTTGGCATCCCAGAAAGCTTTCACGCAGCGAGCTTTGATGACGAATGTTGCGTCGCTAACGGACCCAAACGGATTATTGCCATCAATTCGAGTGCGCGCATCAACTATCTGGATAGGTGGAGGAATGGTTCCACCAAGAGCTAAATTATGTGAGGGCGAGTTGATGCGCCCGTCAATGCTTGCCCAGCTCCAGGAAGGCGCTCGATAATTGGCCGCTCTCGCGGGAGGATCGCAGAGATTGTTTGTGAGAGCCTCCCAGAACAGCGAGCGCTCCATTTCTCTGCGCCAATGACCTGCGAGATAGGAATCATGTGTAATTTCCTGTACGCGTGCTGCTATGCCTGCCATGGCTGGTAACTTGTCTGACTGGAACGTAAGCTGGCGAAAGCTGTACATATCTACCATGGAGTACCATAGGTTGTATATGCTAGACTGTATGATGCCTATGAGGAACATGTAGAAAGCGCGGTCGTCGCTTGCTCGGATCAGGGCCGGTGGAGTAGGGTTGCGATACAGAGGCGCACGAAGATCGAGGACATGGTGTGTTTTTCCGCCCTGAGTAACATGGGCCAGAATATGCAGTGGCTCTGACGTTACGAGACGAGTATGCTCTTCCAAAGCATCTGCTTGGTTAACATCACATACGAAGCTGTCTTCCGAACATATCGTCGTCTTCCAATTCTTTTCTTCTGGGTCCTCAAGGTACCAAGACCTCTGGAAGGCTCTGGCGAGGAACCCCAGATTGCCCCGTACGCTGAGGTTATATTCCGCTCTCATGACTTGCCCATTCTGATCTTGTGATGTTTCGCAGCAGCACCAAATTGCCTCGCGTTCAAGGAAGCATATCGTCCTTTGAGACAGGCACATCTCTTGCATCACCCATGCTCTGGAGTCCAAGACAGTGGAGCCAAGTTTTTCGGCCGAGCTGTGTACCTGCATGCAGTCATCGACGATGGTGGGTGCGGTGATGAAAGCCTGTCCTTTGTAGTCTCCAAATAATGGCGGCAGTGCGACAAAATCGTTCCTGAAGTCATCAGATGGACGCGACGGGACAAAGATCCCGGTTGAGGAGTCGTTGGATACTGATGCTGCCAGTGTCACGGTGCTATCATGATAGAATAAGCCCATGAGCGCCGAATGCTCTTCCCAGTCGCTTTGCGAGTCCTGCACGATACACAGCCTGTCGATAAATATGTACTTGATACCGAGCCGACGGCAAGTAACTATGGCGTCTTTGAACGTTTTCGGAAGCGCGGCCCAATCTATGGCATGCATATGTGCTTCCAGGTTCTTGGTCGTGGTCATACCTTCTCTTGAATGGCCCCAACAATGACTCAGAGCCACATAGCGAGCGTATATACCCTCTCCTCGTACAAGATATGGGCTCTCACCCTCTTCGGCCACATATATGACTCGCTTTGGCAATTTTGGAGTATCGTTGCAACACCTTGTGTGATTGGTCTCACAGTTGGCCAACCAGCGCTTGAGGACATCGAAATACGCCTGGGAAGGCAAGTCGTTTAGTTGAACACGACCGGAAACGAAGGAGTATTCTTTGCCGGGCAGAATGGGCTCTGAGCCCAACTTGTCGCCTAGAGAAGGTAATCAGACAACGGCAGATAGAACAGCACGCTTCAGTACCTTCCTCGACCGACAAAATCATACAGGCTACCGCCTGTTTCCACTCCGTCCAGATACCTACATATGAAGCGCCCTTCATCTTTGGGTGCCACGGGTACAATCTGCCCGGGATGATTTGCAATTTTACAGAAGCCTTAAAGCCTTTGCTACCTTCAGGAGAAGGGACCCCTTGATCACTGGCGCCTCCAAGATATAGTTGCGGTAATGAGTAATCATCTGGGTAGTTGATGCCACCGCGCAGCATCCTACAGAGACGACAGCCTGCGGCCGACGCTTCCAATGCAGCCAGATCATCGGCATGGCGATAGAAGTTCGGGGGGTAGAGATTCGAGAAAGTCAGGCCGCTGCAAAGATAGCAAAGTGACATTGTGAAAGCATGGAGCTGTAATCCGATGACGAAGCAGACGTTGAGCCTGAGGGATGGCCATAGTGCTGCCTGGAGTTCACTAATGCGGGGTGTAGCTTCTAGGCCAACCAAGGAATGAGCTGAACAGCCTAGGGCCTACATTAACGTTAGGTCACCTACTTTGTAAGGTTTTGGCTCAATGTAACCTGCAGGTGGATTAAGATTCGATGTGCAGTGGAGAAGATCAAAGGCCCCAGGCATAAGTACCAGCGTTGCGACTGTATGGGTCTAGTGCGTTGAGGGGTCTTGGCGGGCGGGAAGAGCCGCAATTACTCTGGCATCACCGAGACGCGACCAGGACATAGCACGCATACCCCTCGATCGCCCTTTCCTTGCGCACCATGACCCGATAGCTGATTCTTCTTCTTCTCTTCTTTACATCACTCACACTCTCTCACCATGGCGTCGGCGGTGTTTTTTCTCGACCTGAAGGGCAAGGTATGGCGGTCAGGCCTCTGGGAGGGCTACCTATTGACCATCGCATAGACCCTTCTGGCGCGCAACTACCGCGGTGACATCCCCATGTCAGCCGTCGAGAAATTCCCCATCCTACTGAGCGAGGCCGAAGACGAGAGCTCGGCAGTCCCACCATGCTTCTCCAGCGAAGGCATCAACTACCTCTACATCCGCCACAACAACCTCTACCTCCTCGCCCTGACCAAGCGCAACACCAATGCGGCGGAGATCCTCCTGTTCCTCCACAAGATCGTCGAAGTCTTTACAGAATACTTCAAAGAGCTCGAAGAAGAGAGCATAAGAGACAACTTTGTCGTTATCTACGAACTGCTGGATGAGATGATGGACTTTGGCTACCCACAAACCACCGAGACCAAGATATTGCAGGAGTATGCATTTCATACAGCTGTAGTATGACTCTATGCTAACAACAACTCTGTAGATACATCACACAAGAGTCGCACAAGCTCGAAATCGCACGCCCACCCATCGCAGTCACAAACGCCGTCAGCTGGCGAAGCGAAGGCATTCGATACCGCAAGAACGAAGTCTTCCTCGATGTCATCGAATCGCTCAACCTCCTCGTTTCCGCGACCGGCAGCGTGCTACGATCAGAGATTCTGGGTGCTGTCAAGATGAAGTGCTACCTGTCGGGTATGCCTGAGTTGCGACTGGGTCTGAACGACAAAGCCATGTTCGAGACCACCGGAAGGGCTACACGAGGAAAGGCCGTTGAGATGGAGGATGTCAAATTCCACCAGTGCGTGCGATTATCGAGATTCGAGAACGACAGGACCATCAGCTTCATCCCACCAGACGGCGAGTTCGAGCTGATGAGCTACCGCCTTAACACACAAGTCAAGCCTCTCATCTGGGTAGAGTGCATAGTTGAAAGCCATTCAGGCAGCAGGATCGAGTACATGCTTAAGGTAAGCAAGTCTCTGGATTACCAGTAGAATGGGCTGACACTTCACAGGCACGAGCACAGTTTAAGCGACGAAGCACCGCCAATAACGTCCAGATCTCGATTCCGGTCCCCGAAGACGCAGACACCCCTCGCTTCCGCACAAACATTGGCACCGTACACTACGCGCCTGAGACATCCTCCATAGTGTGGAAGATCAAGCAATTTGGTGGTGGCAAGGAGTTCCTCATGCGCGCCGAACTTGGTCTGCCATCGGTGCGCGGTGATGACGAGAAGGGTGGCGGTATGATGGGAGGCTTCGGTGGTAGCATGGGTGGTGTCGGCGGCGGAAAGGCCAAGAGGCCTATCAATGTCAAGTTCGAGATTCCGTACTTTACCACATCAGGTATTCAAGTGCGGTATCTGAAGATCATCGAGCCAAAGGTGAGTACAAGCCATAGTATCAGAGAGGCAGCAGCTAACATATATGCAGTTGCAATACCCATCGCTACCTTGGGTACGATACATTACACAGTCAGGCGACATCGCTGTGCGATTACCGGATGTGAATTAGACGGTGCTAAGGGAGCGCCGGCGATGAATATACCAATACGATTATGAAACCCGCTTTCAATGTACACTACATCGTTGAATGCGTCTCAAGAAGGAGATACGATGATATCTGACTAGGAGTGAGGGCTCGCAGGGTCTGGGAAGTACAAATGGACTTGTCACATCGGTCAACGTGTTGTGCCTGACATGCGCGCACACGACATGCTAGTACCAAAACCCATATGCGACATTGGACAACATGCCTCTATGCAGTGTGGCCTTGCTTGCGACCTCTTGAACTGCTATAAATCCCCAACTTTGACCTTTATCGGTTTTGAGGCTTGTCTCGTTGTGAAATGAAAGCGACGTGATCGTTACGAGACAGTGGTTCACGGGTAACATGCACGACAGTCTTGCAGCTCTAAAGGTTGGTCAGCGTCACGAGACAGTGTATTACTCAATTGTAATGTCAAAAGGATGCGTACACCGTTGCACACAACTCATACTCGAGCGTAATCGAGTAGCGATGGTGGTGTCAGAGTGAGCGTCTCGTCGGTGCTTGCGCCTCCGTCTGCGCCGATGATCGACAGTGGGGTCTCTGCATCATACGTTTGGGTATAGTTCTCGACTCAACCTCAACTTGCGACAATTCATTGCCAAACTGAATGCGCAACGAACACTATGGCTGCAGCTCCCTGATCGCTTTGAGCAATCCTACTCCCAGCCCGTCCCTTTGACAACGCGATAGACGCACGCAATTCCAACAACCGACATATGCATGCGCGGTGATACCACAGCACGTTTCTCCGCGTTTTCTCCCCACCTCCATTCTCCGAAAAAGCACGCTGCAGCACATCTCACGCCGCCCTTTCTGTTTATAGCCACAAGCCCATTTTTCGATATACACCATCTATCCAATCAACTATTGCCCTGTCCATGTTCGACCAATGCAAGTTCATCGTCAAGCTTTGATCGCCTGTTTGCGAACTCCACTACGCTCCACCACGCTCCGCTACGGCATGCCACAAGGCTGAAAGCCTGACCCTGCATCACCACCATGCCAATGACGCTTTCTCGGGAAATATGGAAGGGCTGCCGAGACAGTACGTGTATAGGCTTGCGGACGCGTAAGCTTGTAAGCGTTGTTGCTTGTCATCTCTGATCCTGCGCTTCTTTACTATCCAGCGTAGGTGGACTAACGCTCAGCTGAGCCTCGCGGGCCCCCTCCGGACGCGTTTCTATGACGGAGTAGTAGGTAAGCTATGATGGCGTCCAATGAACGAGTGGGCCGCGTATGTCGTGTCTAAGGGTATTTGTATGCTGCGGTGTTCGCGGGTGGGAAACGTTTTTTTTTCTGGAGTTAACGACACAAAATTGACAGGGCTGGGTATCGTTGCACGGAGTCAGTCACTGCATACTGCTTGTTATTACGTCTACGCGGCATAACAACAAACGTTTCTCCAGACACAGACACGAATACCACGACGCCAATACTACCTACCACCATGAAGTTCACCTTCACAACCATCACAGCGCTCATCGCGCCCATTCTCGGCCAGAGCATCACACCAGCCCCTACATCAACGGATCCGTGGTATGGCTCCGGTCCACCATGGGCATCCTCCGACCCAGGGAAATGGTCTTCAATCTATGAATCTCTCCTCTCAGCCGGGAAGATCCCATCGACTCTAACAGCCGCACCCTGGCCAACTGGTAGTTACGGACCGGGACAAGGACCTTGGGGACCAGGTGGACCACATGGCCCAGGAGGGCCGGGAAGACACTGGGGAGGTAAGATAGCTAACATCCCAACACCCCCTTATACCCCCTCCCTTCCCAACCCAACCCAAACCCCTACTAACTCCCTCCCCTAGGCCCAGACGGTCCCGGCCCCTGGGGCGCCTCCAACTTCGGCCCCTACAGCGACTGGTCCACACGCTCAGACTGGCGATCAGGCCCCTGGACCGCATGGTGGGACGGCAGCGCGTGTCCGCCATCCGACTGGCCCGGCTGGACAGCAGGGCCCTGGAGTAGTTCTGCGCCCTGGACCAGCTGGAGTGGGTGCGAGGCTAGTACGACGGCGACGAGCGTTGTTACGACTACGGTCAGTGGGACGCCGGTTACGACGACGGCGTATGGGTTGCAGGTTAATGCTGCGAGTGCGGTTGTAAGTGATGGTGGGAATGGGGATGGGGATGCGGGGAGTGGAGCAATGGGGAGGGTTACGGTGGGGATGGGGAGTTTGGTTGCGATTGTGGGGTTGGGGGTGGGTGTTGTTTTGGGGTTGTGAGATGATGGGGGAGGTGGGTTTGAGATGTTTGTGTCCTGAATCTCTTGGATGGAAACTCATTTTACGCTGTGGCATATATGGTCATATCAGTGTAATCTCGTAGACGAAGTAACGCTCTTTCCCTTTGCATATCCTCATCATAATCAATTGAATACCATTTACATGTCGAAGTAAGCTGACTTTGCATCTGCTTGGAAAAGGGACGTGTTGAAGACCGATAGTATGTATCTCACAACTCTTATATATATCTTCGGCAAACCAGACGTAATCTCCCCAAGACTGGATCTTCAAGAACTCATGCTACCATCTACAACATCCTCGTCATCTTCGCCTTCCACCCCGTCTTCTCCGCACTTCCTTGCTCTCCACTCCCCACACTAATCCCCTCATCCACCACACCCGCCTCATCGTAAATCTCATCCGGATACACCGCCCTATCGATAAACGTCTCCTTCGGCGGCGCAACAACCATCTCCAACAGCCCATACACCAGTGCCGTCGCCGTAAACCCTAGTAGCCAACCGAAGCTATACGGCCTAGCACCCACACCCGCATCAATAGCCGGATTGATAGATTGGATGAACCCCGGCATATTCGGAGCAACGCCAACGAGAAAAGCGACAATAGCGCGCCAGTTGCAACCGGCGGTGTACTTGTAGATACCATGATATTGGTACAGCGCCAAAGTATCATACTTCCCACGATGCACAACCCAAAAGTCCACCACCATAATCGCCGCGATCGGACCCAGGAAAATCGCATACGCAGCCATAAAGTTGAGAAAGCTACCGGCGGACGCGAGAATCTTCCAGGGGACAAGCGCCCAGCAGAGCACCGCGCAGAGAAGCTGGCCGCGGCGGATGTTGACATAGCGCGGGAAGAGGGCGGTTAGGTCGTTGGCAGCGGAGAGCGAGTTGGCAGAGATGTTGACGCCGAGGGCGGCGAGGGCGAAGGAGAAGGCGGCGAAGAAACGGGCGGCGCGGTTGTCCCAGTGGGCGATGAGGGCCATGGGGTCCCAGTCTAGAGTGCCGTATTTGACGGCGCCGGCGGACGTGGCGGCTACGCCGATGAAGGCGATGAAGGTGAAGACTATGGGGAGGAAGGGCACGTAGATGCATTGCCATTTTACGGAGACGCGGGAGTAGCGGGAGAAGTCGGACTGTGGTCGCGATTAGTATGTGTTCAGATCTCTAGACGGAATTCGCAATGGGATCCATGGAGGGCTGAGAGAACTTACCTGATTCACAGACAAGGTAGCATAATTCCCAATAACACTCGTCAAACTCGACAAGAAACCCCACGAATAAGCACTTCCCGTCAACGTAGCCTTCTGATTCCACATCTCACCTCCCCCATCCGTGCTCACAAACGCCCAGATCAAAATCGCAATCCACGCAATCGGCACAATGATACTCTTAGCCATAAATAGCCACCTCAACTCATTAGGATGCATAACCAGAAACGGTACACTACCGAGCCAGAAGATGAAGAAACTGATCATGGTCGCTGTATCGATGCCTTGGCTCTCAGGGATACCGTTCTCGAGTGTGAGGAAAGAGGGCCAGATGGCGCCGATCATGACGCGTACGGAATTCGCGCCGTTCATGTTTTGGATGGCGAACCAGAAGATGGCGAGGATGGCGCGCGAGACGATGGCGATGTAGGAGCCCCAGAAACCCCAGGAGGCGCGGGCGATGACGGGGAAGGGGACGTGGTGGAGGACGCCGATTGCGCCGTTTAGGGCGATGACGAAGGAGATTATGAAGAAGGCCAGGGCGACTATGCCGAGGGATTCGCGCCATGTGAGGCCTTGTGGTGGTGTTAGTTTATCCAGATTGTATTTGGTGGGAAAGTGGTGGATGTACCGATTGCGATGATACTCGATGCGAATTGCCATGTTGCGGCGCTGGAGTACTGTTAGCATCTCACATTTGTTGAAGTTTGATAAAGATGGAGAGAACATACTTGAATGCATCCGACACCCAATACGAGATGAAGCTCGTTACACCCCACTTCCTGCCATGCCTCGGAACAGGGTCAAGATCTTTGTTCGTCCTATATACCATCAGTCAGTACGAAAAATCCATCATCGCGCATCTCCGTTTCCAATTCGGACCTACCATCGCGCATTGCCTTCCGCAAACGTGCTCTTGGGTTGCTCAACCCTGAGCGTCCAATGCGGCTTCTCGATCAACGGCATCCTGAAGCCTACCGTGCCAGCCACCAAGAACGTGGAAGGGCTGTAAAGATGGGAGGACCTTTTATCCTTGAGGGTCTTTCCGCGCGACGGACACAGGCGCCTTCTTATCCTCTAGCAGCACGCACAGTCTCAGTGCAGATCTCCGAACAGCGGGCGCCCAGGATTGACGTTACGTCTATATCTCTGGCAAGGCGACGATAAGATAAGCGCCACGAGCCGACCATGTCAACACTTCGTCTAGAGACATGGATCGAGACTCAGCTGGACTAGACGAACGCCTTGAGCCTTTCCTCGCAGCCTTTTGCTCGACAAACAGCCACTCACACAGCTTGTCATGATGGTTAGCGGCTGTACCCAAGGTCTCGGTCCTTGGGAAATGCGACCGTTGCTAGATGGGGCCGGCTGTCATTCGACGGTGGTGCAGGTGCAGATAAGCACCCCAGTCGGTTCGGTCTTAGCGAAGGCGCCGCTCGGTAGCGCTTCGGCTGAAATTACCCCAGAGAGGGTGATCCCCACGCGACGCGATAGGTACGATGTCTCCTCCACAGATACACATATATGTGACGGCTCTAATCAATACGAAGAGAGTGATATAGTGTATCGTAGTACCTACTAAGGGTGCAAGCGTTTGACGAGCTTTTTGGAGGAGGGGAAAACCAGTGTGTCTCGGTACTTGGGGCGCATGCACGTCGCTGCCGACTACTGCACAAGCTGGCCTGGATTCATGGGTCAGTCGCGTAATCTCGTGCATACGAGAAGTGTCATTGAGCTGAACACATGTCAAGAGCCTCGAGCGGCAGATTGAATGGGGGTCATTTGGAAGAAGCTTCGTGAAGGCAAGTACGTTCAAGTTCATCGCGTTTTGCTCAATGCGCTAGCTACACATACGCCAAAGTATGGTCCTCTCGGATGGTCGCATTCACGCCTAGGTGGACCTCACCACCCACAACCGATGAGCCAGTGACGACTAGCTCGCCTGCGGTCTGCTCGTCTGTTGTCTTGAGATGTGGTGTATCTTTCAACTTGATCTCCACGCAGCTGAGGGGCACACCGAAGTGGCTGTGCTTGTTCGATGCTGTCTCCCTCCGGTAATCGTAGATGTTGGTTTGCGCAACGGCTCCCGCTACCTTGGCTGTGGTCAAAGCGTATACGACACGCGCCTTGGTGAAGATGCGTAGATCGGAGAGGTCCTCTGAGCTAAGTGGTGGTGTGTTCAGGCCTTGTCGTTCAGACACAAAGACCAAGCGCAGCTTTCCAGGTGTTGTGCCGACAGCCGCCCTCTTGGGCGCATTGAGCTTTGTGAGGAGATTGTCGGTAGGCAGGCGGCCAGCAGTCAACATGCGCGTCTCGAGGTAATGAGCCAACTTCTGGGGGCCACCCGTTACGGATGTCTTGGTGGTGTTGTGAAGCTTCGCAGCTGTTTCAGCTGAGACCACTGTGACCGTAGGAGCGATGGAGCGTGTTGCCAGTTCCAGATCGACACCCGGACCGGCAACGGACTGGATGACAACCGTCGCGTGAGAAAACAGAGCAACCAGCGTCAGGCACAGACAGTAGGAATGTGTAAAGGCGTCTGCGGGAAGGAACGTATCCGAGGCATTAAGACGGTGGGCGGCAGGGAGGGACGTGACAAGTGCACCAACGGCGGCAGTCAGATTCTGTTCCCATCAGTACGTGCATATGTCAACATGGTAGGTTTACGTACCTGTTGCGTGAATTCGACAACCTCTGCCGGCTTTCCAACGGCTTCTTGCCAGAGGAAGACAACGTTCCGAGGCTTGCCGGGATTCGACGGCAGTGGTATAGTGGCATTCTTCTGTTCCTGTACAAGCTCGTGCCAAACAGCAACATCGATCTTTCCACCGATGCCTTCGGGTACCTCGCTCCAGTCCATGTGCCTGCTTGTCTTCTCTACAGTCCAGACGATGGAGCGCAGGCCGGACACGCCTTGACTGAGTTCGGCAAGAGGCACAGAGCCAGCCTCAGCGATGAGGGCATCGGCTTTCGTTTGGAGGAGGAGTTCGGCAAGGGTCTCGTGTGGTTGGTTGTATGGGATCAAGATAGGCGTAAAGTCGAAGAAGGCACCCGCAAAGAGTGCAGAGAGGAACTCGAGACTGTTGGGGAGGTAGATGGCCACTCTCTTAGCACCGCGATCCTGTAGATGCTTTCCGAGGATCGCAATCTCCTTAGTAACGTCTTCAACTTTGTGTTCGGTGACGCCTTCCTTTCCAAAGACGGTCATGATGTTTGCAGTGCCGCTAGACTTTGCGCCCTTCTCGAGAGGGATCTCGCCTGTGACACGTCGCCAGATATCGCGAAGATCTCCATCTTTGCCGGCCGAGTACATGGGAGCGCCCGGAGGTCTTACGGCAAGACCGGTACGGAGAGGATCTGCTGCATGTTAGCTAGATCGTCTGCAAACATATGGTGGGGTGCTCGTACAGCCATGAGGAGTTTCGGGGGAGCGGAAGACAGCAGACTCTCCCGGCTGCCTGACATACGAAGCTACCGCCTGTCTGGCGAGCAGCAGCGGGTGTGTGTCGGCATCGGCGCTGTCATAGATGATCCAGGCCAGGAAGCCGACGATGGTGAAGGCGATGAGGGTGCTGACGAAGTTCCAGCCGGCGAGTACCTCCCCGATGGTCTGATCAAGCTGCTCTAGAGTTCCCGCCATAGCTGTAGTCGCATGAGTGAAGTGAAGTTGGAGGTTTGGCTGACAGCTGCGGGATGACGGCGGGGGTGAATTGGTCCGCTAGTGAAGGGACCCCTGTCGGCTCGCATGTCCGTCCTCCGATCGCCCTTGCCAAAACATGGTTGCTGTACAACCACTCTGACCTTCACCATCGCGGCACCCTGTGGCAGACAGAATGTGCCTGTAGCCGCGCGACGCTATCCGAGACTAACTACTAACCCAGCAGCATCAGTGAAAGTGTAGTCCGACACGCGAGCCAGCCCATCTCTTGCGACTCCCTTTCGGCCAAACAAACAATCAACGCGAGTAGCTAAAAGCTTCACACAACATGTCGGTAGCCCGATACGCGCAGCCTGCGACTCCGCAAAAGGCCGCGACACCATCTGCCCAGACAGAACAGCCATACACTCCCAATGGCTCCTGGCGACATCCCAAGTTTGACGAGATTGCGCGCCGCCAGTACGCTACCACGTTTGATGAGCGCAACGTCAGGGCCATCGTCCTGAATGCAGGCTTCCTGTTTCTCTCAGTATATGGTACTAGAGTCACTGAGAAGGTGAAGCTACTGGAATACGCTGCGTATGTTCCTCACGAAATGTCATCGTGGATCATGCTAATATGCACCAGAACACCGATCAACGCTGTCGTAAAAGCTGTTCCCTACAGCGCATGGGCCGTCCTTCTCGTCCGCATCGTATTCGCCGCCAATATCGTCATCGCGTTCCTCCCTCTCATCCGTCGCTACTACCCCGATGAGATTGCCGACATACCTCTCACGCCCTCACAGCGCGCCTCCATGGGCCTGAAAGCTGGCGTCCAGGCGCCCCAATCGCCAGGCTCTGCCTTCGCATCGCCGAACTATGTCACGCCTCCCCGATACCAGCGATCAACGCCGCGCAGTAACAGCTTCAGCAATCAAGAATTCGGCTCCGGGTCGCCAAACTTCGGAAGGTCTGGCTCGGGCTCACCGTTTTCACCAAACAATGGAGGAAACTTCCAGAGATCAATGAGCGGGTCTTCTGCGACGAAGCGGTTGAGCTATGGTGGCAGTTCGATGAGCAGTAGCTTGTTCGGTGACAGCTCAAGCAGCATGACGGCACCGGGCACCCCTACGCCCTCTACTGGCAAAGCGAGTGTCGGACTGAACAGCAAATGGCTGTACGAGAAGCGGAGAGACAGCAGGAGCGGCATGTTTGCGCAGTAAATTCTCATAGCGTATGATGTACAGTGACGTGGGACGGCAACACATCGCTTTATACCCTGATATATCGCGTGGGCGTTTTGGGTGATTCATTTAATTTAGCATAGCTTGGAGCTGGGGCATTGGAGTCGCCAACCTGCTGGTGTACGATAATACAAAGAGTGGAATCTTCCATGCCATAACGCCATTGATGCCTCGTATCTACGTGAACTCACTCTAATGTGTGATTCATCCGTCCGTTGCATCGTCAACCCTCTTATCCTAACTCATGAGAACCGATCCCCCTTCCGACTCCGATACACCTCCGGAGCCTCATACTTGCTCTTCTCGCCCACCCTCTGCCCCTCACTCTCAGGCGCATGTCTCGTCGGCGCCGGATCCTGACTCGCCTGCATACTGGGGTTGCCCTCGCCGCCCATACCCCCATTCCCTCCTCCCTCCGCTCTCAGCCTGCCCACCTCGCTCGTCACGCTCTGCGGCGCCGCCTGTGTGGATCCTGGTTTCGCGGTCGGGTTCAGCGGTGTGGTGGTAGGAGCGGAGTTTTGTAAGCCGTGCTCGAGTTCGTAGAGGCGGATGCGTTTTTGGCGGTCGGCTTCGGCTTTTGCGGCGCGGTCTGCGTTTATGCTGCGTTTGGCGAAGAAGTAGGCGCCGCCGCCTGCGACTATTAGGGTTGCCCAGCCGTAGCTGTGGGAAGTGTTAGGGTGGGCTCATTGGAGCTTTTGGTGGGATGGTGTTGGGGTGCGGCATGTATGGGGTGGGTGGACTTGTGGGTGTCTGCGAGAGGTGTGACGTACTATACTGATTTGACCTGTTCGACTGTTAGTACTAATGACGGGGCGGAAAGTGTATATGAAGCTTACTGTGTTCATGATGGGTTGTGTATTATCGGTCTGAGAAGGGAATTCGTGTGTGAGGAAGCTTGTGGCGGCTTTGCGACAGCTCGCAAGTTTTCTGAGCGATGGATGATGAAAGTGGTCTGATTGTTGTAAGGCTGCCGGCGATTGTTCGGCGATTAGACAAGGACTCGCCGCCGCGGGGAAGAACGGTCGACTGGTACAAGTCAGCCATCTCTGTTGCACCACCTTTTCACTGCTTGCCACGGTGGAAGCAGGCTCCGCCCAGAATATCCCTAGGATGTCACCGTGGTGTACGCTATCTTCAACCGGGACATGACGAGACACGCGCCATTTGATTTCTACTGACAGCATGTCTCAATAACAGCGTTACTGTTCATGATACTTGGAGCACCTTGTCGTTCCAAGAAAGACTGGGCAGGCCCGCAATGAAATTTGTCAATAATTCTTGCTATCGAACACGCAGGAACATGCTATCCGCGGCGACGAGCTATGCCTTCTAGTGTTTCTCTATCGAGTCTGTCACTTGGTCAGACGAAAGGGCTTCCGAAGCCACAAGACTTAACACACAAAGGATGCTCTCACTCCAAAACTAATAACCTCAGACAATGCACTATCTCGAGATGGATGAGCGTCACAGCAGTGCCTTCAAGCCATCTCGGAAGAGTAGGCATGCTGCATGGTGAAAGTGTGAACCCTGCAGGAGTGTCATCGCTGCAGCCAACCTGGCTTTGAAGAGAAGGTGCAACACTTCGGGAGGATGGCAGCGACACCAACGAAGAAGAAGCAATGCTCACAATCATCGCCTCCACAGTACAGTCGCTTACTACACTGCTCGCTGCATCGTTGAGTCCGGAAGTCCGGCATGATGCGCGACAGAGATGCCTCAGGAGTGCGGAGATGACAGGCGCAATTCCTGCGTCTGCGCTATCGCGACATCGAGCCCCTTTGCTTAGGCATTGTCGACAGCGACCAACAGGCGACTCTACGCGAGAGACTGTGAGCCTATCTGCCGACAGCGCGGCGTTCCTGCTCCAACGGGTGGCCCCACAGGCATGTAACGGGAAGGTCCACTTTAACGGGCGCCTGATCTCGAAACACCAACATCCCGAGGCTCTTCGCTATTCATGGGACCGCCACTCACCATCTGCTGTTCCTTCGCACGAGCATAGTTTCCGGAATTGAGCCGGACATACGGCATGGCACTGTGCCAAGCCGTCGTGTTTGCATGTGGCGTGCGACGTTCTGATTCGAAACTTGACTTTACGGTCGTCGAAACCTCCCACGCCTCATCGCTAGCGTACTACGGCAAAACGGAGGCTGAATTGTTGGTTCAATGAGCGCTAAGTGACGGAGGGCATGATCTGGTCCAGGTTCTCGAAGTTTGAAGCCTGTGGAGCAGCCTCACCACAACGCCTCTACGTCCATGACAGGCTAGGTGTTCCCTTCAAGGAGGCACCACAAGCTCCTGCGAAGTCTACCCAGGGTGCTTATTCCTTACTTGGCGGTATTCCGTACTCCACTCTTTCATTGCCAAGTCTCTACTCAGGCGCCTAGGCCAGCACGACCATACACCAAACCCTTGACCTATACCGAAGCACGTCTCATGCAAGTGGACACCACCATGGATGTCGAGTAAGGGATTTCACGATGTGGTGGTTCGACTGGTCATGGAGGATGGTATATAGATTACCATCCGTTCCACTGCTGGTAATCTATCTCCATCAACGGTCTTCACTTCTTCACAGCTCGACGCTAGTCCTTCTTTACTCCACATTCTATTCTATTCTCAGCGCTGAGCGCCAACTTTATTTTAACTCCAATCACTATGTACTTCGCTGCCTCTTCCGTTGCGCTTGCCGCTCTCTTCACCACCGTGCACTCGCACGCAGCTATCTTGGCCGCCGTTGGAGACTCTGGTGAGAGTCAAGGTTTCCTCGTTGACCCTGCTATTGCTCGCAACTGCACGACCATCTCTCCTTGCCAGCAGGATGCTACCATCATCCGCGACTCGGAGATCAAGCAGAACATTGTCAACGCCTGCGGAAGGACTGAGATCGCTGGTAACATCGACATCGGCGAGCAGACCGAGAACGAGCTTGCTGCTGGTCGTATGGCCCAGGTTTCTGGCGGCTCCATGCTGGCTGTCACCATCCACCAAGTCAACGCTGATGGCGCCGGTCCATTCGAGTGCGACATGGACGAGACTAGCAACGCCGTCACCACCTTCACCCCCCTGAAGGTGTCCAACAACATCCCTGGTTCTTTCGGCCTCTCCCAGGCCAAGGAGAAGGACTTTGTCATCAACGTCCAGATGCCTGACAACTTCAACTGCCTCGGTGCTTCCACTGGAAACATCTGCACTATCCGATGCCGCAACAACGCTATCGCCGGTCCCTTTGGTGGATGCTTCGCCGTCCAGCAAACTGACGGGCAAGGTCGCACCGACGAGGCTGCCTCTGGTAAGTTCCACATTTTCCATAATCATCGCGAAGCGTCTGCCCCATCCTGTATCCATACTCACTGCCGCTAGCTGTCGACACTGCTCAGACACTTGAGGGTATCTCTGCACAGATTCTACAAAACAAGAAGGATCTTCCTGCTGCTATCGCGGCGAACCAGGCTGCTGGTGCTGCGGGTGGCAACGAGGGTGCCAGTGCCATTTCCGGTGCGTTGCTTTTTCATCCGTCTCGTCTTTACCTTCATGGAGTTCATGCTAACGTTTCTCTCAGCTCTTATCCCTGATGCAACCCAAGCCCCCAACGCTGGCAACGGTAACAACGGTGGCAACAACGGCGGTAACCAGAACAACGGCAACCAAGGCCAAGGCCAGGGCCAGCAGGGTCAGGGTCAAGGACAGAACCAGGGTCAGGGCCAGCAGAACCAGGGCCAAGGTCAGAACGGTCAAGGTCAGGGTCAGGGCAACGGTCGCCAAAACCAGGGCCAGGGCCAGGGAGGCTTCGGCGGCCAGGGCAACCGCGGTGGCAACAGGTTCAGGCGCGCCCTCAAGTTCTTCAGCTAAACGCCTCATCACGACGCAACACGAAGAACAACAAACACACACACAGCGAAACAGTACATAGCCGATTGAGGTTGGTTGCAAAAAGCGCGAGAATTATAAAGGCTGGTCCGTTTTTTACATTACTTACCACACTAACAATGTATATACCCTTTTTTAGTTACATATGGAGATATAGTAAAGGAGGATGGAGAGTGAATAAAAGACTTCTTCACCATTTGGGTTTTATGTTTGAGGTGTTTTGATGCTGTGGTGATTGGACTTACAGGGTGTTTGAGAGAGGTGGAAGATGGCGAGACCAAATAGGCACCTACTAATCTGACCTGTTCATACGCTCCTAAACCTTCGAATGATAGCAGTGTCGTCTACATCCACGCAAGCTATACTTTCACCCCTCCCATTTTCTTCCCGCTACGACTCGACCATTCCATCACCAACAACATCCGCGCACACTGCAAACATCAGCATGTTCACTCTCTATGTCAAACTCGATAGCAAGACACTTTCACCCCGCGCCCGCTGACTATATCACAGGGACCTCATCTTCTCCTAAGCCCTCCTCATCCACACCCACAACTCACCCACTCACAACTACAATCCTACGCTCCTACAACACCCCACAAGATGAATCCTTTCGGCAACTCAGGCGGCGACGACTTCTTCGGCGGCATGGGCGGCCCGTTCGGCGGTCCAATGGGTGGCATGGGCGGTGGCCCCTTCGGCGGTATGGGAGGCATGATGGGAGGTGGCCCCCCTCCTATGATGGGCCGTGGCGGCGGTGGTGGTCCTATGGGCGGCGGAACCCCGCGTCAAGGCGGATACTCGTTCTCCTCTACCTTTGACTCCTCGCGCCCTGAAGGCCAACAGTACCAAGAGCACCACGAGCCCTTCGGCGACTACGCTGGCAGCCGTGGTGGCGGCGGCGGGCCTATGAGCGGCATGAGCGGCAGCAGCCATGAACCAGCTCAGCGTGGTAGTAGTGGCCGTGGCATCATGTTCTCCGGTCTCTCACGCGCAGACAACCCATTCAGACAGTCACGCACTGCTGGCACTAGCCGCGCCCAAGAACAGCCTAGCTACGGCCAACAGCGCTACATGGACGATCGAGATTACACCCGCGGTGGTGCCCAAGATCCGCGGTATGGAGCTGGACACGAAGACCCGCGTGCTGGTGGACAGTATGGTCATGGTGGAGGTCCGGGCCGTATGTTTGATTATGGGGGTTCTCGTCGTCAACAGCCATCTGGTCGGCAGGGGTACTACGAAGATGACTCGGATTCAGAGGATGAAGGGTATAGGCCGCAGCAGCGGTATGCTCCTCAGCAGGCTTATGGTGGTGGTGGTGGTAGTTCGCGTCGTGCTGGCGGTGGAGGAGGTGGTGGTGGACGCCAGTTTTTCAACTTTGATCGTAATGGGAGGAGGAATAATTAGAGGAGATGGGGTAGCTGAGGAGGTATGAGCCCGCGCTATGGTCGCTTTTTCTTCTTCTTTTTTCGAGCCGGGTGAGCTGAAGTAGCTTGAATAGCGATTAAGTTCAGATAGTTTTTCTCTCAACATGGCTTCCGAGAGCTTTTCTCGAAGACAATGCAAATTTGTAGTATGAAATTTAAGATCATGGAAAAGATGAGGGTGATGGCTTGTATGAGACTGCAGTATACATCAGCTTACCACGATGATGCCTAGAGACACTGCAATGATGATCACAGTCATCGATGCCGACATTCTCGTTGTCTACCAGGCGAAAGAGATTGGTAGTCGCCTAAAAGACCGACAAGGAGTTGCAGACGAAGCATTGAAGAAGCTGTAGATGCGACCTATCCAGGCCGGTCAGGGCAAGAGAGCCACAAGTGTTGCCAATCATCGTGACGTTGCGTGGTCACAGAAAGAGAAGTTGCAGCGAGGTTGCGCAAGGCCACTGCTACGCCATCCACCAATCAGCATCTGGTCGTTCCTGCTGACAGCCACCCGGTCCGCGAAAACCGCCGATTCGTGACTGCGAGCAAAGATGTCGTGACCAACTGCTCACCAATGCGCCGTTTGTCGCCAAGAAGGACTCTTTCTGCACCCCGGTAAAAGCATCTACCGCGAAAAAGCGGCGGCTCGCGCGTACTCGCGCGAGGGTGGTGTGACCCGGATCGCCAAGATCCTGAGGCATCCTCGCGAATGCACGCCTGAAGAAATGTGGTAGAAAGATGAATAGAGAATCTACGCGAACATATTCAACGATCACTTCAGGCCCGTTTTACCAATGCTCTCAGTATGTACACTTTGCGCTTTGATAAGCCGAATCCGCAAGAGACGCTTTCAAAGCAAGATATAAGCAACGGAAACGCTTCCTAGCGTCAAGGCAGCCCTAACCGCAGCCCACAAAAATGGTGACATTTGACTCCGCCTGCATACGTCGCTCATCTCCACGTGCAAGTCAGCCGCGGCCGTAGTGCGAAGGACCGTTCGGTCACCCCTTGCTCAATGGCCTCAGGGCAGACGTCCTAGGCAGCCATCTTGAAACGTATTAATACCCTCCGACGCCCCCATGCTATCATTTTTCTACCTGTCTTGACTTGCTTTGAAGAGGTTTATAAAGCAGAGTACAGAATTACCGACGCAACCAGGACCCCACACGCGCCGACACCACCGAACCTTCCTGGCCCCACATTCCGAGATCATCTTCCGTAGGGCTGGTCACACGCGAGCATCTTTAATCACGACCGCAACGACGATACAAAGGCACAACCATTAATCCAGATCGAAACTTCATATACCATCTTCCTTGCTTCTTTCCACATACCGGCACACAAAATGGCAATCTCAACACACGCCCTCTCCCACCTCCGCACATACTCCACCCGCCATCTCCCACGCGACCCACACTACCGCCTCAAAGCCACTCTAGCAACAAGTTACGTAGTCTCGGCTCTTGCACTACCGTTTGTGCCGCCACTTTTGGAAACGAGGAGGGCGAAGGCGGATGGGAGTTATTTGACGAGGTATGTTTAGTTCTTGAATCAGGTTTGGGGGAGGAAGGCGGTATACCTGCCGGATTGGGAAGGAATGGGATGAGGGGCGTGAATGGTGTGAGATCATCTAGGAGTGAAGTGCTAATGTATCAATAGGGAGAACGCGTACTGTTCGTCACAGACTCTTGGGTGTGCGCGATGATGGGTTTGGTGGAGGTAAGTTAATGGGCGATGGGGAGTATGAAGTCATGGCTGACGTTTATCGCAGACTTCTTTTGCAGTGGTGTATTAGCTACTGATTTGGTGCGATACCTTTTCAAATACCCGGCGTTCGTTCATTCTTGAGAGAGGATTTATATAGAGACTGTGATCCGAAGCTGTATGTGTTGCACGAGCACATAGCGCTACTGTTGGTCATCAGCATAACACTTTTGATAATACATGCATCGTTAAAACTCTTCTCTAAAGCCAAGAATACACAAGAATACACTGTTGTGGCCATACAGACTACCGAAGTCGAACATAAACAGCTGTCACTCTCCCAAGACTGCTTAGTCAACGTCGTCGTTGGTGCTGGTGTTCGCGGGCTGTTGCTGGGTTTCCAACGCGTCGTGCATCTCGTCATCGTCGTCATCCTCACCCGTGTCCTCATCCATATCACTATCATACTCGTCCTCGGTAGCCACCTCCCACACGGTTGTGAAAAGCTCTCCGTCGTCCTCGAACACAGGGTTGCCATCTTCGTCAAACACCGGATTGCCATCTTCGTCGATATACTGTTGGACGACATCGTCGTCTAGCTCAAGATCGAGCGCCATATCGTCATCCTCGTCAAGGTCATCAACCTCGAAATCCTCATCGCTATCGGCCGATTCTTCGCTTCCATCATCTGAGCCGAATATTTCCCTGAATGATGGGAGTCGGTGGCCGCGGTTCACGAGGCTGTGCTTCATGGTAAGCGTAAGACGACGCGTCTTCGACTTTAACAGGCTGATGTCCACATCGCTTAGTTGGTCCGTTTCAGCCTCTTCTCTCGCAAGCGATTCACTCGTCTCTCCGTCTTCATCTGTCACTTCTTTCCTGATGAAACTTTTGAATCCCTCCATGCTCGCATCGTACAAACATTCGATAATAGGAACGCGCTCTTTGTGCAGGTACGGTGGTATCAAGCCTTCGCTTTTGTGTAGTTCCAACGACATCTTCAGGTTGATGCCAGCCTTGTGCAGCTTGAAAGCCTTTGCGTGGCGATTGCGAAGACGTTCCTCATCGCAGATGTACTCAGATTTTGCCGTGTCGAGCCTAGGAGCCACACGGGGCATAGTCAGCGCATGATTTAAATAACAACGTTTTATTTGTTATCAGAACTTACCACATGTATGATGATTGCAATAATTCGAGTGTGTCCAGAGATGGCAGAGCGGCGTAGTGATCAAAGTCAGGCGGCTGATCCCAGAAGTCGATCGGAACATCCCAATGCCGACGGATTCGAAGTGTTTCCAGGCTAGGGGGCGCCAGATCACGATTCATGATGATAGCCTGATGTAGGAAGGAGTTCGTGTCGCATTCAAGGTACTTCAGAAGGTGGAAATCGCGCATACCATCACCAGGTGGGCGTATGCTGCGGAGCACCTGAGGGCTTTTGTCAAGACGCCAGCCAGGGTTTAGATGTGTAAGGCTTTCCAGCGAGTGCGCGACTGCGGAGAGAGCCTCCAGTGATACGCCTGCGTCTTTGTTCAATAACGGCTTAGCCCGCCTTGACCGGTTAATGTTGAAGACATTCTCGCCCAAAGTCAACGACTTCAGACGCGCCGGAGTGCGAAGGATGCTGAGCAGGCTTTTGGACCGCAGTTCGCACTCGTCAAAAACAAGCGAGGTCAGAGGAGTCCTCTTCGTATGTGTCGCGAGCTCTGGGATTTCAGAGTCTGGGAAGGCCACACAGGAGACGTGAAGGTGTTTGAGTGCGGGGTGTCGGAAGAGGCAATGGAACCCGTCAAGGTTCCAGAAGTCGGTAGCAGTACCGTGCGAATGGATGGTCAAGTTCTCAAGAAGACCTAACCCAACTGTACGCTCGAGATTCTTCCCCAAGCGCCGTTCAGCCGCGATCTTGTCCGTCTCTATCGGGCCATCCACGCAAGCTGTGTCGAGCGCACGGCGGAAGCGTTGCATATCGCCGTTGACCCAAGCCTCTCCACCATCGTTCTCCCAATGAAAGTTATCGTACGGGCTCTCAATATGCCACTCCCTTAGGTTGACCATACGAGCTACGCACTCGTTGAAAGTCGTCCTTATCTCGGCGCTGTCTTTTAAACTGTCATCTTTGTATGAATACAAGATCTTGAGTGTTTGTACGGCGCGGACGCGTTCGGGACGCGATGTGAAGGCTTCGATGATGGCGTGGAGGTCCTTTACGGATAGAAGCACGATTCGCTTGTAGAGTCGCTCTTCGGCGAGGTTTTGCATATCGCGACATGTCCGAGCGAGAGCGCATAAGGCCTTGTTGTTGCCTTCGAGATGATCGATCACGACGAGAGCGAGTTCGTTGGGGAGCGCCGACGTCGCCGTGGCCAGAAGGTTGGATGTCATGATGCGCGTGGTACGCGATTGCGGAGGCTCTCGTATACTGAAGAGATGACTTTATAGCGATGATCGATGATTGTACTACTTGAGTTGATTCAATTATTAGAATATTGATGCCTAAGTTGTCCTAGATATCTCAAGTCAATAATCGCGTGGCGGAAGGCGTTGATTTCTGGCCGAGAGCAAACACGTACTGCAGGCGATGGAAGGTAGCCGTGTTTGGCGACTGTGATACGAAGTCGTTAATCGGAGAATTTGTTGTGATGCGTGAGGAACGCGATTTTCCCACGGCGAACTAAATTATCAGATTATGCAGGGACGACGACGAGGGGCCGAGGCGGGGGTTGCAGCGCACGGGCCAATGACGTTGATGCGTCGTCCTCTCACTCATCCACGCCTTCACATACACCTTCAACACCACCGGATGGCCATCACCGACCCTGTCGAAGCAATTTCGCGCGTTCGGCTAGAAGGCGAACGTGTGAACATGCCGTAATTTATATAAAAAGCGCGTCTGAGAGGAAGAGCCTGGAGCATCGCATGCCTGCAGCAATGGTGAGTGCATATGTCGAAATTTCACTGCTACGGTACAGTATACAGCTCTGATCCTTTCTATTTCGTATACTCCATGTTCATTCAGTAGGGCTGGGATTCATGCGGATGCTGGAGCCGGGGCGAGCTGTCATTTCCGTTCACGCAAACCTCCCTTTTTGATCCACACACGCGTCTGCAACGAGTATCGCATATTTTGAATGTAGAGTCGCCGGAAAACTCCGGGCAGTCGCCTAGTTCTACTCTCATCTCAGGTGCTCTGAATTTGCTGTGTAGTTGGTTGCCTGGGCGTCCCGCTGTTTTGTTGGCACGACGACCTGACAGCAACTATTATGTGCGAAAAGCCTAAACTACGTACGCGACCACCCTGACCTGGGTGGGAGTACATCTTCGAACTAATTCCGCATATTTACTCGAGCGCACCTTGGTCTCACCTAGGTGATACTAGGTCACGAGGTCAAGCTTTACGACAATCATGGAGCCTCCACCAAGCCCGCTCTATCTCAACGCGAACGCGAAAGGGAAAAACAAACGAGCAGTCGAAGATGGTTCTCCAACTACTGCCAAGCTTCAGGATTCCTCCACAACCGAGAGTAATGCGCCTACCGTCGTCCGCCGCCGCCAACACCGCCGTCACAATATCGCCGCCGAGATATGGGGCCCAGACATACCCTCCACGCCCATACCCCAAACTTTCACCGGTGGACCTGCCCCGAAGCAGCTTTTCAGTGTCTACAAGGCCATAATCCGCCACCCGAACCTCTTCTTCCAATTCGCGCTCCGCCTACCTTACCCGTCCATCGTCGACCTCTACGCCATCGACAAGGAATTCCACTACCGCCTGAATCTATACAGCGTCTCCCTAATACACGACTACGCCCGCTATCATGCGCCACTCGCCGGTCACATCTTCAGCTGGGTACTGTACCCTCGTACATGCATTTCCGATCCCATGCTCCGACCCATGGACGGCCGCGAGTGGCTAGCGCGCGACGTACCAGGCTTTCGCTGGGTTGGCATGATAGTCTACCGCCAGAAGGTCGTACGAAGCATCCTTACATACATGGCTCTGGAAGGCCATCGCGTACCGGAGGCCTGCGAGGGCGCGCTGATGAAGTACTGGTGCGTCATGGAGCTCAAGGAATCAAGGACGCGTCGCTCTTTCCTCGAAGATGCCGATATCTGGACCGACGCCGATCTCATCAACATCCAGCTCTTCTTCATGAAGCTCGACATGCGCTTCTCCGATCCCATACTGGGCAACGGCGTCTGTCAGCTGGGTCCCATGTTGCTCGCCCAGAAGAGCTTGACTCCGCTGTGGGAAGCGCTCAGTGGCAAAATGAAGTTCAACTACGATACCACCAGTGCGATGGTCGTTGCGACATACCTTATGGATGATCTGGACTTCGAAGCCCATCCCTGGCTCGAAGACGTAGAAGACCATAGCGTATTGGAAGACCAGTGGGGTCTACTGAGCCTTGAGGGCTGGAACGAAGACGGAAAGAGGATGCCGCATGCTTTGGATCTGGTCATCACTGAGAGTATCAGGAGGGGCCTGGATGTGCAGCAGTACTATCTTGACTTTGTCATGTATGGGTATGGGGATAGCAAGACTGGTGAGAATATCCCGGTGCCGGTGCAGTTGAGGGGAGACAAGAAGGTTAGGGTGCCAAGTCAAGGTTGGCCTTCGAAGGAGATGAGGCAGAGCACGATCAGGAAGCTGGATGCGCGCTTTGGGTTCAAGAAGCGACCTGCTGGGGATGCGATGGATCTGAGCGCCTGAAAGCTTTGTGAGCACCATACGCCGCGCTAGCTCATAAGCTATGTACTGGTCTCGCATAGCTGCAAGCTCACGAAATCATCGAAGTCAAGAGGACGTATCATGAACATTTAGTATTCTTGTGTGACTACATTGAGCACGCGTACGTGCTCAATACATACAGCTTTCTCATCTTGCTACTAAGTTTCCTTTTCGCGTAAAGATTTTGCAGCCCCGTGGGTCTTCGCACCATGATTCCTTCCATCATGTGTCTCACAGACAAGCGAGCGCAACTGAAGCTCGGTCAATTGCTGCCTCTTTCGCACTTCTCACTTCTTCGCCATTTTGACCGCCATCTCCATGATGTCCTGCAGCTTGACCTTGCTCTCATAACCCTTGGAAACCATCTCGGTACACATATCCTTCGCGATGACCAGGACCTTATGCTTATCCTGGTTGACGTCGGCGAACTCGAGGTCAAAGATGGCCTTGTTATCGTTGTCGGTCTCGATGATGGCGATGTACTTGAGGGTCGGTAGCTTGATAGCGTCGCTCTCGGCGGTGTCGTTGTCTGCGCGCTCGGTGAGGGCTGGTGAAGTTGCGCGAGTAGTTGAAGGAGTGCCTATGGCGATAGTAGACGCGCCGTCTCACTGTTGTCAGCTTTGAGATATAGCAAGAGAATGAATACACATACCAGCAACGCTGAAGCTCTCGAGCTGATATGACAGTCCCCCAATATCGGTGACTTTTGAGTGGTCTTGGAACTCTCCCTTGAAGTCCGACTTGAACATCCTCGCAATAGGGTCCTCCCGCATCCACATCAGCTGAGTCAGGAAGGCGCGATATTTTTGCTTGTTGCTCTCGGCGTTGGACAGAAAGCCGTACTGGTTGGTTATAGTGAGGTAGTATTCCCTGGTAGACTGCTGGAGAAGAACGGCTGATCTGTTGAAGATAGCACCGTTGTTCATAATCCGCAAAGTGCTCGCGGAGAATCCAGCTGGCAACTCCAGGTACTGCGCAAGTTCGTTTCGTGTGTCCTCGAACAAAGGCGAGCGCCGTAGCCATCCTGCGGCGGCTTCGTGGATTTCCTTGAAAGTAGTGTGGCATACCGAATCTTTTTTCACAACTAGCGGCCACGACGCGTTACTCGCGATCAAATTGTAGCCGGTAATGTGAAGTGTTGAAGTTCCTTTAATGTTTCCATGGACCTGCATGGAGTGTTTGATAGCTTGATCGACTTGCCAGAGAATGCAGATGCAGGCGACCATAGTCTCGATTGGAACGATGACGAAGTCAATCATCTCTGGGGAAGTCGCGTCCATGGTGGCGGGTAAGGGCGAGGTCAAAGTTAGAATCGATTATCGAAGGAAATGTGAACGTACAAAATCCTGAGCTGAGGAAGTCGTGGTTTTTCGTGCACTCAAACTAGTGCCCCACTGGAGCAAACAAATGACTGTCGCAGCCCGCACGGTCCTCGAACGCTTTGCTTGGCAGTGAACACTAACGGGGAAGGCAGCAGCCGAAAGAGATCATGCATAGACTAAGAATGTTGGGAAGCGAGTGGTCAGAATGTAGGTACTTTATAATTGGAAGTGCCTTCCCATGATGTACCTAAGGTTCACTACAACTACCAGGTATGGATTGATCCACAGGTACTTCTTGTTCCACCAGTTGTCTTATGGGCGCTCGGTGAGAGCTGGTGAGGTGGTACGAGTGGTTGACGGAGTGAGTATGTCGACAACAGACTCGGTGTCTAACACAGTGTTAAATATGAGCTTGAAGACTGGAAGAACGTCTACTTACCGGCGAGACTGACATGGTCGGAGGGTGGATCGTCCTGGACGTGTGGAACGTGTTCCAAGTAGGCTCCGCTGAATTCTTTGCTGAACATACGCCCGAGAGGCTGCTCTCTCACCCAGGCCAGTACCATCAAGAAATTCTCGAACTTCTGCATATTGTCGTGATCTCCAAAGCAAAAGAATTTCAGTTGGTCGAAGTTCTCCCTGTGGATCAGCATCATTTGGCGCTGCTCCAGAACGATGAGCTCCCTCTTCAAAACGGTACCATCCCGATGCAAGGCCAATCTGCTGGCAGAAAAGCCTCGCTGGAGTCTTAGGTACTTTTTGAGGTTCTTACTATGCTCCGCGAACAACGCAGAGAAAGCAGAGCGCTCAAGCCACTCGGTCGCGTTCTCCATGAGCCCAGTGATGTTGTCGTAGATGCGCGATTTCTGTTTGACAATGAGTGGCCAGACAATGTCGCTAGAGTCGAACAGCTCTTTTGCTTGGTGGTAATGCAAACTTAATGCGTCGATATCTTGAGAGCACAGTACCCCCATTGAAGACGTATTACGGTGGATAATGTTCAATACTTCAGTGAGAATGTATTTGCAGGCGATAAGAGTCTCGATTGGGATGATGGCGAAGTCCACCATCTTGTCCGCGGACGCGTCCATGGTGGAAGTGACAGTGTGTAGTGCGCGGGAGTGAGGGAGTAGACAGAAGAGATCGAATGTTGTAATTTATAAGCCCTGATATGTGCACCGCTAGAGTAAACGACCGTCCAAATCCGCACGGTCCTGCACTGACAGTCAGTGAACACTAGCTAGGTAGCAAGAATAGTAAAGGTCTTACTGACCGGCTCGCAGACTAGAAAGGGTAAGTCGTACATCGCCAGAGACATCACATTATTTGTTCGTCCCGGAGCTAAAAGCAAAGTTGAAGTCCACAAGTGAAGATTGACATCAGTATTATGACATTGATTTCACCGGCAACTGGGCTAGAACCCGGGCTCCTTTTGCGATTAATCAAGACTACCTAGGTGACCTGACTTGCTAGCTCTACCATCTGTATCCCGGTGGATTATACTCGAAGGGATCAGGTTCTCGTGGGGCGTCCAAATGCGGTGCACTGATATACATGCGCTCCCGTGGCGCCTTCTCAAGCCAAGCCAGCATAGTCAAATACTCTCGATACGCTTTCCCATATTCTTCAGAGCACAAGTCCTCGACCGAAAGTGTGCAGTCCAAGTAAACATCAGGGAACTGCTGTCGAAGCGCAATCCTCTCTTCCCTCATTTGTAAAAGACCACCATTATCCACGATATAGCGTCTCGGTTTGAAGGTGATCGGGGCTGTGAGGTAAAGCTCCAGATCGCTGCGATGCTGGATGAAGAGCGGGGAGTTGTCTAACCACATGCGCGCCTCCGCCTCTATCTTGTGTATGTTCGTGGCCAGGGATGCATCTCGATCAACGACTAGAGGCCAAGTGTAGTCATTTTGGAGTATCTGTTGAGTTACGGAGTAAGAATCATAAAGCGTACATTCGCTTGGATTCTTTTCGAAGTGGTCTTTATTCGTGTTGTTCAGAATGGCTTCTCTTGCTGCTCTCAGAATGGTATCACAAGCGACTACGAACTGTATCGGGACGACTGCGAGTATGACATGGCCTGGGGCTTTCGGTGGTACGTAGGGCGGGGGATCGTTGAATCGAGCCGTTGAACTCATTGTCGTGTTGATGATTGATGTTTCGCTTCGAAGATGAGAGGTCAGGATCCGAGAGCAGCTCTTATACATAGCTGAGGCGGTAAATCAACAAGCAGTTTGCGGTGATATGATGGAAAGGTGACACCTTCATGAGCACGAAAAGCAAATAGCACGCAAGACTAGGCATCTCCCAACGTATACCCAACTCCGCAGCCTTCCCACGACCCTCATTCACACACCCCACGCCCCCGCCCCTCAATATATCATACTTGCAATTTCTCTCATTCGTGAGAGTATCTTTTCGTCAAGGTCGTCGATGTTGCGGAAGTTGTGAGTGGCTCGTCTCGCTCTGCGTCATCGCAGTACCATGGCCCCCGCCTCTCAAAACCCCCTTACCTCATGCCCCCCGCCAAACCATCCAACCCCACCCTCTCCATATCCTCCGTAATATCCCTAAGCACCATCTGCCACGGCACCGCCCTAGGATCATCTCTAGGATACCTCCATATCATCTGCATAGCATACTTCGCCTCCTCGAACCGAGGATGCCGGCGAGCGTATTCAGGAAGCTGGGCGAGCCTGTCCGAAACATTCCCACTGTGGTGTGAGCCCTCGAAAGGGTTCACAGGCGCACTCCTGCTGCGGGAGTGGCCTTGACCGTTTCGGCGTGTGGGGTTAGGTGGGTAGGAAGGGAGGGGAGGATCTCTTCGAGGGTCGGGGGCGAAGGAGACGTGTCGCTGTGGTGGAGAGTGGACTTCTTGGGGGAACGGGGGCAGAGGCGTGAAGGGACCGTGTCGATTGCGTGGAGGGTATAGCATTCCGGGATGAGTCTCAATGGGTTCGCAGCGTGAGCCATCGATGGGGATTAAACCATCTGGCAGCACTGGTCGACTCGGGAATCGAAAGTCATCGGTATCGTGCCTTGAGCCGCTTCCGTAGCTTATCTCTCGGGTCCTCCAATGTTCAGCTTCATACGTCGACCGTACGGAGGCAGGGGCGCAGTCGGCGGGGACGGTAACTGTATAGCGTTCGCCGGTACTCCTATGACGAACGTGGTAATGTTTTCCCATTGTGTGTTGCTATCTTTTGGTAAGAGCTTTGTCGAGTAGAGTCGAGGGTAGGAGTGGTTGACGTTGCGTGTCGAGATAGTGCTCGAGTTGAGGGAGGGTGTGGTTTAGTTCGAAGAGGCATCGGTGAGAAGGATTAAATCGAGAGTGTGCGCCAAATCAAAGTGAACCTCTACGCCCAAGGGCTGAGGGGAGTGGCTGTTCGGCGATGGCGACTATGAGAACGGCGATGACTATCTGTAATACGTGAAGTGCTCGAAGAAGAGGTGAACCGGAGTGTGAAAAGCAATGAGAAGGTGATGTGAAAGCAAGAACAACCGAGACGATATTGTGTATCTATCCACCTCTAAGTGATAGTAATGATATGAAAATTGGACGTGTACGAAGGAACGCTCTTGCCACAAGACCCTGTGACCTATGCCAGTAATGCTAAAAACGACCATGGATATCCAAGCACCCGAAAACGCCATGTGAAATGCAAGGGACAGCATGTATACAACCATCTAAACAACGATACATCATCTACGCAACATATAACTCAAATCCGGTAGCCCAGCCAGAATACTCTTGATAACCTGTTCTTCATCGTTCTTCCGTCGTTGCGCAGAATTTGTAGCCCCAGTGAGCGGCTGAATAGGCGGAGGAGTTACAGTCCGTGGAGGTGACCGCGTAAACGTCTTTGCCGAAGATGCAGCACTGCTCGGTCTCGGAGGAGTCTCAAAGACGGAAAAGGGATCCGACGAATCGCGCGTAGTCGGCGCAGACGCTTTCGTGGTAGGAGCAGATTCGAAGAAAGAGAAATCGGCGTCCGCCCAAGCATCTATGGTGGGTTCATCTCGTGCTATGGGTGCTGAAGGCGGGGTGCTAGGCCTGGCAGGTTCTAGCTCATGTGTATTGGACGTAAAGGCGGAAAAGTCGTCATCTTCCGTGCCGTTCGTACCAGTCTCTTCAACCTTCACTTCGTTGATAACAATTTTGTTGATATCATGCGCATCGCGCGCCGGCAATGCATCAGCTTTGACTTCATCTTGTGGAATGACTTCTGAAATCGGTCTTGATGGAACTTCGACTTTGCTCTTCTCCGACGTGGCAGAAACAGAGCGCTTGGCGGGTTTCAACAGCCCAGGTCCAATAGGTCCTTGTTCAGCGTGGAATGGAACAAAACTTTTCGGACCAAAGATCGCTGATGTTGGCGATATGGTACTTCGCAGGCGCACAATATGCATCGCTTCGGCTGAGCGGTCCTGGGTTGGTGGAGTCTTTGGTGGTGATGCTGAATTTGACACAGTGCTGTCGAGCGTCGCGGGTATGGAGCTTGGAAAGGCTGAGGGGAAAGTAGATACTGTAGGGCTTGATATCATCTCACCCCAATCATCGTCATCTTCTGCAGGCACATCCGTACGTTGTTCCTGATTGGAAGTGTTGGTGTCGAGAGCAGCAATGTCTCCCCAAGGACTTGAAGAGGTCGTGGTTGGCTCAGGAGGTGGGATTGCTTTCGTTGCGACAACCGGCGTTTCACTCGGCGTTTGCCCATGTGTTTCCCCAACATCGCGTGTCAGGTCAATTGAAACTGCACGAAGCTCATTCGCTTGTGTAATTTCGACAGCATTATGCTTAAGCGCGACAGGCGGGATTATAGGCGGTAAACCGGGACTGTCCTGCTTCCAAGGGTCCACTGTAGTAGTGGGAGAACTCCAGTTGAACGCAGCCGGGGCGTCAGTGGACACGGGAGGCATGCTTTGTCGAGCTGGTACAACTTCGACTGCTCGCGGTGTGGGAATGGTGGTCTTCGTGCGCAGGTGTCCTCTTGCGGTCTTGGGCACTGGAGGCGCAGGTGTGTCCCAATAGAATGACGCTCTGGCGCCTGGACCTGTACCAGAGAGACGGTCTTCGCGTGCCCATCTTGCCACAGTTTTGTTCACCTCCGATCTGACTTGAGATCCTGCCCATGTGACTCGAATGTAGTTGTCGTCAGCGTTCCCGCTGTTGAACTCCCTCATGGTCTGCTTGCGCGTAAGCCGGTACCAAGCTTTGCGCCCAGATGTCGAGTATATAGGGTCATCTGGTGCCTCCTCTGGCTCCTTTGTATCGCCGCTAGAAGGGAAGAGGTCGCCGAAGAGGTCTGTATTGAGTCGATAGGTATCAGCATCGTGTAAGGCAACAGCAGCACCCGAAGAGGCTACTGGCGATCCAGAGCGGGAAGCGGCTGATTCTTCCGGTGTGTCCTTCTGGTCTCCTTCAGAACTCTGTGTGGTTTCTGGTGGACCAGAGGGAGCTTCCGTCAACAGGGTATCTTGCGTGAACGTCCCGAATTCACCGTCTGTGCTGTCGCTGCTCGAGCTCGAAGCATCCACTTCACTGTCCTCATGGCTTGCTGCAGCGTGTACTTCCTCAGGCTTCGGCTCCTCCACTGCAGTCTGCAGCCTGCCAGCCTCTTCTTCAAATGATGTTCTTGGTGATTCGACCGGCGCTTCGGTGCGGCTCGTCTCGGATGGGGAAGTAGAAGGTCGTGCTGAGGAGTCATCGTCGGGCTGTAATCGACTCGCAGGAGCGACCGCGTCTTGACTGGGAGACCTGTCCGGTTGTATCGTAGTCGATGTGTCGGAAGTGTCCGAGGTTACATTGTCCCCATCGGAAGTATCTTCCTGTCCACCCCACGCGTCTTCCCGTGTCGGCGAACCATGCTCGCTTGCATCTTTCAAATCCCATCGCGGCCCATCGTCAACTGCCCTCTCATTCTTCAGTGGACTGGGTTCAGCTGTGCACGTCTCCGTGAGCGTAGTAACAGCGGTATCATGTCCAGATGACGTAGTCCAGTCACCAAAGCTCTCGTCCTCATTCCCCCACCCAGCATCATCCAGAAAGCCATTCAATAGCACCGGTGCAGGCGCAAGAGTAGGCGGCGGTGGTGAGGTCACCTCGTGCTTCGTCGGCGACTTTTGTTCGTCGGCATTGTTGTCTGCCCACGGGTCGCCCCAATGATCCATGGTCGGGCTGCCGCGTCAAGCGTCATAGTGAGTCGCTTCTGCTAGAGAAGCATCACCAAAAGTGCAAGCAATAGAGAATTAGTGGGCGAGGTAGGGCAGCTGCGAACAGGCGAAGGCCAGCTTACCTCGGGGACATGCAGGCTCTTGCCAAGCCGGGAGTCGGACGTCGTGCAGCCGGCGAACTTCATTCGCGATCAGGCGGCCATAGCTTTCACCCACACCCGCGACAGTGATGATGCGCAATCACGAAATTTCACAACGGCATGTCGTGACTTGCAAACGATAAAAGAAAATCTTGGAGCTGCGGTAGTATCTCACGGCATGGCCTCTTTACTGGGGAAACATCGTGCACATCGCGAACTCACAATGCGATGATTACTCACCAAGCATCTTCCCACGCTATACTTCCGCTGAGCAATACTTTCACGAACCATGAGGGATTATTGGGGCTAGCATGTCAACTTCCACCAAGATTCGAGGATGTCATGCTCCCCAGACTTACGTTCACTTGGTCAACCAACTCCGCAATCCAGCAACCGCTACTACTTACGCAACATGGAATTCAGGTCAAAACTACGGGAAGAGGGCAATAGTAGGTTCCCGACCCAAGGTCCCAAAACGCAGAACGAAGTTACCCAGATATACCCAGCCACTATTGCCTGTCAAGGAAGCTAGTATAGTTGAGATGTTCCTCCAGTGCAATTCAGGATGCCTCCAAACCACCTGTGGGCTTTCGCTGCTTATGTCGTGGTTCTTGTTAGGATTTTTTATCGCCAGAATGCTGAACCCCTATTGATAGTCGTACGCCTTGCCAGCATCCCATCGCACTCCGGCTGGCCAGCGAATAGACCACGATCACCACACCGGATGTCCGCCATTCCGTCTGCTACACCAACCGAGTGGTAGGACCCACAGCGGGCCTAGATCGACGTGCAGTAGGCAGCTGTCTGTGCGTACTCAAGGTAAGTTGCACGGACTGCCCAAGCGGGCCGATACCCAAGTATATATCGACTGTCAAGCATCACATTCAAGGATTCCAAGGATAAGATCCGTCCAAGTCGCAACATGAGTGGCATTGAGCTCTATCAACGCGCTATGCAAGAAAGAAAAAATGCTGTGATGCTAGCATCAATGAAGAACATAGAAGACCAGGCACTCAAGACATGAACATGTCGAGGAAACCCAATACAACGCCGAAAGACATGCAGCGTCGGAAATCAAGACGCTCTAGATATTACTCCAAGATCCACCGCTTTTCAAACTTGTTGCTGTCGTAATCGTTTTGAGCGCTGTTATCGTACAGACTCAATGATGGAAATGTCGTCTACCGCATCCTCATCCATATCGTGATGTATAACCTTCTTGAGGGCGTTGTCGATTTGAACAGCGCCGACATCTTCCTTGGGGACCCAGAAAAGCTGGATCATGCCAAAGATGGCCGCGGCAGCGAGAGCGAACCAGGCTGCTGCAGATCCACCGAGCGAGTAAATCAATCCGATCAGAGGAGAAGAGATGGTTCTCGCTAAGCAGCACGCTGACATGGCGATACCGTTGACGCGACCAAGTACCAGTGGTGAAGGAACGGCGTTCTTCATCAGGATCAGGGCGCATGGGAAGACGATGATACCGAAGAAGGCCTGCAGGAAAAGCGAAACGTAGATGCCTGGGGTAATGAGTCCGTGGGGAAGAGCGCTGATGAAAGGTACGATGAGGTATGTAATCGGGTAAAGGATGATCATCCAGATGAAGGAGTTCCAGACACCAACCCACTCAACAAATGGAGGGAAGATGAAACCCTGGACGAAGAGCGTGATGAAACCGTTGACCGTGAGGAACTTTCCAACATCGGGCAAGTCCAGTCCTAGTCCACCCTGGAAATCAAGGCCCTGGTTTGCAGGCGTGTCCAGAATGTAAACCGGGAGAATCGAGATGAAGGCCATTTGATGGAAAGCGAAGATGGCCATAGCGAGAACGATCATGACTACAGTCCGGTTGAACGTCTTTCGGGGTTTCGGGGTCGGTCCGCCCCGGATCGGAAGCACATCCTGCTGGACCTTGATCGAGTGCATGGTTCCAAAAGACGAGCGGCGGATATCGAAGTTTTGAGCAAAAGGCATGGGCATACCTTCTTCCAGGAAAGAAGCTCGTTTGCGGATCTGTCGAATGCTGCCGGAAACCGACATGGAGGCCAATCGGTCGCGCGTAACGCTCAACATGGAGCCACGATGTCTCATCGAGCCAGCGGTTGAGCCTCGGGCGTCGCGGTTCGCATGCTGATGGTTTGACGGCGGGGGAAGGAGACGGCTGCGCTCGTTTGCGGGGGTCTCGTTGATGGTGTCCAGATGGTCGTGGTAATCGTGGTGGTCTTCGATGCCGTTCTCTCCCTCTGGCTTCTCTTCCCGGACCAGGGTCTCCTCCAAGAAGATCATACCCTGGAGAATGGCCAGCAGAATACCAATGGCGGCGATCAGGTTAGGCAGAAGATACGGGTAGCGTCCGAAAATACCGTCCTGGTCGAAAACGTTGGGGTAAAGTCGTGCTGGTTGAGCGAGGAAACCACCCATGGCCGAACCGATGATACCGCCCACCGTCCAGACGAAGGGCTGTGTGGCATATGCGCGCGCTATCTCGTGTTAGCTTGACCTGCCTGATGCGGACTGCGCGATTTACTTACGCTCGTGGGCTGGGTTCTTGACCGACTCTGCGACCATAGTTTGCATGATTGCGACATTTCCATTCAGTGCACCGCCGATGAAGCGCGCAAGCAGGGCGACCCAGTACGTTTCCGCAACACCGAACATGAGACTCGATGCGGCGACACCGAGCAAGCCAATGAGCGCGACAGGTTTCCGGCCGTACACATCAGACACCATTCCCCATAATGGGGCCGTCATGGCCTCAGCGATGGCGTACGCTGACACCAAGAGTCCCGCGTAGAACGAAGCATCGTGTTTGCTGATGCCCAGGTCCCGCACCATAAAAGGTGAGTAGGCGAGGATAGAGTTGAAGGCGAGAGGCTCGGAGAATCGGCATATCCCTAAGCGGTGGTCAGCGACGGTCCAATCAACATGACATCACCTGCAGCCGCCATACATACCGAGAATCAAGAGCTGCTTGGTGGGGAAGGGCGCGTCCTTTGGATCAGGAGGCATGATGGCGGTATTACGATTAGTAGAGAATGGAGGAGGACGAGTTTCGCATAATAACAGAGGATGGGAATCAAGGTTTTACGGGCAACAGCTTATCATAGCGCCACTAGGTGAGAGCAAGCGCGGGCCGACAGATTCCCCTCAATACAGCACCCTGCACCGTGCCCCAACTAGTGTTTCCCGCATTCACGATAAACGTGCTGCAGCCTCGCCGTTCCCTGTTAGATGCACACACAGGCTCGCTTGTGCCGCCTCGATTCCGATTGCTTGAAAACCCCCGGCCGTTGCGCTCGCGGTTGGGCAACACCCCTTCGAGGAGCGCACGCTGCGGAAATTGGGACCGACCGCGCGCAGCTCGCCGACTCGAGCAAATTTGGGTGGCAGATTGGCTGTTTGCAGGTGTCAATCCGCCGATTGACTTTTACTAGGCTAGATCTCGGGCGCGCTGGGGGTGGGTTACCCTTGTCGTTCGATTCATACGTCATGGTGAGAGAGGCTGCCAAGGGGTGCTGCAGTTGAGGCAGGCAAAGCAACCCTGTCTCAACTATTGGCTTGCTCACCGTACTTTCCACCGTCGCAGCTTGCACGGCTGGCGCGGGCCATGGAATCTGGCATTTGCTTTGTTCGACAAAGACAGACATCGACAACGGAAGCACCGATCATTCTGCTAGCAATGCCTCTGCTCCGCGGTGCGAGCATTTGACGGGCTGCGGGCATTTCCCACACAAGGTCGTGGTTCGTTTTAGATTTGTTGAGTAACATGTCAAGTCAAGCCCACGCGTTGCTGGGTGGCGCTACAAGCGTCACGAGGCGTCTTTGCTTCGACACACCTTCCTGTGTGCCATCAACATTTTCACTCTACTCTGCAGCCGATGCGAACCCTCACATCTCTGCGTAACCTCGCGCGCCAATGGCAGCCCCAGGAGATGACATGCATCCTCTTGCGTTATCTGCTGAGGCTCACGAGACCCAATCGCGACCAGCGCCTTTGTCTACCCCGCGAGCGCTGTCGCACCTCTCTCTGTGAGCGGTGTGACGGAGCGCTACTTGTACCCGGATCCGATGATCGCTGCGCTGCATAGGTAGTCGTGATGATGCTTTGGTCATGTGATATCGCGTCAAGTCCATGCTTAGCGCCCGCATCTACGTCAACGATCTTTACTTTTCTCAAACACGATCGTATGCCGCGGACCACGACCTGTACCTGGCCACCTCACGACAACTACCGAGATGACACCAAGCAGCGCTGCCGCGGCTTCGCCTATCGATCCGATCATCTGTGTGTGCGGGTCGCTTCCGTGCGCGAAATGAGCAGCGATCCGTCTCATTTCCCAGTCCGGTGCCTGACGCTAGCAGTCATGTCAATAGAAGTAGGGGCTCTTCCGTTGTTCTAGATGTCTTTGTGAGTTTCGGACATGAATTATCGCGGTTTCATCTTCTCACAATTCTTCCATTATACTCCCAGCTGGCTGCGGATCCCAATTGGAGCTCGGCATGTTTCAACAGCTCATTGACTTCATCGACATTACCTCGATGATGATGACAGTGCTGCACAGCCTTGAGCCACCCCCACCTCTTTCGTCGACGCGCTTGGACTTGGACCCAAAGTCGTGACGAAGATGACTGCCAGGTCCATGCATGTATCCCGGGGCCCCATCTAAAGCGGCCTAGTCGGCTCGCTTCGTCCCGACGCGGCTTCCCAGCCCCCAGGGCATACCTTGGGAGAGTGTCTCGTTGTTACCTCCTAAATGACAGCGTTATGCGACGCCACCATGGGGCGGTGTTCTGCCATTTAGTCGCTCACCCCCACACTATGTGCTGTCAACGAGTGCACTATTACTACCTCGGTCTCCGAACTTGCCTAGATTGTCCATCGCCTTTGTTCTCTTCATCAGCTCCCCTTAATCCTGTTTGTTGTGTTAGACTTCCTGGCCTTGATCTCGTATTCCGAACAATTTCGAACAATCAGTAGCGCATACGTGGCATGAAGACCTGTGATTAAGCCGATCTTGTCACGCCGTCAATGCAACAATCACGAGCTTGAAGAAAGCCAGCTCTAGACAGCAATTTGTAGAGATGGGGTGCGCCTAGGTTACAAGATCTCCCCGTCAGCTTTTGGGCATCAGATGGTTCTAAGAGATGGGAAATTGAGGAAGCTGGCGCTTAGTCAGAGGCCATGAGAGCTATCTCCCAAGTAGACACGTAACAACATCGCAGACGATACATGAGCATAGTGGCTATGAAAATGCTAATCTCGATGACTAAGTCTGCTGACTGCACGAGACGCGGCTACTACAGACATACCTTGTGTACGCATGTTGAGTGAACTACTCTCGCAGACCCATCGCTCTTATATTTTCAACCACGGCGTCCTTTAGCAGCTTAGCAACCATGACGTCTCAATACGCATATTCTCTTCCGTGGGTGGCTGCCTCCTCGAATTAAAGTCACAAAACAGTCTATTCAGCAGCATTCTTTTCTATTGTCTGCAATTGACCGTCGTGCTCCTTCACGTCCAACCTGCGTTTGCTCATCGCTCCTATTGTTCTCCCTCACCAGATACACAGTCACCACGTTTTGAACACAGCTTGGCAGCATGATAACTCAACTCTAGATCTCATGATATCTCAAAAGTTTGCTTCACAAACTCATCCACCTCATTTGAAAAGAAGCCGCACTACTAAATCCTCTCTCCTCTTCATATCCCCATCAAATATCCTACCATGTCGACCGCAACCCCCCACCCCTATGCCCAAATCGCCTCCCTCAACAACCGTCTTACCGCGCTAAAAATGCTCATTCTAGACTACCGCAAGCTGATCGAGCGAACCCTCCTCCCCATAGCCCACGACACCATCTCCGGCGCCAACAAAACCCAAGCCGACACCGAAGCCCATCTCGACGAAGCCCCAAACCGGAAAGAAATGCTCGAAGAAACCGCTGTGTGGATGGACGGTCGCACCCACGCCAAAGCCCTCCTCACCCGCTTCGAAGAGCAGATGGAGGCGTTGGAGGCATATCAGAAAGCGCAGCTAGATGACTTTTACGCTACTGACATGGGGTTTGATATGCTGAAAGCTGACATTGCGCCTTATATGATTACTAAGGAGGAGACGGCGGTTGTGTTGAAGGTGCGCCAGGCTGGGAGGCAGCTGTATGAGTTGGCGAAGAAGGCGGATGAGGTGTTGGCGAAGGAGGTGGTGGAGGAGAATGAGGTTTGGAAGGAGATCTTTAGTAAAGAGGAGAAGGAGGGGTTTGCGAGGGAGTTTATTGAGGTGGTGGCGAGGTGGAGTGGGGTGAATCCTTGAGGGGTTTTGAGAAAGGGCGGTTATGGCATGCTTCCATGAGACTTCCAAAGACTGACGGTCTACAGGGCATACTTTTCGCTCCACTTTTGTCGTTTTGATGCAACTTTTTGTCATCAATCCTGCTGCGAAGTAGCCTAAAAACTAGACATTTACGCATGTACTAGCTTTGGAGTCATCAGAGAAGTTAAAAGAAACCCTATCTTGTATTGAACATGCTACTTTACCCAACTAATACGTACAGGTTATCCGAAGCCTATCTAACCCACTGAACAAGTGCTATAATGAAATAAATATCTCTAAACAGTCTCTGAATCCCGCCAACCCCAATCTATGTAACCCTGCAGACCTAGGTTAAAGTCTCATACTCCGTACCACGTCTTCTCTCCTGCGAACTCCAACTTCTAACCGGCGGTTCATACGGCGGGTTCGCGTCTCGGGGGACTCCGCAAACAGGGCAAACGTACACACCATGCTTACGCTCACATAAATTGATTGCGCGGCAGTCTGGGTTAGAGCAGATCTATTCTCCCTTCATCTTGGGACAATCGAAGTAAGCGTTCTGGCATTTCTTGGTGTTGCCCTTGTAGTTGGGGTAATCGCACAGACCGCATCGGTAGTGTTCGGAGTGAGGCATGGTGTATGTTGGCTTTTCGTGCGGTCGAGATAGGATTTGGTGGTCGTGATTGGGTGTTGTTAGCTTTGGGCGCGAATGTACTGTCCTGTGATACCATGGCTTAGTTAGCTGGGCAGTCTATTGTTAGTGGAGGATCACTTACGAGATCGAAGTAGACTATTAATAGGGGTTGCGGTTGTAGACCTGCTGACAACCGAGGAAGATAGATGATGGATATTCGTTGTTGTTGATAGTCTTGAGTGTTGTGTTGTATGCGTTGTATTGTATATTAATAGAGGCAGCCAGCGAAGTCTATTATGCCAATGAAGATTCACATATCATGCCCATATGTGATTGTCGCGATACAAACGATACTAACAATAACCATGGAAGTGAGGCCGCCCATCTATTGATGGCGGAGGCAACTACACCTCAAAGTCACAAGCTCTTAAGTCACATTTGATTACCGAAATACAAACGACAAAAACGATACCTGAGGCCTCCCCTCAATAAATGGCGAAGGGAATCACATCTCGAAGTCACTTGTGATTGCACCTGGCTCATCACTTCGTTCAGTGCAGTCAAAATTCGACTCAATCTTGTGTCTCAGCGGAGTCACGACCTGCGGGGCATGCTTTTGACTTCACTGTCGTATATGTAACGCGAACCCTTTTCGCAGGGAGGACTGGGTTCACCCTTCACTTCTTTTCTAGTTTAGATTGGAATCGATTAACCATTATCTCTATCATGAGAACTAGTAAAAAGACCGTCATGTGTTATACACATTCCTTCCTCCGTCAAATAAGACGACCAGATTCCCTATAGTCCGTCTACCTAGGTAGTCCGGCGCCGAGATATCCAACCAAAGTGACACACCTTAGCCGGTACCTTCAATTCCCCTGCACCTCAATCCTTCCACCTTGAGCCGCTCTGTTGTTGCCCATATTTCTGGCCTTTCCTATCGATCAGGTGGGTTCGATCTCAAACCGCGCCGTAATGCATCTCGCTCTGCATCTCGCTCTGCGTTTCGCCGAGCCACGGCTTCTAGAAACCAATTTCTATACGGCACTCGGTATGGGTTGTTTAGATCGTGAGGGGTTTGGCATTTGTGGCAACGTCGAACGCTATCGGTGGGAAGATTCGGATTGTGCTTGTTGATCTCTCCGCAATCATGGCAGACCCAATCCAGCTTGTACTTCTCGCAGGGCTCGATATCGTTTTCGCATTTACCACCGTTCTCATGGTCATTGACGAAACCGCATTTGGTGCAAGCATAATCTACTGATCCACCCATGACCAGCTTTTGGTATTGATACTGCCGGGGCGAAACTGGAAGATTGGCGTAGGGTGGTGGTACCTAGGTAGCTTTGAGTCCGTATAGAGTGATTTTCGACCTGGAAGCTTCGCCGTTTGCTCGAGGTCTGCGGATTTTTGAAGACTGATCAACAGATACGAGTAAATCCGGTATTATTGACCGCCGTTTCGCTTCTGCTCGACGGGAATACGGTAGTAGATGAACGGTCGCAGTGGCTAAGAGAATTCAATTGATAGATGGTACCTACATGTAGAGCTTACCACAAACGCAATTTATACTACCGAGGAGTCACAAAATCTACACATTAACTTTCATATATTGCTCTCCATGTTGCTCAGTACAGTCAAAGGATTGACTCTATCGAGTGTTTCGATGGAGTCGTTGCATTCAAGTCACCGACTGATGATAACTTCTGACTGAACATGGCGGGGCTGTACTACCTCCAACACAACCAAAGTGACGAACCCAAAAGACTCATAGATATAACACGTCTTGTATATAGATAACGCCTCGTCTCTATCCCGCTAGTTGGTCCGTGATGTTGCACTGACCTAAAAGTCATTTTGTCGCTGTCGATGCGATCTATCCTGCCTTTCCAAATCCCGCTCTATGAACTCCTTCTAATCTGTTCCAAAACAATGTTCTGTGACCGCTCGTGTACATGTTGGGTATGTCGTCTTTTCGGCCGTGAATAGCCCTTCCCTGCGCACTTAAGCGAGCTATTCTCGGAACCCTGATTTCGTCATATTACGAAATGTTCCTGCCCATCATTCGAATCCTTCGCGTCCTTCGCACCGTTACACCATGACTGCTCATCTTTCCCACCGAATTGCTCACAACCCGCCCGCTCCCTCTCCCGTAAAAGTTGATCTTCAGCGCATGACCCTCCGCTCTTCACCTCCCCTCATACTCCGTCCCCTTCTTCCTCTCCGCCGAGCTCCAACTCCTCACCGGCGGCGTGTACTTGTACTTCGCATCAAACGCCGCACCACACTGATCACACCTATACACGCCGTCCTTATCGCAGCCCAGTGTGATGCGCACAATGTTTGGGCATTTGGCGCAGAACCAGTCGCCTTTTGATTTGGGGCAGTAGGCAATATTGTTGAGGCAAGCGCCGCTGTGAGAAGCGGGGTTGGGGAAGTCGCAGCCAGAGCAGCGGTATGGGGTCGCTGATGGCATAGTTGAGTTGGCGATTAAGACTTGGAGGAGTAAAGTATGTAGGTAAAGGGACGCTGTTGGGTCGAAGTTGCGGGTCGGAGTTTAGCGGTGGTTTGATCTCTCGAGGTTAGTTGTTGTGTACGTGATGAATGTAATCGGTGTGTAGACTTGAAAGTGTGGACTGAGTGAGTGAGTGTGGATGTGCTCGAAAGTATCTCCTCTAACACCAGCGTCGGAACATCCAGTATTTACACTCAAAGACCTTCGAACTCGGATAACCCAATGGTTCTTTTGACCAGCGTTCTTTCTTTCGGGCTGTGTTCCGTCGTATTTCCATACGTATAGCGAGCGAGAAGAAGGTTTGTGCGCCGTGGGGTGTTCGGCGAGGACGAACAACTGCTAACCTACTACTAACCAAGACGCCGTCTCATCATGAACTACCCATCTAGCCATCCATCCGATCCCATATTCCCTACCTCACTCATTTCCTTCAGTGCCCTGTTGCTTCTCATACAGTACTCGTTCTGCCATCTCATAACTCATTCTCAATACTTATCATGACTCGCGAGATTACATCGCCAGCCAAACTCATGAATCACTCCCCTCTGCCCCATTCGCCACTTCTTTTCCTCTTCAACAGCACCCAGCCTCAGCCTCACGCAGAGCCCGAAGACTCGGTCGCTGAAACACCTTTTTCTACCGCACCGTTCCTTGATGTTCCTTGATATCCACCTAGCGCCCCATGCCATTGGCTCTTGGCGGGGAAAAAGCATCCCCAGCGGTGACGTGCACGTCACTAGCTCGCTGGTGCTAACCGCAACAAAGCCTACAAGAGGCTCATCATTACATCTTGGCTTGTTTCCGCGAATCTGGTTTTGCTCCGTTCCACGTTGTTTATGTTCCGTTCCACGTGGAATCTTCCATGTGGCAACCATGGCGCATGCAGATCTCAACGTAGAATGACAAATAGAATAGGTGTGGAAGGGGAGGAAGGTTCGAGAAATGAGGCGGTGGAGGTGTTGTTTTTGTGTCATGTTGATGGGTGAGGATGGGGGTTGAGTAATCTTAATAATGCGGCCCAAGGTATTTTGGAGGCTGTTATGGTGCGGTGGGTGGAATTCAGAGGGCACTTTGCGTACTTGTATCCATGAAACGCTCATGGGTACTCGCAATTGTGATCTCATCAGACCCTTGTCGAGTCTTCTACGTGAACCACTCTACCAACGACGAGAAATGCGACCTCGAATCGTGTACCAGAACACTGAAAGACTTTTGGTGCGATACCAAACTGATATTTTCGGTACCAAGAGGCCGATGCGGACGGGAAGCTACGATGTGAATCTGGTCCGGGATGTAACCCAAGCTATAGATGGGCGTCTCGCCGTGTCGTGCTTGCGTTGTAGAACCAGCACATTCAACAAACAATAGATGGGCGTCTCCTTCTCTTTCTCCCCGACAGTGAAGGGCAGAGGCACCGAAACACCAAATTGGAGAGGCACCGAAACGGCGGTCGGAAGAGAGAGACGGGCGTGCCGAGGTTGGTCGGAAGAAGAGAGAGGAGACTTTGGGTCGCAAAGTGATCTGGGGTAGAAGTTTGAAAAGAATAGTTGTAAGCTAGGACGAAGGAAACGAAACCATTGCGAAGACCATAATCTCCAGACCCATGCATCAACAACCAAGCCACCTACGCATTGCCGCAGACTACTTCTGATGCGTATGATCACTCCGCGCCCCAGTAACTCCAATGTTGAAGTCCTCGCGTATCCTCGACAGCGCACTCTGTTCCTCTTCATCCGCGACTTCATCGTCGACTTCAACTTCAGCAATGCTATGTCTGCTATCCGAGCCATCGCTACCATCCGCGTTGACCAATGCCTCCTGCTCCTGCTCTTCCTCATTATCCGAATCATCATCCGTGTCGTCGTCATCGGCTTTATTCGATTCGCGAGGATCGCGTCCAAGCTCCGGTTTCGTCTTGCGTTCAAAGTCCTCAGCGTGGGCGTCGCGGAAGATTTCGCCGACATGAGTGAACGCGCGCTGGAGAGGAGAGGGGCGGAAGTCGTCTTGAGGGCCGCGGCGCTTGCGCGTATTTGATTGGGAGTGTTCGAGATCTGCTCCTGAAGCTGTAGCTGGACGACGGACTTGGTTGTTGTTCTCGGTTGGTGTGTATGGGCGGAGCTCGTCGGGCTGTTCTTCGTCGATGAGGGTAGGTGCTCGAGGGATACCGGAGGTATGGTCCTCTTCCTCTTCTGCATCCAAGGGGAGGTAGTACGGCAGTGGTACATCCCTGCTTGCGCGGAAGCGACCGACGTTCGTGCAGTGCTCGTTCTCGACACGGAATACGGACCACATGCCTCTTCTGAAGATCTCACTGAGAGAGACACAGAATGAGGTAGTCGCCGAGTGCTGAAGCTGCAGGGGTGTAACCAGGTACATAACCCAATTGTTCCGCAAGATCGGATCAATGCACATAGCAGTATAGTACCACCACACTTTCTTGTATCCCAGCTCCTTGCGCAGGAAGGGATGCTTGGCATGTGGGTCACCGAGACTCCAGTCGTAGTAGATGTCCCAGAAGCTCGTGTAGATGCCGTTGATGGTTGCGAACAGTATGAAGACTGCCTTGGTGGACGGTTTCTGATCCATGCGGTAGATGCTGGTGGAAACATAGAACAGGATGGTTGCGATGTACTTTCCGCCGTTCAGCAGATGAGGGAACTTGTTTCCGGTGTCTTTGTAACGTCGCAGACATTGCATCAATCGCCATATACCCGGCAACGTCGTCATAACGCCGGTAACGCGTAGGTGAGACGAGTTGCATTGGTTGGGATTGTCCCAACCGTGCGCGTAGAGACAGAAAAACAGTGCGATGCCCTAGGCGGGTCAGTGATTTGGAGCAGAGATGGGTTCGGCGGACTTACACTCATGCTGTAGGTCAGAGAACAGAACATGTCGCCCAAGTAGAAGTCTCTCCATTCGACAGGGTATATACCAGCGAGCAACAGGCGCCACTGGCGAGGCATTAGCAGTGGTTTTGCACGAGTTGATCATCAGACTTACCAGGGAGTACAGCAGCCACATGCGAGTACGGAAGTACATTATCCTCAGAGGATTGAACAAAAGCGCGACCGATATACCAATAAGAATGACTGGGTAGTAGAGATAGAGTCCATCTCCCCCAACCTGATGAAAGTTGATTTGCATAAACAGTCCAAGCATAAACAAAGTCCAACAAGGAAGCTATGGTACGTCAGTGTCAGCGCGCCAGATATGGAATGAGTACTGACCTCCGCAAGTTGCCTCCAGTCCAAGTGGTGGCGGGTATCATATTCGAAGATAAAGACGTAGTTGATCTTGTGCTCGTGCCAGGTCCGACACGCCAGAGTGAATAGGAGAAGAAGGAAGTTGATGAGGAAGTAGCCGGCATAGATCTGAAAACATTAGCTTTGCCCTATCCATGGTTTGGATGAACTTACCTGCAACAGATAGCTTGTATTCACTGCGAACTCATTCCCGTCAGTATTGTGCAGATCTGCAATAGTGTTTGCTTTGATGAGACCCTGGATGCCAAGTATAACACCCGCCGACAATAGCAGACCGTTGCGGAATGTGTTGTCTGTGTAATCGCCTGCTCGTGCGATCTTGATGCGTAGCTTCCCGATGGCGACTTTGTGGTTGCCCTTCTCGAAGTACCGCGCGTATAGGTCCTCCGTCGCTCGAATGTGTCCTTCGATGACATCGCTGTTCACGAACCAGGCTTGGTTGACCTTTTCGTTCATGTACCGCGATGATGGTCGCGCGTTGACGGTCTTGTCGTACTTCTTGTTGATTTTCCGGAAGGCAGTCCGGTTCAATAACGCGTAGGACTTGAGAAGCTCGAGCCCTCTGTAGTACTCCTGCAGTGCCACCTTGAGCTTGCGTTTCGCTGTCTGGTATGGCACGTCGGGCAGTTCTGGCCGTCTAGCAAAGTCGCGACGGCTATCGGGATGGTCCTTGGGCTGAAGAGCCGCTGGAGTCGCAAGCTGTGTGATGTTCTTGGTGCTCTTCCCGTACTTGCCCGCGTTGATGGCGTCCAACGCGGCGTCTATGGGGTTCAGGAAAGTGTCCTTGAGGGTGTTTCCAAGATTCCCATTCCCGTTTATATGTTGATTCTCGTCACCGGAGCTGCTATTCTGACCGTTGCTCAGCACATGATGCCCGTCGTGTTTCTTGTGGGCCTTCGCATTGATCTTGTCCGTCTGACGCTTGATGACCTCGTCGATACGTCGGTCTCGCATGATGTGGAGTTGGTCGCGGAGCACATTCAGGCGCTTGGTAGCCTCGTCTTCCTTGTGCTTGTAGAACGACTCGATTTTATCCAGCTCGCCATCGAGGAAGTTGAAGAACTCGGCTTGCCGGAAGTCAAGATCACGATAGGCTTCGAGGGGGACGTCGCCTGGGCTGTCCGGGGGAGTCTTGCTGCTCAGTGAGAACAGACGGCGTACCGATGGGCGCGACTTGTGCTCGGTGATAGGGCCGGGCAGCGAGTTCATGCGCTTGGGGGTGAAGACGCTCTTGTATCGGTTGGGCAGCGAGCTGTGATGCTTGTGGGGCGAAACCGTCTTCCCGACCTCGAAAGCATTGTCGTTGTCGTTCTCTGCTGGCGGAGGAAGCGTGACTGTCTTCTGCTTTCGCAGTGATGCGCCAGACGCCGCTCCTCCTTGAGGGGAAGGGTTCTCAGGGTCGAGCGCAGCCCCAGGCAGCTTCAAGGACGGCGGTGCCTTGGCCTTGTCTGCAGAGGTGCCGGTCTTGGTGGCGCCATCAGATGTGCTTCCCTCAAAACTGCCGTAGTTGTGTGCCCAGTCTCGGCGGTTCGTCTCGCTCTGTGCCAATGGCTCTTCTTCGGGCGTGCGGCCACTCTGGTTGCTGTTCGCTCTCTGGCGCAGGCTGTGCTGGCTGCGGCTGTTCGTGATAGCAAGCGCCCTCAGGTCCTCGGGGTCTCTGGCGCTGCCCGTCTGGTCGCGGTTGAGGTACGTGTACTTGGGCGCGGCGTCGAAGGGCGAGGGCAGGATCTGGGTGCCGCGTCGGCGGAGGCGTGGGGTCGATTCGACATTGCGGAGGGCGCGACTGATGGCCTTGAGCTTCTTCTTGCCCACCTGAGGTATCGTCAGTCGTCTGTGGTATTAAGCGTCGGCTAGCGGAAGTCGGCATCACCTTGTAGTCTAAGTACTTGAGCCGCCACTCCGGTACCAGATCGCGCTCTAGCTCTCTACTGCAGTCAGTCCCGTGGCTGGAGTTATTTCGGTGCGTCGTCTCACTTTGCGAACTTCATGACCGTCTCGTCGGCGCGTCAATACCCAAACACGGTCAATGGGGGGCACAAAAGCGCGTTTGCGTTTCTCGTCGATGCATGAGGTTCCGCGCAGGCACACTGTAGAATGTTTCACGGGCGCGATAAGGGTTAGTAAATGCGAAGATGGTCGTGTGCTACCTCCAGCAGTTAAACCGTGGTTGCGAGGGCTGTCACGCTGAGATTGAGTATACCGCGGAGGAGATTTGCACGAATCATGTTCCCCTTGGCAGCTGTTGGCGCATTGGCGACAACGTCATACCTAGGGATCCTGTATTCTGCAGGTGTGGAAGCCCCTCAGAAGCCTCCAGCACAAGACCGGATAAACACCCACGTCGATAGAGACATACAGCTGCCACTGTTCACGAAACACGTTGACGATACCGAGGGGCTGGCCGGAGCACTGGTCTCAAAAGGATTGAGCTAGTCCTTCATTGGATTCTTGGTTGCTTCTACGGGTCTGACCAATCACAGTCGCCTCTCCTCCGCTACCACCCGCGCCTCTCAAACTTCTCTGGGCGACCGTACTGCTGAGGGTCGTACTGGTCCGCGCCGTGGTTGTCGATGTAGTGCTCGTCGTACATGCGCTCTGCATGGTGCTCTGCGTCGCGCTTGGCCTTCTCGCGGTCGAACCAGTCCTCGCCCTTGGTCTCAGCGAGCTTGTCAACCTACAGACGTCCGATTAGCCGCCATCCCATACACCGTCACACGGTGATGCTTACCTCAGCGCCTGCGAAGCCGGCAAGAAGCTCTTTGGCGAACTGATGGGATACCGGCTTGCCTAAGACGACGTCAGTGTGCGATAAGATCAAGCATGTGGAAACACATACCCTCTTTGCGCTGGTGGTCTTCGAATGCCTTGAAGCCTGCGAAAGCAGCTCCTCCAGCGATCATCTCGTGTCCCAGACTGGACTTGTTCTCTTCGAAGTTGTCATTCTCGTATACCTGCTGGTAGTTGTCTTCGTTCTTGTCTGTAATGGAGTCAGCAAGAGACATCTTGAATAAGTGAGACAGACGCACCCCAGAAACCCATTTTGATAGTTGATGATGTGAAGACGGAAAGATGAGGAGTACTATTGGACTTATTTGTAGTTCAGCAATGGTAGTCGAGTGTAGTGTCCATGTTAGAGGCGTACTTCGTCAGCCTTTAAGTATCTCTCCTCGGACAACCGCTGCCACGCGGCGTCATAGTCGGCCAGCATTCATGCATCTGTTGGCAGTAACAAATCACTCATCGAGGCCGATCGTACCCCTCTCTTCTCGCCCTCAGCCATCCAGGGACCACTTGTGGCTCAGCTGTGAAGCACATGCAGGGTCCTTGAGCTCATTCTTGCGCCACGTTACGCACCAGACCACTGAAATCTTAATCTGAGTGGCTCACTCTTCGTGTCGGCACGTTTGAAAGTATATTGACGAACCTGTTGCGGTATAGACGCGTGCGTAATGGGCCAGGATGTGGACGTCAGATCAACGGGACTCTCGGCACCGTCAAACAAGCTTCCTTGGTAAAGCTTAGCCTTGCATGACAGAGCGTCTAGGCTCGCGAGCTAGGGCCTGCGCCTGGAAGAGATCCCAAATCCTCATGGACAGTACCACGGAATGCGAAATGAAAGTTGAAATCTCGTGCCAACAGTGTAGCCTGGCCTCAGGTACGATCGCTGGGGCTGTTGCTTGTTCCATGGTAGAAAGCTTGGCTAGTTAGCGCGCGATTATCTCCCGAGTCTCAGGTGCTCCAACTCCACCATGTACTCAGCCACAACACCATCTTCGCAACAACATGCCGGGCCGACTCCCTACGAAAGCTGACTTTCCATCGTCAGTGACCCTGACCATCACGCCACGTAGGTCGCAATCTCAAGAGTCTCTCTTACCCCCGCTAACTTGTGCAGCGCCGGGTTCGCAACCACCCACGAACGTCTTGATCCTCCTACACGGCCTCGGCGACACGAATGCGTCCTTTACGAAGCTCGGCGAGCAGCTGAACCTCCCAGAAACAGCATGCATTGCGATACAAGCGCCGAACCCGCTGCCGTTCGATCTCGGTGGGATGCACTGGGGTGAAGACATGATCTTTGACTCCACTACAGGCGAGATGGACATGGATACCGGCGTCCAGAAGTCCACACTTCTGGTCCTAGATCAAGTCATTCGCGAAGGTCTCATCGGCAAATGCGGCTACAAAGCGCGCGAGATTATGATCTTTGGGTTCGCGCAAGGCGGCATGGTCGCACTGCAGGCTGCTGCCCAGCTTGAGGAAGAACTAGGCGGGGTAATCAGTATCGGAGGACCTCTATCCCAATCAGTGCCGCTGAAGGCCTTGGAGAAGAAGAGCAAGACCCCGGTGCTAATCTGCAAAGCAGACAAGAAGTCTGCAGTCACCGACAGTGCGACTACGAAGCTGAAGGATGCTTTCCAATATATCGAGTTCAAAGAGTGGAAGAAGAACGGCGATGGCATGCCGAGCAGCCGCGACGAGATGTTGCCCATCATGCAGTTCTTTGCTCGTCGGCTACGGAGTACTAGAGGAGTCCCGGCAGGTAGCGTCGAGATTGCATAGGCACGTCACTGAGGATATCGCGAGATGTCTTGTCGAGGTCAGTCAAAGCCTCCATGCGCCACCACGCGCATGCGGCGCCTTTCCAAGTGCTGGGTAGGTAGCAACGCAAGGACACCAGAGAATACAATCGGCTCCCCAATTGTCACGCGATCTGGCCATGAAAAACCTCACACCCACAAACAGTCAACGTCGCTTTGCCCACCACATTCCCGTCATCGCGCCTTCCTGCCCTCGTGATGCACGTGGCGTGGTCCGAGCGCCTTCTACGTCACTTCCATTCTTGAACACCATTCGCTCATCGTCTTCCACCCTCCCGAAACCTACACACGTCTCACCGCTAAACACAGTCATGGCGGTGCCGAGGAATTCTTTGCGAGCCTTTCTCACACACGCGAGAGGCGCTCTCCGGAGCGCCATTGAAACTAGTCAGAAGATTACATTCGTCATTGGCAATGAATCTGCGGGTGAGCATGACTCCTGCTCCACAATGGCGCTGCATACTCATGAAATGCAGACCTTGATTCGATGTCATGTTCCATTTTGTACGCATACCTCCGGTCCATGTCGCCGCCCAAAAATGCCTTTAGCCCACTTTACGTACCAATCACAAATATTTCAGCTTCCGATATTCAGCTACGACCGGAATACTTGGCCGTATTCAAGCACGCCAATATTGAGTCAAAGCACTTGATCACGTTGGATGACCTTCCTGCTTTGTCAGACATACAGTCGAAGCTCGCGCCTGAAAATACCAAATGGATCTTGGTAGACCACAATGCGCTGCAGGGCCAATTGGGCAAAATATATGCAGAGCGTGTCGCTGGTGTCATTGATCATCATGACGATGAGAAAAAAGTACCGGAAGACACAGGCGACGAGCCGAGGATAATCGAGAAGTGTGGCAGCTGCACTAGCTTGATTGCAAACTACTGTCAGCCATCATGGGACATGGCTTCCGCGTCTGCCTTGTCTTCGGGGGCAGCCCATGCGCAGGGTGACAGCATGTCCAACGACGCTGCCTTTGTCAAGCGCTGGGATGCAGACGTCGCCCAGTTGGGACTGGCCAGCATTCTCATCGATACGGCCGATCTCCACGACGAGAACAAAACGACCGAGCATGACCGTAAGGCAGTCGAGTACCTGGAAGCTAAGATCATGCTCTGTCCCCCGCTGGCTGCAAGCTTCGACCGCGCCAGCTTCTACAAGGAGATCAACGCAGCAAAGAAGGACATTGGAAGCCTAAAGCTGCAAGACATACTTCGGAAGGATTATAAGCAATGGGACCAGGGTGGCCGAAAGCTCGGTGTTAGTTCTGTTGTCAAGCCTATAGGATTTCTCCAGAAGAAAGCTGGCGACGAAGCAGGTGCTCAGGCATCCGACGCGTTCCTCAAAGCGTTGGAGGACTTTGCAAGGGAGCGTGGATTGGACATGTATTCCCTGATGACCACGTCGTCGGGTGCAGATGGGCAATTCCAGAGAGAACTGTTACTATGGGCCTTCAACGACGGCGCCGTGTCGGCTGCCAAAACATTTGCCACGAATTCAAAAGATGAGTTGGGATTGGAGGACTGGCAGGGCTCCGACGACATTGACAGCGAGAGCGAGTGGAGAAAGACTTGGTGGCAGCGACAAGTGCAGCACAGTCGGAAACGTGTCGCTCCTCTACTCAGGGAAGCCATGCCTTGACTATGGGTTCTGGGCAAGCTGTGATGGAGTCGCGGAGGCAGCGATCGGGTACAATGGTGCCGGTAGAGCGCTACGCTGGCGCGTTGGTGTCGGATTAGCGGGGATCGCCACGATTTCGCATGTCTTGCATTGTAGATAGGCGCTTAGCAGCGATTGGGCAGGGCGACCGTCAGCCCAAATGCCGTTGGGTAGAGTACGTGGAATGGCCATGGGTACCTGAAGAAGGAGCGGTCTGTATGCGGCAATCGTGTGGCGGGGTATTACACGCGACCGGCAGATGGTCGACGATCTCCGATAGCCAGCTGGAAACAAAACATGTTCAATGTAACATTTCAACGCCCACGCAGGATATTCTTATCTCGTAATATTACGATCGCGATTGAGTTGCCATGCACCAGGATATAGCGGCAGACGCAATGCGACTGCAAACATGCAAAAGGAACGAAGCTCCGCAGCGACTGCAGCGATAGCCCCAAGCAGGAGATGCTGCAGAGAGTTTAGTATGTGGTGTGACGGTGCGGCTCATTGGATGGCGACTGGATATGCATGGCGGAGTGATGAATGATGTCGAGGATTGCGAGGCACTAGGCATGCACTGGGAGATGAATGGGAAAACATGGGTTCACAGCGGTGCAGCGCGATGCTTTGGCGTGCAGCATGTTGCATGGCATGGTCCTTTTTGACAGCCATGCGCTGGCAGCGCAGGGGAAGAGGGCGACTCCACTCGCCGGCCGTCACGTCAGGAGGGCGAGCAGAGCTGCGCGCAGGCGATTAGCTGAGGGGCGTCGTCTGTATTGGCGCTGCAGCTGCAGCGGCGAAGCGTGTTTGAGAGTTTACGAGTTGCGCTGCTCGTGAGGGCAGTGTGCCGTGGTGAAGGGAGGAGGGGTAGCGTTGAGGGGCGGTCGCAGAGGCGGCCAGCGATACCGCCTAGTCTCTCTATGGCGACATCAACACGGCCAGCACCAGCGGCGGGAGAGCGTCGCCGAAGCTTCCATCAGAGCGACGACGGCGCCGATCCAAAGCGTGCGTTGTCGACGAGTCTCTGTGCGAGGCGGGGATGGCTGGTGTGGGAAGGCGAGGGTCTGAGCTGAGGCATTCGGCGGGCTGGTCCTCATTCGTCCCACTGCGATGTGCTGTTCCTGCAAGTCATCGCCTGGACGGCTCCATGGCGACATGGAGGCCGTGGGCAAGTCTGGCGGTCTGGCACGGCCACCAATCTGAAGCAGCTCCCCCGCTGTATTTCGCACACGGTATGCTCTCTAGGCGGCTGGCGGCTTAGCAGTAGTATGGGATTAGTCGGGGGCCGTTGAGCTGCAGTCGTGACTTGTTACAGGGACTCGAGGACGAGGCCCAATCACGCTTCTTTTGCCTCGCTTCTGTATCATTACCACCTAAAGAGTCAAGACGCGCCAGCGCATACGTCGAGCGCGGTGGAGAGGGCGCGCCCAAAGCAGTTCTTCTTCTCCCAAGACTACCGCCCCATCTGGCAATGCCGTAGGGGATCTCTGCCACCTTCTTGAGGTCCGCACCTTCCGTAGGGCTTCCATGGGGCTCTCTCATGGCGACATGATGCGACGAACCCAACTCACAGCCTCGCCGGCGCAGGCTGGCAACACTCCGCGTAGGTGCCCATCTCCCTCCCCGTGCTCTGCTATCCCCCCCGTGCGCGAGCGCGTCTCCGGCCAATAGCTGGCGCGGGCATCAATGCGCTGCTCTGTGCATGTACGATGAGCTGGCAGGCGAGCCGACGCTGACTTTCTCGTAGCCGTGTCGCCCACCGTCACCCATGTGTCGTCCAGATGCCACACGCCCTCGCACACTACTTCTCAAGTCGACGACCCGCCCGCTGAGGCTCCGCCTAGGTCTCACAGCCCGCCCAGGTCGCCCTCACCTCGCGCTCCCAAACCACCACCGGCCACCATGGGCAGCCGACCTGGCGGAACTCCAGACGTCCACGCCGACCGCCATGGCCACCAGCAACTCCAGCGCCCCCAGATACCCGCCTCCATGTCTGCCCCCGCCGGCCGCCTGCCGCGCCTGCTGCCCGCGGACCTCTCCTCCTACACCGACTCGTACCTGCCGACTGCAGCCATCCCACCGTCCGCGACTTCCCTCGCCGAGCTCGCCCACCTGATCCGCCTCCAGGGCTACCAGGAGCAGCGCAAGACGCATGCCCGCGTGCGCCTGCACCGGTGGCTGGTCTCGAGCGCCCTCTCCGCACGTCTGGTACACTGCGGCGAGCTGGCCTACCGCACGCTGGTTGACAACTTCCGCTCCGACGACAAGAAGTCGTTCGCCTCCCTCTACAACGCCCTCAACGATGTCCGCAACTCGTGCGATGCCACGCGGCAATATGCCCTCTTGGAGCCGGATCTGGAGTTTGGCAAGTCCAAGAACTTCCGGAGCGAGAAGCCACTCTCTGCCTCCACTTTCCTCAATGAAGTCCCGTCCAAGATTCTGGACAACCTTCTCGATTTCATTTCCGAAATCCGTACGAACCCAGAATTTCTTGCTGCTCGTATTTCCAGTCTCTCGCAGCAAGAGCTCACTTCTCTTACGTCTTTCCGTCAGACCATGGACCCGATTGACTCGGTCATGTTTGCAAACGCCCGTAGCCGCAACGCTCCCTCGCAGAAGGCCCAACAGCAAGGAACAAGCCCGGTAGAACGTCTGCTATCTTTCCAGCGCCACGATCCGCTGTCTGCCCTCGTTTACACTATCTTCGCTAATTCATCCGGACCCGACTCGGCAGAGGACCTTCGCCGCACAGATGTATGGGCTACTGTATGTGCCAAGCTGATCAAGAACAACAACCCCAACTTCATCCGCACTGTGCTCGATGTCTGGGCCGGCATGCGAGAATGGCCCGGAAAGACCAACTTGGAGCTCTATCTTATGCAGACCCTCCAGGATGGCCAGTTCCTGCTCGAGAAGCCCGAGGAGCAGGCCGCACGACCCGGAATGCAAGCGACCCCGCGCTCCAGCAAGGACACCATCGCAGCAGACGAGTTCTTTGACAAGGCTGTCAAGCGTCTGTTCGAGGTCGTTGACGATGAGCCCAGCGCCGGCGGTATTCCAGAAGGAGTCTTGGAGATTGGAAATGCCATCCTTCGCAAGCTGGAGGACGAGAAGAGCCTGCGCAGGGCTTCGCAAAATTTCTTTGTCTCGCGTTGGCTCTTCTCTACCTTCCTTATGAACGCCATCATCCATCCCGAGGCATGTCTACCCTTTCTAACGCAAGAATTGCGAGACTAACAAGAACAGACCCATGGCATCATGATAGGCCACCACATCAGTGAGCATGCTCGCATCAAGATTCTCAAAGAAGTCGCCATCCGAGCGCAGAAATATGTCGTGAACATGACCTACAACTGGTATGCCGCTATGCTGGAGTACCCTTGGGCCATCAGCTAACAAAACTGTAGGAAGCAGAAAAACGAAATCCTCCCAGAGATCCGCACACACATCGAAAACATCCTCGCTCGGTTCAAGCACACCAAGACACCCTCGAAGCCAATTTTGCTTCCTGCAAAGGCAATAACATCACCCAGAGAAACTGTGGAAGTTCAGCCATTCATTGTCTTGTCACCAGCCGACATTGTCACCCTGGTCAACGCTCTATTCCCGGAGCGACGTCCGTCGTCCAGCCACATGGACAACGACAGCCAGCGCCGTACTGGTCTGACTTCCTCTGCGTCTTCCATGTCCGGAATGTCGGTTCCATTCCGCAATGCCGCCGCTTCTGTGACTGACGCAAGCTCTATCCTGAGTGCCAGTGCTTCTTCAATGACCAGCGACCAGACCTCGCGTGAGCCACTCCTGGACAGCAACCCGGTATCCGGCGAATCACCGACAGAGATGAAGCCTGCACCAACAGAGCAATACGGAAGACAGCTGCGAATGGCATGTTCTGAGATGACTCGCCTCCTAGGTTTCGAAGCCACATCAGGCTCTTGCCATCCGTGCGCAGAGCGATGGGCTGTCCTTTACATCTCCGCTGATGGAAAGCAGCTGAAGCCGCGTATGCGCAAAGACTTTGATGATGAGGATGAGCACGACGAGGACTCACCAGACAGCGACAGCAGCGACGACGAAGAGGGCGGGAACAGGTTCGATCTTGGCAACGACTACCATCAGCTGAAAGAGGCAATCGCCAAGCTGGTGGAGGAGTACGAGATTCCCAAGGATCTTGCGCCCGACAGCGAATCGAAGAACTTCAGCAACAGAATGACGACCCGCAAAAGCACTCGTGGACGTGGCCCAGTACGCAACGTCAGCGAAAACCTCGGATCACGCAACCCATACAACTCCACTCAGAGCCAAAGCCAGCTTACCAACATGATTGCCAGCCAAAGAAACGTCTCGTCACGGCGCTCACCACAATTTCCGAGAAGTCACAGCAACCCTCAAGTCGGCGAGAAGCAAGAGAACAACTCAGTTCTGGTCACCATGCTTGAGACCGCCATGTACCAGTGTCAAGCACGATCCGATTTCGTCAATGCGCATATGTACTACAAGACATTGCAGAGTCTGAAAAGACTCAGCTCTCCGACACTGGTCAAGAACGGCTACGCAGCCCTTCTCAACTACTTCTCTCGCAGCCCGCGCGACCTCCTCAGCAAGGCAGCCAATGCCATTGAAGAGTTCGAGGCCTGGTTCGTGTGGCTCAAGCAGTCCCAGGAGCGGTCAGATGGTATGGTCGAAGAGATGATGCTCACGTTCAAGAATCTTCGAGACAAGATGTGGTACATCACAGATGTCCGCACTTCCAAGCCATACGAGGACGCCAGGAACGTTGCGCTTGCTCTCAAGATTATGGACCAACAGTCAAAGATGCTCAATGTCAGAGGCCCGTCTGGTTCTCAACCGCGAAACAGCAACAGCTTCTTACGCCAGAACGAAGCTCAGCTGGTTGATCTGATGTCAGCGTCTCAAGACTTCGGTGGACCGAACAAGCTGTCAGACGAGCAGTCCCAAATCACGCTGAAGTGGCTTATGCAATACAGCGTGGAGAACTTTTGCAAGGGCGAGGAGCGGATACACCGTTTCTGTCTCGAAGTCGACAAGTGCGTCACCAAGGTCATTGGTGAGGGCGTCCTTGATGGGCCCGTGCTCTGGGCCAGCGACCTCTACAAGCGCGACCAACAAATTCTGGAGAGTGGACGGCAGAAGGGCGACCTGTTTCTGACTGGTGTTGGCACTCTTTCCATCGCCGGTGATGAGGAGTACGAGACCCACGGCCGACCTGGTTCTCGTAGCCATGACTTCTCGCAACGGCCAAGCCAAGGTAGTCTGCGTGCCGCAGCTAACCGCAATGGATCTTCCAGTTTCGACCAGAGCCCCTGGGGAAGAAACCCCATGGATGCCCCCGACTACTTCGGTGGATCTTCACCCGTCCATGCAATCGACTCTATGGCTACTTTCTGGTCACCGTTCCAGACCCAAGCGCAGTCTCCTACCAACGCCACAAGCATCCGACCACGTACCGCATCATCATCGAAGGGTACGGTGATGCTGAAGCAATCTGCAATGGTCAACGAAGACAAGCGCCGCTTCATGCTCGATCTGAAGCAAACACTCACAGGCCTGCTTCTGAGTGACCTCGGAACAATGGTCTTCGCCAACGGCAGCGAGACCGACTCGTGGTTCGGTGGTGATTTGCTAGACGATTGCTTCGAGCGTAGAGATGAAGAGGAACGGAAACGCAAGAAGCAGCTCGCCAAGAAGAGCATGAAGAACATCCGGAAGCAGACCCTGCCCGATTCACGCAACTTGCCGCTGGAGACGCTCGGCCGCAACGAGCGTGGAACAGCGGCCCCGCCTGTTGCAACTTTCCAACACGCCAGTGCATCCGACGCTCACCAATCTGCCGGCGAGCAATCCTCGACTTCCAGCGACGCGACTTCGCGTTCGGTTGGCAATGCCACAGCAAAGAAGGCTGGGCTACTCGAGTTCCCGTACAACGTTGCTTTCCGACGGCTGTTGGGCAGGTTCCAGACACATCCCAACCCATACTCTAAACTGCATGCACTGTATGAGCTAGAGCTGCTCATCATAGCATCACTCTCTTCTCGAACGGGCCGCTCGTACAACAACCGTCGGGAGACTCTTCCCCCAGTTCCTCAATCACCCACCCTTGGCACCATGCCAGAGCTCAGTTCTCGTGAGCCAGCTACTCAAACCTCCCGAGCACAAAACCTCGAGGAAGCCATCGCCAACTGCGAGGAGCGCCGCTCTCATAGCATGAGCGTAGAACGCGTCAGCAACGCTTCCCCTCTACCTCGCAACGGTGCACGCTCCCCGGTTGGACCGCCAAGCACAGACATGATTGTCGAAGTCATCCAAGGCCTCTTCCGCGACGCTAACATCCGACCCAAGACCCTGTTCCGAGACCTGCAGTACATCGCATCTTTTGTGCCTGCGCAGATGTTGGACAAGACTGCACGAGGCAAGGCATTCTGGGATGTCGGTCTCGCTGCTCTCGGCCTCAAGCAAGACGTGTGCCGGATCATGGTAGAGCTCGTCGATGAGGTCATCACCCAGAACTCGAAGCGCGATGCAGGCAAAGTCAGCAGTGGAGCTGCTGTCGAGAAGGCTGGTGCATCGTCTACTACACCAGCTCCGGTTGATGAACCGCTGTCCAAGTACACCATGGAGGATGCCGGACGCATGCTTCTTATCACTGCCAAGGAGGGCGACGCAGTGGCCGAGCGTGAGCTTGCGATCTTTTACCTCACATCGCCCGAGCTTGTTCATCGTACAGTCCTGCCGCTCACCAGGCCCAGCGAGGTCTTCAAGACTGAGCTTCTCAACCGTGAGAGGAAGGCGTCGCAAGACCCCGCCCGCAGCGACCCAATGACCATGTGTGTCGCGCAACACTGGATGGAGCAGTCCATGAAGGGCGGCGACCAGCTTGCCGCCAAGTACTTGCGCCAGCGCAGCGAGCTGGAGAACATCAACCCGAGCAGGGCATAGTATGTCTTTTTCCGCATTTGGTGTTCGACTCTGCATTGATACCCCCGACCCGTCGACCTATTCTTCATTACCAGCGATACTGCGCAAACCTTTATTCATGCATTTCCGCCATGCGCACAACATCTTTACGGCCTATATACAACCATGACGGCCGGTCAAGCATAGCGAGGAGTTTCCCCATTTTATGTCTTTCACATTACCATCAAGGTTTTCGACTTTAAGCAAGCATGATTCCCCCTGTCGCCTTGATTTTCTTCTATTCGCGTTCTAGTTTATGTCTTCTTCATCTTATAACTTTACTTCTTTATTTCAACCCCGGCGCAACATGAAGGCTTCGACGATATATGACGCTTGTAGATCCGCGGAAAGGGTACAACGGATGGGGATACCAAATATACCAGGGCTCTTCTTCGGGAACATTATGGAGCTCGCGCAATGGCCAGTGCTCCATTACTTGTCTTCCTCGGATTGTTTTCCACCGATGGCTTTCTATATGCATGAGAATAGGCTTTCTTCAAGGATACGACAACGAATCTCCTTGGACATGAACGACATCCCTTTTTTGGGCTGGTATCTGATGTTTACATACCATATAGCGTAGATTTCTCTAGCTCTGCTGGGTAGTAACGGCATTGGAATGGATAAATTGTGCAAAAGTAATGGACTGCGTGAGTTAGTTGATGTGATCGTGATGGAGCGATAGTGATGGCATGCAAGTTGCTAAGTCAGCCACTTTGTAAAGTGCATATGCGTCGAAGGATGGAATACATTGACTATCCTACTCAACACAGCAAAGCCACCATCAACAACCCCAACTACACTACCAACATCTCAATCTCCTCAACACAGGTACCTCACACGAAACACCATTCCTTAAACATCCCTCCACGAACTGGGAGCTGGACGAGGCGAATCCTCCGGGCTGTCCTCCGCATGCGCCTGATGCACACTCGTCCCACACATACGGTATGCGGGGTCGTCGACACTAGCACCGCGGCTTGGAGATATACCAGTCACCCTCGAGCGCATGGGCAGACTAGTGGTTTCTTGAAACGACAAAATACGGTGAGCACTTGGTTCGGCGCCGAAGACTTTACGACGGGCCTCTGCAGCGACAGAGTCGGCGGGTTTGGGAGCGGGGGTGGACTTGTGAGCGAGAGTGGTCTTCTTGGAAGGATCTACGTCGGGGAGCGGGAATAGAGGTCGAAATGAGGGTGCGCCTTGCTCGCGCAGATCAATTGTTACTACCTTGTTATAGGCCTTCCGTGGATCTTTGGCATGCCAAGTAGGGGGTTGCCTGGAAGTCTGGTGGTACTGATCGGCTAGGTTTTGGGACTCATCCCATAGGTTTCGGAGCTCTTCCAACAGCCTCTGGTCGTTGGCAGCTTCATGCCGTGCCTCGTGTGCAGGTTCCCGGCCGTAGAAGCGGAAGGGATCGAGCTCGACGGCCACCGTCTGCTTGGGTGGTGAGCCTACGCGCTTGAAGCCTGACTTTTGTTCTTGGACGGGCCCCTGGCCTTGTTTTGCAGGGTTCTTTTGAAGGAAAACAATGGGTTGTGGTCCTTGATCTGCTTGTTGGACATGCACATGACGAAGTTGGTGATCAGCTGGGGATGCTTGAATCTGAACAGGTTCCTTCTTACCCTGCGTAGTCCGCTCAGGGAGGAACTTCGCATTCGGTCCAGGTACCATGCGCAACCCAGTGGAACCATCACCTTCCAACTGTATGATGTTCTTACTGAGCAACTTCGCTTCGATGTCGGTAAGGGTATCCAGGAATGCTAGACAATCGTCCATGTTTGCAAAGTCAGCTCCACCTACGGAGACGGGTCCGTCGGACTGGGTTGCCACACGGAACCGACCGAAGCGGTGATGCTGAGGTTGCTCGAGCGGAGAGCCGGGAGGAGGCGTGTGGGATGTGCCAATAGCGCGGCCTATAGAAGCGGAGTCATGGTGGTCTTCGGCATGACCTTGTGCGTGTAGCTCAGCAGAATCGTTAATGTATTCGACATAACGGGAGACCAACTCCTCACCCCCCTCAAAAGCGATGACATCCCACAGCCACTCGAAATCGACCGGAAGGCCGAATTCATCTTCGAATGTCGGAAAGCCATGACCAGACTTCCACGCATACATCTCCATGTCGTCGAGGTACTGGGAGCCTTGGAGCCAGTCGCTAATGAGACCTCGCACGGCGAGGCTATTCTGGTAAATGGGATCGTCGGGTCCTTCTACAGGGGGTGGTTGAGTTCGCTCTAGGTATGCAGCAAGTGCTTCTAGATCCTGGGGCGGCATGGGTTGCCGAGTGTCCAAGTGGATGGGGAATGTGAAGTAGAGTTCGGAGCCGTTTGGAAGACGCACACAGTGCCCATTGGGATGCATGATGAACTCGGCGCAGCGCCTATCGCTAGTACGTAGGAAGGAAGGCATGTTTTGGAAAGTTGATAGTGAGATGTACTTGTTAAAAAGTGCTCTTGTTAAGTTGCTGGTGTTTTGATGATATGAGGGCTTAGTGGATGTGGTAGATTAGTAGAGGAACAGAGGACTTATATACCAAACTATATGTGACATTTAACTCTCTTGAAGTTTGCACTCTTGAAGCCCGGTAGCTTACGTATCTAACTATGGTGTTTGAATCCAGCGCACCAAACCGTCGAAGACGTACTGTAATCACTCGTGGGGCTCTGCGCTGGCATGACAGATTCTACAGACATAGCTAGTGATCGAAGTATGGGTACTGTCAGTCGTGTATTCAGGATGTTGACGAGCCTTTTCATTCAACGGAGTAACTTTACATGGGTAGGACATGAATTTCAGACGTTGTGAGTGGCTCATCAGCTCTACGTTCAGTATCTACCTGCGCAATTTCGCTTTCCTACTCTGCCACATGCGCTCTTCCCGCGTTGACGTTCTTTCGTGGAGCCTCGTTGACATCGCAAACGAGGTGTGTAGGCGCGACATACACATGTGAGATCACCTCTGACGCGTGCGCACCTGCAAGGCTTTGTGTAAAGACAGTCTCATTTACAACTATCTCCGGTTTGGTGGTTCTTGTGAGACTACTAATTCAACATTTCCAACATTTCCAACATTTCCAACATTTCCACCACCGTGCGAAAGCTCTGGATCCGATTTTGCGCGACGATACCCTCGTCGGTTTTGCAGCGGATTCGGCGGATTCGGCCAAGTTCGTGTACTGGTGCGCATGCGTCCTTGCTCAAAGAAAGGAGTCTCCTCGTTGCTATGCTCCTCGTTGCCATGCTCCTCGTTGCTCATTGGGTCCTCTACTTCATGTTGCTGGTGCTCTTGCGATGCTGTCCGCATAAGAGGTGTCGAAGAGTCATCACTTATGCGCGGAACACTGGGCACGCCGAGTGGTACGACCGGGGCGTCGCTTTCGTTGTGTATCCCATGTGGTGTGATTGCTGGCAAGGATGAGGAGTGTGCTGTAGCCGGTGTACCGAGCACAGCATTATGCGTTCCAGCGTTGTTGCGCGTTAGCTCGAACGAGAATGTGGGGTGCCTATGGCTATCGTTTCTTGCATATGCAGAATCTGCGCGAGAGAGGACTGGTTCCTTTGTGGTATCCCTGGTCCACATGAGCGTTTTCCGTGGCTTTTCATCTGGACCGATCATGTTGATCATTTTGCCGATAGCGAAAGCGAGTTTTCCTAGCCGAGTCAATGTGCCACGGGACATGCGGCGAGCGTGCATTGTCCACAATCGATATTTGCGGGTCCATCGTAAACCTCTCTTGGCGTCTTGGTAGTCTTCGGCTGAGAGATGAGACTGCTGACACCATTCTACCGTGATATAAAACATAGCCAGTCCCATGACGGATGCGGTTAATGCGGTACCCGATTTCCAGGTTATGGCAATCCCGTAGCCGTTCGACGTGAATTGTTGACTGAAATCAAGGTAGCCACCACCCCCGGCCCAGTTACTGGTTACGCAGTCACAGGTTCTGTACAGCCCGGTAACTTGTGCCATGACGATATACATCTGTGAGCAAGTAGTCAGTAAAGCAGTTCTTACTCAGAGAACACAGGGGTGACTCACTAGACATATGGTGTTGAGGCACTCCATGGGTCGGAAGAAGACGAGGTCCCACTTTGCCTGCGTCTTCTCTAGGGATTCTTCGACTCTCGCTCTCCTAGTTTCCCTGTCTCCCCATGGCCATACGAGACAAATGTAGACTATGCAAAGAACCAACAAGTCTCCCATAGCTTCACACATTGCGGAAAAGCTTTCTCCGAGTCTTTCCCATATTGGCTGTGCGCTCTTTGCCCACTCATCGAAAGTGGGATGGCTATGCAGGTAATCCTTAAGGCAGGTTAGCCAACGCGGAGTAATCTCATACGGCGAAAAGTACATCCAAACGGCCATTTCAACGATAAGCAGACCCGTTGCGACGGTGAAGAATATGGTGTACCCGCCGCTGCGACAACCGAGACCGATGGTGGGCGTGAAGTAGCTCAAGATAAATGCGCCTCCGCAACTTCCGCCGACGATGATGACGGCACTGATGATTTGCCAGAATTCTCGGAAATCGAACCAAACCAAGCCCTCGTCGTTGACGGTCCCCAATACCAGATGTGCTCGTGCTTCTTCTTCGTTTGCCAGCCAGTCACGGCCCTTCTCTTGGATATAACAACCCTCGATATCACACAAAATGGCATGCGCGGCACCGTAATGCCACCTCACCCGCGCTTGACCTGCAAAACTTTCAAAAAAGCCGCCCATTTGCTGTGCTTTCTCTGCTACATCCCCGATCTTGACTTCCAAGTCATGGTATTCTGGCAGACCTTGGAAGAGTTCAAGGTACTTCGTACGATTTGGCTTGTTATCTAGAGAAATGCGAACGTGGTCGACCAAGGTGTTCAGTTTCTTGCGGATCACTTCTGCTGCGATTGGGTTGCGGTCTACGATAGAGCCCAAAATGAGGACCGGAAACCAGGCCAGCAGACAGCCCAACGCGAGATCGTGAGCAGTGGTGTTGGCTCCTAGTTCGCTAAAAGCATCTTGTATGGAAAGTGCGAAAGCAAACAAGAACCACAAAATGGAAATAAAGACTAATACACTAGTAAGCGCGTGCGATTCTATCGAATAAGAGCGATTACCTGGTACAGTGCCTCTTCGTCTCGTTTCACGCACCTCTTGCGCCAGTTCACGTCTCATTTGATGGAGCGTCTTGTTGGTGTTTGTTAGAATCAAATCCTTGCTGAAGAGCGTGATGCGCAATAAGCACTCAGCCTCTTTATGGAGATCCTTCGACATGGCAGTTGACTTCTTCAGTGTGTACTGGTTCAGGACCAGCAAGAGGTACATCGAGTCTCGCATGCTGCCAAAATAGGTCGTGCGATGATTCGTATGATGATCCGTACAATCGATCATACAATCGGGTGTACAATCGGGCAACTCGGAATCAGGCGGCTCGTCGTACTGAACAGACATATCGACCATCAAGGCAGCTTTGGCGGAGACCTTGATGTTCCAAAGTACGTAGGACAGCGATGCGATAGGCGAACCCACCCATCGCGTGATGGCCAACAATGTTTGTCGAAATTTGTTGCTCTCGAAGGGCGCTTGCAAGAGTATACCAATCGTTGGCAGTACCCAGGTGGTTATTACTCCTGAGATATCTCTCCATGCGTATATATCCGGTTCTGAGCCGCACACTTGTATACATCCTTCTCTGGATATCTGGGTCATGTTATTGTATACAATTCCAACGATGGTGCCGTTCCATCCCCATAAGCTGCGAAGTAACTTTCCGGCGTCGTTGTCGGCTGTAAAGCGCGCTTCACATTCCGTGAAGTTGGTCATATCGACTGGAAGGCACGCAAGGTAGGGATCACTGTGGAGTTCACATGGCGGGTTCGCGTCGTCTTTATCGAAACAACACAGTGCGCCTTTGACCCAGACTGCGATTTGGCCCTGGTGGCGGGACTCACCGTAGAGACAACATGGCGGGTACGAATCGCTTTAATTACCCAGTGCGGTTGCTAGGCGGCAACGCCACCCTATAACTCTCAAAGTGATTGCCTGTCAATAACAAGATATCCAGTAGGAAGGTACGGATAACGAGCCTCATTGTGAACCGGTGAGCGTATGAGTACAGAAGTCAGCTCTTGTACCACCTCACCTACCGTTCAAGTGGCTTGACTTCGGGCAACCCGTGTCAGCCACGCATAAAAGACGTGACGTGGTAGCTACTTCAGGCGAGTGGGCATACGTACTGGAGTTGGCGCAAAGAAGGCGTACAGGCAATAGAGATAACGCTGAGATGAAGACACGATGGGATGGTGGGGTGGGGGCGGGTTATCCTCGCACCGACGCGTTCGACATTTCGTGGCGGCAACCGCGCCCGGCAAAGCGCGCCTGCCCATCACTGCCCATCACGTGTTTCTAAACGACCAATTACCTGGGCAGCGAATCAACAATTTGCTTCCGATGAGCAGCAACTCCCAAAAATTACTCAAGTTTTGAGATCCGCACTACTGTTTTGTTATTGAATAAAGACACAGGGCGAAATCTCAATTACGGCTCTTACAACTGAAGCAACACGGGATGGAATGACGCTCTCATCAGCGAGCACCAACAGACCCTGACAAGAAATCGAGATCAGTACGGGCTGGAGTATAAGCAGTAATAGTAGTACATCACGCGCCCGATTACGAGCCGTCTGAGGCTTGGCTCCAGTCGAATTTCAATTCAAGACATATGGGCATTGCGCAGGTCGAGAAACATGTATCAATGACGTAGGCATTTGATAAGATAAGCTTCGTAAGCGTGGTGCTCATCATGCTCATAATACATAAATAGGGTATCGTTTCCCTTGGTACAGCAGGTATATACAACAAAGATTTTCCCCATGCCCAACAATGCCAAAAACACCATGCGATGCAAATACTCAATACTAAAAGACGAGACATAACTCCACCCACGGAGGCGAGATCAGAAACACCGGTTCAAACGTGCGCCTTCTTCCTCCCTCTCTTCTCACCCTCCTTTCTCATGCGCCCCAACCTGGTCCCGCTGCCAGGCTGGCTCGCCCTCCACCACGTCAGGGGTTTAATCTTGACATGCCAACCGCATTCCTCCACCGATTCGATTCTCTGTTTTGAAACGATGTTGCGGATCTGTTCCGTGGCTACGAGGGGCATGTAATGTCCTGGTGCGAAGAAGTCGCGTTCGGCGTCGCCCCGAAGCGCGGGACTTAGTCATGAGAAGAAGTACTTGGATTCGCGGAGACGAGATACGTCCCAGCCGCCCTTTTGCGGAACGGGCGGGAAGCTGAGTGGGATCCAGACTTGAATCGTACCCTGATCGTAAGCGACACGGGATGCCGATTTCTTCTTTGTCGCGTAGCGACCGCCTTGGGGGTCTTTTGCAAGATCTTCGGCGTCTTCTTCTACAATGTCCATCGTGGATTCGGTGGTGGTGACGGCGTCCTCTTCTTCGCCCAAGGCCTCGTCCTTAACCTGTGTTTCCCTGTCGGCTGACTTCTTATCTTTGGTCTCCCCAAGAAGACTAAGCCTGTACGAGTGGAGTGCCTTGGGATCCTGATTCTCAAGCCAGATGCTGGTAGGTGTGACCATCTCTTCACCTTGCTTCCTCTTCTCGGGATCTTGACTATTTAGAAGCTCTTGCCGCTTGGCCTCGAGCGCAACTTCCTCGAATGAAGCATCTCCGTGCCGTGAGCCATTAGCTTTCGAAAGAATGCCCTTAGCTTGACGGCGCTCATGTCTCCACAGGGTAATCTTCCGACTAACGTCCGCGCCGATATGAAGGGTGGCACGGTACATAGCCCCTGCATAACGCGCAGTGAACTCTGCGGCGAGACGGTCGACGATGTCTTCGGTGTGCATTCGTACGAAGGCATCGCGAAGAATGACGTTGAGGTTGGGGATGTCGGAAGCGTGTGTCCAGAAACTGTCGTGTACGGCGGCGAAGTCAAGACCCATCTCGCTAGCCTTCAATGCCGAAAGCAGCATGTGACTCGCATCGAGAGAGTGGATGAAGTTGGGCGGAAACGCTTGAAGCTGTTTGCGTTTGTCGACTTCATCCTGCTGAGACTTCTTGGCGACTGTAATGTCTTGAATCTTGGTCTTGATCTTTTGAAATCCATCTTTCCTGTAGGGCTGCACAATGGGCATCTTCAGTGGGGTAGTCCAGATAATGCTAGTCGTAAAACTCTCCATAGCCTTGTTGAGTTGCTTTAGTTGACCTGCAGAGACCTTTTGTGGCGCCTTAAATTTCGGATCGTAGAGTGCTCCAGAAGGGTCTGCGCCATCGAAGCGGTCTTTGATCCGTTTGATCTGCTCAGCAGTGATTGATGTCGTTATGCGCTCGCCACATTCGCCAAGCCAGTATTGGATTTCCTGAGCACCGTTGAAGATCTTACCCAAAGCGTCAAAGATTTTGTAGGCAATGTACAACGCGACGCTTCCGAGCGAAGAAACCTGTTTTGTGGGCTCGAAGTTAGGGAACAAGTTGCGTAGCTCGTCTTGCACCTGCTGCTTCGCACCCATAAAGGTAACTCCATAAACATTAGTCATGACTGTTCGCTTCACAACTTTGCGTGTAATGTGGCCGTTGATGAAGCAAGCTTGTGCTAGACCTTTCTCGGCGTCTTTTGCGACCATCTCTTTGACAAGTTCAGCAACACCAGTGTAAATATCCTGTGGTCTGTCGGAAGGCTCAAGATTGACCTGACGAGCACCGGCGTAGTCACCACCGAGCGCTGCGTAATGTTGGAGTCCGTTACATGTTCCATCCTGATGAACAGGTAATTGTGAAACAAAACGGGTCGGATCAGGCAGATCATGGGCGTTCTTCAGCTCCATGCAGCAAGACAAGCATTGCCATGGGTCTTCCGCCTGAGTCCACCACCGTCTGCCGCCCAAAGGATTTGTCGCAGAGTCGTAGATCTCTTCCAGATTATCCATGGTGAACTGTTCACGTTCTCGCAGACTAGCCTTATCGTAGCCGTAAAGGTTGGCAAGATGGATCTTGAGCCACTGTAAACCGACAGTACCGAGCTCTTTGCCGTTCGCAAACTTGAGGAGTCCTCTCGAAATATCGGATCCGATGTGATTGAGGATAGGCGGGATTGGATAGGCACGACCTCGGAAGTCGACGCTGTGCGGGAAGAATATCTGCTTTTCGTTCACGTATGCTCGTGCCGTCTCTAGCTGGAAGTTTTGGAAACACCGCTGCGAATGCAGACCACCCACGCTGTTCTCATATTCCTTTAGAGCCCTGCCCCACTTCGCCCGTTCCTGTAATGTGGCATCTCCAGAAGGTTCTTTGGGACGTTTGAGGCCATTAACAGAGTCTTCTCCTACAAGAGACCCAATACTCTCGCCAGAGTTCCACGCCTGAGCCATGACCTCGAAGACGGGAGTATTGATCTGCCAAGGTACACGACCGAGCACGTCCAGACCAGCCATGACTTTGTTCATGTCACCGTTTTCGATGGCTGAATTGGCATAAGCACGCTGTGCGCTATCACCTGCCTTTTGGCGAACTACCTTCTGCGGGATGGTGTAGTACCCTCCATCCTCAAAACTGGACCATGGTTTCGGTTCAACTACCATTGGTAGCCTGACTGAATGGATGCTATGCACAGAATCGGTTCGTAACTTGGAAATGAGCTCATGGTGAGGCACGAGTAAGCCGAGCTTTTTGCCTTGATGATATCCGACTGCATGATGGAAGGCGGCCATATTACGGGACAGCGTCTTGCCAGTTCTGGGGTCGTTTGCGGTCACGGTGAGGGTTGCGCTTTGAAGCAAAAGCTCTAAACAGAGAGCTCCAATCCGGGTTCGTACGGATAGTGGTATGTCGGCCTTTTCGATTTGATAGCTCATTTTCGGAGGTGCTGGTGTAGAAGAAGCCTCTTGGGTATCTTTAGTCTCTTTGGAAAGTTTCTCGACCAGATTCATCCGGGTCTGCTTGCGCTGCTTGCGGAGGAAAGCATCACGTCTCGTCTGTGACTCGGCGTTGAGGTAATCTTGGACGTCGGTACCGATGGAAACAGACAGCGCGGCGACTTTGTAGGCGGAGTTGTCTTCGTCTTTACCCTTTACTGCAGCCTGAGTAGCGCGTGCAACTGTGATTGCGGCCAACTTTTCAGGCCTGCATCTCTCCAGCCAAACACCGTAGGAAAGGGCTTCATCACGCGTCTTGACCTTTTCGGGGTCGGACAAGGTGTCCTTTACGTTTGCAATACGCTGCTTGAACAGCGGTACGAGGGCAGAGTACCAGCCGTACATGATGGCCTGTATAGGCTTGGAGTTCATAACGCCATAGATACCAATTTCTTGCATCTTCTCATCTTCTTGTTTCCATCTCTCAACAGCAGCTTCTACTCCATCTTGTTCAATCTTCAGTTGTCGTGCGTATGCGTAAGCCCTGTCCTTGTCTTCTTGAGTCCCAGGCATATCATGTGGGTAGGGAACGCTTGACCCATCGTCGAACATGGTGAGGGCTTGCTTCAGCGAGTCGAGACCCATGCCCTTCTGCCTCACGGGTTTGATGGGCTGTGCTGGATTGGACACCAGACCGTGGTCTATAAGGTTCTTGCGACCAGAGGGAGTGGCGACGTGGAGATCCTGGACCTCCTCAACCGAGGGGGGTTCGTTGAAGGACTCCGGTTGCAGACGGATCAATAAGTCCCACTCCTCGTCGGAGAATTCGGGAGAGGCGTTGATCTGGTCAAGAACATGGTCGCCGTGTCTGCGTGCGGTTGCAATGTATTCCCGTACTGCGTTTTCCTGCGTGCCCTCGTCTAGGAAGCTCATAGCCGCCCGGATTAGGGTAACAAAAGTCTGCGCATTGGGCTGGATGCCCTTTGCGACCATGTTGTTCTTGTACCAGTCTTGGACTTTCTGCATGCCCTCGGCACTTGGGTCCATCTGGTTACTCTCGAGCAGCGTCTGCAGATAGACATTGTTGGCGTCCAAGAGCTCTGCAGCTTCGGGATTGAAGACGGAGGCGAGGCGGGCGATGATGCTGGCAGCTCGGTCCAGGCGGCCAACCCGCAGGCAGGCGTAGAGATTCTGGTGTAGCTCGATTGGGTCGGCACCGAGGCCGTAGACAGAACGCATCGGAGGGGATGCCGCTAACGTGTCACGCACGACGAGAGGATTTGAAGCGTTCCATGGCTGGAGCCGCGACAACTCAGGCGATTGGAACTGGCGTCCTAGCGACAGCGCAAAGGGATCGAAGGGGAGGGCCGAGGGCGGTGGGGGTTGCATCTGCGCAGACGTGGCGAGGGAGCGTGTCTCGTGCCGTGACGACAGTGAGGTCGGTCGTTGCCGCTGCCGTTGCCGTTGGCTCGCATCATGTGGTGTGTGTGAAGTCTTGCGGGAGAGCGCTGGGCAGAGCCACGGCAGCGTCAATTGCTGCGACAGCGTCGAGGGCGTCGTGTAGGCATTTCTGCGGATGTTCCGCCCTAACGCTCGTGAGAGCATGTCGTGGGAAGGAGCGTGGCGCGTGCAAGTCTATGGGGTATTAAACAGATAAGAAAGAAAGAAAGACCAGACTGCTCAACGCCGGAAGACAAGTGGAAGGGACGATGCAGTAAATCGGGGGTATCAACTGGACGTCGAGTTGCCTCGCAGTTGAAGTTTCTCTCTCATGGAAATTTTGGCCGACCATCAGATCCATGCCCGCGTCATCACCGAAACGGCATCGCCCCACCTTGGCACCTTCCTCGCCACCCGAGCCACTAGCCACGGCCCTGCGCCTCTAGCACGAGATGATTACAGAACACATCGATCATTCGCATCAGCATCAAGTGAAAGTGGTATTATACAAGCTACATTTCGAGCTCGACCCATCATGGTTCTACACTTTCAGCTGTAGGTCTCGTGATCGTCCTCTCCCTCGTCGACGTCGCTATGGGTAGCGCATCCTCAATCAGCTTCTCCAGCTCATCATCAATGGGCGCATCAAACATCTCCACCTCTCTCGTCTCGTCATCCACCCAGTCACTACCATCCTCGTCTCCGAAGCAGAACAAATCATCAGCTTCACCAGCAACAACCTTCTTATGCTTGCCTTTGGGTATCTTGCAGCCTCCAACTTCCGTGCGGAACAAGTCGGCGTACTCTTTCGCAACGGTAGATGTGTTTGCGGGAGCAATATGTTTCCCGTCATAGAGAAGGTGGGGCAGGTGAGGTATCTCGGGTAGGTCGCCTTTAAAAGGCAGCGCTTGGTGGAGGGGCACTGAGCCTGGGATGACTGGCGGTTCGGGGTTTTGCGGTGGCTTGGGCGGTGTATCGGCGCGCAGGAACGGTGCATCTGTCTCCTTTGGTACAGTTGAACCTTCTTTTCCGTCCTCAGATGGCGTCGCGGAGAATTCCTCGGGGATGTGATACAACTCGTTGTGGATGGTGACCAGTGCATTATCCATCGCTGCAGGATACAGGAGCGAATAATCTCGCGCCCGCATAAACTCTAGCATGTACTCTGTCCATGCCGGAAGGGTCTCAGAAACCAGCTTCCCCCGAGATGTTGACTTGGCCGACTGCTGATGTTTCACAACACGGTTGCTGAGGAATGAATGCCACTCTGCCCATTTGTCCCCCAACAACAACACCGCATGGCTGTTCGGAGCCTGCCACATGTAAGGCACGCTTCCAGCGTCAGGATACAACTTCTTGTATCGATCCGTGTGCATGTCGCTAGTCGAAGGAGCCTCCAGCTTTGTCTTGCCATCTAGGAGCGTTGGTGGTAACTCCAGGCTCATGCCCATGAGCTTTTCGTTATCCTCCGCACCGTAAGTAGAGTACTTGTATTCCAACAACGCATACTTGACGAAGTGGAAGTATTGTGGCGATAGCTGAGCCTGCGGCGAGAGCAGCAGCACGTGCGAGTTGACTGTGCTTGCAGGGTAGAACAACTCCAAGAAACATATTGCCGATTCCTCTTGATCATGGCGGTGGGTTGAGATGCGGCGTCTGATGCTGAGGCCGATTCCTGTCGTTGGGTTGTCACTCTTCGGGGGCCATCTGAACTTTTCAATGTGCTCTTTGACTGATACATCGAGCTCGGCTGGTAGCTCGATTGTGATGCGAGGCAATGTCAGACCGCTATAATCAGCATCTTTGATCGACTCCAGCAGCCTGAGAACACTGGATGAGCCCGACGGGACTTGGATCAGAATGTCTACAGTGGGATCGTGCCAGTGCTTGAGCGAGCCGGCGTCAAGTCGCGAGACCCAAGCAAAGTCCTCCAATCTATCCTTTGGTACTTCGACAAGAGGCATCTTCAGCGCACTAGTTTTACTTCGCATGCCTCGCACGAAGAATGCATCTTCAGATAAGGAGTCGTCGATAACGACTGCTTGTGGGTGCAGGAAACTGTTGATGTGCGACATGGCTCCTGTCACCGCCGTCTCAGCGCGTACATCGGTACTGTACCTATAAGCAGCCTTTGATCAGCCCTGTCTATTCTTAAAGAGTCTGCACGACATTTCTTGAATACTCAAGACGAACAGTCGCGCGGGTGTACATACTCTGTATAATCTGGCCGCGCATCATGCCACACCGCAGGACAGTTGACCTTGTCTATCCCATTTATCTCTAACAAATCTTCTATTGGTATATCCTCCCTCCCCATGAAAGCCGCGTGTACGTGGTTCCTGTTCCATTGCGACATGTCGCACACCATCGGCAAAAGCGTCGAAACGCTCTTCAGATTCGACATGGCAAACAGTATATTCCTATTCTTCTTTTCGTAGCCCCCCGTTGCCGAAGCAGACGAGCGCAGCGAGCTAGCGAGACGGAAGAAGCGTATCTGCCCATCGTATGTATGTGGGATTGGATCCCCGCGTCTGGGTTTTTGTATGCCCGGGGGCGCTCCCGTAGGTTCGTCGTCGTTGCCGGTCGCACCCGGCTTCTGATACGTCGATGAGATGGGCCGTCCGCGATATCGCTGTTCGACCACCGGGTCTTCGAGGTCGTCCGAGCTGCCGTGGAAGGTGTAGTACAAGAGGCATAAGGCTACTATCGCAAGCAGTATTCTTCTCCGTCGCCAGCGGAATGTGTGATTCCACATTGACCAGCTAGACTGTCGCGCGGGTTTGTATCGGTGGTCATCGTCTTTCTTGCCCAGCTCTTCATCGCCTGGGAGCGTCGTCTTTCGATACATGACGCCGCGAATGGAGCTTCGCTGTAATCACGCGTTGTACAAGGCCTATCTCTCCGCTAGCATTCATCCATGGCGATATCGGAGTAAATGTCGCGTGCGGTTCTGCGTGCGGGCGGCGGAAGCTGTACGAGCATGCGACGGGTTGCTGACCTCAGCTATGGGTGTAACACGGGGGGTCCCAAGTCGAGAGAAACGGATGCGCGTATCCTGAGATCATGAAAACAACATAACGGGTGGTGTGAGGTCCCTTCAAAGGCGTGTCGGAGGCAATGGAAGAGGACATCTGGAGTTGCGATAACCTCGATTCATTGTCCTCCGGAAAGCACATCCCTGCAACGCATCATCCCGCTCGCTTGCAGCTGCCGCCACGTGCCGTCTACGCTACTGCGAACCCTCTCCTGCTTCCCTCACAACTGCCATCTCGTCCCAAAATCACGCGTGAGCTGCCACATCATCGCTTCTTCGAGTGTCCGTATCAATGCGCTGTTTACGATCATCACGCCAAATTGCAACACAGCTGTGGAGCTTTACGGACGCCAAAAGCCATTTAAATTAATCAATACGCCCACGCCGGACCAATCTATCCATCTACTACTCACACCTTCTCATGCTCAGCCAATCGCTCATCTGCCGCCTTCAGAGCCGCACGCAGTACCTGCTCATTCCGCGGCTTGAAAAGAATCTGATAAGGCCGGCACATAGTCACCAGACTGGTAGGGTCTGAGCTGCCACGGACAGGATGCACGTCCACCTCCGACTCCGATACAAGCTCAAAGCTGTTCAGCATGCGCAGGAAAACGAGATACAGCTCGCGATTGGCCAACAATGAGCCTGCGCACATCCTGTAACCCAGCCCGTATGTGTGCAAAGGTGCATCCGGCTGCTCGAGCCAGCGCTCGGGGCGGAACTCGTCGGGGTCGCTCCAGACCTCGGGATCTACGTTGTAGTCAGTATCGCTGTTCCTAGTGTAGATGGTGAAGACTGAGAATGGCTTACCCATGTTGCACGCCCATGCGTTCAGATATATCGTACTACCAGCTGGGATAAGCTTACCCTCATACATGACATCCTTGATGGTCGCACGAGGCAGCGCCAGTCGTAGTACAGTATAGTAGCGCAGACACTCTCTGACCAGTGCGACGATATATCCGCACTTCTGGTCGTCATACGCATCCGCGAGCGGATCGTCCTCCGAGTAAAACTTGCGGATCTCCCTGATGGCTTTTTCTTGGATATCCGGTCTTTGAGCCAGCAACGCGACACTCCACTGCACAAGGGTCGTGATTGTGTCTAGACCGCCAGACAACATTGTCAGACTGATGGACGTCAACTCCTCCTTGTTCAGCGCGGCTTCTTTGTCCTGGATGATATTCGCCTGGATACATGTCTTGTGGGTGCCTTTTTCCATGCGTTCGTCTAGCTCGCGATTCAACTTGGTCAGATACACATCCCTTCGGCGACGATGCTCTTTCGCAGACTTTGTGCCAGAGCTGAAGGGGTTGAGTCTCAGCAGTGGAATGTAGTCCTGCAAGTTTCCAGTCGTACTACGGAACTTCGAGATGGCTGCTTCGACCTCGCATATCTCATGGAACATAGGGTCGTGACGGCTGCTCATCCGCGTTCCCCAGTTGAGAGTCAGCGCAAGAGAAAGAGAGAGGCGCTCGATCATGGGCATTGGGTTGACACCAACGGTACCGGCCTGTCCTGACTCGAATCCGTCCTTTACAAACTCTTTCGTTTCAAGATCTAGGTGGTCGATGTACGTCGCAATCGACGGCTTGTTAAGCGCGGCAGCAGCGCCCTTTCTCCTTCGCTTGAGCGAATCGTTGAAGGGTGAAGTTCCGATGGTCGTACCAGCAGTGTTTGAAAGAACCTGACATCTATCAGAGACATGTCAACATTCCCGTTTCTCTCCACTCACCTTATGGAACGTCCAAAAGACCGGCCTTGAACTCAGCGCCTGGCTATTCCCACCGAAGATTTTCCTTGCAGCCTCAGCGCTGTTCACCACGATCACCGGCTCGTTCCCCAGCTGTATCTGGTACACAGCGCCAAACGTCTTGCTCCATTCCCGGTACTTCTCCGCCGCGTTGTACTTGATATCCGGGATATTGCCAACCAAAGGCCAGTTCGTCGGCCCAGTAAAACCCTTGATGCGCCGCGAGTATCGCACATATTCGTTTCCGACAAGATAAGATATCGGAAAAAGTATCAACAAGACGAACAGAGTGCGAACTGGATGATCTGCAAACTGCGATGATAGCAGCGGGAGGACAGTGGAGATCATGGTGTTCGCTAGTGGCTCCTTGGAGCGCTTGCCGGAAACAACAAGACGGTCAAGGGTTGGTGATGGACCACGACGCGATAGTGGCCTTTTACTAGCAAGAGCTGGTCATTCTATATATCTACCGTTCTTCGACTATGGCGGCTTCCCCGGGCTTGATGTGGGTGAGGCCGGCTAATGCGGGGAAGAAGGTCCGCTGTTGGGGCCGCGGAATTGGGCGATGGGGAGTGCGGAACTAGTGCGCGAGGGCGCTACCACGCCATTGTGGGTTGTTCTCAACATTTTCGAGGACAGGTTGAACTTGTCGCTTTCGCGATCCAGAACGGAGGTTATGTTTTCGAGCACTCGACACGCTCGTGTTGGTCTACGTCACCGCTGTCTGCACTCAATCTTCGCCCAAGTACTACTTCCCACATCTCTGCCTCTCGTGGTCGCATCACACCCATGACAGCCTCATAGTCATTTTCGAGCAACTGTTTCAAAGCAAGCCGCCGTCATGAATTACTCGACTCATTGTTTGACGTGGCCGGGTCGCTTTGACGGCTCACACGCCTCAAGGTCAGTGCGCGACAATGCCCCTGCTGTCTATTACTCAATATGGTCGTCGCAGGGGCTTCACGGACTCACCAACATGGCAATCCAACACCCTTATAACTCCTAACTCCCGCATATGACTCTGGCAACTCGAATTTATCACCCAACGTATCGCACACTCTTGGGAGTAGGCCGCAACCCGACCTCATCCAAGAGAGAGAGAGAGAGTCATTTGTAGTGATGCCCAAGATGGATGTCTACCCAGAATTTGCTGGTCTGTGTGGTAATACAGATCGCGCAAATCGACCAAGTTTGTGTTTAGCCCCATATACAACACCAATCTGTGACTCCTCGGGCATGACTTGAGTCTTGTACAATGTCGAGTATGACTGCAAGACGTTGAAGTGTCATAATCACACATTCAGCGGTATAAAAAGCTAGCAACCAGCGCTTTAATACACATGTTACCGATTTTACACAGCTACGATCCTCACCTCAACATGGATCCAACAATCGAATGGAACTCTGTCAAATTTGAATTGAAGAAAGACTGGCTCAAAGGAGAATTCAGCTGCCGTAGCAAGCCCGTTGATGGGAGAATGCCCAGGGAAGCGAACTTCTTCTTGATCTTTTATAAAGACACGGACATAGCCCTCCCCCACCCCTACAAAGCATATACCATCGACCAAGGGGCGGCTGAAAGTTGTTGCAGTTCAGACTTTACACACGTCGTTAATATTGAGGCGTATCAAATTCCTGAAATTCCTGAAATCGAAGGTTCTGAGAGCGACTACCAAAAGATGATGAGAAAATGCAAGGAGCCCAGATTTCACGGCGCTCTTGGAGTATGGGAGGAAGAACACAAGATGTCCAATCACTGTGAGTATCTCTCATGTTGGCCCATGCCTAGGTTGACCCGATATCCTGGACTAACCGAGGTGAAGTACACGATTGTTAGGAGGTGAAATCGAATCCGAACAGCGCGACCGCAAGATCAAGGCTGCGTTGAAATCGGGGATGGCCGTGGACGTAACAAAGCATCCAGAGACGGCTCACTTCTGGATCGGACAGTATAGTCCAGAGTTCTGGACGAGTGGACACGTCGCAAGAGAAGCGGTAAAGGGGTCACCACAGAACGAGAAATTGCCGATGCGATCTTCACGATGAAAAAGCGTGCATTTCGCATAGAGGATTGGTCTAGTTTCGGATATAATTTGATGGATCCAATCTATGTCAATACGCATTGGTTTGGGAGGACGGAATACATATGGATATGGCCTCAAGATCCTGAGGCAAACCTCATTCTATTCATGCGCAGCGACAACGGTAAGCCAGTAGTCTACGATCACATACGACATCCACTTACGCATAACAGTCCAGCAGGAATTACAGAGACTGAAATTGGAGCACAAGTTCCCAAAACCGGAGAAAAACGAGGAGACTTTCAATATCACCACTTACTTTACTCACCAACGCAAGGTTCAGGAGGCAAAACAGCAAACGCAAACCTGAGATTGAGCGGGCGTCTCGATGGGCTTTACTTCAGTGGGGGTTTCTTTCCATGTTTTAGCGTACTATTCAACACAGTCGCTCTGCTGATACAAATGTACATTAATATATACACTGTTCTCATGTCATGGAGTGCAGCCGAAATTGCCATATCTGCTGCCTCTGGTGCTTGAATGCCTTACTGAATTCTGGATCCGATGGCGTTATGCTCCGTCAAATCTTAACATGCAAGCATTACTCTCTAGTGTACTAGCAACACCTGAAATAGGATGATATTTTGCTACTAGCACTGCTTCGTATTAGACTATAGGTCCTTTCCAAGAAAGAAGCGAGACATTTCTACGAATTTGAAGGCACTACAACGAAAAGGTATCATTTTGCAAAAGGGAAAATGATTGATGACGTGTATCACATCATGAATAGTGTGTACCGCACGGCGGACTACCTAAGTCACTGAAAGTCTCTCTCGGACGGTCGCTCCATTGCAACGAGCGACTCACAACTTCCAAGATCCATATGTACCCATCCAATCAGGGCCTCTCGAGAAGAGAAGTATTGTTAACGCAAGCGCTTTAGAACGGTCGCCAGATCCAGGTCATCCCCGTGGAGGAACAGTGGCTTTTAGCGGCATGCCTGCGTGGAGATTCATACAGGCAGTGTGTGATGGTCAGCGCAGCAAGTATGGCGACATATGAGCTGCGAATGAATACTTAGGTAGTCACACACCACTAATTCCACGCTGACATGGCCCCAAAGGTAGTTCAATGTCGCATCGAGGCTATGCAAATGTGAACATCTTAGCTGAATATCCCCACGCAACTGACGAGGAGTCAAAGAGACGGAGAAGACGACCGGAGACAATCACAGCGAATCACAAGAGCCTCGTTGCTAAGTCTGGACAATGGCATCACCGCTCCGATGCGCGGCCCGCGACACGTGAGCAGCGCGGCACCGGAACGAGCTGATGTTCAAACACGTACCTGAGCTGCACATGGCACACGCAACAAACGTGTGGGGGTTTGAGGCCCCCGTCACGAACGCATTCCACAGCCTCAGCAACCCCACGAGCTCCCAACGCACAACCTGATCACAAGGGCATCGCGAAAGGCCATGAGTATCAATGGGTATTTTGAGCGACGGACCGACACAGCGGTTGCGGTGAGCGTTCGTTCAATGTATAAAGCCCGGCTCTTCACGATATATGAAGGTACATTGATACTGGAGCTTTACATTCCCAGTCCTTCTTCACATTATTCCCGATCACATATCTTTACATATCAGCACCGATACCCCTCCTGATTTTCTTCTCTTCAAACCCTACATCACACTCAACACTCCGTACCTGCGAGCAGCATCAGCACTTACATGAAGGAATCTCCGCGCCAGGCGGAGAAGTCACTCCGCCAAAGCGAACACGAACCTGGCGATACCTTTCTCGAACGGCATGTCTATACCCCGCTTGACGTCGAAGGCAATCGCAGCTACTTGAGAGAGGCCACACACAGTCCCCAGAACCCGGGATCCTCGCATGGATCCCGCGGGCCTTCCGGCCAACGCTACGGTCATGCAAACGACTTCAGCCAATCTTATATGTCAGATACCGGATTCGATGCGGCCGCTACCGTATCGCACGATCCACGTATTGCCATGCAGACATCGCGATTCGTTCCCCACAGCGACAACAACCATTTGCGTGGCGTCAATAGCTACGTTGATCTGACCAGCCCGAGCTGTCGGGACAGCGAACTCATGAGCAAAGGTCCCGCGCATGCATACTCGATACATCAGCGGTCTATCTCCAGGGAAGGCCCTTCGCTCGCGCCTATGCCGTCGACAGAACGTTCTAGCATGTCACCGCAGGCGGCACATCAGCTTTACGAACCGTTCCGAGGTCTTTTCAACGACTCCGGGCACGCGAAGGAATACCGACAGAACAAGATGCGATTCAACCGTGAGCCATGGAGGGATCCTGCCACTGACCCAACCATCGAGATGGTTGAACGTGATCGCGACCGCAACGTAGAGCGCATCTACAACGCGATGGTCAGCGGCGATCATGCTAGAGATAACCCCAAATCAACCGCGCGGAAGAGATGGATCGAAGAGCCGCATTACCAGTCCGACTTGGTGGAAGCATACGCGCACAAGGTGTTTGACTGCCTGCTCGAGCAGGTCAGGAAAGGATTCCGCGGTTGGCAACAGAACGACTATGTCAACGACGAGCGCAAGGGCGAGGACGAGGACAAGGACACCGACTGTGCCGGCCGGCTAGATAACATCGTCACCGCCCTCGCACAAGAGAAGTGCATTTGCGAGAACGTCATGTGCTCGGCGTGGCAGATCCGCATGTTTGTCAACGCACCTAAGGCGTACTCTAAGCGTAAGGATCAGAACCGAGTGGGTAATAGCAAGAGGCCAAACGCGAAAGGTCACAGTATACCTGATGACAATCCGCGCGCATCGAAGAGGGCTCGTACCAGCGCTGCTTCACGGACCGGGCAGGCGCGTGGTCACTCTTCACCGGCTTCCGAGCTGCCGTTGTCGCGTGGAAACATACCACAGGAGTCTTCGGGACCGATAGGCTCACCGTACTTCACTACACCAGTGGCCCAGCGAATGACGGCCTTCAGCCCTCCGTCTAGATTCCTAGCACCTCAGGCTCCGGCCATGCGTCCTCCACCTCGATCGTACCATACCTCCTTCGACCAACGCCACATATCCGCATCGTCGCCTCCTATGCAGCCATCATTCACACAAGCGCAGACTCCACAGGGCCAGCCTCTTTCACCGATTACCTCAATCTCACCTACTCAGCATTCGCCCTTCCCACCTCCGCCAATGCCACGGAGCAGATTCTCAGCTTCAGCTAGCCCCGACGACGTTAAGCCACCGAACAGGAACACAGACCCGTTCTCCAGTCCTTGGGGACATGCAATTCGGTCAGACGCATCCTCTCATGACGTGTTCGCACACTTAGATCCAGCTGGCAGCTCGGATTTTCCAGGAGTTGAGGACTGGCAGCATGGTGTGGAACCGTTCCCGCCAGACGACGCGTCGAGCAACGCCAACCTCTTCGCGCAACATCCCGAGATGGGTGTCTGCCTTGCCGATATGGAGCTTTTGCCCTCGTTCACCGTGAATGATGTTGTAGGTGGGAACGTCTTCGACCCCTGGCAGCACCAGGACAGCGGGCACTGAATGTCAGGTACCCCCAGCAGCCGTCAGAACCAGCCCTGGTACCATGGGTACAGATCAACCTAGGAAGAACCTGAACAGATCTGGAACCTACATCGACATTAAGTTACCTACTTTGCATGTTTCCATGTTAATGTAGGCTGCGGACCTGTTCAGTTTTCTTCTTGTGCAAGGTGGGTACGTACTATCTCGGATGACGGGGCAACGTACCTTTGCATTCGCAAGCGCTAGGAGACGTACTTTGTACTTGCAGTGGTTCTTTTTGACCTTCTTTCCTCCACTTGTTGACCACCTGGGTAGTGTGGCAACTGGTCCCGATTGATTATCTCCCAGTATACGTTGGCGCTGTACAAATTTGTGGTACTGTTTGAACTTTTGTTTTGTACATTATCTTTTGTTGTCCAGAGTCGTTCAGTAATGAAGATGGAGAGCTTTGGCGGCGCTGTAATTAGAGTGTGGACTTCGGTCTTGGAGACGTCATTCGCGGAGCTGTGGGAGCTCTATTCTTATGTTGTAATCTATTGTTAGCCCGTAGTTTAATGAATCGTCAATACTATGTCATTCGATCCGCAGCCATGCAATGATACATTTGGATAGTGGATGCGCATTCGAGAAGGGTGGTGGATTTGACAAGTCCACGGGTACCTAGGTGGCCGACGCGCCGGAGACGCGTCGCGTGTTCTAGGTGATGGTGACGTCATTGACGGAACCGCGAAGCCGATAACTCTCTTGCCCTGCCTCGCCATTCTTCTTAAGGACAAAGCAAAGCAGGAAAGTCCGATCACCGTTCGCGAAGCTGCAAAGCTCCAATTTGTCACCGATACTAACAAATCTTAAAGTTGAATAAGAGATGAAGTAGAGAGCAGAAACATCACAAGAAACACGTTTCGACAAGGTTTTTAGCGCCGCGCAAGGCGAGCAAATATGTGCATCATTGAATTGTATATTTACAACAGAATCGAACAGTAACTCTAGCCATCTCCCCCTCTCTACACAAGAAGTTTTGTATGTCGTACCTATCGTACCAAGCATTTGTCTAAGCGATTTAGACGCGGAAAGCACGGGGGTGGGCGCGCTGGGCAGCTACCATGCGGCGGACCTTGTCAGCGACACCGGTGCCAGCGTTGGCGCGGAGCCAGGTGATGAAGGTGTCCATGGTGAAGGACTCGGGGAGGCTGGAGTCGGAGCCAGAGTCGGAACCACCGGTGGCGACAGGGGTAGCGGCCTCCTCAGCGGCGGTAGGAGTGGGGGTGGCAGTGGCCTCAGGGACGGTGCTGGAGGGAGCGGCAGAGCTGGCAGCCGGGGCGGATGCGGCAGGAGCGCTGGGCTTGGGGGAAGCTGAAGGCGCGGGGGAAGAGGCGTTGCCGGAGCCTGAGCCACCACCCATGGTGAAGTCAATGCAGGACTCGTAGGTCTGGTCGATCTTGGGGGCGTCCCAGAACCACTGAATGACACAGTCACCCTTGTTGGCGCACTCCTTGCTGACATCGGGCATAGTGATGTCGAACGAGGTCCAGTCAGGGTGAGCAGACATGGGAGAGGAGGTCAGGGCGTATTCGTCCCAGCTGATGAGAGGCTCGCCGATAACCTTGTCGGTAGCGATGTTGACGATGGAAACGTTGGCAACACCGTCGTGAGGAGCACGGATCTCAACCTTCATGGGGATGACCTGTCCGGCGGTGTACTCGAAGATCTCGCCAGCATCGGTGAATGGCACACCCTTGCACTGCCACGGGCGGCAGTCGGGGTGGTCACCCTGTCCGAGGTTCTGGAGAGCACCCTGGACATTGCCATAGTGGTCAGACGACTGGGTGTTGTAGAACTGGTCACCACAGGCAGCCTTGAGGCCATCACCGGGCATACGAGGAGCGGGCTCGCTGATGAAGCCGTGGGCGGCGACGGAAGAGGCAAAGCCGGCAATGGCGGCGGCGACAGTGTAGGACTTCATTGTGATTGTTGTTGGGTTGTTTGAGAAGAGCGAGAGTTGCTGTATTGATCGACGGAAGACTAGCTTCGTGAACGAGTGTGATGAATGAATGTGGTGTTGAAAAAAACGTGAGGTCTCGGACCTAAGATGCACAAGGAAGCTGTGGTTGGAAGTGAAGAAACTGTTGTTTGATGGAGGAAACCCAAGAGTACCAAGATATCTATATACGATACGGCGGCATGGCACTATTCCTGTTCACCACTCAATCTGTGGGCCGTGTCATTAAACATGCGAAACAAGTGACCGATGGATTGCAGCCTCGAACAGCGCTTACTGTGCCCCCAATTCAAACGACTCCCACGCCCTGCCTGTTCCTGAGATGTCAGACGTGGCGTGGGTCCTCTTGTCATGCTTGAACCGGTTCATCCACCAGTCACAGGAAGCCATGTCGTGACTAAGATCGCAGGGTGCCGTTCGATACTGCAGGCCAAGCAAACATGTTCCCGCGACAGCGGCCACCATGCCTGTTGACAGGAAACCAACCGGTTCCCGTAAGTGGCTAACCCTAGACGGCAGTATAGACGAACCGTCCTACCTGGTAGAAGCGCCCATGATCCTGGGTTGAAACGGTCGCGAGCGTACGGTGGGTTTCAGGTGCTCCGAGGCTTAATGCATGCGATTATGGCGCTCCCCACCGACCTGGTCGGCCATATTGCAGGATCTTCAACTGCGTCATGTGTATCGATACCGCGCGCTACCTTTTTTGCGATGCATTGAACGCCATATGAAGAGTTCGAACAGTTTTTGTCCTGCGTTGGATGAAATCGGACTGAACCGGTGGCAGTGGCTTGATCGGAAGGCGGCTTCGGTGTGCGCTAGCCTTCGGAAATTGGTGGAGCCGCTCAATCTCGCGTGCGATGATGCTGAGTCGCCTCGATCCTTCTTCAACACCACGAGTTTATCTCCGAGGTTATGAAAAGCTCAGTGAGTGGAGATCGGTGTCCGGCCCAGGTGTCAGTGCTGTGTGTGTCTGGTCGATGCGAAGTGCTCGCATGTATTGCATAGCGGATCTGGGTCATTTTCATGCATCCTTCTTGCTTTTTCGCGGCGCCGGAGATCGAATTACTTTGCGGTGATTAAACGGCACCACATTACTTTGGAATGGCGTTTATCGCACAGTATGGCTGTGTAAGAGTACTGCTACGGATGGACCGGATGCCGCAAAGAAGGTCGCTTGATCTAGTGTTTGATACAGAGTAGCTGCCAATGCGAACGTCTCACACGCGGTCGGCCAAGTGCTACTCCTCGCCATCCAGGTTACGGCCTTTGCCATTTACTGGTTGATATTCTTGTCTTCTCGTAGAATTTCCAAAGACGTGTGGGACACCGTTGCCGAGAAAGCTTAGCCATACTCATTATAGCCTTGGATCTTCGAGTATACCCTCAGCTTCCGTCCGAATGTGTATAGTGTAGCGATCATCGTGCGGGTTCGATTAGCTTCCGCATATACTTGTACAGACCTGGACAACGACTGGTGGTCACAGCGATGTCGAGGCATACGATCAACGTGGAATGAAGAACATGCAGCGTGAAAGACACAGCCCAGAGTAGCTGGTTGCGATGCGCATTGATGATTGTTTACTCGTTCATGTTTTCGTGCCTGGTGTTCGGGGCTGAGATGCCCGGGCGCAGTTGAATGTCCAAGGCGCGCTAGCGGCTCGTTTTGGTCCAGCGCTTCCAAGGTTGCGCGTTAACCATTCCGCTGTCTCTTCACCTTCATCACTGGATATGCAGGTTCACAACGGATATGGCAACGGTCCATTACTGTACTAAGTATGCGTCGCTGACACGCCAGACAAGACGCTCCATACTCGCTTCTTTGCGTCTCAGCATGTCCATCGCCTTCTGCGCCCTCTCCAGCAGCGTCGCGCCCTCAACGATCCTTTGCTTTTGCGGCGTCACGACCCCATCCTTCAACAAAGTGGGCATGATTTCGGGCTGAAGATGGTGTTTGAAGAACTCATTCTGGGGAGTGTTAGCCGCGTTGCTCTGACAAGAAACCAGGATGGCTCACGTCTTGGTAGAAATGTGTTCGCACGCCTCTCACATCGACCCCGTAATTCCACTCAGCCACTTTGCCCACATCCATCTCATACTCTGGATCCTCGGTGTCGGTCGAGTCGCGAACAACCACGGGTAGGAGTATGGCGACTTTGGCACCCTTCTTCGCGAGCTTGGCGATCGGTCCGATGCTACCCTTCAGGCTGCCGATGCAGTCATAGATCAGTGGAACTCCGCGGTCACCACCAGACTTCAAAATAGACTCGACGACATCTGGATTGTTGTACTCGAACACCTTGTGCGCGCCGAGGATGCGTAGCTTCTCGTGGTGTTTCTGAGACGCTGTCGCCAAGATGTTCGTGTAACCGTAGTACCGTAGAATTTGGATCGCGAATTGACCCACGGACGAGGAGCCACCCCAGACCAATATCGCAGAGCTGGCATCGTCAGGCACATAGTTGTCGGGTTTTGGCCAGGGTGTTTCGAGGCCCAGATCTGTCGTAAGAGAGTGGAACACTGTTACGAAGTTATTAGGAAGCGTTACAGCCTCCATTGGAGTGAAGCCTTCGGGTAGCTACAACATTTTAGCATTCTCCTGACAAATCGACAAGATGGGGTGTGGCTTACCTTGGCCAGAAGCCATTCGTCTGTAGTGCAGAATTCCTGATAGGCCTTTTGAGCTTGGGTCTTCCAGGTAAAGCCGAACACTTTATCTCCAACCCTCAGTCGCTTGGTTTCCGATCCTGCTTCGACCACGGTACCAGCGACACTGTCACCAAGGACCTGAGGGTGCTTTACGAGTAAGGCTCCGTCGTTTTGATGTAGATCGAGGGGTGTGGAGGCAGTCCACTCAACACGAAGGCGAACCTGCTGCGCTTCCGGAGTTGTAGTGGGAACTTGGATGATCTCAAGAGGCACCTTCTTAGCCACTGTTGCAACGGCGGAGTGTGTAGACATGGTGAGCTGATGACAAGACTTGGCTTTTAACTGAACGTAAAAGGTTGTTAGGGAAGATCAGAGGATAGGAACGACTGTTCCGCTCAATGCAATTCTGCAGTCCGTACCCTACTTATACTCTCTCGAAGTTCTCCTGCGCATCTTGAGTATTACAAATGCTAGTCGCATCTACAGACGCTAGCAAATATTTCCAGATTGGGGTTAGTTCCCATTCTTCGGCGAGATCGCACCAATCACGATAAGGGAGGAAGATGCGAATCACAACAGGAACAAGTGATACTGTAATCCGAAGTTCTGGTGGATGGAAATGAATGATATTACTTTTTCTGGTCCACAGTATCAGTTCATTGGTACGCGGCGTTGTTGGGTATGTTCAGCAACCATGGTCCACACCTCGCTTCCGCAACATGAACTTCGTCCAGCACTTCATCAAGTCCAACTATATAAACCGGTCTCTCTTTCCTTATAGAGATCTTTCATACTTCCCAACCCGAATAACCATACTAAAGAGATTCAGCCACAGAAATCACCACCGCCATACCGACCATCATGAAGTATTTCACACAACATCTTCCCACCGAAAGCCACGCCTACACACTTTCAACCAAAACTCAAAACGACATCTCAACTGGACTTCAAGGACCTGCAGGCACCTCTAACCGCTCTTCTTGCCAAACACCCACCAAACAAAGCGACAACGCATACATCAAGCGCATCGAAGACAGAGTCGCCGGTGAAGCAGGTGAAACAAGCACCACGCGCGGCTGCCTTGATCAAGCAATGTGGAAACGCCTCAAGAAGCTGGCAAAGAAGACATCGCACTGCCTCCGAAAGGAGCCGGATACCGCTAAGCAAGCGAAGAAGCCAGAGCAGAGTGCTCCGGCATACGGCGAATACTCGATACCATACATTTTCTGTTAGGCTCGCTCCAATTCCGTTCGTATCCCACGCTTGAAGCGTCGTTCATGCCCGAACGCCACATACTGCGACGCCTTATTTGTTCCTCGAGGTACAACCATTCGGGCTTAGCGTGCGGTATTTCTCTCCAACCATAACGCGATTGAAACGGAATTAGTGAATGCCGTCTTTGAGGGATATATTGGTCATGAACCGGAGAGCCCCTCTGGTTCCTGTTTGCATTTTGGATTCGCGCTCGACTTTTGTGTGTTGCTGTTTTCGCGTTCCAGGGACCAATTACTTGGGTATGGGCTCGCCGTATCAGCACTCTCACGGCAGTCATGGATCTATTTACCATGGTTTCAGCGAAGAAGAAAAGTCTGGTAGCGACGGTGCTGTTGTATCATCTAGCGGCGACGAAGTGTCCGCTCGCAGTGAAGTGCCCAGCCACTTTTGCAACGCACACAAGTCATCACAACAGGGAGGAAGAGCGACACGAGGACACATTTACGCTGATCAAGCGACTCAAACACCTCAGCATTATTCGAAGTCGTCACACATGTGTTCAACACTCACGCCATCCACTATCGCAACCACCTTGAACAGCACCCATGTCGAACACGGCACGCCTTACAAAACCCATAAGCCAAACTCGACTGAGCGATACAGCCGACTGGATTCGTTAAACTCATACACACGACGAACCGACAGTGTCATCGAACTACAAAACTTGATGCCCGCGCATTCGTGTCGCTACCCACCCGGCATCGTGGTCATCAAAAGACTCGACGAACAAGGCAATGAAGTAGTCGACCTGACGGATCTGACGCATCAGATTACACCGTTCACCGATCTGAAATCTACAGCAACTGTAGTGATCGATGGAACTGGTGTCATGCAAAGCACAAAAAGAGCGGGGTTGATGGAGAGGGCTTGGGAGAGGATAGCCGATGCATTGGCGAGGGATGATGGATGACGTGGTGGATATGTGGAGTGTGGTATGGGAAACGCGTTTATTGTGCTGCTTTCAGGATAATAGTAGGATCTCTAGAGACAATTCCACCATTGATAACTCATCCACTCATTCTCCTGCCCACCGTATCTGTCTTCACTCACCCTGATGTGATCTGAAGCCTGCACACCTAAGAGTGCATTTCCAGCACAACTCCGTGTGGGCCTCCATCGTCGGCACCGTAGTTCAGCTCGAACCAGTAGAGCTCCAAGTCTCTCTTGCTAGCCGGATGAATGACGAATTGTGCGGCCTTCTTCATGGGACACTCGAACCATTTGCTGACTACCTCGGATGCGCCGTTCGCCGTCAGAGTGTAGGCATCGTAGTGTTCAGTGATGGCGGGCTTATTGTTCCAGGTACTACGGCCGTTGACCAGCTTGGCTTCGATGCGAGAGATGCTGATAGCCATTGGAGCGTCGCCCTTGAGGGTAAGTGGGGCGTTTTTGAAGGGGTCGACATTGATGAGGAATCGCAGGCGGCAGATCTTGACATTGTCAATCTGGGGGACGTCGAAGTTGATTGCTGTCCATTGTTCGGTGTCTGTCTTGTTCTGACCGACGGGTTAGTAGCTGGCAGGCTCATGATGTGGGTCTTGTAAACACCTACATTGCGGCTGACGGTTGCGTCATCCTGGGTATAGAAAGCGGTGTCCGGCTGGGAGCTTTTCATGGGCAGAAGCAATGTCGGGAACTTGGTTTCGACCAGGTCAGTAAAGGCTGGGAGGCCGAAGAGGACGGGGAGGAGAGCGAAGATGCGCATTTTGATGTTTGAGGGGTCGATGATTGGGTGGAAGATGCTGATGTGTGGAAGCTGAAGCTGTCGATGCTGAAGTAGTGATACTTCAGTGATGCTCTTATACGTGAGGAAGAAGTGCAGCGGTAGTGAAGTGGGACGCTTGGGTGATGCTAACTAACAAGCTAAGATGACGGCTGTGCCGTCCTTGCAGACTTTCTTGTGCGAGGCAAGTGACTGCCTACCAGCAGCTAGGAAGTCGCATTGGCTGTGCCTGGGGAAGTCGCGGTCTGCAGCACACCGAGCAGTACCAATAAAAATCCACCCAAGAAGGCAAGAGCGACTCCAAGACCAAGTAGCACGATTACGTGGTGGTTTTGCTCAACAAGGCAGCGATGAGTCCACTTTTTGGAAACAGTACAAAGTACGACGAAGCTGTCATTCGCGTGTCGGCATGGCAGGCTGGTATTGGCGACCGAGATGTGGGCATTGTCGGGGCACCAGACGGGTAGCTACAGCAATTGATCGATCGCATTTGGTGGGTTGCTAAAGATGCTGTCTTGGGCGGATTTCTCTGCTTCTCCAGATGCCCAAGCTTGTTTCTGCTAACGGTGAAGACGTCCATTAGCACTTGAAGGCTGCCAGCGACTAGGTCCGGCAAGCGCCATGTTGGGATAGCTATGCAGATCTGTATCCTCGCAACTCAACTTCTCTGAACTATCATATTAAGCTGTCCTACCTGAACCCGCATTCTGGTAGTAATAGAGGACAAAGATGACGAAGAAGCGCGTGATGTGGGCGTGAATGATGGTAATGCAGCTCTTTAGTCCGTTCACACCGCTCTGTCACGGCGCACGGTGTTGCTCGAAGTGTATTGGCTTGTGGTTTGAATAGATCATACCAGAGTATTGCATTCGTGTGGTCAATTATTGTCGGTGTTCCCAGGCTCCGGGCGGGGAAGGTATCACGAGACCAAGATATTGTTCCAGCTGGTAGGTTCGTCTGAAATCCATTTGATTGTTCCTGGATATAGTGCCAGAGCAAACCACCGGCCTAGCATTGGTGGTGTAACAGCCTACAGCCTTTCGCAGACTAGGCTTTCGGCGCGGAGCTATTGCAAAGATGAAGTACTCTAAACGCGTGAAATGTGGTAGTACGACAACGTGGGACAAAGGCGGGGTCGATGGTGAGAGTGTTCAGAGACAGAGAATAGCTCCTGGAAGCCTCATGATGCTCTTCAAAGTACTTGGGGATGGGACAATCTAGGGATAGCGCGGCTTTAGAGCCTCGGCAAGTGGGGCTGTCGTCATCGCTGTGGCAGCAGCAGCTCAACTTCAGCATCGCACCACACGTTGGCCCTACGCGTCGTTGTCTTACCAACTCGATGTCCTCTTCGGGCCTCCTAGGATGGCTTTCTGCTGGCGAACGCGACCCGCCTTGAAGCTCGGTGTCGCTGGACGCCTCTCGTTCCGCGCGCGAGGCGTACCATTCCGACGAAACCTCTACCTTGCGCCGCCTTACCTACTGGATGACTACATACCACGCTATCAGCTGCTCTCCTCAGTGGAAGCCGCCAAGAAGCGATCTCTGGCGTATGCTCATCTGCGCGAATGCAATCTCTGCCCCCGATTGTGCGGTGTCAACCGTTACGAGACGACAGGCACGTGTCTGATAGGAGCCGAGACTGTCAAAGTCAACACTATCGCTCCTCACTTTGGTGGTGGGTCAAGACCGTCAATTCCCGGGCGTGCTCGTGCTGACACCGACCAGAGGAGCCCTGTTTCCAGGGACACAACGGTAGCGGGTCCGTCTTCTTCTCTGGGTGCAACCTGAGATGCGTGTTCTGCCAGGTATGCTGCCCTGTCCTTCGTCGTAGCATACGCACTAACGCCGTGTCCAGAACCACGATATAGCCCACCAGCGCAACGGGTTCGACCTGACACCAGAGCAACTCGCCGAGTGGTTCATGAAGCTGCAGGACGTGGGCCGCGTCCACAACATCAACCTCGTGACACCCGAACATGTCGTACCCCAGGTCTGCCTATCGATTCTGCATGCGCGCGATCTCGGTCTCCACATACCCATCATTTACAACACGTCGTCATTCGACTCGCTCGAGAGCATACACTTGATGGATGGACTGGTGGACATTTATCTCCCCGACTTCAAGGTGTGGCGTGACGCGACGAGCCGTCGCTTACTCAAAGCAGATGGATACACAAAGGTGGCTATGGAGAGCATCAAGGCCATGCACGAACAAGTGGGTGACCTCTGCTTCACTCCTGACGGCATCGCAAAGAAGGGAGTGCTGGTGCGACACCTGGTGATGCCCGGCATGGAGGACGAAGGACGAGAGATCGTAAAGTGGCTTGCCGAGAACGTGAGCAAAGACATCATGGTGCACATTATGGAGCAGTATTTCCCAAGAGCTCATGTGGGCAAGGAACGACGCGGCCGTGCAAGCCAGGGCGTTGTTGAGACAGGCGGTGTTGAAGCCTCACCCTCGACTAAGAAAGACGTGCGATATAGTGAGATTAATCGCGCTGTAGACTTGGATGAAGTAGCCTCAGTAAAACAGGCAGCCCAAGAAGCTGGCTTGTGGAGGTTCGTCGAAGCATCGAGGCATGGCGGCTTCAACATCTGACGAAGCCTGGTGCAACTTGGAATGCGTGGACAGAAGGTGTGGCCAGGACCCATCCACCGCGCCTGCTCTTCGTAGGTTGCGCCTGCTCTAAACATCACCCAGGCACCTACTCGTCTGTGGCCGAGCCAATACTCACATCCACCCCGTCATCTTGGACACCACCACAAACATATTGATTCGTGCATTACTACGATGCCGCCGATCAGCATGGAACAAATCTCCGAAATCGAACGCATCGTCCATGACCTCAAGGTCGACCGCGATACCTGGCAGGCTGTAGCGCTCCAATACAAAGCGGCCTTCGAAGCTCAGACATCCCACCTACACGAGCTGCAAAACGTGTGCTTTGCTACGCAAGCCGAGTTGGAAAACGAGCGAGCTCAACAACAACGTTTCCAGACACTCTCTGGCGAGCGCGAGAACCACCGTCCTGCGACCTTTGACGGTACTGAGGACCTTCACGTCAATTTCACTTTTGGTACCGCTACTGTATGCTTACCGAAAGAGATCGAGCCAACTCACTTGCGACGGCCCTCCGAATATTGCACCCACCCCTTGTTCAAGCGCGCACAAGAGTGTACCGCTCAGCGTAACTACGGCACTGCCCTGGTCGAGGTTGAGCGACTCCTGAAAGGCCCGCTTAGCTACAAGGCTCGCGCCGAAGGCTTACTCTTGAAGAGCAATATTCTAAGGGCCTCTGGCCCCGATGAGCTCCTTGACGCGCTAGCTACGTGCAGCGAGGCCGTAGAGCTCTGCGACCGTCTCTCCGAACTTAAGAACTTTTTGCCGCGCATACAATACCAGCGTAGTCTGTTGTATTATGAGCTGCGTCAACTCCACCAAGCCCGAGAAGCCTTCAGCACCGTTTGCGACGACGACCTCTCCGCTAAAGCCAGGGAGTTTCGCAAGTCTTACGATGACGAGCTGGATCTGCTGCGCTGTACCAAGCGTCGGTCGGGCTTTGATGAGAATCGCACTATGGAAGGCTTGCTCGCCCAACTGGGGGATAAGGGCACAGAGGTAATGCAGCGTCGATTCCAACACCCTACAGCATACTGACCTCTCCTAGAACAAGCGCCGTCGAACCAGTGCGCAACTTAGGCAGCGCGCCGCCGCGAAAGCGAGACGAATGTCGTTGCCCTACCGCTGGGTCAAATCAAAGAGCGACGAACATCACCGCGAGTAATACTACCATGTCACACTGGTCTGTCATCCTGGGAAGTCATGGCAGCACTCCGCCGTTCAGGGGATGAACTTTTGGTACCGCGCTTCTTTGTTCGCACAGACATGGCGGCTCAGCCACCACTTGAGGGGCCGTGCCATTCTTTGTGTTGACGTTTTCCGCTTTCTCGCAAGGCTGCAGGAATTGAACAAAGAGTTATCGTAGAGAACGTTATGTCAAATGCGGCGCGGCTTGAGACATCCCCAAAGCACGAACATCTTTAGTCGGAAAGTTGATAGTTCTATGCCATCGCAAGACACATTTGCCTGAGATTACTAGGAGCTTTGCTCTTCTGATTATCTCATCGCGATGTTCGCAAACGTTCAGCAGCCCCTAGAGGTCGCTGCCCTCGGCCATGAGTCCCTTAACGGCGTCGCGAATCGTACTAACGATGTATCTACATACATCAACAGTCTCCCAACTCCCCCCAAACACGACAAATCTTTCGACTGCGCATCGCCATTAAGTCAACCCCTTCGAGAAAGAGATCAACACATCAGCAACGAAACCCATTCGGATATCACGCCTGAATCCATCGCGAATGGCGTCCCCATTGAAGAAAAATCCAGCAACGAATTCAGGCTAGCCATGGGTCTGATCCAATGCCAAACGTACCTCAATCGTTGCGTAGTTTTGCAGTCAATCATCAACTCCATGGAGCGCACACCCCAGGCACAACAGTCTGAGGCTGAGGCCGAGGCAATCGTACGGTCCTACTACAAGAGGATTCATAGGTTTGCTGTCGAAGCATACCAACTTGCCGAAGCTAGATCTAGCCGCAGCCTACTCGCACGTTCCGAATACTGGTGTGGCCGTGGCTGCGGTGGTTTGCGCGAATGGGATGCTGCTGTGAGCCACTTCACGTCTGCCGTGAACATGGATTTGTCAGACGTCTTTTTCAAGGGTTTGCCACGTCAGCAAAGAGGTCTACTGAAGACTGAGAGGGAGGATGTCGACTTCCTACTCCAGAGCGTAACACAACGTTACAACGAATGGATTCTAAACGGAGGAGCGCATAAAGCCGTCGATGATCAAGGAGCAAGCCCCAGTCCTACCGAGGTTGTTCGAGAACAGGCACTGAAGGGACCGCGTTGGAGGCCACATCAAGAACACTTTGTCTATCTGGCAGAGCAACAGTGTAGTACAGAAGGGTCTTCCGACAGACAGCTTAGCCACCTTCGATCAAGTGAACACCCAGGTGTTTCCTTGAATGAGAAGGATATGGCAGCTGCTGAGGAAAGGCTTAATCTGAAGGACGATAAACAAGGGATTCGAAACACATTCAACGCCGATGAGTGGTACTATGTCATCCGCGGCCACAAGCCCACCAAGAAACGTACGGATCGCACCGAGCATAGTAGTGCTAGAGATCGAGGCTACCAAAACAGCAGACCATCCAAGCTTCCACCATCCGTCGCATCAACCCATTCCAGAAGCGTCTCTTCACTCGAACCCTCTCATGACCTACGCAACGCACTCGACACTGCAGGCTACGAAAGCGTCGGAGCCCCACCATCGCTCGTCGGAAGTGGCGGATCGCCTTCATCTGAGGGAGAGCGCGGACTGCCATCACCTACGGCAGGGTATTCACAAGGCCGTCGCAACATGAAGTTGCCGGCTATAAGCACAAGCGCAATACGGAAAGACCCTAGGCTTGGTCAGGCCGTTCTGGGCTCCCTCTCGCCGACAGACGTGGAGGTAGACGATATCCATACTGGGGATGAGACAGGGGAAGTTGGGTCCGGCAAGAGTATGGTCGCATCGGCGGGGAGGGATTTGTCGGCAACTTATTAGTGGAGGATCGGGCGAGGGTGGAGATGTACGGTTCTTTATGGGTGTGGGTGGGAACTGAGGATCGCGCTTCATGTTGGAAATGCGAGAGGTCAATTTGATCCGCGCGGGTATGCTTGTTATGTTATTAATCTGGGTTATATGCAAATCCAATCGTCTTCTCATTCTGGCGTTACCGTTCTCATGTACGATCACGCATTTGAAGCATGTTTTGCACTAACCTCAGAAGGGATGATCAGTGCGTACAACGCTTTTCTCAGTAGACCTTTGTCCCGATCATCAAAGAATGTCCGCGCATTCATCTTACCTTTGTCTGCCCACGTTCACATAAGACGCCTACTCCGTATGTGCTATGGTGTCAGACCTTCGAAGAACACTTACAAACATTGCAGTCACATCAGCAAACATACACATCTCTTTCTCAGCTTAAAGCAGCCATGTCATACATACCACCGTCAGTATCTTCAGAACCCGCCCCACCAACCCTCGTCGACCTCTGGCTCACCGAAAAGCACATATGTGCATCCGGCAACGCATGGCGCTGGACTGATACCGGTTTCCTCGTCCTCTTCATCCTCCTCTTCCTATTCATGATCGGCTTAGTATGCCAAGACGCGGATCTAACAGTCGAGCTAATGGAGCTTAAAGAAGGCACCTATGCAAAGCACATCGGAGGCACAGTCATGGCATACTTTGATGAGGGCATTTGCAACGACCTCTTGCAAAAGTACATCAGGACGGGGCTCGCAAGAAGTAAGATGAGATTAAAGCGCGAGATCACGGCTGAATTGATCGACGCATACCGGAAACGACAGCGAAAAGACGGTGCTGGGAGTGATCAACACGGCGCACGTCCTGTACCACGGGATGGTGAGGAGGCCGGTGAATTTGCTGAGCGCTTGAGCGAATGGACAGAGGAGGATTTACGGCGTGAGACGGATGCGAGGGTGAGCCTTTGGTTGAGGAGACCAACTGGGGAGACTGTTGGGTTGTCGCAAGAAGAGGCTAGGGTTATTGCTCAAGCTGCTGGTGGTAGTACGTGAGACGTTGAGGCTTCTGTGTTCGAGTCGGATTCGCTAGCGAACTAGAAACCACGATGAAGCAAGTCTGAACAAGTCATATTATGTATCTGTTCAAGACGCATGCATTTCGATCTCAGTTATTCCTTCGACCCCAGCCGCTGTTTTGAGTGGTATGTCACTCGCCCCGTTGTTGGTCATGCTTGAGCTCCTGCTTTCTCTTTCCGCAGGCCGCCAGTATACATGGCTGGGTCCACTGTTGTTCTGGGATGGATGTTTGTTTCCAAAATGATAATGATAGACAGATCGAGACAGCGCGAGATTAGTGGCTATGATACCAAGGCATAACTCAGTCATGGCCCAAATGGCTACGGCAGAGTACTCATCTAGTCAAACTGATTTAGTACGGCTTTATTGCAGCGCGAGAATCTTCACGTACAGGCAATATCCTTTGCTTTCGAATTAAGTGTTTTCGCCCTGACAGTAGAACATGCCGTGCAGATCAGTCCGAGAGCCATCAGCACCCAAATCGATACCTTCCTTCTTGTGGGCAATTGGATATCCCGCGTAATGATGATAGGAAGCAAGGAGCATATGAGATCGGTGATGATCGATATCCCTAGGTGTCAAGTAAGCTTTCAGATCAGGAAATAGCTTTCGTAGGCCTTACCAGCTTGTGCATAAATTGAGTAGATTCGTACTTCCGTAGGCCAGCACGTGCCTGGTCCCGAACGCCAGTAAAGGCTAATAGGCTGACATTGGGCCAACAGGACGATGATGACCTCAAGGGCAGCAATAAGTAGAACGGCGATGACGAAGCCAGCAAGCCATTTCATCTGGCTGGAGTGTTTGATTCGAGTCATGAGCAGGCAGACCGAGATCTTGACCGAAGCCATAGCAGCAAAGAGAACAAGCTGGGCGTACCAACTGTACATGTTGATGAGTTCCTTGTCGCCCTTGGAAAGCGACACACTGGGTCTTCCCTTACCTCTCGTCACTGCTGTGATGGTAATTGCGGCCTCAATGACCGTGAGCATCATCGCGACTGCGATGGTGTGGTCATCCCAGCCGAGGGCTCGGCGCTTCCTGCGAACCCAGAGCCGTAGGACGGTGGTGAAGAAGGCAATTGTTGTAAATAGCACCGAGACGGTGATCAATGCCGGACCTCTGTCTGCGATCATCGGGAATGGCCCTTGAGTTTCAAGTAAGGAAATGTATTCAAGACAATCACTGTCATGGGGATACTTGCAACTTATTCGTGGCACGACCAGACCAGCATAGAATCCTTCTGGACAGCAACTTTAGACGCATAATCCACAGTGCTTTCCGCAAGAATTACCAACAAAGTACGAGCTTAGACTTTGCACCAAAGTTACGCCCCGATCTATTGCGAAACCTCGTATGGCGAATAGCTTCGCTTTCAAAGGATTGGGTCAACGCTGCGAACGCACCGCGCGGCCGAAGAATCGCTCAGCTGCAGGGGTCGACTGGGAAGTATCGTTCTTGTTGGCTCGCTTCGTACCGTCCATTGCCGCAATGCCGGCGGTTTATCTGTGTTTGAGAGCTCACGGATCTCGTTGTACTATTGCACGACGGCTCAGCATGACCAGACCGACACATGGCAATGGCGGTGTTATGGTGCTTTGATGTCAATCAGCAGGGTGTCGTAGCCAATGGGAAGACGTGGCTATAAACACGGGGAGTGTAGCAATCGCGCTCGCGAGGCGAGCCCGGTAACGCTGCTGATTTGGGTATGCAAGGTATCTGGTATGGAGAGCATTACCGGAGATCGAACCAAACGGTTTTCCCGCCTTGGCGCAGGAAAGGATTCGTATCCATGCGAGCGATATGCAGGCGCATGCATATCGGCTGTAGTCACGCGAGGCTGTGGCCAATTGGAATGTCAAAAAGATTCCCTCAGATAATCCTTCCCTAACTGGATAAGACGCCTTGCAATCTCAACATCTTGTGTGGACTATATCCGTGACACGGCAGCGGTTCTCCGAAGGATCAATCTGAGCTCCATTGCCGTGTCTGTAAGGCGCATACTGAGCCGTCTTCGCTAGCCAATAATGGATCAAAGTGGGCCTGGCTGAACAGTGGCCAATGCAGGCTTGCTCTAAACAGTCGTGCAGTATTTCGGAATCTTATGCACCAGGCCTCCCGCTTTCTCTATTCCTACAGGTTTCCCGTCTAAGGCGTTCACTACGCAGGAGTACCACCGTATCGACTTCTGTTGTGTACAAGACGCTGAGCACCGATGTGGCTCATCTCAGCTTTGTTCTCCGCGGTCGTGCTGGGTGTCGTACCTGCAGCGAGTGCGAAGACATGTCAGGTACCCGATGGCAGCTTCGACTTCGTATGTATTTTCCAGGCTGCAATATTGAATACATGACGGAGCTGACCTTTTCTCTAGGTCGTTATTGGAGGCGGAACAGCCGGCCTTGCACTTGCCACAAGACTCAGCGATGCTCTTCCAAGCCATTGTATTCTAGTCATCGAAGCTGGACCGGATGGACGCGAGGAGCAACGAATCTATATCCCTGGACTGAGAGGCTCGACCTTCGGTTCCTCGTACGATTGGAGCCTTCCAACTGTGCCACAGGCTGAGGCAAACAACCGGACCATAGGCCATAACCGCGGCAAGGTCCTTGGTGGTACTTCAGCCCTGAACCTGCTTGTTTGGAACCGTGCCACTGTCAAGGAATACGATGCTTGGGAAGAGCTCGGGAACCCAGGTTGGAACTGGCAAAACATGTTTCCAAGCATGCAGAAAGCGGAAAACTTCCAACGACAGAATGGCTCCCCACAGTACGGCGTCGATGGTGTTGGATATGGAGGCCCGATCCAAGTCGCTCTAACTGAGAATCCGCCGCCCCAACTTCAGGCTTGTATCCCAACGTTGACCAATCTTGGCGTGCAAGAGAACCTCGAATCGTTGAATGGAACGAATCTTGGCGTCATGTATCAACCGGCTACCTATCGCATATCCAATCACACGCGCTCCTATTCCGTGGACTATCTTCCAGAAGCTGGCGACAACCTAGTTTTCATGTTCAACACTACCGTCCAAAAGATACAAGTCGATGAGGATGGGTCAAAGGCGACTGGCGTCATTCTCATGGACGGCACATTGATCCAAGCCAGGAGCGAGGTAGTTGTTTCGGCTGGGAGCCTACTTTCTCCAAAGATTTTGGAGCTTTCTGGGATAGGCCAGAAGTCCGTGTTGGAAAACGCCGGTGTCCAGCAGATCATTGATCTTCCCGGGGTTGGAGAGAACTTACAGGATCATCTCCGCATCCAGACGACGTATGAGCTCAAACCCGACATTCTCGGAGTGGATATCCTAAAGTATAACACGACGTTGGCGGCCAGTGAATTGGAGCTGTGGAAGCGCGGCCGTACTTCGCTCTACCAATATGCCGGAAGCTGCTACGGCTTCGTGAAGTGGAAGCAGGCTCTTGGTGACGACAGCAAGCTCATCCAGCTGGCAACGCAGTCCGCGAACAAGTCGAATGCTGTTGACCGAAAGAAGCTTGAACTACTCACTGGTCCGGACTCCGAAGCACCAGATCTGGAGGTCGTCTTCAGTGACGGTTATATTGGAACAACCGGCTACCCCAAGAATGGCACAGCTGGCTACGGTAAGCAGTATGCAACGCTTCTGGCTGGTGTACAGCACCCGCTTTCTAGGGGATCAGTCCACATCAACGGATCCGATCCAACCAACAAGCCCCTCATCGATCCGAGGTATCTTGGTACGCCGTACGATCTAGAGGCTTTGATTCAGGCCGCGAAGTACACACGAAAGATGGCCATGACCGCGCCCTTCAAAGATGTGTGGGTATCCGAGTTCGATCCTGGCATGAGCACCGAAACAGACGCAGAGTGGGATACGTACATCAGGAACAACGTCTTCACTTTCTACCACCCACTAGGAACCTGCGCGATGTTGCCGAAGGAGGACGGTGGTGTGGTCGACCCCCAACTGAGGGTTTACGGCGTAGATAATCTCAGGGTAGTGGACGCGAGCGTCATTCCGATGATCATCTCGGCACATATCCAAACAGCCATTTACGGCATTGCGGAGAGAGCTGCAGAGATGATAGCGACGAAGTACCGCTGAGGAAACGCGCTCGGTGTCGCGTCATGTGCGGAGGCTAAGAAGCCGAGGCTCATCCCGATTAGGAATAGCCGAACGCGTCGCGTGTCGTCATGAGGCTCTCAAACCTCATCGTCGCTTCATCAGCATCCAGCTATCGTCTTCCGCGCTTCTACTTCACATATACAAACATAAACTTATCCCGATATCAGACCTCGTGCTTTGATCAATGACATGATTATTCTACAATTGGAACGCAGTCAGAATTAAGCAAGTGCGCAGACACGGCATACCCTTCCCGATATTAAGATCTCGGCAATACCTGCATCGCAGCATTAATCGCCCAAAATGCTAAACAAACAGAAGCGCAATACTGTATGGCATCCCTGCCGGCACCTCGCTGGTTCACAATCAAGTCTGGGAACGGATCCAACACAAGACGAATGGACTGAAGCAAACTCCGCCAACGCCAAGCTCCCCATTCCCCTCATCAGGTAAACTTGTGATCCCAATTCATTCTCAAAAAGAGTGGCTCCTTGAACTCGGTTTTCAGTAGATGAATGGAGCGCCGGTATTGATGTGTCGAATTCCTGATGGTTTCAGGAATAGAACTCGACCGCGAGACAACGAGACGGTTGGGCGTCTACTTACCGCACACTCGGCAGTAAGGTAAGCTGTGCGCATGGCACAATCTAGGCTCTGAGTACGCCGGCGGATAACCGTGGAGCCGCTGCACCGGTGCAAGCACTTGTCGAGTCTGCGGAACTGGCGTTGTGTACGCTGGAAATTGGCCGTTCGCACGCATCTGGCCAAGCATGCGCTGGTGGTTGTTCATTGCAGTGGTCAACATGATGCCATACGCGCCCAACATTCCCTCGAGGTCATCCGGTTGCATATCCACTGTGCGTTGCTGGAATCCATTGTCGGCTTCCTGGTGCAGGGTTCGCATATTACTGAGTAGACTGACTGCTTCCCTGCGTCTTGCGGCACGATAGGCTTCGCGCTCCTCTAATGCTTGAACGCGGTCGGCGATGTCGACAATCCTCTTCGCGAAGTCCTTGAGCTCTGCGTTCTCTTGTTCCAATTTGGCGATACGCTCTGCTTGTTCCTGCTGCGCTTCCTGTACGGCTCGGAGCTGCGCTGCAAAGCCCAAAGGCACGATCAATTGAGCGCATCCTTGGCTTGGAGTTTGCGCAGACTCCCGGGCAGGTTGCGGAGGGAAATCTGGGGTTGTCATCGTTGGAGGAGGGTTTCCAGTGCATGCGCTATTGGTATTTTGACAGTCGCCCATCGTAGCTTTCGTGTATGGTGTAGTTCCTTGCTGTTGCGCGGCACGCCAGAGTCGATCAGCGCGTAGAATAAGACAGAAAGCAGACGAGCTGAGCAAGGGAAAGCTGATGGAGCTTTGCGTTTGCGCGCCACTAGCAATTGTTCGAGCAAACGATCTGTCGCAAATACACAGAAAGGGCCTAGCGGCGGTGAAAACCCGCAGTGAGCGATGAAAGGTGCGCTGACTGGCGCCTACAGTGTTTGCGGAGCACGGCAAACGAGTGGCCGTCTCTCTTCACTCCCGCGTTCAATGTCATGATCGCTTTTGGATCACTTTATACTCAAATGGGACAGGTGGGCTATACCCACCGTCCTCGCTCACGAGACGGGGCGTGGACGAAACTACGCACACGCCATACAAGCTCTCTTGCCGGGCACAATCAAACACAGTTCGGTCGAACGATGTGTTCATTGCTTTCCCAGACGGTTGCTTCGGCGCTACATCAGGCAAATGATCTTGTCATAACTTTGTAGGACATGACCTGTCATGTTTGGCAGGAGGACAGTGTTATCGGACTAGGCTAAGATCGAGACACCTAGAATCGTAGCCTACTCTACGAAGAAAGTAGTCATACTCCTCGGCGGAACAGAAGCTACAAACACTGACCCATTAACCCCATACGTCCGAACCATCGTATTATTATGTTCGTTATCCGCCAAATAAGCATTCGCAACGCCCATCGTGAAATTACAGCCCTTAATACTAACCTCAACCTGTCTTGCGTAGTGCGCCTCATTGATAACCGGGATAGCCAGCGTGCCATTCGTGTTCTCAAATGCGGTAACCTTGAGGTTCTCAGCAGGACTGATAGCATCGATACGAACGGATCCAGGACGTGCGAAGCGGAAGTAGCCGGCAAACGCCCAGAGACGGCGGGATACTTCGAAGGTGTTACCTCGAAGACGTACGAGGATGGCGTCGCTGCCGGTGGTGTTTCCGGGGTTGTCTTGTGCGCACCACCAGTGGAGGTAGCCGGATGTGTCGCTGTATACAAAGGCTTGGTGCCTATTTGTGGAGTCAGTTTGGTGTGTCAAAAGGGAATGCAATGTTTATGGCTTACATATAGATGGCCCATTGTAGACCCTCAGCCAGCTGGCCTGTCGTATCCCAGGTAGTGTTGAATGGACCGCTACCGTCTGACCACTCGGTCTCCATGTTTGGTTGACCATGCGTATTGAAAGGTCGCTCAGGCATGCTTTGATAGTTGTGCCATGTCGCGACATCGTACATCTTGCCGCCACCAGCTTGGTCCAATTCGTAAAGTAGGTTACGTTCCTGACGAGCACCAGTAGCGTCGCAACAGGACACCTTCAGGTCCTCGCGGTACTTCTTGACGGTAGGATAGAGAACTTTAAGGAAGTCGGCAGCCTGGTATCCGTCGGAATCCATGCTGGCGTACGTGACAGGATTGAAGTCGGGCTCGTTATAAGCACCAATCAAGTTGACGTTGATACCCTTCTTTTCGTACAATCTGACGTACTCCACAAGGTAGTCAGCATATGCTTGTCGCCAGTCGTGCGTGCAGTTGGTTCCGCGCACGCCGCAGATCAGGCCGCCGTTGATGTCCGTGGCATCGGTCTTGAAGCAACCCGGAGCAGACCAAGCGTCTGCATAGATGAACAGATCCGGGTTAGCTGTCAAAGCTTGTTGTGTGAGCTTGAGCTGGCAACTGTCGGCGGTGGAATCGTTCGTTCCCAAGCCTGAGTAATTGGCAGGTGCGGATGGGCTTGTAGGACAGCTGCCGAGGATGCCGTCTGTAGGGCTTGAGCCAACGCGGTTGCGCAAAACAGAAAGACCTCCGAGATTCTCATTGAACAAATAGTCGCTGACGAGCTGTTGGTTCGAAGGTGAGAGGCCTCGAGATCCTGTCTGGTCGCAGGCAACACCAAAGGCTCCTGAGCAGCCACCTCCGATCATCGTTTGATGTCGAACCGTAGCGTCAACGGTGACCTTAACGGGTGGCTCATTTTGTGTGTATGCCCACGGCACGGGAACATACTGAGCACACGCTTCACTGGCATAGAGCAGTGGTAGTAGGAATGTTGTCGCCATCGTCGCTATGTTCGAATGGCTAAGCCAATAAACGCCTGATCAAAGCCTTTCAGGCAGCTTCTTTTATACATCATAATCATCTGCTAATTGAAGCTCCTAACACAGAACCAGACAATCATGAATACATTCCCGTCGATGACGACGCAATGATCGCGACACACCTCTCATTTACCCAGCCGGTGTGAGCTAGGGTAAACTCGTTAGCGACATCGTAGTCTCCAGCCCGTCAATATTGCGGAGTGACGTGAGTATCCCTCGGGTCTCGGACGTAAGCCTTCGAATGAGACGATGCGCTAGACCAACATGTCGGAGAAGGTGGGGCTGAATTCAAGCTTTGCGGGATGGTTAGCGGGGAAGGACTTGGAGATAAGCGCGGATCGGCTGAACTATGAAGGCATGGAGATATTAGCCGGTCGACTTCTACCAGCAACTTGGGATTATCGAACGACCGGGTCGCGCGGACGGGCGACGGATATTTCAATGTGGTAGCGTGTATCATGTATTGAGGCCTTTCGTTCGTTAATGCGCGACCAAGACAAGGGCATCGCGACAGCTTAATCTCCTGGGCCATGTCCATAATATATCTCGTCATCTCTCAATGTACTCGACACAAGCTTATAACTTGGACTTGACGGGCGCAAATGTGCTTCCCTGTCCACCGCCGAGAGCTTCAACAAGCTCATCGACCTTCTCCAGCACCCATGTGCATCCTTCATCACTAACTAGCCACTTGATTCCCTCCTCTTCTCCCGCTTCAGGCTCTTGCTTCCAGGTGCCGTCTTCCCAAGCCTTCCTCAGCCCAAAGACATGACTGAGCACCTGTGGTCCAACTCCTTGTTGTGCCCTCAAGCATGTGATAGCAATCAGACTGGTGGTTATTCGGCCCACGGTAGCTCCTTCCTTGCGGGGAGGGTCTGTGAACAGACCGCCGTATTCGCTGTTGATGATGAAGACGGGCAGATCGGGGTGTGCCTCGCCGAGTTTGTGTTCGAGTTTGGTTTCTAATGGGCGGTAGATGGCATTCCAAAGAGCGCGGCCGCGGTTGTTGATGTGCTCAACGTTGGAGGGGTCTGGGAAGCGCGTAGGCTTGGTGTTTAGCTTGGAAGCGATCGACGAAGGAAGTTCGGCGCGGAAGGCGTTGAGCATGTTGATTGTGCGTGGGATCTACATGGTGTCTTAGTACGCGACGCTGTTCCCCTTGTAAGACTGGCTGCTCACGCCATTGAAGCCTATGCACTTAAGCCCAATCTCGCGCATGAATTCCGCTGTCGCAACGCCTTCACTCTCGGGTCTGGATGCAGTCGAGCTGTTGTACAGGGCGACCATGGACTCCGGCGAGTTCATCGTCATGGTCGCGGCGGTAGAAATGCCCAGCCATGATGGTCGCCCGAGTTTGCGCTCGGTAGCCTCTTCTTCTATCCGTTTGTATACAGCCTGGATTCTCGGTGGTGCTGGTACGGGGCCTGGGCGCGAGTGCGCGGCGTTGATGAGCGACTTGAGCGTCGGCGATAGCTTCGACATGGTGTGCAGATGGCCAATGACGCAAGGACGAAGAATAATGCGCAAAGATGACGAGACGAAGAATGAATGCTACGCGAACATCAATGGGTATCAAGGTGTAGTGCGCCGTTGTTAAGGCCAGAGTATTTAACGTCGACGAACATGCGATGACGCGAAGCCGACGCCGTTCCGAGGCTCCACGTTCGGCACTTCTTCAAGTCCCGGCCATCAGGTGTTGCCCGCCAAGCCATACGACAGAACTCACGCCACCAACGAGCGAGCCATCGCCGTGCCTAGGGTCATTTGAAAATAATAAAATCAAACACTAGGAGACATGAGAAACGGTTGAGAACAGTTCAAAGGAGTGGCGACTGAACAAAATTGCTGTAAAGGTATGTTATTTTTGCAATTGCAATTGCAATCGCATGTAGCTAAACAATTTACTACCCAGGTCTATTGCCGCAGCGCAGAAGAATATTTCAAGGAGTGGGGGTAAGTACTCCAGATATCTACAGTCCAGCAATTGAACCGTTCTCCCTTCCACGTTAGTTGCCTCCGCCAGAGATGGTAGCATCGAACGGCTCAGCAATAGAAACCTGACCAGCAGCCGCAGTGTCCTGATCGATGTTGTTTTGGAGCTTCGTCATTTCCTCCGCAAGCTTGTCGGCAACCGTGTCATCTCCCTGGGCTTGCTGAGCCTGAAGCTTGATAACAGTGGCCATGAGCTTCAAGACCTTGTTCTTGATCTTTCCGGCCTGCAGTAGTGTTAGGTCTGCAGCGCAGTCTATGTAAAAGAACACGTACCTGGATCTGATCGGCTTCATCGCCGGTAGCAGCCTCGACTGCTGGGTTGAAAGCCTCCTTCTCCGCATCGTTGGCGACTTGGTTTACTTCATTAAGGAAAGTGAGGTCCGCCGGATCGATGTTTCCTGGGTTCTGCAAGTCGAGTGCCGAGAAGGCTGCCATAGCTTCTGCCTGCGCGTTTCCAGCCTGTCCGCCAGAGATGGAAATATCGTTGTAAGTCGTGTCAGCGAGGACTGGGCCGGCCTGGCGGGCAACCACTGCGCGCTTGTTGGAAGTAGGTGCGGCGACAGAGAACGCAGCGAGCGAAAGGATGGCGAAAGATTGGAAGTACATGGTGAATATGTATGTATAGATTATTCGGGAGAGTAAAAGTGATGGTAGGTACAGCGCAGCTGTTACGGTAGTAAAAAAGAGGGTATGAGAATGGAATCTACAGCGTCAAGCTGGATATGTTTAAAGTACTCGAAGATGATTGAAAACGCTTGATGATAGTAGGAAACTTAAGACGGCGGGTTTGCAATGCGTTCTTATACAAGTTGCTCGACGAAGCGCAGTTGTAGGCCAGACACACCCAAAGCAGCATCTCCGATCCTGAGGTTTCGTTCATGCCGAGCTGTTCCGCCTGAGCGCCTCTCCAGGCGCCGTCTGGTACACGATCTCGGGCGTGGGGCTCTATGCGCCGACCACCAAAACACATCGACTCAGCGCCTGGTGGAATCTTCCCACGAGTAGGAGAAATCGGCCTGGAAGTTACAAACGTTGCGCGTCGCCAAACGATGGATCGCGCAACCCTGCAAGGCCTGAGCGAAATGTTCGTTCCTGAACGGCGAGGCTGTGAAACCCTTTGGACGTCAGAACCTGCGACTGAGGCACCGCCGCGCATGAGCTTGGCAAAAGCTTAGCATGTACAGTACCTGTTACATTGCCAGAGGGAGTTTGGCGTCCGCGGTTTGACAGCAAAGAACGGCGCGCACAGAAGCGATGATTACTTATGTTGGTGTTTGAGCGTGGTCCGTGTTTGAGGCAGGAACGGTTGGTGTGGGGCATTGCTCCCAGCTCCATGGCTTCCGCCATCAGCGTTATTTATTGATTACTTAACAACGGCCAGAGGAACGCGAGCTTCATGCTCCGCCGTCACGTCCGCTGAGCATCGCTCCCCTCTTGCGCATACGCTCCTCGATCATCCTCTTGCTGTAGCCCGTCTCATTCACACTTGAACTAGCACTGAACAAGCTCTCAGCCTTGCTATAAACCGCCTCTGTGTACTCAATGCTCGGCGCTGAGAAGTCCATGGTGAACACGCTCACACTAACACCGCCGCCAGCCACGACCCAAGTCTCGCCCGGCAGGCTTGTATCGCCATTGTACGCGGCGTTGATTCCAGCAGCCAAGGGATCGACGTTGTCCCACGTGAAGAGGCCGCTTGTCTCGTTGTAGACCGCCACGTCCGTGTTGGCCTCGCCTGTGAGCCTCGTCTTGACCACTGGGGGCATGGTGCTGTTGACAAGATCCGGAATGTTAACGTTGACGCCATAACCCAGAGGCAGCACTTTCTGTCCTTCTGGTGTGTTCTTGATGAACTCGTTTACTACCTCGAAAGAGACCTTGGCAGCCAACGCGGCGGGGTCCGAGGCGCTTGTTACGTTGAAATAAGGCACCGCCTTGTTACTTGCGCTGGTGGCGATTCCGGGGATGGACCGCGATACAGCAGCGAAAGTTGCGCCTGCGGTGCCACTCAGGAGCATCACGAAGGGACCGAGGTTTGTGCCGTAGTTCGGTCCGGCAACGAAGAGATCGGCTGTCTGATGCCAGTCGGGGTAGTAACGCGGAAGCACATAGTCGAGCGCCACGAACGTACACGCCGCGGGTGTTCCGTCGTAGTACCAGATGTTCTCGTCACTTGGATCTCTGCCGACTGCTGGTGCGCCTGCAGGGATGATTTCGTACTGAGATGCAATCGTGAGGTTTGCTGACTCTGCCCAGATGACGGTGCTGCCCTTGCCGGATTGTTGCTGCGCTGGCGCGACGACGAGCACTTGATGACGGGTTAGCATTGAGTACTTCATGCCAAAGAGGATGGAAATCCTTACCCTCATGGCCAGCATCAACAAGCAACTTGTACAGTTCCCTCAGATTTCCACTGCCAAATCCATCATCGTTACCCATGAGGATCTTGAGCGCATCCGAGGATGAGGCGAAGCCCAGTGCTACCGCAAGGGCGGCATTCAGAGAAAAGCGCATGTCGACGATTGGCTGTAGAATTGATGTGCAGGTTATGAAGGACGTAGAAGCAGCGTAACAAGCTTCCTGGCGTCACATCAACTATTGAGAACCCACAGCTTATATACACCCTTTCAGAACTAATCCGGTTGAACCGGTACCAAAATCCAGCTACGCCGCATACCCAGAAACTGTACCGCATCTAGCAAGCATCTGGGCACCTTGATGATAGTCGCTGCAGGAACAGGAACCGAATCCATGAGCGTGGAATCTCCGATATCGTGTCGAATTCTCACCTGAGTTGGGCGCGCGCTCTGATTCGGTGTTCATAAAGATACGCGGAACGCCTCACAGTCGGCTAGGACGCGTTGGGAAGGAGGTATGCACGTGTCGGGATAAGATACCAGGATGCATCGGAGTACGGCGATCGCGAAGTACGCTTCGCATACCCATGGCGAAGCAATGTTGGGGAAATACTTTGCGAGACTTCCCCAGTGTTGAATGGAAAGGATCAGCGATGCTGTCTGGGTGGGGCGGAACCGTGGCTTGTACACTAACGCGTCACCATAACCAACTTCGGAAGCAATACTTTGCATAACTCACTCGCGACGTCTATATCTTTAAGACACCACTCCGGCACTGTAAACTTGGCGGTGCCATTTCGCACTGTTGCATTCAGGGAAGAAAGCCTCTACATAAATAGATTGATGACGCCCGATCGGTCAGCTGAAATAACCATGCCGTATGGCTGCTCAATCAAGGCCACGTCCATTATACGATCAACATGGCCCTTGAGCAAGTACTGCTGCTGCAACGCGATGGCACCTGACCTTGATGATTTGGCTGGTGGCTTCTTTGCTGAGGTGCTTGCCCGGCTGTCCCTTGCATTACCCACCTGACCGGCCGGCTGCTGTAATCTCTCCGTAACGACGATGGTATCCGGACTCGGCTGCGATGCGGTATATGCTGGTTTACCTTCGTCGGGCTCTAGGCCACTCACCACTGTCGATGATTCTGGCCGATTGGTGTCCCAATACCGAACTTTCCAGTCGGGGCCTGCTGTGAGAAGAAATGTATGTTTCGACTCGCCTTTCTCGTCCGTTGCCTGTGTGCATATGGCTAGTGCACGAACGCCGCGGTCCGCTGTCGAGCTAGCAGTCGGTTCGACGCTGGTTGAAAAGCGGCCGAGCATGCCACCAGCTTTCTCCTCGTCCAGGTCGATGAGGGTGGTGCTCTTGGTTCCAGTATCTTTGCACAGTCCCGTACGATAGACTTCTTTGCAGATGTGTTTCTCAAAGTCCCACACAGTGACCTCGCCCTGATCGCTGCCACCGCTGATATACAATCGGGTCTTCTTCAACTTGGGGAGGAAGACCTGACAGAGGCGGTGTATCGGCGATGCACCGTGGAATACCCAAGCCTTGAGGCGAAGCTTGAACCGAAGGTCCCAGAGATCGAGGACACCATGGGAGGTTCCTAATAGTAGCCAATGCGCCCTCTTATCAACGCAGAAGCACGTAGGGGTGCCGTGGTCCAAAGGATTATTGAGAGTGTACAGCAGCTCCATGGTCCTCAAATCCAGCGCAATGACCTTAGAGGTATCAGTAGCTAACAAAAGGACCGATCTGTTGTCTCCATTGTAGTGTTCCGACCACACTGCACAGTCGCCCTTAGGAAGTTGATATTCGCGAAGAAGTCGAGGACGCCCGAACTTGGCACTTCCATCATGACTCTGGATGTAGTCCACGCGGACCACATGTACACTACCATCATCACCCGTTGCGACAAACGAGTAAGTCTGTTCCACAAAAACCAGACTCGTGACCTTGACATCCTCACCCAGTCTGTAAGTCTGTCGTGATCTCCGGGTAATGTTGCGCTCGAGACGTGACGTATCCCAAATCTTCACAGTCCCGTCGTCTGACCCACTGATGAAGAAAGCTTGGTCAGGCGAGACCAAGATGCGCGTCACTGCAGCAGTATGCTCGCCAAAGCTCGCCACCAAAGTGCCTTCCGGTCTCCACGGTATGCCGGCTGGCGACTGATGAGCGTCTTTGTACCTGATGGGCTGCCGCCTAATTGGAGATTGTATGCGAGGGCCAAACTCGATCTCATCCGTAGGGAAGCGCTCAAGAAGCATGGAGTCTAATAGCTTGAGAATCGCCGGATCGTTACCTGTATAGTTATGTGCATTCCTGAATCGAACTCTCATTGGACTACGGTCGTACCGTTCTGTAGCGAGAGGGGAGTTGGGAGGTCGCGATCGAGAGGAGTCTCGAACATGAGTACCGTCGACCTTCCCGAACGCGTTGGCAGATGTGGTACCAATCTCAGCCAAGGCTTTGTTTTCTCCTTTGCCGAGCAGTCCCAAAGCACTACTACGATGGCGAAGGCTGCTGGATAAATCTGTTGAGCCGACAGAATTGGATGGAGAAAGAGATGGCCGCGTGATCTGCAATGACCTTCTCCGCATGTCTGTCTCGGAAGGTGGTGAGCCAATGTTGGAATGTACCTCGTTGGAAGAAGACATTTTCGATCGCAATGGGATCGTGATACCCCTCTCTTCGCGTATCAGTCGCCCAGCTTGACTTTCAAAATGCTCGGCTAGCCCATTAGCCTCCGTAGTTGATGCATCCAGCAGAGCGTCCTTGATCGTTCGAGGTTGAATGTGCTCCTCTGGAGCGCTGGGTTTCCTAGTTTGTTCCATGACCTGACGGACGTCTTCATCAAAGAGCACTGTCTGAGCCTTAATACCAAGGTCATTCAGTACGACAACGCTGTTGAACTTGGTGGTCGGAGCGGCGAGACCATCAGAGCGTCGGCGATTGCTCACTCTCCAAATGAACTCCCGTAGAGCAACAAGCTTGAAATCGTCTTCTGCTGTCATACCGGCGTTGCGGAGTTTTCGTAACCATAGGTCGTCCTCTTCGTTTTTTGGTAGCCGCTGTAGTATCTTTTGGTCTAGTTCGCGCCCAGAGATTGTAGGTAAGCTATCCTCTGATGACCCAAAGGTGAAGGTCTGCTGCTGCCTGGCTGCAACCCAAAATTGACCCTTCTGAGCCTGCAGCGCCCAGTTCGAGGTCATATCTAAAAGCAACCGTGACATGGGTGGCTTTAACGACTCCAAAATCCGTACTTCAGAGAACTCAGAGGGTATGACTTTAAGGTAAGGTCGAATGAGATTGACCAGAATGCTGTGCGTATCGGCGACCGAAAGATATCGGGAAGCAGCTGAGATAAACTGTGCGGCTGCCTCTCGAATCCATAAGTTAGGATGCATTGTGAGGCGTGCAAGTATATCCACCAGTTCCCATGTCTTGGACCGCTGAAATAGACCAAGCTCTGCCATGGATGAAAGCGCTCTAATGGTCTTTTCCACCACAAACTCTTCCGGATCTGTTAGGGCCTGAACCATGAGCGGTAGAATGTAACCTTCCAAGCTAGCACCGCCAACAAAAACGGCAACGCCGACGATACCTTCAAAGAAGGCACACTTGAGCATCCAATCTGGGTCGTTCAGGTACGTGTTAAGATGACTAAGAACGACGTCGTTGGCCCGTGGGCTTCCAAAAAAAACACACAAGTCAGAGACAGAACGTAGCATGGCTCGACGGACAGAGGCATCGCCATCGGTAAGAAGGGCTTTCGTGTGTTTCTCAAAGGCTTCCACAAGGATGCGACGATCCGAATCGAACTGGTTCCGGTGGGCGGATGAAGACATGTCGTCTTCGGTTTCGGGATCTGCATTGGGTAACGACCCCTCTGCGCGCAGAGCCTGGATCATATCCAGATACCTCGCTGCAGTGGTTGCTAGAGTACCGATACAAAACGCATACTGCATTCGAACAAGGGGACCAACGTTGGTAGAAGAGTCAGGGAGGTATGCCTCTAGACGGGGTAAGACATATTCCGGGAAGATGTAGGCGTTGATAGGAGATACAACCTGAACCATGGCGAGTATCTGTGTCAAGGTGCGCAACGCAGCAATCTTGACCTGTTCAGACTTGTCGACTAGCAATTGAGCGACGTAGGGAATCACACGGTCCAGCTTTGCTTCATCCGTTAAGCGTTCGGAGAATGCCAGGAGCAACTCCAGGCCTCGGACACGAGCGGAGGATCTAGCTGTTCCTCGCAGACAAGATACGACGATGGTTAGAAAAACCAAATTACCGTCATCGATAGCCAGACTCCGCGCGGGAGAGGCTTGGTGCTGATAATTTGGTATGTTGACGAAGAGCGGGAAGAGCTTGGCATGCGGTCTTGGAGGGGTGAATTCGGGTTTGATGAGTTCCTTTCCTTCCTCGTTGGACAACAAGTGAGAAATCTTGTCGTAGTCGCTATATATCTGGTCTATGCGCTCATCAGGCTCGCCAAGGTGTTCTGATCCGGTGGTTACTGGCTTGCGCCCTGACGATGGGTCGGTAATGGAGTACATATACTGTTGTAGAAAGCCGTAAAAGTAAGTCGGGAACACCTTGCCTTTCCAATGTGTCAGGTAGTCTTCGGCAGTCATCCGAGAATTGGGATCCACTTGTATCATGTGTAATATCAACTCGCGTATGCTGCTATCCTGGATCTTGCTGAGATGAGAATGCTCGGGATTGTATTCGCCTTGTCGGTACTTGAACAGTTGACTGAGAGAGAAGATGGGGGCTTCCAGGAATAGTTCAGCGATGACGCAGCCGACACTGAAAACATCCATGGCCCAGTTGACATCGCCCTCGCCTTCGGGTTGCTGTCCAGCAGCTAGGAATCTCTCCGGTGCAAGGTAGCAAGTGCGGCGACCGGAAAGGTCGAAGTAGAAGGAGAAGTCGGCAGGGTTGTCTTCGGGTAGATGTGCTGGCTTGTATGATGATGAGAAGTCTGCAAGATACAGCCAGTTCCAGGACGTGACAAGAACGTTTTCGGTCTTGATGTCACCATGATAGATGTTCCGCGCGTGGCAGTCTCGCACGGCGCAAAGGAGCTGAAAAGAAAGCCATTTCTTCTCAATCTCTTCCAAGAATGGACGTGTGCTGTAAGACGTTAGTGTATTGGTGTAGGTAGTGAAGTGTCAGATTATACCTCAAACGATCGTACAAAGAACTGTGAATATACTGGCGCACGAGATAACCGCAAGCTGCCGTCTCGATCACGCGGTGGTATGCAACGGCGTTGGGCACATCAGCGAGCACTTTGCGTTCATCTTGGAACAGTCAGTCAGTCCTACGTGTGGAGAATAGTGACTTTGTTAAACTCACGGAGTAGCCGTTTGACGTGTTCTTGGAAGTCGAACTGAGCGTAAGGCTTCATCACCACTCGGGCTACAACAAGACCGTCCTTGTGGCGGGCGCGCACGGCTTTCATAAAACGCGCCGCTCCGAGTGATTTCTCATATTGCAGATCAGCCAGCTCGGGCACGTCGATGTTGGCCGAGCCAGCCGAAAGCGTAGTGAGGGAGAAGCCCTGACCCATGATGGTGGTTGATGTGCGAGCGTGGTTGTGGTGCCAGGGTGTGGAGCTATATCAAGGCGCCGCGACGAACATGTTGGAAGGGGCGATGCAGATCTCACGCCGCAGCTGTTGAAGCTGTATTCACTGCTAGATGATGTTGTGTCAGACGAAACCGAACACGCACCTGGGTATTGTCGAGATGTACGTCGGGCGCGTCAGGTGCAGCATCCCAGGTCATCTTTCACCTGTCGCGCTCGCCTCGGCACTAGTTCCGAAGCGGAAAGGTGTCCCGCAGCCCACCCCATGCCGCGCCTGGCAACACGTAATTGTCGTCTCTCTGCGAACACACGACCTGCATGGCGGACACGAAAGAGCATGTCGTCTTCTTCCACCCCGACCTGGGCATCGGCGGGGCGGAGCGCTTGGTCATCGATGCCGCGGTTGGCCTGCAGAACCGCGGGCACAACGTGACCATCTTCACATCGCACTGCGACCCGGCCCACTGCTTCGATGAGGCGCGCGATGGTAAGCCTCTACTCAGCACCCCGGAACCACGCATCGCTTCTGCCTGGCCTCGCAGCTGAGACCTGACGCGATCCAAAGGAACCCTCGACGTGCGCGTGCGCGGCAACTCCCTCGTCCCCGCCGCCTTCCTCGGCCGCTTCGCCATCCTCTGCGCCATCCTGCGCCAGGTGCACTTGATACTCCAGATCGCCCTGTTTACCGAAGAGCTCCCCAAGCTCGCGCCTTCCTCGTTCTTCGTCGACCAGCTCAGCGCCGGCATCCCGCTCCTGCGATTTCTCCAACCACGCCCGCGCGTCATCTTCTACTGCCACTTCCCCGACAAGCTACTTGCGAAGAAGGGTGGCCTACTAAAGACGTTGTACCGTGGACCCTTTGACTGGCTGGAGAGCTGGAGTACAGGGTGCAGCGACACCATTGTCGTCAACAGCAACTTCACCAAGAGCATCTTTAGCGAGGCTTTCCCCACCCTGAAACATCGTGAGCCGGGCGTTGTATATCCCTGTGTAGACATCAACCCAGGCGAGCCGGTCGAGGAAATCACGCCCCTATGGAAGAACAAGAAGGTGCTCCTCAGCATCAACCGCTTCGAGAAGAAGAAGGACGTAGCGCTTGCCATCAGAGCATTTGCGGGGTTGTCGGCCAAAGAACGCGAGAATGCGCGGCTTGTAATCGCAGGCGGCTATGATCCCAGGGTAGCCGAGAACGTCTCTACATACACCGAGCTATGTGAACTCGCAGACTCACTCAAACTGAAGCACGCGACTGCTAAGACTGTCATTACTGCCCAGGCCATCCCCGACGACATCTCGGTCCTCTTCCTCCACTCCGTCCCCAATGCCTTCAAGGCCACGCTGCTGTCTACCTCGCGCCTCCTCGTATACACCCCACTGCATGAACACTTCGGCATTGTACCACTAGAAGCAATGTTAGTAGGCACACCGGTCCTGGCTGCCAACGAGGGCGGGCCTACCGAGACCGTCATCAGCGGGCAGACGGGTTGGCTGCGAGACGTCACCAAAGTGCAGGACTGGACCGAAGTTATGCGCATTGCGCTCGAAGATGGCGAGGGCGAAGAACGGCTCAGAGAGATGGGCAAGTGGGGTAGGGAAAGAGTCATCGCTGAATTCTCGAAAGAGAAGCTAGCTGAACGACTAGAAACGGAAATCAAAAATATGAAGTCGAAGAGCATGCGCCCGCCGCTCATGCCGTTCGCTGCTGTCATACTGGCTGTAGGCCTGATGGGCGCTCTGGCTGCGGCGAGCATGGTACTAGCTCTGAAACAGTAGATACATGATCTTCAGAGGAAGAATATCATTACATGTCAACTACGTAAACTACTTCTTCGCGGCCTTGACACTGGGCACTTCGTCGTCCTTCTCAAAGATATCCGGCAAAGGCCCAATGGGCGTAATCTGGAACTTGTTGATCTGACCATGGCTCTTTGTGTAATGCTTCTTGATGTGCTCAAAGTCTGTGGTTTCTTTGAAAGCGGGGTAGTCCTGTTCCGTTCCTGTCAGTAAGAGTGGCCGACAATAATCCTCGAAGGAGGGACTGTGAGGCTTAAGGAAAACATACCCAGTACAGATGGCGCATCCACTTGTGAAGGTGCGGGTATCCCGATCTGATATCGCGGATATTGCACTTGAAGTGCTGAACGTACACGGGATCGAAGCGGATGATCGTGGTGAAAAGGCGGACATCGGCTTCCGTCACGTGCGGGCTTGACAGTAGATATGGTGTGGAAGACTGAGCCATGGATTCTTCCAACCGATCAAGAGACTTGAAAAGCTGCGTCACGGCCTTTGTGTATGCCTCCTCCGTGCTGCGGTCTCATTAGTACATCCTACTCAACATCATGTGAGTGATTTAGTGTAACCTACGTAGCGAATCCCGACTTGTAAACACCGTTGTTCACATCGTTGTACACCCAGTCGTTCATGGCCTCGATGTCCTTCTGAAAGTCCTTGGGGAATAGATCTACCTTCCTGTATTTCTCCTCGACGAGATCGTCGAATTCGGTGTACATCATCCTTATGATTTCCGCACTCTCATTGCTGACGATCTTCTTGGCCTTCTTGTCGTACAGCGTCGGCACCGTGAAGCGGCCTTCGTAGTCTGGGTTCTGCTCAAAGTAGATGTCGCGTAGATGCGTGTATCCTTCGTGGATCGGGTCTGGTGTGGTGTTACCAGAAACATGTTCGTCAGAAGCAGCGAATCGCCAGCCCTTCTCCGCCATGTGCCAGTGGACGCTGTTGTAGGAGATGATGTCTTCGAGGCCCTTTAGGTGGCGCACGATGAGTGTGCGGTGCGCCCAGGGACAGGCGTAGGAGACATAGAGATGGTAGCGACCTTTCTCAGGTGGGAATTCGGCATCAGGCTTGTTCTGGATCCAGTTTCTGAAGACGGATGTTTGGCGCTTGAACTCGCCGCTCTTGTCACCGGGTTTGACCTTATTGTGCAGTCAGTATGCTGGTGCAAAACCCAATATCCACTGGACCTGTCTGCAAAGCTGGCTAATAACTTCAAGATCTCTTACCCAGTCAAGGATCGATCCCTTCCCATCCTTACTGTCTTGTTGTGGTGCTTTGTCCATGGCTGCGCGACTTGATGTAGTGGAGAATGACCGTGAATATCTTATTGAGATTGGAGAACACTTTGTACTTGTCCTGAGTCGCAAAGCGCGTGAGAACATAGAACAGCAATATGAACTTCCAGAGATGCGTTGCAGCTATATAGCTGTCATTGAAAGCAAGCAGCTGGACGATGGTGGAGACGTCATAGCTTCCTCTGGTTCCGATTTGGTGGGGCGCGTGTTCCAAGGGTGGACTTTACTCAGCATTGAAAAGCTTGACTAACGTTTGGCGTGACAAAGCGCCTCGCGATGGAATTCCGCCTTAGTACGACATGAGCAATCACAGTGTAGGATCACCAAGACATTCAGCAAGGCCCGGGATATTGAATAAACAATCACATAGGGAGGAAGACCCAGAATTCGGGGGTATCTAGTGCTTTTGCAAGTTCGTCCAAATATGTACATGTGTGAGATGCCGTCCAGGAAATCGTTGCGCCTGAGCCGTTGTAAACGAAGTGACCTTCCCAAATTCTCAATGCTACAAACTCCGAGAACGAATCATTGTTTCACGATGCACCTTAGAGCAGGGCGGCACCGACATTTCCCAACGTCTGCTTCGTCACTTCGTCCCTGACCTGTCCAACCTTCTTCGCCGAGTCGAGAATGGCGCCCTCAATGGCCTTGAGCGCTTCCACCAGCTCACGACGCTGGTCGCGTGGTGCGCTTCGACTGCCGGTCAATTGCTGAGCCTTCTCCACAGTGCCGGCCTCCATCGTTCGTAGGTGCGTCTCGATCTCGCGAATCTGGCGCTGGTAAACGTCTAGAGTACGGCCGAGCTCATCGGTGCGGCGGTTGAAGTAACCCATGAGGTCGACAGGCTTCGTCGGGTCGTCATCGTCCAGAGCACTGGTCGCAGGAGCCTTTGCGCTTGACGCTGTGAGGTTGGCGTTGTTGCGGTAGTGGAACTGCGCCGGTAGTCGCTGGTTCTCAATGGCACGGAAGCTGAGAGTCGCGTCGTCGGCATCCTTCTTGACGAGGCTTTTGAGGTGCGCAATGTTGGCGGAATCGTTATCCAGGCCGACTTCTACGGTGGAAAGGAAGGTCTCGATGTAGGCCACGTCAGGCGCAATGGTGTCGATCTCTTTCTCGCTGCCAGGGAGGGCCTCGCGAATCTGGCTGCAGAAGTTGACCTTGCGCTGGATGCCCTCATCGAACTGCTGGATAATGTTTTGCAGTTCGGGGTGCAGGTCGTTGAAACGCGTGGTTCCTCGTATCGAGTCGAGGGTCATCTGAACGGGCTGCGCGCTTGATGCCATCTGGTTCCCTCCTAAAGTAGAGCCACCGAGCGTATTCGATCTGTTCTGTGTGTTCATACTGCCACCGAACAAAGTATTCTGCTGCTGGGGCTGGGCTTGCTGTTGAGTCGAACCGAAGAGCGAAGGGGCGGATGTTTGATTTTGCTGGGTGGAGGTGTTGTTCCCGAACAAGGAGGGTGTTGTTGTCTGCTGTGTGGACGAGGCGCTAGGACTTTCAGTTAGCTTGTGTCACCGCGAGCAGCCATGGTCACTTACAACAGTGATGGCTTCGACTGAGCGCCGCCGAAGAGGCCACCGGATTGGGGTGTGCTTTGGGGCTGGCTCTGTGAGGTTCCGCCTAATGCGCCGCCGAAGAGGCCTCCGCTCTGTGGTTGTGTTGATTGCGCGGTGGAAGAGCCGAAGAGCCCTCCGCTCGCAGGCGCCGTTGTCGCAGGCTTGTTCAGGTTGCCAAACAGGCCTCCGCTTGCGTGCTGCGAAGTCTGAGCCTGAGCCTGACCGCCGAAGAGCGAGCCCGACTGTGCTTGTTGGGGTTGCTGGGCAGACCCAAAGAGCCCGCCGCTGCTCTGTGGCTGGCTGTCCTGCTGGCCTTGGTTTGCATTATTGCCACTGGTATCGTCAGTCTACTGCTTCAACCAGTCGTAATTGCCATATAGACTGCATCGCGTGCACTCGAAATGGTAGTAGCAAGGGTAGATACCCGGCAGAGCGCTTGACACAAGATGCGGGAAGACGTACAAGAGACCACCACCACCGCCAGTATTGATACTCAGCGAGTTTGATCGCCCAAAGCCCGCCATTTTGTTCTAGTCTTCTTCGTTGTCCTTGGTCTAATGCGCCGTGTGCATACAGTCGTTCGCGATGAATGCGCAGGAGCTAAGTCGATACAATACTCGAGGTTTCTCCGCCAAGAAGCTTGAGGCAATTCTGGCCAGCGTCGAAAAGGATGGCGCGTGGAGATGCGCGTATGTGGAAGTGCACAAGATGGGTCGGTAGGTCAAGGACAACGCCTGCGTTTGTTTGGCGGCGCGCCAGGAACAGCACAGGCCAGAACGCGTGCAGTCTACTCGGCTAATCATTCCCTTATCCAGCAACTCAAAGAAGCTGAAGTTCATTACCAAAGGCCTACGTACAAAACTCGTGTAGCTCACGGATCCCACACGTCAAGTCACCGCCAACAGCAGAAATCGTGCAAAGAAGAGCGAGAGAGTCGCGAACGCCCGGTCTCTCCTGCGCGCACTTGAAAGAGCTGGATACATAGTGATCCCTTGGAGGAAGGACTCAATTGTTACAGGCGCGCCTTTTGACTGGTGGATCGAAAATCACGGCACCATGGCAGACGAATCCGACGACGATCTCTATGGCGACGAGACAGCCGCGCAGCAGACCAACGACGCAAAGAAAGAGGAGGACAACTCCAGCGGCGATGAGCCAATGGACGAAGAGTCGGGCGATGAAGAAGACAGCGACTCGGTATGCCGAACAAGAAACCCACGAAGAGCTCGCGCCAGTTCTAACGAAGCTGTAGGACATCGAGATCATCATTGACAAGGCGCCAGTAGCCCCCAAACCCACAGCGTAAGCTTCTATTGAGCTCCGAGCTTCAGATTCCTGCTATCACTACAGCTACTGACACGCCGGTCCAGCGCGCAAGCACCCCAAGAATCCAAAGCCATAAAGATCGAAGCACCACCCACCTCTTCGACCACGCCCTCGCAACAAGTACCTCCAAAGACCGTCCCCACAAGTGGCGGCACTGTCCCTCAATTGTCCGCCTCAGCCCTCTCGGGCACCGCCTTCCCCGCGCAGCGCACCTCGACCATCGATGTCAACGGGAACCCCGTCTACCCACCACAAGGCAAAGAGATTCTCAGCGTAGACATCGATGCCGATTTAGCGGAAGAGCAAAAGATCTGGCGTCGACCTGGTGAAGACCAGTCGGACTACTTCAACTATGGCTTCGACGAGTTCACGTGGGAGTTGTATCGCCAAAGACAAGTCAGTATGGCCAACACTCTGCAGGGTCAGAAGAACGACATGGCACAAATGCAGGCTATGATGGGCGGCGCACCGATGCCCGGTATGCCTGGAATGCCTGGCATGGGCGGTGGTCCGCAGGGCAATGGGGGGCCAGGTGGTGCGCCGCCGACAGGCCCGGGAGGAGGCGGCGGCGGTGGCGGCGGCGGCGGTGCTATGGGACCTGGAGGCATGAACGAACAGCAAATGCAGATGATGATGCAAGAGATGATGCAGCAAGGCATGGATCCCAGTCAGATGGATTTTGCGTCTTTCATGCAGATGGCAGGCCAAGGCATGGGTGGCTTCCCCGGCGGACCTGGAGGTCAGCAAGGCGGAGGTTTCCAGCAGGGTCATCAAGGCGGTGGTGGCAGAGGAGGACGCGGTGGCAGGGGAAGAGGGTGGTAGCAAGGAAGCCGTCAGGACATGCCTTCTCTGGACGGCAGGATAATGTAGGCTCGAGATACGATGGTACACGGCATCACGGCGTTCTGAGTATATTACTACGATACCATGGGTGGGAAACGCCTTCTGGCGCAAAGCAGTCTGTTTCAATTCTTACAGATCAATCTACTTCCGACTCAAGCGCTTCAGTGCCGTGCTCTGATCACTGTTGGCATCACCAGCTCTTCCCTATAACCATTGCACGCTGCCGTGTTCCTTCGAAGCCTCATGCAGTGCGTGCAGAATCCTCCCATGCGATACTGTGCTTGCGTGCCCCCTCTTGCTCGTGCACGCGCAGGGCTTTGCACAGTCGTGAGATGTGATACCGTCATCGTGCGTGCGTTTTGACCCTCATCGAGATTTCCGGACAGTACAGCGCCTATGTCTCCATGGGGTCTCCTCCCTCGAGAATATGCGCTGGTATCCGACCTTCCGCAAAGTCCTTCTCCAGCCTCGCCATCTCGGCCAAGCTGCTTGCGTTGAGGATGGCAGCGCGCATGCGCTTCTTCTCTTCGTCGGTGTAGATGCGCTCCTTGCCCGAGTCGGCACCGTTCGCGTACGAGGGGACGACGAAGCCCTTGGACTTGTTGCTCGAGATCTGGGAGAGTTAGTCAGATGAAACTTGAAGACAGTCGTTATACGAACCTGGTTTGCAAGTTCTGTAGGCTCGTCGACAGTTCCGAACAGTTCCTTGGCCTTCTTTCGCTCAATATCCCGCACCTTGCTGAAGTCTAGGAAGCGCACAGTCGGACAGCGCCAGATGACCCAATACCGGTAGTTCTATGTGATGTTAGCATGCTGCGCATAATAGCCTCCATCATGCGATCCTGAGCCGGCCAAATCGCAACGAGTGGCTCACCCTGCACCGTTTCCGATCCCCAGGCTCAAGTTTGCTTGCACCATTAGGCTCAAAGGTTCATGGCTCAACAAGGTCAGGCACATACCTCTTTGCTTGTGACAGGGTTCCCCATCAATGACAGGTAAACCAGTTGCTTGAAACCCGCCAGCGGATCCAAGTCGGCCAGCTCTGCGATCCTGTTCTTGGTAAGGACCAGTGTGCGCAGGTTTGGTATGCTCGACGAGAGGTTGGGTTGGATGTTGGAGATGCGGTTTTGCGCGAGGAAGAGCGTTCGGAGACGGGGTTGGAGTGGGAAGTTGCCGAGCTGTGCGATGTCGTTGTCGGTGAGATCTATGGCGTCGTTGTCCTGTCACCCTGTCAATATGGCGATTTATGTTCGGAGCAATGATGCAACTCACTCGCGCTGCTCCCATGTTCTCAATCGCGGAAATCTTGTGACCTAGATTATACGATATTGATATCAACTCAGCTCTCAAGTGTAGCATCTGCTCTTTTCAACGCACCTCGCAGATCGAGCTCGCGCTCCGTGAGACAGTTGATGAAGGACAGGGAATTGTTGATGAGGTCTGTTGTTAACCTCATGTTGGCGGTAGTCTGTGGTGTGTATTATGTTGAGAAAGCGGTTTAAGAGATTCGCTGCGAGCCTGGGTATCGTTCAGTGTTTTGCGCGGAGTTGCCAAAGTTGGTCGCGTAGCTAGAGCTCCATCTCTTGAAATTCGTAGAGCGCCAAGAACTTCCCCGCTAGCGCCAGACTCACCCTCGTCGCCTGGGCACGTGCCTACACCTTCCTCTACAATGTTGCTACCTAGCTAGGAGAGCACCGCAAGTTCATGCTTCAACGACACTTTCTGTTTGTCATCTCTGTGGAGAAGATCGCAATCGGGCAGAACTAGGGCATGTACGACATCCCAGGAATTAACATCGCTCCTCTCAGGGAAACAACACAGTCCACCATCAACAAAAGACGACATCGTCTAATCATAGCTTAGACTGGCTCCCAATGTCCGAGGTTTTGAATTCTGCTTCTGTTACTCATACAACTACGCTGCTGCTGTCTATAGTCCTTGAAGCTTTTTACCGCTAACACATTAGCCATATCTCGATATCGCGCAAGGCTGGACTACAAAATCAGCAACCACGTTGCCTGATCTTATCTCTTTGCAAACCGGTGAGCAGACCGTCTCTCTCTATTATCTCACTGTCGATATGCATTTTTTTTTGTTCTCATCCATTGGCTTTGCCCTGCCGCCCCGTCTGCGATTGGGCCCGTCTCATCCGGTGAACCTGCACGCCATCAAGACCACTCGTGTATGCAGCCTGGTGGTTTGTAAATCTCAAAGGCTGTATCATGATATAGTTTCGCTGCCCGAATCCACCTTCTTTCTGATCTAGCCTGCCACATTTCAAGTCGATTCAACATGCCGCTGTGCACATGCGACGACTGGCATAGAGGCACCGGAACCAGATGCGCGCGACATCGTTCTACTACACGAGCATACGCCTACAACAGTGATTCCGTCAGTAGCGGACATCGTCATATCGGCGCCCGCGCTCGTCATCGTCATGCTCATTTTCCAGACGACGACAATCTATTCGCGCGCTACGACCCTGGCAGGGCTCTAGTACGCTACTCGAATCATGGAAACGGCTACATCACCAATGCACAATCGAACAACCTAGCACAGTCTGTCGTCCAAGTGCTTGAGACTTCGAGCGACACCCATGCTCTCTCGATGGCAGAGTTCTCAGTCAACACACCCACGGGTACATACTCCTTTTCAGCCCAGCCAAACCTCGACCGCGAACAATGCCCCGTCTGTAATCAATGGTTTCCCAGTCGCTACCAGCTGGAACGTCATCAACATGAGTTTCCAATCGGTTGTGAGAAATGCAGGGTCTGTCTGAGGCGCGACAGTGTGGTGTGGCATGCAGACATGAAAAAACACGACAGATGTTTCGTGAGAGATTGTGAGAGTGATGTGAGAAGGTTTGGCAATTGGAGAAGTCACTTTGTGGAGAGGCATATTGTAGAGACACATTGGCGAGGCTACTAGTTGTGAAAGGGCGGACAGAGTTATCGCTGGGTAGGGCATCGTTGAAGGAGAAAACGCAGAGCTTGAGAGGCTACCTACCACTGAGCGCGTGAAGAATAGTCCCGTGCTGTTCGGTTTATGTACTTTACCTGTATTTTGATGTGACCGCAACATGGCTGTTTGTATCAGTGATATTGGCGCGACAATGATACGTGTCCACGTCAACCTAAAACAAAACCTGAATTTCTTATAGAGCCTACCTCAACATTAGGTTGCCTACTTCGCATATTCCCATGTTAATGTAGTCTCTAGACCTGGTTAGCGTTCTCTCGTACGAGGTAGGCCTGATATAGATAGTTGCAGCGATGGCCTTTGCGGGATTTTGTATCATCACCCAGTCACATTGGTCTTTTGTCCTCATGGTCCGAAGTCAAGCATTTCATAGAGACAAAGACGAAGTCATGCCGGCGGCTAGGCGGTGTGAGCTGGAGCGGTGGTTTCCGTCCCTACCTACACAACTCAGCTAGTAATGTGGTCAAACGGCGTGGGTTGAAGCTGTAGTTGTAATTGACTGGCTTGAACTGATAGAGTGTAGTTTGACAACCTCGTGATGGCTATCCGAGTCGAGGCGATGCTACCCAGTACGACAGGCGGTGTGGATCATCTGAGACATGTCGACATTCGGCTCGGGGCCTCTGGTTGCGCCCTAAACGCCCGGTATTACTTCGTTGGATTCAAGAGCATCAGGATCTCCTAGATCGCCTCACTATGCACTTATATCTACACGGATAGATCCAAAGATCGTCACCCGATACCGGCGGGTAATCCAGCAGTAGAAGGAGGCTCGGAACGTCGCGTCACGTTGTTCCGAAGACACCAACATGTGTCGATCCATTCCCAGCTGGACAAACGACGCGTATCGCGGAAGTTGGACATCATACCACGGCGATGGAAACCGGAAGAATACTTTGGATATGGAAGCATGTGGTCAAGCATAGATGCATAGAAATAGCAATTGCACTGCATGAGCATGATCGGTATATGGGCAGGTGAGTGGCCATCTTGAGATGTCTGAATGTGTTATCAACATCAAGATCCCCCAATGCAAATGCACATACGCGGGCACGGTTACACGATCTCGATAAGAGCCCGTTGATTGTCCAGTAAGGCAGTGTTGACAGAGATTACCGTTTGCTGGGCAATCTCATGTTCCAATGAGAAAGCAAGGCAAGTCCCTTCCGCCCCGACGACAATCACCCGCGGAGGTGGTCCGACGCGGAGCAAGTTGTTGATATCGAAAGTGCGGGTTGGCGTGCGTCAGCCTGTCAAAGCGAGGCGGCGGATTGCACCAGGACGGTTTAGAAAGACGTGCATGCCGTGATCTGGGGTACCCCGGGAGATCCGCAGCCACAGGCGCTGATGGCCGTCGGCGGGCGTGTAGCACTGTGATGACGGAGGGCGATGGAGCGCTTTCTCTCGACTGAAACCTATCACGGCGGCGAAGTGAGGGCTGGCCGTCCCACTTGGGGGACGTGTGATGTCGAGGAATGTTGGGTGGGCCCGTGGTGGAGGGGTGACGTGCAGCGTTGATGTGCGTCGTGAGTCGATCCTTTCACGATAGTAGCAGAAGCCGCTCACCGCCCTTCTATAACTAAGCAACGGCAGCTCTGCACTAGGCTACGCGCGCTCCCCTCACTAACACGGCCCACGCGACACGCTTCTCTTTGTTGTCGCAGCCCTCATTGCCCCGCATCACCTGTAGCAGTGCAGTGGAATTACTAGAAGACTGCCATGGGTCAACCAGCACGCCGCACTGCTCGAGCCCGCCACGCCCACTGTACCGAGCCCGCCCACTGCTGAGACTTGGGCGCGCTTCCATGGCGGAATGCGCCCTCTCGACATGATCGGACACCTCTTCAGCAGCCGCAAAGGCTCCAGCGCCGCCCACGCGCCGCCGCCGACGGTGCTCGACTCGGCGACCGAGGAGAGCCACACGCGCCATCTGCTGTACCCGGAGACCAGCACCCTCTACCACCCCGAGGGCCAGCCCTACCCTCTACACGCCGCGCCCCTGACGCCCGGCAGCGCCCACGACGGGCCTCTACCGGAGATCGACCTCGACTACCCGCGCGACTGCCGCATCATCATCGCCCAGGATGAGACGCCCCAAATGCCCAAGGCCATCCTGTTCGACTCCAAGCCCGCCCCGCCGCGCGCCGACCCGCCCACATCGCCCACCTCACCCACCATACGCGCGCGCGCTGCGGGCACAGCAGGGCCGACGTTTGGAGGACAGCATGCCCGTCGCTCCTCCCTCGTCGCGGAGCCCACGCCGCCGCGCTCGCCCACGGTCGCCGGCTTCACGCGCATACGCACCCGCGGCAGCTCCATCTCCTCCATGCCCAACATCGACGAGCACGCCCAGGTCCAGGCCAAAGCCCAGGCGCGGGCCAAGGAGTCGACCGACCTGGCCAACATCTGCCTCGACTGCATGTTCGGCAACCTCGCCATGAACTACCGCGGCAACTCCAACAAGATCCACATTGTGCCCCTCGACACCAAGCCCGCCGATGCCTCCATCCTGAGCACCAGCGTCCAGGATGCGACAAGCTCTCTGGGTCGCGCTGAGGGCCTCCGCCGCAGAAGCCATCTCGCCAAATCCTTCACTCCTGCCAACCTCCCGACCGACATGCCCCGCGCCGACTCGTCCGAGAGCATACCGAAAGAGCCCAAGCGACGGACCATCTTCATTACACGCTTGTTCTCCGTCACCATGCCGGACGAGGATCACGACGACCGCACGCCGACACCGCAGAGCTCACTGCCGAAAGGCAATGGGTTCCCCTTTCCGTCCACGAACGTCAAGCCAGGTGCCCCTAAGCCGCCATACCCTTCACACGTGCGAAAGAGCCCCATGTACGCCATCACCATTATCCTCCACCTGCCCATATCGAACACGTCGCCGAGCCTGAGACCTTCGTCCCGTAGTGCCAACACCAGGACTCCTGCGCATCTCTCTACCTCTGCCCCTGGACAGGATTCTCTTGGTTCGTCACTGGACTCGGATCGCCGCGCAGGATGGGCCTTCATCGACTCTAACCTGGGCGTCGAATCACTCCTATCCTCGTCGTTGTGTAGTGACGTCGATGACCGCGTTGATGTCGTAGGCCAGCACTGGGATGTCATCATGCGCGCTCTAAGCAGCCTCCAACACGTAGTTCAGGAGCGCATATTGGCTCAGTTCAAGGCGCCGAAATCACCAGATGGCATGGCCACACCTGTAGCCCACCACCAGAGAAACCAGCCTTCACGGACGAGTCTTCGAGACTCCTCTCTGCAGGCCAGTCGACGAGCCCTACGATTGCAGCCGAACGCCCTCATGATGGACAAAGAGATACGAGACGCAGCGGAGCTGACCGGCAATCGCGTCGTAAGCGGCATGAGAATTCCCCGCGTAATGACAGGTCAAGGCAAGTGGGGCGTGTGGCGCGAGGAGGCCAGATGGCTTGGTCGCTGGGCAGGTCGACGAGAACAGAACTTCTTCTTCTTCAACTTGCTGACTGCTTTCCTCGGTAACCACACTGAATGGCTCAACATCCTGGGCCCCAGGTGGTACCGCAAGCGTCATCGCGAACTACAGAAAGCAACTGCTGGAGAGAACCTCACCATTCCGAGTCGCACTGTCATTGTTTCCCCGGACAAGATGGCTGCTCGGAGACTCATCTTTCTATTGGCGGCTTTTCTACCACCTAATGCGTCTGCCATGGGCGACAGCACGTACGCGCGCCCTGGCACCTCGGCGTCGCTGCGTGCTTACTCACAGTCGCCCCCGACCAACATGCCGCCCTCAAGACAGCCATCGCTAAGAAGACAAATCAAGCGAGGACCGAGGGGTAAGCAGAGCATGTCCAATATTCTTCTGCAGCCCCCGAAACCCCAGAGTGTGCATCAGCCGTCTACGCAGGCTCTAGACGAACGTTCCGAATCGGCCCTCGTTGAGACGTCGGAGCCTGTACGACCGCTCGGCCACTCGCGACGTTCCTCTGCACATTCAGTTCGGACCACTCTAGTCGTCCCCTCGATGTCAGAAGGCCCAGTCACAACAGGCAGTACTGTAACCACCTCGACAGCCACCCCACAAGATGCGATGCCTGTCGCTCACTTCACCTTCCCTAGAACAAAGTCGTCCGGCACCATGCCTGACATGAGACCAGAAAGCAGTGATAGTCTGGCGTCCACCAACTTGATCAGCACCCTGCAACGGAGCGGTACAGGTCAGACAAGCCTTGCCAGCAACGATTCCAGCAACACTAGTCGCTGGAGTGGCTTCATGAACTTTTGGAGCGGCCGTCGCTCGTCCTCGACGGACCAAAGTGAGTACTTTCAAACGACAGATGATGGCGTGGGCTTTCGTGGGCAAGAGCGCCCTCGATCGCAGCTCGAGCACATGGTACAGGAACTTTCTATGGACCGTGTCTTCGAGAGCGATGCCGTCGATTCTCCGTTCCCACCTGACTCCGGCGAAAAAGACTCTCTCAGTGTTTACTCTAATGGTGGCACTTCCGGTGTCCCTGCATCTGCAGCGCGGCCCATACCCGAGCGTCAGAAGACTTTTGAAAGTCATTTGAAATTGTCAGTCAATGAAAAGGATGGCGTTATCGACGTTGACCTGCCGCTCCCCGACTTCGACTCCCCTCTGCAGTCCCCACTGTTGGGAGGATTTGGGTCAGCTTCAAGTCAACCGGGCTCCAGCTTTGGCGAGTCTTCTGTTCTATCAACGCCTCACGGAGAGCCAGAGCAGCCTGTCAACGTTGCTGGGTGGCTGAGTCAATTTCATCCTGACTTCGCTGTTCAGGCTATCAAACCATATCGCTACCTTGAACGAGACATCAAGCGGGCAATGAGCGCGGAGCCAACACCTTTGAGTACCGTGACCACACCTAGTCTGGAGTCTGGTCCACTTGAACGCTGGATGGACATATGTTCTGCTCTTATCGCTGACACGAGTTCCTTTTCGATCAAGCGCATTAGCTTACGACGCCTTGTCAAGCTGATACCCACACCTACCTACCAGTCATCGGCCATGACGCCAGGCGTTACTGGTTTGGCACCCGGCCACTCGCGTTACGGCAATCCGTATACTTCAGGTAGCGCTGTTCCAATGATGACTGAAGTTCACCTCGCTGAAAAGTTCGATGAGGAAATCATCATGGACTTCGATTCTACCCTCATCGATGGTGTGGACCGTGTACTGGCACAGTCTGGTGAAGTGACTCGTGTCAACTCTGCCCAGTCATCACGATCAAGCAGCAGAAGGGGTCGGCGCGATACACGAGCGGAGTCAGATGCGGTTCCACACGTCGAAGTACCGCATGTTGACTGTAAAAGCGTGCTGTTCGAAGCGTTGGAAGTTGTCGTCAAAGACGTAGCCACTGAGCGCGGAGGTCGACAGCCTCCTAAGGAAGGTGGTCATACAAAAACGACAAAGACAACCAAGACCTCTCACCCAAGAACCGAAAACGACTCTTCCCTGAAAGAGGGAATTCGAAGGTGGCTGACAGAGGTCGAATGAACGCGGCAACAGGGTGCCGACTCTCCTACCATGGCGACTTCAGATTTTGCCATCTATGTATTATATCCTTTGGAACTTTGCCTTTTGGTCTTTGCTGCGTTTTAGCGGGCGTTGGAATACTCTCACAGCGAGGTTGCGACCTTTGCTTTCGGCATCCAGGGTGGAGTTTTGCTTTGATCCGATGTGCTGCTGAGGGGATATCATCATATCTAGCAGACACAAGGCGTGGAAACCATGATACCATCAATAGACTGATCAGATCTACTACTATTTTTACAATTGGTGCATTTAACAAGCATGAATGCCATGGCATGTGAAAGTAACAGTTGGTGTGATGTAAAGCCATGTGGTGTCTATTCAGATCTTTAGTTGATGACCACCTCCAAACATCAGCCGTCCTCTCGTGGTGCTGACAAGAAGCGGCTCTCCACGGCTCTCAAATATCGCCTCCAATAACAACATCAAAAACACAGTGCACAACTCCAGGTGCGTACATCTTCACTTTCTCCACATGTTCCACCAGAACCTTCCTTCTCGTTGCGGCGTCCCTCTTGTCCGCCAGACTCTGGAATTCCGCTTCTACAACCTTTCGCCTTGTTTCGACATCGACGACGCCCACGTTCTCATGCACATGAATCCATCCCCCAAGCTGCTTGTCAAGCATTGCAACCGCATTACCCCATGACAGCTTGGAGGAAGGCAGCAAGCCTAGATTGACGTGTCGAACAGGTGGCTTAGGCGATGGAAGTAACGCATAGTCCGCTTCAGCACTCTCGTTGCTTGTCTGAAAGACGAGAAGATCCGCTTGCTGGAAGTAGGAATCGTCCACTGAGAGACTTTCACGCAGTCGCGCTATGTCTGTATCCTTGAGGACTCTGCACGTCCACCCATTCATCTCAGCACCTCTGCGTAGTCCTTCAACACTCCATGGATTTATCTCCCAACATACAACTTGCTTGATACCTGTATTCCGTCTATCTCCACTCTTCTTGTAAGAAAACGCGAAGTAGCCGATTCCAGCGTAAAGATCGACGGCTGTTGACGCAACATCCAGATCGTTGACCGAAGGGAGATTCATTATCCTTGCTTTCTCGTTGACATTGCCACGACTGAACATCGTATAGAGCGGCGCCCAGGTTTGCCAGATACCGTTTTGGCGCGCAGTCACCCAGAGGGCGTCGGCAAAGTCTGTTGCTGATGGTGAGATGATGGTTTGCGGTGTCGGTGCAGGGCCGAAGTTGCCGTATAGAGGTGTGAGATTGGTTGGGCTACGCAGTATGTTCTCTTCGCCTGTCGTGGTGGATGGTGATGCTGATGTTGAAGATGTGGATATCGGTATAGGCGCGTTGATGGCGACGTGCGTTGCGCCCACTGATATCGCCATATCCTGCCATACTGCTTTCATTTCCTCTGAGTCCAATGGATAAGTGGTGATAAGAGTCCGCCATGGCTCGGAGGATAATGAGTTGTGCGGAAGGAGAAGCATGGGCTTGTATACTGAATATCCATCCGGGAAAGCTGTGACAAGTGCTTCGACCGTGAGGGTGTGCGATACAGATGCAAGATCCAGAAGTAAGGTGAGGGCGGTTCCTAAAGCCTTATGAACCGGGCTCTGGTGAGCATTATGCGGGGATGCTGCAGTGCTCGGGACGTGATGTGAGATGGATACGTCTTTGGAAAGTTCGCCCAGTGCGAGATCTTCTGTTATCTTGGACTTCAAAGCCTCCGTATCGAGGATGTCGTTCGGGTCGTTCATTTGCGCAGGGAAAGGGATGGTCGTGGGGATACGCATGCGCATTTGGTCATGCTCTATAGCATTATTGGCTTCCGCATTCGCGGCAGAAGGCTCGACATATTCTCCTCTAGCCACATCGAACTGCAGGATGGGAAACCTAATACGACTGTCGCGATCACTAGGCACCTCGGCCGCCAGGCTCGAAGTCTCGTTCTCAATGCTTCGGTTTTCGCGCTGAGCTCTATCTTCCAACAATGACTGGTCGACATATTCGCCGCTGGTCGCGTCGAAGTGGAGCCTCGGAAAGCGTGACTGCTGTGCAAGGTTCGAGGGTGCCTGCGAGGCTCCTGCTGGTGATGCCGCAGTGTCTGCTTCTGGTATAGATGACCTCGATGGATCAGCACCTTGTCTCGGACCAGCCGAATTTGCGACAGCTTCTGGTGTTCTCTTGCCATCCAACTCAGGGATGATCTTGCTGCTCCGATCTAACTGTCCGGCCCGCTCGAGGGCAGACTTTACATTCTTGACATCCTGTTTGGGTACAACAAGAACGATCCTGGTAGTCGAGGTGTCCATTCTTGGTAAAAGTTAAGATAACCGTTGACAGCAAGGTTGTGGTTTGGAGAACATTGGAGAAAGTCGATGCAACATGATGATGGATTCGTGCACTTGCTAGCTTCAGGCAACACTATACCAGCACGAGACGCTTGGAAACCTCGACAGCTGACAAGTGTATTGTATCGCAACTGCCATATTTACCGGATCGTCTGTGAAATCCACCTCGTCTGTTCTTGGAAAGAACGTTTAGAGGCACGGACGAAGCTCAGCATGGTCGTTGCTGTTTCAAGACCCCGCCCCCACCCAAGCTTGTGTGGGTAAGCGGATGACGCAGCTCGCAAACACCCAGCTGGCGCAGCACTTGCACTGGCTTACACAACATTCACCCCTCATTCATCCACAATGTCTTTCACGAACCTCGATCTCATAAACCAATGCGACGGCTTCCCGTATCCCGACGTCAACTCGGAAACATACATCGCGTCCATCAATACGTATTACCAACTGCGCGTCTCGGGCTACAACTATGCGCTGGGCTATATGCTCCCCTCCGTTGTCGAGGTTTTCCGCGGGGTGCCTGGCTGGGAAATCGACGACGATGCTCGCATCCTCCATCTTACAGCCGGATCCAACGCTGACGAGCGGTCGAAAGCGGTAGAAACGACGCTATTGGCTATGCGGCAGACAGGTCACTTCAAAGTGTTGGACAAGTGGCGGAATGAACTGTACGCTGTGTATGGCCTTGGGAAGGAGCTGTTATTCAACGTGGAAAGGAGTGCTAGTTGCCTGTTCGGCGTGGTTACCTACGGTGTGCATCTTACGGCATTCACGAGGAAAGACGGGGAACTAAAGATCTGGACGCCGAGACGGGCGCGGACAAAGCAGACGTATGGAGGGATGCTTGATAACGCGGTTGCAGGCGGCATCGCATCAGGTGAGTCGCCGTTCGAGAGTCTTGTGAGGGAGTGTGGAGAGGAAGCTTCGCTCGACGAGGATTTTGTTCGGGCAAATGCGAAGGCGTGCGGCACAGTCACGTACTGGTATATCCGAGACGAAAGAGCAGGAGGAGAGACGAACCTGATGCAGCCCGAAGTTCAATATGTCTACGATCTCGAGCTTCCCGAAGACACAATCCCGAAACCAGGCGATGACGAGGTCGAAGAGTTTTACTTGTGGAGTGTGGAGGAAGTTCAAGAAGGGATGAGAAAGGGCGAATTCAAACCGAACTGTGCGTTGGTCGTGCTCGACTTCCTGGTCCGCCACGGTATCCTGACAACGGAGAACGAGCGCGACTACATTGAGATTGTGAGTCGACTGCACAGGAAGCTTGAATTTCCTACACTATGAGAAGGAGAAGGAAAACGTAATATTCTCGCGCAAGAGAGGCGGGTGAATCTATCGAGTCCTTTGGGGGTATCCAGACGCCGTGCCGAAACTTTTAGACCAGATGATACCAATACCAACACAATGCTACCAAACGCCTATTCTATGCTTGCTTCCCTTGGATCGTGGTGGAGGCGAAGACAGTAGTACTATGAGTGCTTGATGAGCATGTAAATGTCGTCGATCTTGAGCCCGCTGAGCTTCCTGTGAGGGCCCTCCATGTACAGAAGCAGCCCGCCGAAGCTGGCGAAGTACTTTCTGCGTGATGTCAGCACCCAGTACAGTCAAAGCTGACGCGCGAGCTTCACTCACATGATGTCGCCGTCACCACCCTCCATGCGGTAGTTCTTCCCATAGCACACGTAGTCGTACATGTCGGCCAGTGTTGTAACACCCTGCTTGCCGACGCTCCTCCACATAGAGTCGTTGTCGCCCTTGGCACTGCCGTCCAGCGCCAATGTCGTTGCCAGAACCAGGCTCAAGGTCTGGCCAGCTTCTACCGGGAACAGTTCGTGGTTGATATCGAGCGACATGGTGATTTGGCTGTCGGTCGAGGTGCCAAAGATGCGGGAGACGCGGTCGTATTTCTCATTGTTGATGGAGGTGACGGTGAATGTCTCTTCGAAAACCTGGGCGTCGGCCATGGTGGAAATGCGCGTGGGGTCGGCGCGAGGGTGAGTGTGCGGCGGGTGATGGTGTTGCGACAGTTGGTTCGCGCAGGCAGAAAGTCGTCGGCGCGCGAAAAGCGACGCGTGTCTTGGCGGCGCCGCACTTCCGCACCCTCTCCGCATCGCCGCTACGCGCGCCGCCTGCCAGCCTCACCATCGCGCCTTCCACGACTGTGCTCTCACATTCGCAACACTCCCACATGGCTCTGCACCTCCATGCGCCTCACCACATCACTCACCCAGTCACTCGCTCACTCACGTGAACAGTCAGTTGCCTCAGCGCGCAACTCACTCCTTGGGTACAACTGCTGCGCCCCAGCCTGCCCTCGCTCCTCTGTCCCCTCTTCTCTTCCCACTCCACTGTCTCTCACCCATGAGCTACGATCGCTACTTGATGAATCTCTTCAGCCTGCACGACCTTGACTATCTCTCGCCCGATATGCCCGACTTTACTTCAAGTCGTGACTGTAGCCCTGTCGCTTCCGATGCACTCAACCAGCCCAAGTCCAAAGCTGCCGCGAGCCAGAGCAGCATGCTACTCAAACTTCCCGACGACATATTCAAGTGTGTCATGGACTATCTCGACCGCGACGCTGCCTGGAGCCTGAAGAGGCTTTGCAAAGGCATGGCAAGCAGCGTCACCGTCAATCAGCTCCTCTACAAATACCCCATACAACTCAACGATGTGCGCGACATCAGACTAGGTGACTGGAAGTACAGAGGCCTGGGTAATATACGGTGGATAAGCTTCCAGGAGAGCATCACGGATGAGAACCGCCGACACGTACACAAGTTGGCAATGTCACATTGGGCGAGTATAGACGACTTCAAGTGGATAGAAGAAAACCTACCATGCCTGACGAGCTTAGACATCTCGGCCATTAAAGACTTCGTATGGACTCCGGAAGAGACATGGACGTGGAGCATGCTGGCTGCTGCTTGCCCCAAGCTGTTCGGCCGCCTCGAAGAGCTCGAGGTTGCCAATTGGGCTGACTACACTGCGCACTCTCGGATTGAGTACAGCTACTCATACAACGACTATCGCTTCAAGCAGGGCTTCCGCATGTCCAGAAGGCACAAGAGCGGTTCTGTCGCCAGCATCATCTTTCCAATCTGCAGCAAGCTGAAGACGCTCGCGATACGAGAGCGCTACTCAGGCTTCCAGTAAGTTTTGTCCACCATGAGTCCTCACCAACGCTCATAGTACTGACATCCAGCCTAGCACATGGAACGAATGGGAAGTCCACCAGCGCGTCTGCTGTCTTGTGGATGGTGTGCAGAAGCATTGCCCAGACAGCATGACGAAGCTGAGGATACACGATTACGCCCCCTACCGATCCCTTTTCTCTACCGATGCCACAGCCTGGTCGCGAATAAAAGACGTCGAAATCGGCTTATACTCATGGATGGAGGACCGTCGCGATCGCGATGTAATTGGTCCCATACCGTATCGAATAACTCAAGGGCATCACCATCGTGATGAGGAAGAGGCATTCGATGACAAGACCTTCGAAGACTGCGGACGCGATCACATGGAGCTGGGCAATCATGTTGTGCAGGGCGTAGGAGCTTCATTCGAGGACCTGCTGCAGAGCCTCCAAACCATCTCCAAGAAGTATCCAAACATCAACATCAAGCCCATACACGGTCTTCAAAACATCGTCCTTCACCCATTTCATCTCATCAATGTAACGCAGCGCCGACATCACTTTGGCCAGACTACGCAGCAGAACAACGACCAAGCGATGAGTGACCCTAGCTCCAAGCCAGAGGTCCAGGAAGCGCTGCGGTGGATAGCTGAGAAGTGTAACTGGAAGCCCGTATTCACTTGGGAGACCCTCATGTCCGATGTCTTTCCAGCCAATCTCGAGCCCAACCGGACACTGCTTCCGAAACAAGATATTCTGTCTCGTATACAGACTATGGTATCCACCTTACGAAGCTTCGGTATCCCTATTCGTATTTCCATTGGCGAACGCACAAACATGTCTCCTGCGTCCGGTATTGACGGCAACTTATATTTCGGCGACTACAAAACCTTTGTTGGGGAAAACGCGGACAAGCGTGAACTGTTGCTTCCGACTCAAGCCGTCTTCAGTCTTACGCCCATCGCCGCCATGGTTGATGAGCTCAGTATTCAATACCCTGCGGACGTTCCTGGTGTCTCTGGCTGGCTGCGTACAGCGAAGCGCCCTACACCCGCCGAGATAGCCCTCATGAAACGCGAGATGATTGGCTGGAGGCGTTTCTGGGCTCGCTACGCTTCCCAGTTCAAGAATCTGAAAAAGTTGACCGTTAATGTACCCAACGACATCTACGAAGACTGGGGTAAAGGTGAGCTCGTTAAGTTACTAGCCGACGAACGGTGGCAGATGCTTGAGGTGGAGGACAAGCAAGACAACAGCATCTTCGGGAGCTACTTTCCATTCAGCAGTACTAGCTCATCGTCTGCTCTACGACACAATCTTTCGCGTCGGCGTACAAGAGCCAAGTTTGTTCAGCGGGTCTTTTTCAGGCTTGACACCGGACCGTTGGACCTCGAGTGTCTACCTGCGGGTTTGAGCGAGAAGCAGAGAGAAGAGAGGGAGATCACAGACGCCGAGATCGCAGACAAAGAGACCTTGCCACATCGCTTCTGGCATAAGAGCGATGACGTAGACGAGGAAAAGAGCGAGAAACGCAAGCGAGACCCTACCGAGGATGGCGGTAGGAAAGAGGATACGGAGAAAAGACGAAAGGCCGATCACGAGACTTGCGTAAGTGCCATTCAGTAGATTCAACTTCTAGCAACTACAACAGAGTAGCAATCGTATTAGTAGTCTAGCGTGCAAAGTTTGTAGTAACTATCTATGATGATACTAAGATGTCTCGCATGTATAGTCCTCTGCTATCTATCTTGCAAAAAGACACTACACTGAGATTGTTGTGTTTGCTCGTAGGTCCTTGGAGCTGAACCCTGACAAAAGAGTTATCTGCCCTCTCGGGATAACCCACTCTTTCTCTTGAACGTCCCAGTAGCTCAGGTCCCTTCTCAAGAGCTCGAACGTCGCTTGTTTCGTCTCGCCTTTGCGGAGATGTAGTTTGTTAAATCCTCTCAACACCTTTACAGGTGTGCCTGGGGGCGTCGTGTCCTGGGGAAGTGATACGTAAAGTTGCGGTACAGCGGAACCTGCTCGGCCACCTGTATTAGTGACGTTGACTGTCACTACGGCTACGTTGGTCCACAAATCGACCATTCCTCCTGGTGCTATACCCATGGACTTGTTGACACGTTGGTTCAACGAGCCGCCCATAAGTTGCACGTTAAGACCCGGCTCCATGTCAAACTCGGTGTATGAAAGCCCGTAACCGAACTCGTAAAGTGGTTCTTTGCCAGAACTGGCGTCGAAGTACCGGTAATCAATCATCTGACCCTCTACAAAGTCTTCTGTCCATGCGCCAGGATCTGTTGTGTTCTCAGGCACCACTAGAATCGGAGGACCAGCATCTGCTTCGTCCTTGGGAATGGAGTAGGGCAGCCGGCCGGAGGGCTCGACAGTACCCCAAAGGACGTCGGTGATGGAGTTTCCAATCTCTTCTCCGGGATAGTGTGCAGCCAAGATGGCCGTCACGTTCTCGTTGTCCGCCCATGGCATCAAGACTACGCCCGGACCATGTGTCACAACGATAGTGTTTGGGCATAGCGCTGCTGTGCTTTCAACAGCCTTAGTAGCATTCCACTGGAGGTTCAGATCCGGTCTATCGGCGCCTTCGGTCGCCCAGGCCTTCAAGAATAACAAACAGACATGGGGTGTTGGGTAAATGGTTGTAAATCGCCCCGCTGCAATCTCATCGTTGTCGAACAGCAATTGTACGCGGCCACCGAGGGCTTTGACCTTATTCCGTATAGCTTCGAGTGGGCTCACAAGATTTGTGTGTCGCACAGAGCCAGATCCGCCACCAATGTCAAAGGTACCAATCTCGTAGCCCTCTGGAGCGTCTTCGCCAGGTGCAGGCACGAATGTTGATCCAATGGTTGGATCTGGGAGACCGTTCCCAAATAGAGCGAACCTAGTCTGGTTTGTCAACGGCAATGTCCCATTAACGTTCTTCAACAACACTGTGCCGGCTGCGCCCAGCTCGCGGATGCCGCGCGCATGATCGGCGCGAACGTCTAACGCTGGAACCTCAGTGAACATTCCAGCCATTGAAGGTACCTGGATGTGTCCAAGCTGAGTAATAAAGAGTACGGGCCCGGTCGCAGGATCGATCGTCGGAAAGTCCTTATCTTGATGTAGTCGGAAATAGGGCGTCATAACTCTTCTTGCCATGTCTTCGAGACGTTCTTCCGACACTTTGTTCGACTGAACTGCCTCAAGGAGCTTGTCGCCAAAGTAGCATGGGAAACCGGCTGCAGTGACGTTTCCGGGCATTTCCATGTCTAGGCCTCCTTCCGCAAAATCCACTGTGGAGTGCGTGGCGCCAAAATCAGAAACAACATATCCAGGAAAGGCTAATTCGTCCTTGAGAATGGTGCTTAGAATTTCCGAGCTGGCACAGGAATATGTCTGGTTCAGGCGACTGTAGGCGCACATGACTGATGCTGTCCCAGCCCGGACGGCATTGGCAAATGGCCAGAGGTAGAGTTCATGGAGCGTCCGGTCGTCGATGTTTGCAGATATAGCTTCGATAACTGTCCCATCATCTTTGGTACTAGGGTTGCGCTGGGTTTCTTGTTCGTTTCCAATGTAATGCTTTGAGCTTGTCTGGACACCAGTCGTTTCGATACCAGTAACAGACTCATTCATGGCGACACCAGCAAGATATGGATCTGGGCCAAAGCCTTCCCAACCGCGACCGCCTCGAGGGTGGCGGCCCATCGGTCCAGTACTAGGTCTGCATGATTGTGAGTCTAGGATCTGAAAGTGCAGAGCTGATGGATTGACATACCCTAACAGAACATGAACGCCTTTCATTCTGAACTCCTCTCCAAGAGCGAATCCTCGTTCATACATGAGACGTCTATCCCACGTCGCCGCCACCGTGATCCCAGACGCAAACACACTTACGCTGTCCGCTCGATTAACACCGTTCGGGCCATCGGACATGCATAGACCGGTGTAATTGAGGCGTTCGACGGCTGCGAGTGTGCCTACACAAGGTAGAATCGGGCCGCTACCATAACTCCCGGTCACAAGGCCAATCTTCTCCGACATAGTGAGCTGAGACACAAAGCTCTTGGCCTTCTCTGATGCTTCATCCCAAGCTGTACATTTGCCACCGGTTAGCCAGTCATGTTGGATAGTCGGCTTAAAGCAGCTTACAAAGTGGGGTGATGAGAGGCGAATCAACAGCTGATACAAGCCTGATGGCTGTGATGAGACACACGACGCTTGGGGCGGTTGCGAAGTGCATGTTTGATACTAGCCCTGGAATTATCGCAAGGCTGGAAAAGGCGCTCGATGAGTCTGAATATCACTAGAGATCTGTTGGTTCAGGCCGCCTTGTTGGCTTAAATACCCATGGCTGCAAGTAGAGGCCGCGTACTTTCGCAGCTTTGGCCTTCATTCAGATGCGTTGGTGGCGGGGAAACTCGGTAGCCTTCGACCTAATAACATCGACCTAGCTCTCTAGGTATTCCGACTCCGATGCAAAGTGCAGAACGACTCAGAAGCCTGTGTAGTATTTCCCGTGGGGCGGTCCGATGCAATCAAGCCCCCAAGTCGTGACTCGTGTGCGCGTATATCGACCTATACGAAAATACGACGTATCGAGGGTTCTCGCCTAGGCACTACCAGGGGCGAGACGTTCTTGCTTTACGATGTCTTGCACACAAACCGGCCGTGCCGAAACATCGTCTGAAGCCTGATTGTAGCCTGTATGTAATTAGACTGAGCCACACGTCGATACTGCGATTGCGCAACTGGGGTTGTGCAGAGGTTGCGCCGGGCTCTGCTGAATACGTCGTATAGCTAAGAGGATGTCAAGCGGAACGCTGAAGTTGCTTCTGCCTAGTTGGTGCGCGCCTGACGCTCTGGCTATGACGTCGCAAATCTCTGATCATTGTTGCTGCTTCGTGCAGATAGTGTGGCCGAAATCTTGTCTAACTTTGAACGGCGATAGGATAACAAGAGTGTTAAGACGACCTAGAGAAGCAGACGTTCTTAATATATTAATGTAAGCCTAGTTTTATTTACTAAGGCGCTAGTCCAAAAGTAAATTTTCTCTTTTATAATATTACCTACTTATAAAAATTAAAAATTCTATAAGTTTTTAAGATTAATTTATAATAATTCTTCTTACTTTTTACTTTTACCTAAATTATTTACTATAGTAATTAATTACTATATCTACTAGTATTAGCTAATACTAGATTTATTTTACTAGTTTAAATAAGTTTATTATCTATTAGTAAACTAATAATTCTATAGCCTATAAACTAGTTCTAAAAAAGTAAAGTCTATTACTAGTATACTAAAGAATATATAACTAAAGGTTTTATTTACTCTTAAAAGTAGATAGACTAAAAGTTAGAGTTTTAGTACTACTATCTCTAAAGTAGTTAAAGCTTCTAAATTTAGACTAGCTATAAAGCTATTTTAATACTAAAGTACTCTATTAGAGAATTTTAATACTAATTTTTAAAAGAATTATAATATAATTATATATACTTATTAGCTTATAACGTAGGTGCATGCTTTGCAGTCTAGCATGCTTCGCGGTCTACCTGTACTAAGACTCTACTAAAACCCTCTCTATTATAGCTTATTATAACTTACTTTAGTATAATATAGTATAAAAGATACTAAAATAAAATTAAGAGGCTACCTTTACTTTATAATTACACGTTCGCGCGTTATACTCTATATTATTATAGCGTCTATAGCGTCTTTAGAATAGTTTACTCTTTTTAACGCGCGCTAGCCTCTTTACTCTTCTTCTATTATTATATGCTCTAAACTCTTATAAAGCTATTCTACGCTAGCTATTCTCTACTACTATAGACCTTTCTACTCTAACCTGCTTTCTTTTATATAATTTGCGCTGCGTAGTAGCTTTATTAGCTATCTAAAGCTTAGTAATCTTCTTTTAGGCTAATACTAGCTTATACGTAATTATTACTACGCTTTTTAAGACTTTCTTAAAGGCCTCTACTATAGAAGTTAGAGAGCTATCTATATACTTCTAAATCTTCTGCTTTACTAGTATTAATTGCAACTCTATTTTAAAAGTATTGCTAGAGATTTATAATAGCTAGAGTAAGTTACTAATAAGTAGTAGTAAAGAAGTGCGTAACTATACGTTAAAGCTTATTATAACTCTCTCTAGATTAAATAAAACTAATCTAGCGCCTTAAAACTCTTCTTAGATATTACTAGAAGTAATTACAGCGTTAAAGGCGCGCTTAAAGTATAGTAGAAACTTAAGTTTTATAATATAGCTAATCTAGTTGTATATTAGCTTCTTAGCTTAGCAGCTATACGCCTTCTTTAATAGCTTAAAATAATCTATATTAAGTAGCTATAGTAGGTAAGATAAGTATAGAGGTATATAGAGAGTAATAATCTTCTTCTCTTTATAGTATTGCTTAAACTAAAGAGTATTATAGCTCTTATATCTATTAATAATAAGTAGCTAGTGCTATTCTATAGTACGCTTCTCTATATAGGTATTAAAGTACTCTAACTACTAGAAACTAATCTTATTTATAGTCTAACTATTCTTAGAAACTAAGATTAACTAATTTTAAGGTATAGCTTTCTCTTTATACTAGGTAGAGAGGTAATATTACTCTTTAAAGATAATATAGAGTAGAATAGCCTATTCTATTATATTAATGCTCTAAATAACTATAGTCTACTCGCGATTACTTAGCTAGATAGACTTTAGTTATTCTCGCTTCTCTAAAGCTATAACTATAGCTTTAGTTAATATTATACCTATTATAAAGCTAGTCTTATTAAAGTTATAAGTATCTTTATTCTAGATGCTATACTTAGCTTTTGTGTTAGCTACTAGCTAAAACTAGACTTAGATAGCTATAAGGTCTTTATAGAGAGCTCTCTTATAGTTATACTTATAATTAAACTTTACTTAGAGCTCTAGTTAGCGCTTAATAAACGTACTAGGCTATCTTAGGCTAACCTAGGCTAGATTGCGCTTAGCGCGCAAGAAATTAGCTATATTAGCTATATCTGCAAGGCAAGAGAGAAATTCTCGCTTAACTAGGTTAAGTATATGCTAAATAATTACTCTCTCCTTAGTCTTATGCAAACTTATTATTATTAGCCTATAATCTACTTATAAAAGTTATCTAGCGTGTTAATAGCGTAGAGTTATATAAGAGACGTTATAGATAGCTGCAGCGCGTTATAATAAGAAAGTCGCGTCTTATTTAATAGCCTAAAGCGTAGTCTATATTCTAGCTTTCTTTAGTAGTTCTATTTAGTGTAGTTAATTAGGTATTATAGAGTAGAGGTAGTTTTAGTAGGGTCTTAGCATAGGTAGACCGCGAAGCATACTAGACCGCGAAGCATGCACCTACGTTAACTAATGGAGTAATATATTTTAAAAGTTTATAGTTAAAATATATATACTAAAATCTTAGTAAAAGCGTACTTTTTTCTATTTTATAAGTTACTTTTAGAAATTTAAAAATATATTTAAAATTATAAGTAGTTTAAATCTAATACTAAACGTAGTACTAGTATATTAAATAATTTATAAGTCTTTTTAGTAATGATTAAAACAAAACTAATCTCTTACTAATTGTATTATCTTACTACCTTACTAGAGCTTTACTAAGTTACTTTATTATTACTATCTTTATAAGTTTTTTTAAGATAGTTATAAGAAATAGTATTTAATTAAATTTTATAACTTTCTTTATTATTTTTAAAACTACTACTATTATATATACTCTTAAAGCTTACTTTACTAATAATAAAGTACTTACTAAAACTATTAATAGTTACTACTTAATATATATTCTTTAAAAGAATCTAAAGTTAGTAAGTCTTACTATTTTTTATTAAAACTTTGTATTTAAGAATCTTATTAATAAGATAAAGTAGTTCTTTTAAAAGCTATATCTTAATATTATAGATTACTTAGTAGCTAGACATCTACGCTTTACTAAAACTTTAGAGAAGCTTTTTCTAGGTATACTAATAATAATTAAGTACTTTCTTTAAAGTAGAAATACTATTTATATCTATCTTACTATAAATACAATTAAAATAGAAGTAAAGCTATATTTAAGTAAAATAATATAGAGTAATATTTACTAGTAATAGACTATATTAGAAAAGATCTCTAAGGAGAATAATAAGAAATAAAATAAAAATAAAAAAGTATTTATAAGTTATTTCTAGTAAGTAGATACTATTGTATAGATAGTAGTAGTATTAAAGTTCTACTAAAGCTATTATAACTATAAGAGATAGTTATTACATTATAGTTATTAAGAAATAGAGATAATATTATAGTTATAGTTAATAGATAATAAAGATAGTAGTTCTATAAGTAGTATTTCTATTACTATATATTATCTTAACTATTTCTAGTTATATTTTATGTAGTACTTTAGTTTTAAGTTTATTATTTAAGAACCTACTCTTATTATATTAAATTGAAACTTTATATCTATATTAGAAATTCTTCTATACGCTATACACTGCAAGGTATTCTTAGATACTAACAGATCTATGTACTAAGCTTACTTATATAATATTTCTGTTGTTTAATAATATCTTTGTAATAACTTTATTATTCTTATTTAAAATATTCTTTACGCTAATCTATAATATTACCTCTATTACACTTTATATCTAGCGTTTTAAGTAGTATATTACTATTACAATATAAAATTTATTAACTTTTATAAGAGTAAAAAGAACTTACTATTTAAATTTTATAACTAAAAATATATCTTTTTTTACTACTACTTTTATAGCTTCGCTATTAACTTCTTTAACTCACTATTAATAGCTACTATCTATAGGTATAAATATAACTATCTAAAAATAAAGCTTTAGTTTAAGAGAGCTATATAAAGTTTAGATAATTTTAATAATATATAATATAAAAGTATTACTACTAGTTTATTATAGTATTATAATTTAAAGTTTTTAGACTTAATTAATAATAGTAAAGCTACTAAAGCTTTAAAGTTGCATTAAAAAGAACTTTTAAAGCTTTTAAGTTAGTAATTCAGCTCTAGCTAGTAAAACCTTAGTAGAAATCTAATATTAAAATAGTAGGCTTAGTTAGCGTTTGAGACTAAATCGCTCTAATATTAAGAATATAGAGTTCTAAGAGTAAAATTTAAAATTATACAATCTTCTATATATTAGAAAAATAGATTTCTTTAATAATTTTTTTTTAGATTACAAGTATAGAGTAAAGTACTTGTTATTACTTAAAATATAGACTTTTTAGTAGAATAGTAGTATACTTTAATAAGTAAAGGCTTAAGACTCTAAAAAGAATAAAATTAATAGATATTACTTACCTATTCCCTTTAGTATAGTATAAAAGAGAAAGATAAAGAGATATAAAGTAGAATTTTATATTCTAAGAGTCTTCTTCGACTACTATAATACTTATCTTCTATAAGCCTACGCTACGTACCTATATATATATATATATATACTTTATACTTACTTAATTCTTTTTACACCTAAAAAGATATATAAACAGCCTAAGCCTTATACCTAGCTTAAATAATAAAGCTTTCTTATTCTTCTTATTCTTCTTACTAATACTAGCTACTTTTCTATATACTACTATCTTTATCTTTAGAAACTTAAAGTTTACTTTCTTTATAATTTTATTTAGATATACTTTTAACCTTACCTACTATTAGCTAAATATATATATATATATATATAAAATATAAAGATACCTACTAGTTTTATCTAGTTCTAGAATAGAATAAGGCGTTTTTATATTACTTTTTATAGTCTTTTTATTACTCTTAAATATTTACAGGTCTAAATAATATTTTAGAATATGTTTTCACTTTAAATTTTTTATAGGTATAATATATACTTCTATACTACTAAGATCTTATAACTAAACTACTTTCTTGGCTTAATTTTCTACTTTAGGTCTTTAGCTACTACGCTTGAAAATATAACTTAAATTACTTTAAAATACTTACTATACTTTAGCTACTTAACTTATATCTACTATAGTTATACTTTCTGTTCGATTTATAGCTACTAGAACTACACTTACTATCTCTTCTTATTACTATTACTATACTTTATAGGCTTTATTTCTTTCTATACTTTTATAAGCTTATTAAGTTTTATAGTACTAACCTTAAAAGCACTTTCTTATAGTTTAAAAAAGTATTCATTTATAGCCTAGCTAAGGCTTCAAGTCTAAAACAATAACTATTTAATTATAACTATAGATAGAGGAAATACTCTTTTCTTTATATAGATGTTACTTATTCAGAAGTATACTATATACTTTAAGAATGTAGAATAATAATAACTATTATTACAAGAAAATAGTAAAGGATTTTCGAAGAATCTTTATATTTTTACTTATCTTAATAATTATTATTAATATTATTCTAATTACTTTACCTATTAAGTTATATTAATTTAACCTTTACTATATATAAGCACAGCTACAAAATAGCCCACTATTATTTATTATCTATTAAAGTGTAAACTATAATAGACAAGACTAATATAGTATTTATTAGAGTTTGTATATATAAGCTATAGTAGTAGATAAATATAATATACTCTAGTAGCTTTCTACTATAGGTATAACTTACTTTTCAAAACAAAATTTATTAAAACTTAAAAGAATATAAAGTTATTCTTTATAGAGTAAAAAGATAACATATTTTATATTAATATACTACTCTAATACTTTAAATAATAGTAGTACACTAAAATAGATAGACTATAAAACATAACTTAGTAAAAGCTCTTAGAATACTAACCTCTAAACTTTATAAGATTTAGTTAAAATCTTTCTAGTAAATCTTCGTAGAAACTACTTTTAATTTATCTAATATTAAAGAAAAGCTTTTATTATTTTAGATTCTTTATATATATAAAGGTTTTAGTGCTTATGAAGAATCATAATTCTTAATTTAAATAGTCTATTGGTGGTATATTTATTATCAGAGCAGGAGAGATATTTAATGCCTAGAAATATTAAAGTATATTATGATTAATTACTTTGTAAAAAAGTAAGAATAACATCTTTAGCTATATATCTAAGAGTTAAGTAATTACGAATATAGAATAAGATAATAATATCTACTTTTTAGCTCTAATATACTTTTTATAGTAGTAAAAGTATAAATCTACTTTACTAAAAATAGTTCTACTAATTCTACTATAATTAGTATATTTCATTAGAGTCTAGGCTTTAAAAGCTAAAGTCTATTAGTAGATTAGATTTTAATTTAGGTATACAACTTCATCTAATACTAATAGTAGTAAGCTATTACTTTTTTAAATATAGCCTGATAGCTTATAAGTTACTCTAATTAAAAAAGAAATTATCTAATACTAGTCGAAATTATAGCTAATAGCTACAAAACTTAAATTACCTAACTAGTAGAAAATAGTTTTATTAGTAAGATCTTACCTTCTAGCTTTATTTAGATAAGAATTTATAGTATTATAATAGCTTAATATAATACGCTAGCTACTTTTATAAATATATACTTAGACTAAAATTAGAAACCTTCTTTACACTAATAAGCTTTTAATCTCTTTTTTTTCTCTGTAATTGTTCTATTCTTATTTTGTGAAGATATTTATTATAGCTTATTAAATGATAAGGTATTAAAAAAATTATTTTCATCTACTTAAAATACTACAACCCTTAAGCTTTTATACTTTTAAGCTTTATACTTTATAGTTTACCTACTTATAACTTTACTCTACAAAACTTTTTATTTTATTTTTTACTATAGTAAGTTTTTTCTTTTATATGTAAATTACTAGCTAATAACTTTTACATAGTTGAATTATTAAACTTTTAACTTTACTAATAACTACGTATGTAAATAATCTAGCTTTAGAAATTGCTATAATAGTACTATAAGTATAAGTAATAAGAATTATAGTAGCTTATATAATAGTAATAAGCACGCTAGTACCTTATATACTATCGCTTAGCCTTTATTACTACATAATTAGCTTAAAACTATAGCTAATTAACACTTATAACTGCTATTCTATATAGTACTTTTGCTTAAAATCTTTAGTTAGACTTTGTTTAGTTCTAGACTATTAATTATAATTAGCTTAGTATCTACTATATATTAGTATAGTAGGAACGTATATTAGCTATAAAATTAGTATCATTAGTAAGTAAAACTAAACTACTATAGCGCTTATTAAAGCTTTGCGTATTTTTAGTATTAGACTTAGGTTAATAATACTAATAATAATATCTATTAATTAATTCAAAGTAAGACTAATAGTAACTTTACACTTTATAATATTAAAAGTGATTTAATATATGTTTTTAGTAATCTTAGTACGTTTAGTAATTAGAACATGAAAAGTAATAGAAGCAAATATCTTTTATTATAAGTTAGAGTTAAGATTAATGTTATTTATATAAGAAGTTAGAGTTTCAAGGTTTAAAGCTTTAAAATTATAAGTATAAGTAAACTAGAGCTAGATCTAATGTTAATAGCTTGTACAACTGCCTTTGTAATTAGTATACTTAGCATTAGCTCAAAAATACTATTTTCAAAAAAGAATAGTTTAATTTACTTTATAGAAATAAGTACTATATACCTTGTAATTCTTAGTAGTATAATATACTTAATTGAAATTAATATTTCTAGTTTTGAATTAGTAACATTTTTAGTATTAGAGTAAGTTTTATAATCTTTCTACTAGTTCTTAACCCTTCTATTAAGTTAAGACTAAAGTTAAAGTACTAAAAAGTATTATATTTTCTAATAAATACTTTATTATAATATTAAAGATTATGATAAAAATGATGCTGCTAAAACTTTGTTTAAAACTTTAAGTTAGACACTAAATAAAACCTTTAAGTCTTAAACTAGTAGTATACTCTAAAGAGTAAGAGATTGATACTCTAGAAAAAAACAATCTTAGAGTAAACGAAAACTTAAAAACTATCTTATCTATAGCTTTAAGTAATCTTAATTTATATAGCTTTTATACTTTACTTAAAATATTAAGTAAGAGTTTAAAAAGGCTTTTATATATAAAATTATAAGTTAAAACTACTACTTTAATTATTATTTTAGTTTTGTAAGTAACTAGCTTATGATTCTTTTAAATAATATTTATATCAGCCTTTAGCTTAGCTTTAATAGTAGCTACTACTTCAATTCTAGTATTAGGTATCTCAGTTCTAGATATCGCTATTATAACGCTAGTATAGTAATTTACATAATAAGCGCTACTTATAGTAGTTTAGTTATTAGTCTTAGTAGTGTAACTCTTAGTTTAAACTTTTTTAGGTTAGCTAATATAAATTTAATACTTTATTATTTAGTATTATAAGTAGTAGGCTATATTACCATATATAAAATAGTAACTTACTAAGTTCAAGTATAAGTATAAGAGCTTTAAAATTTAGTCTTGTTATGTATAGCTTAAGGTTTAATAAGCTTACTCTACTAAAGAAGCTTATATATATACTTAGCTTGAAAGCTTCAAAAATAGTTAAAATATTAGTAATAATCATAGTAATTAGTATTAGTGGTAAGTTAGCAGTTATATAAGAAAAATTTAGTAAAAAGCTTAGTAATTTATTTAGTTTTCTTTAAATCTAATTACAAATCATTTATTATTAATCAGGCTCTATTTATAGTAACTAAGATTTAGCTGTAAAGAAATTAGCTTTTATATTAGTAGTTTAAATAAAGCTTTTGTGTTTTTAATAATATCTTTATAGTTAAATATTACGAATCTTATAAGTTAAGTAGCTATTTAAGTTTTTTAAACTATTTCTAGATAAGTAGTTTAGTTTTTTTTTATAAATATAAATATAGTTTGCTAATACATAACTTTAAGAAATTCTTTAGATTCTTTTTACTATATATATTTATTCTAGATATTAATATACTTAAGCTAAGTATTAATCGATTAATTCTTTTTTATAACTAGTTTAATAGTTTATAGATTATTACACTAAACTATCTAAAGGTCTTTAAAATTGAGCGCTAGCCTTTAGAGAAAGTATCTAAGTATTATAGTCTTCTTAGTAGTATACTTAAAGGTAATTAGATATAGTAACTATACTTCAATTTATAGCTTTTTAAAAAATCTCATCTTTATATAGTTTTATAATCTACTTATAGAGTTGATCTTAAGCTCTAGAATTATTATTAAATAATGAATACCTAGTAATTCTTAGTTTCAGTCTATTGTACTTATAACACTTTATTATATAATAGTTAGTATAATTTAAATGTATAATTACTTAGTTTATAACCTTTTTATACTATTTACTTAATCTTATAAATAAATGTTAAAGCTTAAACATAGTATATACTTTTTTTAGTTAAAGTATAAAGCGTGCTGTTTTTTATTATCTCTAAATCTAAAACTTAGTTACTTCTTTCGTATCTTAAATTCGCTTTTGTGATATTAAAAATGTTAAAGAAGAATAGTTACTATTAAGCTTAAACTTATTATATATATTATTTATATATATATATAATAAATAAGTATAATATTCTTTAAGTATTACTTTTAAGCTATAAAGATACTAATAAACTACTTTATATGTCTTAAATTCTAGATATTGTACTTTCCCAAAGTCTTTTCTTATATAGATATTAATTACTACTTTTTATACTTATAGTAAAGTAATATAATAGGATTATTAATATATACGAGAATAACAAATATGTATTCTAAATTAAAAAGGATTGTATCTTCTCTTAAGAAGCTATAACACTTATAGCTCTTAGTATATTTGGAAATGTTTTATACTATACTAATAGTAAGTTTTTTAATCTATATTTTGTTATAAACTAATAATTATATACTCTATAAGCAAGTTCTAAAAACATAGAGTCTATTACTAGTATACTAAAGAGTACATAACTAAAAGTTTTACCTTTCTTTAGAAGTAGTTAGACTAAGACTTAGAGTCTTAGAGCTACTACTTATAGAGTATATAAATATTTTAAATATAAGCTAGCTATAAAACTGTCTTATAACTAAAGTACTCTATAAAAGAATCTTAACGTAAGTGTTCTTGAAGAATTTTTCTATGATTATCTAACTTAATAGCTTATACCTAATAAAGGAATATATTAAAAGGCTTTATAGTTAAAATATCTATACTAGAATTTTAGTAAAAGTGTACTTTCTGTTTTCTTTGTACTTGTATAATAATAATATTAAGAGCTTTAGAAATTTAAAATATAAGTTGCTTATATATAATACTAAACGCTAAATAAGCTTATTACCTTAATAAATATTCTAGTACAGAAATACAAGTATAACGCGGTTAAGTAATATAGTATATTATTATATAATAAGTTTACTTTCTAGAGACTTTATTTTATACCATAAAATATTTTACTTTCTTTTAAAAGCCTAAGAAATTAAAACTAAGTTATAAAACTTAATGCTACTATATTACTATAATAATACGTACATGTAAATAATATATTAATTTCTAAGATTATTATTACTATCAAACTCATTTTTTACTAGTAATATTTTCTGACTATCTTGTTATAAAGCTTTTCTAGATTACTTTATTACTACTACATTAAGTACCTTCTATATAACTATATTACTATTACTACTGTACAGCCTTTGTAAGCTACTTTAGTTGTACTAAAAAAGAATTTATTAAAAAAGACTATTCTAAAAGCTTTTCTAGTTACTATAAGATAATCTACTATCTTTATTATAAGAGATATAATATAAAGATAAGGTTTATATTATATATACTATTGTAGAGCTATAAAGAATTTTATCATAAGTTTTATTAACACTTCTATCATTTTAAGATAATATCTAATTAAAGTAAGGCTTTTCTCTATTTATTTATCAATTCTTACATTAAAAAAGCTTACTAATAAAATATAAAAGCTATTCTAGAATAGTAAGTATAATCTTTTTTCTCTAAACTAAGTAGAACATCTTACTTAGTAAGCTAACTAAAACAGATCTATAAATTACTAATACTACTTATATCTATAATTTTACATATATAGTAATACTAAAGACTAGAAGCTTTATACTTTCTCTATACTTAGAGCAAGCTATATAGTAGTAATATATAACTATTACTAAAATTATAGATAGTAAAGATAATAAGAGATTATATATTAGTAATACAGTATATATAGTACGTTTCCCTTTAATTAGTACTATTATTTAGATAGACGCTATATTTACGTATTGTAATTAGTTTAAATAAGACTTATAGAATAAAGACTAAGTTATAGTTAATAGAGAATAGACGTATTAAGTTTTACTAGTAGTATTCCTATTACTATATATTACATTATTTCTAGTTACTACTAGAGATAGTCTTGAGAAAGTTATAGAAGTAAGTATAGAGTTAGTCTATAATTTAGACTAGTACTAAACTTATTACTAATAGTAACAGATTTTAAAATAATATTTAATTTATCTAGTAGCTCGAAAAGAGCTAGCTTAGAGTTTTTTAATACCTTTTGATATCTTAGAAAATCTTTTTACTCTGAATATTACTCTATGTTAGACTTAAAAGTACTACCTAAATCTATATAGTATATAGTTTAACTATATATATTGTTTTAGCTTTTTAAAGCTATTTAGTATTTTCTGAATTACTAAATTCTTTACTATAATCTCTCTATAAAAAATATGTCTATAACATTAAGCTTTATAATCTTTTTATTATCTTAGATAGTAACGTTTATTATAGTATTAATAGAATTTATAGTAAGTTTTAAAATATAAGTAAAGTTAGTTAAGTTTATCTTCTATAAATAACTATACACTATAATTTACATTTTATATTAAGAAAGATAATTATTCTAATTATACTTATAAGCTTATACTTTCATAATTCAAAATGGCTAATATTAATATTATAACTTATATCTTCTTTTAGTTTTCTTTCTAAATAGCTAAGTAATCTTGTTTTAAGAAGTATTTTCAATACAACGTATATATGAAGTACTAAAGTAGTTACTTTTATAACTTAGGTAGCTCTCAAAACGTTTTATAGTATAAGTAAATAGTTTTATCTTATATCTATCTAGTATAAGAGTTATAAGAATTTGGTTTATAGTTTTATAGCTAGCTTAATTATTTTAGTTTTCTTATAAACTAGAGAAAGAAGTCTTATTAAAGCTAACCTTAGTCTATTTATTTCTGAACTTTTTAATTACTGTATTTATACTACTTATACTATTACTCTTTAGTTTATTACTAAGCTATATAAGCTCTTTACTTTTACTCTTCTTATATCTTAATAGTTAAAAAATATTTATAAAAAGCTTATACTCTAATACTTAACTTATAATTCCTCTACAACTTTTTTATACTAAAGAAAATAGCTATTAGCTAATTTTATAGCTGCACTAATTACTTAAAAAAGATAACTTCTTTAATTATACTTTTTTTAATCTTTAGTACTTACTTTAGCTAAGTAAATCTTTAATTAATCTTGATAAAACTAGAGTTTATTATAGTAACCTTAATAAAAGTTCCTGAATTATATTGCTAATACATTAAATATTGTTTACTCTTAGACGTAAGTAGATTAGCTCTTTAAAACGCATGTAATACCTTAACCTACTAGTAATTCAATAATTACTTTTCTTACTAATTTTTCTGACTTTTTAGGTTTAGTAACATTTTTGGAGTAGTAAACTTAGTAAGAAATAGCTTATTATTAGAAATTTCTAATAGAATACTACTTTTTTACTCTATTTCTATGAAATTAATAGAGCTTTTATTATAAGTTGTAACTAGACTAAGTGCATTACTATAACTATAGCTTATATTACTTCTAACATTATACTTAGTAGATAAAAGCTATGCTATACTTACAATTTTGATAATATTTCAAACATTGAACTTCTTTCTAGAATTAATAAGCTTACTATTACTAAGTATTTATTTAATATATCTAGTCACTCTTTAGTTAGCTATTTATTTTACTCGCTTGAAAAGAACTTTTATCTATTTAATCTTATATCATAAGTTGTAATTATTTAGTTAATAACTAGTATCTATATTTACTATATGTTTAAAGCTAAATAGCTAATAAGATATTGAATAAAGCTATAAAACTTTACTTTCAATGCTCTATAGTATTCTCTAGCTTTATAATTGCTAGTAAGTAAAAATATATAATAGCTATAAAAGTAAAGTTTACTCTAGTCTAAGTAAAGATTAGTAGCTTAATAGAGCTCTTAACTTAGACTCTCTAGTCTAAGTTAGAATAATCTACCTAGATACGCCTACTTAACGTAGCTCTTAAGTCTTCTAAGACTATATAGCGCCTTAAGCGCCTACTACTTTAGATAGCTACTTAGCTAGTACTTTTATAATATACCTATATCTATACTTATTTACTTTATACTTACTTTACGTGCTACTTTCTGTACTACTTTTCATACTATATAATTACTCTATATTGTATATATCATATTATATTATATTATATTATATTATATTATATTATATTATATGATATTATATTATATATATATATATACTAATGTACTAAATATAGCCTTATATTTAGCTACATTTATATAAATACTATTACTAATAATATTATAATACTACTTATACTAATAAAAGATTTAACTAATATATTATATATACCTTAGCGCTACTTAAGTAGTATAAAAGTATATTTTTAGGCTATTTTACACTTTAAGCGCCTCTATAAATATAGTTTTATAAGCTTTTAAGTTAACTTTCTTACTTATATTATAGCTTAATAACTCTAGTAGCCTATTCTACTCTACTATAAACATCTTCTCTATACTATCTATATTATCTATCTTCTTTTAGCCTGCGCTATATAGCTATATATATATATATTTACTATATACTTACTTAATTCTTTCTATTCTTAAAGAGATATATAAATAGTCTAAGTCTTAGCACTAGCTTTAATTATAAAGACGTTTTATTATTCTTATTCTATTTACTTATACTAGCTACCTTTCTATATACTACTAGGTCTACGTTTAAAAACTAAAAAGTCTACCTTATCTATAATGCTATTTAGATATACGTTTAATACCATTTATTATTAGCTATATATATATATATTATAAGAGTACTTTCTATTTATAACTAGTTTTAGAATAGAAGCAGCTATTATCTTATTTTATACTTTTAAATATTGAGAGATTTTTAATAATATATTAGAATAACTTTTTTACCTTTAAGCTCTTATAAATAATATTTACTTCTTTACTACTACTCTTTTAAAATTAGACTACTTATTTAGCTTTTACTCTTTAAGCTTTTTCTCTTACTTAAGCTCTTTAGCTACTATGTCTTAAAATATAACTTATATTAATATATAATCTCTATTATGTTTTAGCTACTTAACTTATAACTACTATAATTGTACTTTCTATTCTATATATAACTACTATAATTGCGCTTACTACCTCTTCTAGTAGCTTATTATCTAATTTTAGATAGCTAATAATATTAAATGTACTTTCTAAACTACTTATATAATATTAAATTAAAGAATTAGTATCTATAAAGCTATTATGTTCTTATTCTATAAAGTTAAGCTATAGTATATCTAATTACTTGCTAAAGCTTAGCTAGCAAATTAGTACTTAAATTTATTTCAATTAACTTAGTAATAAGCATTAAGCTAGGTCTCTTTTCTTAGCTTTTAAACTTATAAGTATATAGTTAACGTATTTAAATTATAACTCTTTTCTTTCTAGCTTATTCTTTTCTATTTTAAGTAGTCTCTTTAAAGTAGTGTTATAGTATTATTATTTTAATTTTTTTTTATAAGTCTCTACTAGTAGTAATACTTAGCTATAGCTATTAAGTTTATGATAACTTCTGTTGGTAAAACTAGTATTATATTTTTGAGATTAAAATTAAATAGCTTACTTTAATATTTTCTATACTAACTAGAGTTTAGTTATTAAGTAAATAACTTAAATAAAGTTGCTAGAATTTTATAATATTATATAGAAAGGTTATAGTAATAGCTTATAAAGTTTGTAAAAAATTAGTTAGCATACATAAATAGTAGTATTATTCTTATATTTACTATAGTATAAAACGCGCAATACGCTTCTTCGCTACTAATCTCTTATAACTAGACTATTTTTTTAGCTCTTTCTTTTATTATAGCTATTTAGCTACTACACTCTAAGTTATACCTAAAATTAATCTAGATTATTTACTACCTTCTAGCTACTTAACTTATACTTAATTTAATAACGCGTTGTATTTAATCTATAGCTACTATAATTACGCTTACTATTACTTTTTACTATAGTATATACTAGTAATCTATATATTCTAAGTAGCTTAAATAGAAATTTTTAGAGCTTACTTACTTAAGTAATCTAATCTTTAATACTAAAGATTAGTATTACTAGTATATAACTATAAAGATAATAAGTAGGTAATAGTACTTTAATATAACAGAATTAGAAAAATTAATAGAAGTATTATATTTAGTAGATAAAAAGTTAAGTCTATACTTAAGAGTGTTAAATATAATAATAAGTCTTAGTATACATATTCTAATCATGTAATTATAGCTAGTACAAAGGATAAATTTAAAAAGTAGCAATATTATATTATTTTATATACCTAATTGCTTAGCTCTTAAGTATATAACTAAGAATTTCTCTAAACTTTTCTATATAGAAATTTAGTATATTATACTTAAATATCTCTAATATTTAGTTATCTTCTTAGCTCTAGTAATAATAAGCTAAGTAGCTTAATTATAAGACTATACTTTACTAGATATTTAAGCTTACTAGAAAATAAATAAATTAATCTCATTTTACTCTAATCTTCCTTACATTTAAAAAATAGAACTACTAATTAATTATCTTTATAATATACCTTTTTGTCTATATCTATATTTCAAAAGTTGTAGCTAGTAACTAGTCTAGCCTAATAAGGCTAAGCTATCTACTAGCTTTCTATATATAAAGATCTTATATCTTTATATTCTATGTAATAGCTTGTATTTTATTAAATCCAACTATTACTATTTATGTCTCTTATATTATATAAGTATCTTTTTAAGATAAGCTCTATCTACTAATATTTAAATTATATTCTTGTTATAAAGTAACTCTAATATATATTAGCGCGTAATACTAGGTTGCTATAGCTTTTTCTATAACTAGTAGTATATAATGCAAGATTACTATAGCTCTCTATATTCTATATCTCTACGCTAATAAGTAGTGATATAGTCAAATTAAACTCTAGTAGTAATAGTACTCTAGTATCTATAGCGCTAGTCTATAACGCTAGCGCTAACGCTAATATACAGATAACTAGTACCTAGATAGATATCTAAGACTTTAATAATAACCTAGATATCTTTATAAAAGATAATAATCTAAAGAATAATAAGAAGGCTAACCTCTACTACAAGTAAACTAACGCCTTAACTAAGTACTAATATTAGTATTATAACTAGTTTATGTAAGATAATAGTAATAGTAATAGTAGTAATAGTAATAGTAATAATAATAGTAAGAAGGTTAACTACGTTAGTTACTAATATAAGTCTTACTACTAGTTACTTAAGGCTACTACTAAGCTAGGTAAGTCTACTATTCTCGATATAGAAGATAGTATTAAGACTAATATTATATATATCTACTTATTTAAAGTCTATAAATATAATAAATTTAAGATTATCACTAATATATAGAACACTAAATAGTTTACTAATGTTATTTAGAAGTAAAGTAATTATATCTTTACGTATACCTTTACTATTATAATTATTACTATAACTAATATAATAAATTTAAGTAGCTTACTAATAAAGTCTATTTATACAAGTAGAAGGTTAACTCTTATCTTAACTAAGTCTAGTAGTAAACTTAGACTACTACTAATATGAGTTTTAAGATACTAACTAAAAGATATAACTAGATAATTATTACTAATAACTTATATACAGCAGAGTCTACTATTATTAATAACAAGACTAAGACTTTATATAACTCTATTATCTAGCTTTATACTTATATTAGTAAGCTAGTTAATAAAAAGAACTAGCTATAGTAGTATCTAGATATCTCTACTAATAGTAGTATTATAGCTCGTAGTAGCGTTACTAGTAGTTATACTTATAGTAGTAGTTCTTCTAATAGATAGCCTACTACTAGCTCTAATCTATTTATTAGCTAGAGTAGTAACTCTTTAGCTCTTCTATCTAGTAGACTTTAAGAACTAAGTGTAAGAGGCTAACTCTAAGAGTAGATACTAGAAAATATTAAATAAATTTAATAGTCTAGAAGAAGAAAATCTATTAAGTAGCTATATACTTAGAAGAGTTTTCTAAGCTTAGCTGAACTTAGACTAAAGCTCTAAGGCTCTTAGCTAAGAACTTTCTTAAGTATAGCTTATTATAATAGCTTTTTTCTTATTTAATTAATTACTTTGTATAGTTATAAGGTCTACTATAGTATAATTTTCTAAGTATAAATGCTATAAAATGTTTATTCAAGCGCTAGATACAAGTATCTTAGCTAAAAATAATTAAGTAAGCTATACTTTAATAATCATCTATTTACTATAACTACTCTCTATTCTTAATTTATATTAATTAGTAATACTATTTATAATATATATATTACTTACTCTATGTACTTTAGAATCTTTTTCTCTTTATAATGTTATCTATTGTATTTATATTATAATACTTAAAATATCTTTTATTTTTACTTTCTATAATAAGACCTATACTATCTCTAAGCTAAGTATTACTTTTTCTAACTTATTAATAAGTTTTTTAATTTTTTTTTAAGCTTTACTTCCTATACTAATTTATATAATAGCTTACTAAGATATCTAAGTACTTATGTATTAAAATTTATATTAATAAGCTTAAGCTACTTAATTCTAAGAGTTATTGTTACGGGCGGAAAGAGGCCTACTAATAAGTATGCATTTGCTTCTATATACAGAAGAAGAAAGATAAAAGAAGAAAGGTTCTTCTTACGCGTACGACTTACCTCTTATAAGCTTTATACTTTACTACTTTAGTTAGCGCTAAGTTGTATGTTATATAACTAGAACTATCTACTTAATATAGTGTAGCCTCTTATAATACCTCTCTTCTAAGAATTATACGTAACGCGTTATTATAAGAGAGTATTTGTAATATAATATTAGAGTCTATAGTAAATCTAACTTCTATATATATATATTAATTATTATTTAACTGCTCTAATAGTAAATAAAGCCTCTTATATAGATCTAGCTATTATTATTTAACTGCTCTTTATAGTAAGAGAGGGTTTTAGCGCTCTCTTCTAGGTATATAAGGCTAGCTTCTCTCTCTTAACTTATTTCTTTCTTATACTAACTTCTTTACTTTTTATTAAGATCTCTTATATAATAACCTAATAATAGCTACTTCTGCTTGCAGTATCTAGGCCGCTAATAGTTCTAACTATCTTGCTTTTGCTACTAGTAGTTAAGCTAATAGCTTATACGCTAATGCTGCGACTAACCTCTAGAATATTACCTATTACCTACTTACTCGTAACTATTCTAACGCTGCAATTGCAGTTATTAACGTATAAGGTAGTATTAATATAAATAACTACTTTGTCTAGTATATTCTTATTAGAAAGGTTACTAATAAGCTTTATTATGTGCTTATAATAGCCTCTATATGTTTCTCTTAACTCCTCTTTTACTTTGCTAACTATCTAATAAGCTTCTATCTACTATGTTGCTAAGTTCTTTCTCTATTCTATCTAGAACTTACTATATAACGCCTATTAAAGTCTAGATAATAGCAAGTACTCCTCTATTATTGCTTACAGCACTATCTATACTCGCTAAATTCTTACTAGACGCGACTTATATATTAAGACTTTTGTTATCTATACTTATAGTATTCTTAACTCTACTAGCTACTCTAATAACTACGCCTATACTATACGTAGTGCTAGAGCTTTTACTACCTTTGCTAGTTGTATCTCTATTTCTAAAGAGTAGAATAGTATCTATTCTAACTACGTCTAGACTAAGTATAGTACGCGCTATAGTCTAATTAGTTAAGAAGCGCCTAATAGTAGAGGAGAAGCTCTTTTTAGTTCTTATTCTTGTATAAGTAGTTAGACGATTTATACTCTCTCTGCTAAGAAGAAGTTTATTAATATAGATAACTAAGTTTTTACTACTAGTAGTTCTATCTTCTCTAAAGAGAACTAGAGGGTAACTATATAGCTTATATATAAGTTAGCTAAGACTATAGAGTAGTAGTATTAGCTAGATTTTATTCTAGTTTCTATATAGCTTCTTAAAATCTAACCTATTTTATAAGATATTACTTAGTTTCTTAATATATTCTCTTACTTATAATACTCTCTATCTGCTATTTAAGATATTTCTCTTATTTATCTATATCTTATATAATAACTACTATAGAATTTAGATTATTAGTCTGTTATAAGAGTAGAGAATTAGTAGTAGCTAGTTTAATCTTATTAATATAGAATAACTTAGTTTTCTAGAGAATAGCTAACTCTACCTAGTAAGAGTTTTATACGCGTAATACTTAGTACTTTTTACTCTTCTAGTCTAGCTTCTTGCTAGCTCTTATAGTGTGTACGTCTTATAGGTTAAGCTAAACCTAATCTCTAACTCTATAAGTAGAGGCAGGTTTTCTAGACTTATTTATCTATCTTTTCTATTCTTACTATATATATAATATAGCTGCAATTGCCTACTCTATAGCAGAAGTAATTATTTAGATAATATCTTTAGCCTTTTTATATATAGGCTTCTTAGCTATCTTACTACTATCTATATATTTCTATTCTCTCTATTAGAAGAAGGGCGTATTATAGTAACTATATTATAGAAAGAAGAGAGAGATACTAGTAGACGTATTTATATAGAAGTTAAGTATTAGCTTAAGAATTAAGTATAGCGTAGCCTAGTTATCTTAGTTATTATTATAAAATACCTATATAACTACTTTAATATTACTATTTACTCTCTTAGTTATACTATTAGTCTATAGGTAGTAGGCTATAGATAGGTTTCTTCTTATACCTAATAACTTATAGATATCTCTCTATATAGCGCTTATAAACTAAGAGCCTTTATTAGACGTAATAGAGAGAGAAAGACTATAGTAATAGTATACTTTTTATATAAAGGCCTAGGTTATATTTTAGCTCTCTATCTTCTATATAGATATTTAGATTATAGCTTTACTAAGGCGGTCTTTTACTACTATTAGGTTTAACTTCTCTTCTAAAAGAGAGAGCTCTATAATAAAGTCTACTATTAAGTGCTACTATATATAGCTTAAGACTAGTAAAGAGTAAAGATAACTATATCTTCTATCTCTCTATAAGGTACTTTTTCTATAAAGCTTATAGTTCTATATAAAGTATCTAATATTACTACTTATCTTTAGCTAGTACTATTCTCTTACTATAATTCTATATATCTCTTTTTAATCTAGATAGCCTATTTATAAGAATAGATAGGCTATCTAGATTATACCTATATAAAGTAGTTCTAATTTAGGTACCTAGGTTTATATTCTCTATATAAGGCAGTTATCTAAGTTAATTACGTAGTCTTCTAGAGATATAGCTATCTTTCTAGTTATAGATAGTAAGCGTTACCTCTTCTATATAGACTAGAGCACTTCTTAATAAAGATTATTCTTAGCTACTACTATAGCCTAGTAGTTCTATATTAACTCTTGTTTATTTAGTAGCTAGAGTAGTGTATCTAAGACTATTAGTGTAACTAGAGAGAGTAATATAGTAACTTATACGCTGTCTTATTAGTAAGCTAGAGTTAGTATTATAAACTCTTTGCTTACAATTCTATTATTATCTTTATTTTATAGTATATCTTAGTTCTATTTAGAAAAAGCGTTAGCCTATATATTCTTCTTTTCTAGCCTATATCTAATCTTTATATTTCTAAACCTTAATAGCTTAACTAACTATTATACATAGCGCTCTATTATCTTTTATTTCTTAGTAAAGTATTTAAGATTCTTATAATCTATAATAACTTTAAATTCTTATACGCTTTAGAGTTTAGCGTTCTATTCTTTTAAATAGTAGATTATAGCTAGAAGCTTCTTATTATAGATTAGGTAGTTATATTTATAAGTAAGAAACTTGCGTAATAGATAAGCAACTATATAAAGTATGCTATTAAGGCCTCTTTAAGAAAGAGTTTCTTCTAGTACGTATCTAGAAGAGTTGCATTCTAGAATTATAGGCAGCTCTAGGTTAAAAAGTATAAGAATCTTATTAGATAGAAAGGCTTTCTTAATTATATAGAAGCTTCTTATTATAATCTAAAGAAGAGACTTAGGAACTAAAGTTCTATAGGCATTAGAGCACCTAAAACGCTAACCTAATAGCCGTAAGCAGTATAAAGGTTATTCTAAGATAACCTAAGAGTTAGTTCTCGGGGTATAAGCGAGTAAGGTAGAATAGGTTAGTCTACTAGCATAATTAGAAGATTAATATAATAGTACAAGAGCGTAATAGCACGTTTAGTAGAACGATATAATATTATAAAAGGTTAAGAAAGAAGTATAATTCTTAGATTAAATACTAGAGTCTTATATAAAGTTAAATATACTAAGCTATAAGAGTTTAGTGCCTAAGCTATATACTTAATAAGTGTTATTCTGCTTAGTAGTGCTTAGTTATACTAAGAGTACTAAGCACTAAGTAGTTCTATAGTCTAATTAGTATTGCTTAGTTATACTAAGAGCACTAAGCACTAAGTAAGTTACGTAACTACTTACAGCTATTAGGTTAGCGTTTTAGATACTCTAATGCTTATAGAACTTTAGTTTCTAAATCTCTTCTTTAGATTATAACACTATTCTCTCTTCTTCTAGTAAGTTATTCTTAAGTTATATAATAGTAGCAAAGCCTAGCTTATAACTAGAGTAGCTCTACGTTATAAGTAGCGTTAGCTGCTTTATTTCCTATCTTACTATACCTAAGTAGAAACTTCTTACTAGCACTAACTATTATTACTATCTCTGCGACTTTATTAATTCTTTTAAAGAAGCTATAGTTTAGAAATACTTTACTTATACGCATAAGAAGCGTATATATAAGGTTTATATTTATTTAGAGAAGTGTAGTAAGTATCTATAGCGCGGCTAGCAGTATAATATTTATATTACAAAGTTAGAATTTAAACGCTTAGCAGTAGAAAAGAAAAAGTTACGTACTTATATTAAAGAAAGTTATAATACGTAAGATATAGTAATAAAGGCGTATAAGAAGGCCTTAGAAGAGTTACGCGTGCAGCGCTTTTATAAAGAGTAGTTATAGTTATAAATAGATTTATTAGATTATCGCGCTAAAGATATAATAGTAGTTAAGTCTTATAAAATTAAGAAGTTAGAACGCGAAGAAGCTAAGCAGATAATAGAGTTCTTAGGACTGCCTAAGAGTTTATTGTTAAACTTATCGCCTAGTACTTAGAGCGCCTTTAAAGAGTTACCGCTTAATTACTAGAAGTTCTTAGACGTTAGTAGTATTTTGCAAAGTGTTAATAGTAGTTTATAAGATTTATATCTAGTTTCTATATATTATTGCTATTATTATATTCTAACTATTTAACTAGGTACTCTATTCTATTATTATGTTATTAATATTTAAGAATTTATTTAACCTTAAAGATATTATCTTCTTCTATTTTAAAATAAAAGGTTTTCTAGAGTAGCGTTTTAGAGTCTACTAGTTCTAATATATTAATGTAGAATTGTAGGTAGATTTTTATGTTAGGTAGAAGGTTAAGTATAAATATAACTAGTCTCTTCTAGTTAAGAATTAAAAATAGTCTAACATTAATATTATTAAGCCTCTTATTAGGTTGTTTAGTGTAGAGATTCTTTATAAGTAAATAAACTTTATCTCTCTTCTTTAGCTGAGGTACTATTTTTCATTTCTTATTAATATATAAAATGCTCTAGCGTTATACCTTCTTAAGTGTTGCTTTAAGTAACTTATATACTATCTTTAGCTTATTAGTAGTAGCGATAGCTACTTCTATCTTCTAACTAGAAAAAGTACGTATAAAGAGATTTAGGTGTCTTCTATAGTTCGCGTAGAACAAAGTCTATCTAGTAGACTTAGAAAGCTTATTATTATACGCTATCTATGCTATAGATAGTAATAATACCTAGTTATTCTATTATTTATTAACGTAGATACGTAGATAAGCTTTTATCGTGCAATTTATTTGCTTAGTCTATCTATCTATCTATAGATAATAAGCTGTTAATAGCTTTCTCTAGTTTCTAATAGTAGCTAATAAGGTAGTCTAGAAGTTTAAGGTAAAGAGCTTATCTCTATTACTAATAATTAACTTTAGAATACTATAGTATTAAATAACTTAATTATTAATAATATATGCGAGTTATACTACTATAAAGTTCTTACAAAAGGTAATATACTTAGCTTGCTTTATAAAATAATCTACTACTATAAGAATAGCGTTATAGAACACTTATATTATAGAGTTTTTTAAGACTAGTAGGCCTATAATAAAGTCTATAGAGATGTCTAACTAAGGCTAGTTAGGTAGCTTTATTACCTACATTTCTTTATAGAGTGCGTAGGTACTATACTTATTCTTCTAATAGTTTACGCACTTAGCGATAAAAGTAGTAATTTTATCCTTTATATTTAGAAACTCGTAGTTACGTTAAATAAGTTTTATAGTTTTAGTAATACTAGAGTAACTATATATAAAGTTATTATAGTATTACTTAATAATTGCTTCTTATAATTCTTCTAGTACTTTGCTAGTAACTTATAGTATTAAGTTTAGCGTCTTAGCTAGTTCTAATAACTTATTATTATTAACTTTAAGTATTATAGTATCTATAATAGATTTAGCTCTAGCGATATTATGTCTGCAGCTAAGAGCATTTACTCTACTATCATCTTTTCTAGGTATATATATAATCTTAAACTTATATTAGCTTAATTTCTCTAACTATTAAACCTATTAGCGGTTAAGCTTCTTAGTAGTTATAAAGTTAACTAAGTTCTTATAATCTATAAATATTATAAGTTCTAAGCAGCTTTTAGCGTATACTCTCTAATATTCTAAGTAGGTAATAATAGCTAGGAGCTTCTTATCGTAAACGTTATAACGTTCTTTAGGCTCTAAGAACTTACGCGAGTAGTAGGTAATTAGATGCTATTTACCTTTGTGTAGCTAACTAGCGCAGCCTCTAAGTGCAAGGTCTAACGCGTTAGTTTTAAAATGTAGTAGTTATTCTAATTAGAATATGCAGAAGTATAGTAGTGTAATGCTTATATTCTTAAGCGTTTAGAACGCGTTTTCTACTTTCTTACTTTATATAAAAGGCGTGTTCTTTTATATTAGCTTAGTTAGAGAAATAGCAATCTTAGAGTAGTTCTTAATAAACTATTAGTTAAAGTTTAGAATTTCTAGAAAGAATTATATCTTCTTAACTATAGTTAGTAGAAGCTATTTCTTAATAAGCTTAATCTTTTCTTTACTTATCTATACTCTGTTAATGCCTATAATATAGCCTAAGAAGAGTACTTCTATTACGTAGAATATACACTTCTTTAGCTTAACTTATAAGTTATACTAGTTTAGGCACCTTAGTACTATGCAGACATGTTTAACGTAGTCTTCTTTATTCTTAGAGTAGATAAGAATATTATCTAGGTATATAATAATAAAGATATCTAGGTATATTCTTAACACGTTGTTAATAAGTACCTAAAATATTACTAGAGCGTTTATAAGCCTAAATAGCATAATAGTATATTTATAATATCTATATTATATACAGAATGCTATCTTCTATTCTTTACCTTTCTTTATTCTAATAAGATAGTAGCTATTTCTAAGATCTATTACTATAAAGATCTTAGCTTTTAATAGTTAATTCTATAGTTCTATAATATTTAGTAAGAGGTATTAATTCTTAACTATAATATTGTTAAGCTTTTAATAGTTAACGCACATCTTTAGTAGTTCTTCTTTCTTCTTTAGAACGAAGAGTATTAGAAATCCTACTAGTAAAGTAGAGAATCTAATATAGCCTTTCTTTAAATTAGTTGCTAGCTTCTTCTTTAGAATATTAAGTTCTATTTCTAATAAGAAATAAATTAGTCTAAAAAGTAGTTTCTTTTCTTCTTTTAGAATAATCTTATAGTTCTAATCTTAGTACTTTAGTAAGGCGTTACTATCTACTACTTCTATAAAGAGATATTTAAATTCTTTATACTCTTTTAGAATGCTTAGAGTTACGTGTTTCTTTAGAACTCTAACTTTATAATTAGATAATTCTTTTCCTATATCTATTAAGTTAAACCTTTATTTCTTAAAGATGTTCTTAGTTAAGATTAGTTACTTCGCTGTAATTATATTAATCTTTCTCTTATCTACTATTAGCTTTATATAATATATAGGCATGCTTATAGTTATATCTAATCTATAGTAGTTAAATAAGAACTCTCTTAACTTCTAGTTAATTTATAGGTTATATTCTTATAACTAGAGTAGGCCTAATATAATATTATAGGTAGCTAATCTAAAGACATCTAGGTCTAGCTTCTTCTAATATTTATAGATATTAAGCGTTACTCTAGTAACCTTATAGGTAATCTCTATTTTACCTAGTATAGGTTACCTATTAGCAATAAATAAGATATAACTTTTCTTCTTTCTGCGTAGTTTAAGCCTAGCTTAAAATACTATTTGTGTAGAGATATAGCTTGCCTAAGCTTCTAAGTCTATAAATGCCTTTATCTATACTTTATTAAGCTTTGCTAGAAGCCTAATAAGTTCTAAGGAGTTTATGCTATTAATCTTCTTACTAGCTTCTTCTATTAGAAGTCTTAGTATAAAAAAGCCTTTCTAAATCTATAGAAATCTTTAGTAATTATATATTTATTATAGTTAGAGTATAGATAGAGATACTAGTTGTCTTAGTTACACTCTTGTGCTAGTTATTCTCTAACATCTTTCTAAAATACTATTTATATTTAGAAGATCTCTTATAGGTTAACGTGTCTAAGAAAATAAGAAGCAGTTTACTTATTCTATAGGTGCACTAGGCATATATTCGTAGTGCATTTAAACTAAGACTATTTGCACTTTAGCGTAATCTTGTTTAGTCTAGAGTTCTATTCTATACTTTGTTTATTGCTATAGTAGATAGAGTAGAAGTCTATTATACACGTTATCTATAAAAGTTTGTTATATATAGAGTTTCTATAATCTATCTAGTATTTAACTTTTATAAGGCACCTTTCTATAGGTTGCTTCTTCTTAGACTTTAGAGGTACTACCTTAGCTTTTTCTTATTCTTTGTCTAGAAGATAATGCGTAGTTTATTCTCTCTATAATAATATAGCGTCTATAGTCTACTTATATATCTTCTTACTATTATAGCCTATCTTCTTAAGTTTCTCTAGAAGATCGTAGTATTTATTAAACCTTTTAAATTTATTAAAAAAGTTCTTAGGTTTAGAGAATTCTTTTAGAGGTCTTTCTAGGTATACAAGTAGCGTGTTAATCTTAAAGTCTAATCTCTTAGAGCATTAGATAATAACTTTATTATTACTAATTATAGAGTTCTTATAATTCTTAATAGCTTACTAGATCTAATCTAGTTGTTTAGAGGTAGAAATAATATTAATAATATATAGTAGAAGATTTTTCTTATCTTCTATTACTTATTAGAAGAGGTAATAATAGTTCTCTTATATCTTAGCTATAATATCTAGAGTCTTGTAGACATACTTAATATTAGGTTTATTAAGATATTGCAGTAGCTAGTTAATTTGTAACAAAAGTTAGATTATCTAGTTCTCTTAAATATATAGCGTAGATAGTCTGTTATTATTCTTAAATAGCTCTATCTTTCTAAACTTAGTCTAGTTAATTTCTATAACCTCTATAAGTTTCTTAGATTCTTTCTTAGAGAAGCTGCACTTATCTATAGAGACATCTTCTTAGGTAGTCTTATTAGAGGTTATAATAGATATATTACTTAGTTTGCTAGTTAAGCTTTATAGCTACTTACGTTAAGAATAGTAGTTAATAGCTTATATAGCTCTCTAGTTATTTAGGTCTATAGGTTATAGAATATTTAGCTATTATACTACCTTGCTTTAGCTCTTGCAGTCTCTTACTATATAACTTAGTTTACTATAGGCATAGTAGTTAAAGTTCTTCTTCTTCTACTTCTTATTGTAAAACTTAGGTTATTTAGGTCTCTTATTAAAATTGTTAAGGTATATAGGTTTATAGCTATTAGTAGCATATAACTCTAGAATTCTAGGTATATAGCTTTGTTAACGTCCTTAGTTAGAGTACAAATAGCGAGGTTTAGAGTAAACTTAGGCGTTTCTGTTTACGTTCTCTAGTGCTTGCATTCTCTACGTAAATAGTTATTTTTCTAACTTTAGTTTATAGAGTTTGTTATTAATATAGATAGCTTTATTCTTAAGCTTCTAAAGCGTAGTAACTTCTTCTCTACTTCTTATAAGTTTCTATTATACGTAGAGCTTAAGACCTTGCTTATATATCTATATTAAAGTATTGTTATTCTAATTAATAGCTACTTTATACTACTAGAGTTAGGTAGTATAATTAGCAGCAGACTGCGTCTAGCGTAGTTATTAAATCTTTTACTCTATAATTATCTTTTCTTAATAGAGTAAGAAGACTTTACGTATTCTAATCTTAAAAGCAATCTAGTCTTTAACTAGATGCTTATTATTATTATCTTTAATAGCGTTATCTATATATTAATAGATAATTAGTCTAGCCTACTCTCTAGCGTTACCTTATAAGAACGTAGTAGCCTAGATAACTATATTATTATTATTAACTTTATCGCCTTTAAAGTAGAAGTAATAGTTAACCTAGAGTAGCTAATCTTTAAGCTTATAGCGTTCTCTATTATAGATATTAGGTTTATTACTCTTACTA